>NC_052506.1:15780621-16499371 GCF_014356525.2 Nilaparvata lugens
ACCTGAAAACTGACAAACATTCTCTAGTAAATGCTTGTATTCTAGTACAAATTTGTCATTGACTTTTAATTGAATTGAAGCTGGCTAATGGGATGTGTGCTTTTTCCATTGTTATTCAACATTTATTCTGAGTACATCTTCAGATAATCCTTGGAAGGTGAAGAAGTAGGCATTTCTGTGAACGGACAGATACTCAACAAAATTAGATATGCTGATGACTCTGTCATTTTAGTAGAGAGTTTAGATGATTTACAGATGCTGGTGGATTAGATTAGACTCCATTATAGCGTTTTATGTATGTTACAATATTCACTGGCTTATACACTAATTTACATTAAATTACGGTTTTTTTTATTTTAATTTACTATTGCTATCTAGTCATGAGACTAATGAGCAAATTTTATCGAACCTAACCTAAATAAAAATAAAATACAGTGAAACTCTCACTAGAATATCTTACTGCTAATGATAATATTATATACTTAAATTAAATAACTGTACTATAAAGCATGATTTTATTGTTTCACTCAATCACTGAATTGTTTAAATGACGGTAATGCTAATTATTCAACAAATTTTACAAAGTATAAAAAATTAATCAATGAGAATAAAGATTGAATGCCATTAGAATAACGATAATATAATATTGTGATGTAAATTCATAAATCGGTGGTGTTTCAAAAAATAATTGTCGATTCTTTAAGAATGATATAAAATAATATCCTTCCCATCAACACACGACCGAGCTGTGTTTATTAAAATTAGTACCACGTTCAAAAGTCAGGATTTGACAGTTAATTCAAAAATTAGATTTCTTCCATGTTATGTTTTCCCCGTTCTTCCATATGGTTTAGAGTCATGAACATTGACAGCTGCAACTGGAGGATGCTGAGGGTGTCCTGGGTGGACCATGTCTCTAATGAAGAAAATTTAAGAAGAATGGGAAAGGGAAAACAAATTCTCAATATAGTAAAAGCGGAAGCTTCTCAACATATCAGAAATGGAAGCAGATACGAGCTACTCCAAGTTATATTGCAGGGCAAGGTGGAAAGTAAAAGAGGTCCTGGAAGAACAGCTGTTCAGGGTGGTAGTCAACAGGTTTATCATAACCAGAATTGTTGCCAACATCCGGAACGGATAGGAACTAAAAGAAGGAAGAAGAATGAAATGTCTAGGGCTCTCTTGACTTGTCAAAACTCTCAATACGCATTTTCAAAGGGAGTGCCTCAATTCTGCAAGATTTTAATTTGTCTAGTGTATGAACATAACCTAAAAGGTTCTGTAATAGGTTTTAAAGGAATGGTTTGGGAGGTTAGATATTGTCTTTTAAATGGCAATATGTTTATGTTATTTGAAGTGTGTTAATACTTTTATATAATAAACACAACTCAAGGAAAGTTGAATTACTCGCACATTTGAAATATCTCACTTATGAATGACACCCTTTTCAAATTGACTTGAAAACAATGGTTAATGGTTGTCCTAATGATTTTCTCTTCAATTTTCAGGGAAGCATCGTAGTTTGGAATGACGTTTGGAGCTAAGTCTTCTTGTCTTCTTTTCATTGGACAATATTATTAAAATATATTCAAAGATATGAAACTAGATAGTACTTTATAGAGAATTGGCTCATGTGAATCGGTTATAGGCAGTCATTTGTAAAAGTTTTGTTGTTAGAAATCTAATTTCGCTGAAGAAATTGTTTCTTTTTCTTTCTATTAGCGCACCTCATTTAGGTGATTATAATAATATTAAATATGATAAATATAATTTTTGTTCGAAAAACATTTATTATTTTGAAATAGTTGCATTGATTGACCCATCGAGAAGTGAATGATTAACATAATTCATAAATCGCAATAACATTTTTTTCAAGACCGGAAACTGTCTTCTCTCATACAAAATTTATGAGAGTCATCAGTGTCATTTTAATTAAAAAAAGTTGTATTAGCTTAATTTGAAATACTGTATTCCTTCCAACATTAGCCCCCATAAAATCATGAGATCTAAAATCAGCTCCGTTATTATATAACAGTGATTTAAATTCTTACTCGATAATCTTCAATTTCCCCCGTTAACTAATGAAAATAATCACTGAGAAGTATCCGCCTTCTAGGTGAATTTTGCCACACATCAGAATCAGTGGCAGTATGTCACCTGTTCAGTGTAATTATTATTCTCGTGAGTTTCAATAGACTATTCATACTTGCTCAGTGGTGCTAAGTGGTAATTGTACCATTAGAACTTATGGGGATAATATCTTCACTGTACCGGACATCTTCACTGATACTGATACGTGGGAATCCAGATTTATTCTACATGGAACAACATCGTTCACACAGTGAATAATCCTAAATTCCATCTCTCCTCTCTTCAAATACGTTTTTACAATATAAATTGTTCCCTCTATACTTCAATCTCCAGTTAAGATTGAATAACAATACCTTAACATTCGTAATAAACTTTACTGATAACTTGAGAAGTCAATTTTTGGATGTAAAGGGTATAATAATTTTGTAGTACATAAGTATGTATTTATAAATATGTACATAGATACTGTTGTTTAGGCTAGAATTTCGGTTAGTTATTGAATTATTTCAGTTTGAAATTTGGATATCTCGCGTCATCAGAATTTTCAGAGTTCCGTACTGATTGGAAGATAATAATAATATGATATTAAACCTATTATTACGTTGATAATTGAAATATTTTTTTCATCTTTTTTAGCTACTGTACTTGGATAGGATTGTTATGTGCTACTGAACATCTTCCTCTAAGCTATCAAATTATTTAAACCATAGCTGCTGTTTCAATAAATGCATAAAGTATAAAACTGGCAACCAGCTAGTAGGCCTAGGCCCTTGTAGGGCTGTCAACACATTCGAATATATCTTTATAATATCAATGATTCTCATCAAACACACTTACTATTTCGAATATGTCTTAACCTAAAAAGTATGAATCGTAAAAAATTGCTAACTACTATAGAATTTTAGTTGATGAAATATAGTAGAAAACAAAACTAAACCGCATGTAAGATTTTTAACAAACAAATCTCAACAAAATACTTATTATTATACACTAGATTGTTTACTTAGTAAAGGCCTTCAAAATAACGTATTATCGATGAAAAGATATTCTGCATGAATTAAATTATCAGAACATATCCATAAAGTAACCTAGCCTACTACATAGCAGATCGTTCGTTAACCTTATTAACTTGAGACACTAATATTAAAGAAAAACTATTGATATTTGTGAGAAGTTCTACTCTACTTGCCGCTTTTACCTTCAGATAGTCAATCAGGTTTTTAGCAATGTAGCAAATCAACAAGTTGATCTTATTGTTGGTGAACATTAATTATTCTGAGATGAAAGTTTTTATTCAGTAGTTATTCTTCAATATCTGAATAGTTTTTGTCCATAAAATGAGAAGACATGAAGCTAGTTCTCTTCTACTTGAATGAAGATCCAATATATTCCGCTATCACTACTGAAAAATTAACAGAAATATCTATTCCAGTTATTTTCCAGTTTTCGGCTCGTATTGTGCTATGTTTAATGTTGAATGTTTCAAGTGGGACAATTAGCGTCATCAATACCAATCATTCTATCGGATAAAGTTTAATCGCTATTGTAAGAATTTTAAAGATTATTTACTTCCAAATGACATAGACAATACATGAAATATTATTATAATATTCTAAACAAAATGTTTTTGTGTCATATTTCTAATGAATTGGCTACTCTTCGTTCAAATTTAATTTAAAACTTGTTAATTGATAATCCTTTCCAATGTTGTATTCAAGACTTGATATTAATTTGTGAAATCCATTATTTTCTCAGGAAATGGATCAATCAAATTTGGAAAACATTCAGAATAAAATAATAATTGTTTTCGTCAAATTATAAAAATACACGAAATAGGACAAGGACAGACATGTAGCTAATATCATTTTGAATTCAAGATTAGTTTCTCACGCTCCTTCCTCTCTTTACATGAATAAAAACACAAACTGTGTCCTTAGTAGCGTTACATAGTATTTAACGGGTTATCAATAAGCCTATAACATCAATCATCCATTTCAGAATAACTTTATTGAAGCGTACGTAGTTAACGTGAAGAATTTGAGCTTTGAGTGCTAAGGTAAACAGCACTCTTGTCGATCTGTTGACTACAATTGAGCATAAAAATTAGAAGTAAATTAGCCCTGTATGTACGTATAAAAAAGATATTGAAATGAACCTCCTATTCGACATAAGATGAGAGAAAGTCACTATCAAACTATGTATCTTTTTCACTCCAATGTATTGTTATGTAAGATGATTATGCTAATTCTGTATACCTCAGTTGATATGCCGATGATGAATGTATTGTACTTTGAATAGATGATGAAACATTCTGCTGTCATATGAAATTGTGGGATATTTGTGCATAATTAGATTTATTAAAATCTATTATTTTCAAAGGGATGGCTTCTGATGCCAAAATTCTAAACGTATCTGCTTTTCTTAAGGTGCTTACAGATATACGCGCCGCAACCGCGAACATGAGCAATTAATGGCCTTTTAATCAGCCGATGCCAAGCTTTTTATATCTGTATCTTACCGTATCTGTAAAAATGCAGATATAGTCAGCTGATTATAAGTGAATTGCTCATGTTCGCGGCGCGTATATCTGTACGCACCTTAAGGAGTGGTGTTTCCTCTATGGTTAATTCATCCTGCTTCATTCACATTAATTTGATTTGCTTCAAATTCATTGCTATTGGCTTGGTTTTAACTCAGCTACTATTCAAAACTTTGTTCCATCACATATATCTTGGTTACTTTTGTTGGAATGTTGTTGGTTAGTTTATATTGCTCTGTACTGGCATTACGAATGATTCTGATATTGAGAATATGATATTGAGACTGTGAGTCACAGTCATTGACTCGTTATGTTTTTGTAAATAGATGTAAATGAGCTGTTGAAATTATTTTAATGGAGTGTGTCCACATATTGTTTTGTTCTCATATAATTAATTACATGGAGATAATATTATGTATTTTTTTAAGCGCTGTAAATAATTGTATCGATAAATTATTGTAAAGAAGACGCTGAAAAATGATGAGCTACAATATTTTTATCTCTGATTTGGGAATGAAGTTGTCGTCAGTAGTGCTATAGCTGTGGCCATCCTATGAATGAGCTTTGCTTAGTACATTAATTCGGTGATAAGAAAAGAATGAAATGTGACAAAGTTTGTTTTCTTCCAAGATGACAATTATTAAATACTGAAGTTTTCTCTTATCGAAATTCAATAATTTCATTCAGAGTGACCTGGGTGTAAGTCAAGTACAAAATTGTAGGATATTTTTATTTCTTCAATTTTAATTCTTTCAATTCATTTATTTTTAACTTTAATAATCTTAGATTTTAACCTTTATTTCATCATATTTGTAAATTCTATTAATTATCACAGTATTAGTTATTCTTTTCTTATTTTATCTTGCTCGTCTGAGAGCAGTCTTATTTTAAATTTTGTTTGTTTTTTGCTGACTGTATATAGCAGCGCGGATAACCTTTGGTTAACATTTTTATGTTATGTAGTATTTATCGGTTCAATTATTATTGATATTATTATTATATATTATTATTATTACTGTTACAATTGTAATTATGAAATCAGTTTTCAGTCATGAGAGTGATAAATTATTGTAATTGGAAAAAGTAATGCCATCAGTGAAATTAGTTAAGTTGAAAACAGTGCATCATGTTTCTAATGAAAATAAACTGTTATTTTAATTATTCCCTGTGTTTTTTCAAGATCCCTCAATAATGGTTTAAGGCTTATTTAAAAAGTCGGAGTGGTGCTCCATTATATCGATTGATTTACAACCAAGAATTGATTAATCAATTTGATAACAACTTTTATAATCAATTGATTAGTGCTCATAACATTCTTAACAGAGTCAGGTCAGCGATTTAAATTTTAAAGATTAAAATTAAATTTTCAATCCTGTTGATTCTCTCCCAATCATCAATTATTTGATATTGTGATTGTGAAATTAAATAAATAGATAAATTATAATATATCTAGGAATAAATTAATTACATCTTCAAATATAAATAAGTGAAGAAGTGTACCTGTATAATACAAACGTTCTATTATACTTTTGATTCCATATCTATTATTTATTTGGAAATTAACAAAACTGTTTGAAGGTTGAGCTTTCAACTTTTGGTTTTGGAGTAATTCTATCTATTTTAACAAGCATACTAAATAATAATGAAATCTACTTTGACTTTCGGGCATTTTCAACAAATAAGAACAGTTGAAAGAGAATGAAAATTGGCCTACTCTTACTGGAGTAAATTCTCCAGAATTACTGGAGTAAATACTAAAGAGTGGAGTAAGGGTAATGCGGCTGCTGCAAAATATGACTTCAATACAATCACAAAAAAAAACTATTTTTCCTCTCCTCATCATTTTTGATGAAGTAATTGTTGTATGACTCAATAAAGAATAGTTATTTATGAATCGTCAGAGCATGCCGAATGAAAATTTGCAATTTCAAATCCTCGTTATCCAGTATATTGACTAGCATGTCTACCTTGCCCCCTCAGGGTACATGCAATTTGGGCAAAAAAGATGCATGTACAATGGAGGACAAGGTGTATCATAATAAGGACAAGCTATCATAAATAATATGAAATATTGAAATATCATATCAGTGTTGTAATAATCTACTTAGGTTCATTATAATCCAGGCAAAATACTAAATAACAAAGTTTCTTCACATCCCAAAACTAGGGTTATTTTAAAATTTCAAATTCAAATAATCTTTATTCACACAAGAAAAAAAGACAGAAGCATAGACAATGTATGCATAATTGATTTTTTTAATAAATTTTAATTTTATGCATAATAAATCATTAATCTGTATTAACTGATTTTATTGATATTGTTGAAATTATTATTGAAATTTGGTCCAAACATGGGAAAAAGAGACCAGTAAATTTAGTTGTACAAATAGTGATGATTTTGTTCAAATGATTTTGTCTAATCAATTGTGATACACCATGATTTCTTTCACCATGATACACCAGGTTTCATGAGATGAAAAACTAACTTCATCAATAGGCTATGACGGTCATTGAGAACTTACTGTATGCTTAATGAAGTTTAAAATTTATAAATTATGCCTCCATCCTTTCTATTGGTTGGGTTTCAAGTCAAATTCTCACTGTCCTTATACGCAGAAATCATGAAATTTTATTGTTCACACTGGTCAGCAAAGCGACCCCGTTAGTTTATTATTGGGCTATATCAATACATAGCTTGTGACTAGGCAGATTATAATATGATTTTTGCATAGAGGCATCGTCGTCCCTGTGATGCCCAGGTTCACATTCCATCAAATCTATCCCAATCTGAACAATGATTATTATGATATATCTGTCGATTCGCCTTCATATATCCAGAACCGTCTATCTTTATCTGAATTATTTCCAACGATTTATCAAGAAAGCATGATAGAGTGCATATATAGCCTAGTATGAATGTTTGGCTCTCATACTGTCTCATTCTTCTTACTGTTGACTTCTTACTGTCTTCATACTGTCTTCTTACTGTGTTGAATTTCCTCTCACAAGCATGAACTTGTGAGATAAGCCTACAATTTATCTATTTAAAATGCTACTGTGATGGCATTAATTACTTTTATGTACTGTACTTGTTTTTTAGAATAAAATATTTCAATTTAAATGCCACAATTTGGTGGCGGAGTATCAAATTTACTCCAGCTTTAGGGTGGCATGCAACTCACAAGAAAAAATAGAAATTGAACTATACAATTTTTATTCAGTTTTTGTAATATAAAATTTATGTCATAAATAAAATTACTATACATTATAAACTCCTTATAATCCAAAAATGTAATTGTATTACACAAATAACAAATTGTTTGAAAAATTTTCAGAACTCTGTTTATAAAATTTTCTCTTACTAGAAACAAACTTGAGTAAGTATGAAATAATCATTGCTCATTTGAAATTTATAATTTTTTTCATAGAAGTTTAATAATATATACGCTTCTATTGTCTTGAAACAGATAATTATTATTTTGTGTAGATGTTTTCAAATAAATTATGAATATTTCTCACCATGGTCAATGCTAGATACACAATTTTCAATTGCAGTTTCCTAGCTCATGGGAAAAATGCCACAAATCGCATACTTTTTTTAAAATTATATCCTTAAATATTTCTCAATACGTTTTATTGATCAAGTTTCAAAAATAATAGTTCAATAACTAAACATATAAATATAACCTCCTAGTATGTATTTACAATATTATTGCAATGACACCAGATCGAATGATGGATTACAAAGAAATGGAAGACTGTTCCATTCGGATGCCTCGATGCAGATTTCAGGCCAATAAGAAGCTGTAGCCCACTTGCAAGACAAACAGTGCGACCCTGAAGACTAGTAGACCTAGGAGAACCTTGACCACTTGGTGAGCCCAATAAAACCTGCACGAAAAAATTAACATTAAAAATCGACTTCATTTTCCAGTCATATTAAATTTATATAATTTTCAAATTATGAAATGCATTGTAATGTTCCATGATCGATTTGTTTCATTTTATATGAGTGGGCTTTAAATTAATGATCTAACCACTTATGACTCGTAACAATGACTCCACTTATGACATCAATCAATGTAAAATCGTTGAACAATGCTAGAAGCTTAAATTCCAAAAGCTTTGTTGTGTTTGAATTGGTTTGAAAGTTGAAAAAGCTAAATTCCATCAAGGTTTGATTGCTGTAATGGTGATTGCTGCTGTATGTTGTCATGTTCTGAAATTCAATTGTCACCTTTTTAATTGCAAGTGATACCTAATTTCTCAAAAAAATGTATTTTCTTTTCCACGGTACGTCGGATGTTTTCCAAATTCAAATGACCATGTATTATCGAATTATTGGTAGTAATTGGAATTGGGAAAGTGTCTAATTTTCACACACAATTTTCAAGTTTGATACCGACATGCAGTCAATTATTTAAATGTAAGAAACAATTTATTTGTTTACAGTGACTGTATGTACTCACATACTAAAGCGCTCTCTTGTCAAGAGACTGTTGACAGTGAGTTAGTGAGTAGTGGTTTATTGAAACTTGAATAAACATATTGTTTCTTTCATTAAATTTATGATTGCACGTCGGAGAATTTAAGTGAAAAATCAATCGCGTCTGTATACATTGCAGTTCGCAATGAAATCATCATATTTGTCTAATTTTATTACATATTCGAATTTTACATATGAAATTTTATTACATAATCTTAGGGCTATTCAACATTTATTTTAATGAATTATCAAATAATTATAACTGAATTATTATTAAATATAATAATTGTTGATCAATAATGATCGATAATCTAAAGTCAATAATTCAGTTATTATTAAATAATAATAATTATAGCTGAATTATTATTAAAATAATACTGTAATCCAGTTAATAGTTAGGATTCCTGTGATTTACCTCTTCCAGCGAACCATAGCGTCAGGCAATGTGGACATTTCGTCTTTAAGCAGGTACACTCTCAATCCTCTGATGTAGTTGTAGAAGAAGTGATCCCAGTCCAACTTCTTCATGTCAAAGTTGAACTTGGCCTGGTCTTCTGGAGTGAGTCGAAGCCACAGATTTTGTACATTCTGATTCGTGAAAACCCATTTTCTTGTTGCAAAATACGTTAGCACTGTGCTGAATTTGTCGATTTTCGAGTATATCTGGTAGAGGCTGAAATAGGAATTGACATTATTTAATTTTATTCTTATCATGATGAATTTTCACTCTCTACAGTGTAAGTTACCAATAAATACTGAATCCTTTCTATCCCACTTCAAGTTAAAGTTGATATACGGTAATATTTTTTTTAAAAAAGGACAATGGTTTCTTTCTATATTCACATAGAAAATTAGAGAATATAGAAATTAGGAAATTGAAGAAGCTTTGGGCCTGTTTTTTCTTTTCCGACTATTGTAATGTTTGCTCTAACTAATAAATAAATATAAACTGATATTCTATTTATCGATACAACAGTATTATAACCCATTCACAAAGCAGTAAAAGATCAATGAAATTAGCTGCCAAAGAGAGTATTTAATATCTAAGTACCTAATATCATATCAAACAATCATAATAAACATTGTTTATATGATTGTTCATTTCATACTAAACAATCATAATCAAAAAAATAAATTATGATAATATAAACTTGATGATTTAATAAAAGTGAAGGAATTGGATGAGGATACAATAATGTAGTAGGCCTACCGATCTAAAAAATGATTAAATATTTTTGCAACGCAATAAATTAAATCAATACTAGTACCAGCGCCACACTCGCCAAGTGAAGGCGAACCGTGGCATAGTAGCCATCCACACTCTTTAATATTTGTACGCACTTGGCAAGAGTGTGAAAGCGGCATAGCGTATAGTAGCGTTTAGCGTTTATACTAGCTTCCAGCGTTTAAATTTTGTTATCCTACTCTTGATTAATATCTGGAAGGGTTTTAGTTCAATTGATTTATATGAATTATTTCTACTTCGTCAGCTAACATACTTTTATTGACATGTATAAGTCAATGATTGAAAATGAGAGAAATAAATATTTGGTACATTACTATCAAATTATGTACCTATTTATTCATTTTTTACTAGCATGTAACCCGTTCTCCGCGAAGGTCTAATTAAAAACTTGAAAAACTGAAAACGACCTACTAAAATCTTGAAGAATTTAAAATGGCCTATAACTATCCACGGTAGATTAAGAATCCATTTGCGAAATTTCAAGTTAATCAGTCCAATAGTTCAGACGTGATGATACGCCATTCGTGAATTTCATATCCCGTACGTGTATGAGCCAACTCTTTCCTTTATTATATTATAGATTTATTATATGTGAATCACTTACTTGGGACTTTCTTTTCCTGTCAATTTTGCGGCCGAGTCAATGATCAAAGCCGGGAAGTAGTGGAGCAGGTAGCTGAAGATTATACTTAGGAATCTGTACTTAGTTGTGACTAGAAAATAATACCACATGGCTTTTATGGTAGGTACACTGGTTCCGTGAACTTCAATCAACTGTTTGAAATTTCCCCACTTCAATGGCTTTTCAACTGTCGAGACGTAGTTGTAGATTTTCGGGTCTTCCGGTTTCTCTGGCTCGGTCTCCTGATTTGTCGGAAGCACCTGACTGTTATTCCTAAAAAAATATCACAGCTTATTATATGATTTGATGAAGGATAGAGAAAATTTCAGAATTAAAAAAATATTTCACAACTTATTACAGTTTATGATTTGATGAAGGATTGAGAATAATGCAGAATTACTGGAAATATATAATGCAATATTTTATTGGAGCTTATTACTCGTATTCAATTTTCATTAAAATGATTTTTAAATGTTTGTTATTAGCAGTAGTTATATCCAAAGTTAGTATCCACAGCAAGTCTGTCTACTAACGTTGAGTTATATCTGCTTAAAAGTAATTAAGCTCAAATTCCATGCTATAACATTATCGTATCCTATTATATTGAGCGAGCAATTTTTGTATTTATATATTTGGCTATTTTTACATCTGGTTATTCTTATATCTGGTTATTTATGCTTAACGGATCTCGAAAACGGCTCTAACGATTTTCACGAAATTTGGAACATAGTAGGTTTATGATATAAAGATTCGATTGCACTAGGTTTCATCCTTGGGAAAACTCGAACGAAATTAAAAGGATAATTCATCCTTGGCTGAAACAGCTGTGGATAGTAAAAAAGTGAGTATTTGAAAAATCAAAATATAGCATCCCCGAAATTCATAAGATGACATAGATATAGCCAGCTGTGAAATATAAACACGATCATTTTAGAGAATTGTTTTCTGTTTACCAATAAATAAATATAACGAGCAAAGCTCGGTGCCCCGATATTGACTTGTTGATGCATGAAGAGTGATGCATTATTACTAGAAATATAGCCTAATGAAATATTTTATTGGAGTATTATTAAGTATTCGTATTCAATTTTAATTAAAATGATTGAGATCTTCGTCCTTAGCTTAAGGCTTCTTCAAAAATAATTTATTTCACACTAACTTATTGTTATAAGATAATATATAATAAATATCAATAATAGTAATATACTATATTAGTTTAAATACCGTAATGGATACTATTTATATTATTATAATAAATAGTATTTCATTCTAGAGAAGGCACTGTTCCCATAAAATGTGATAATACTCAAGAGCTGTTCATTTATGTATTTTCTTGAAATCGTATTTTATAATATTTTCCGAGTGTGTTCGCACAGTAAGGCTAGGCGCACACCAGGTAGTCAAGACAAGACAAGATCAGACACGTTTAGTCACAATACTTCACATTGTTTCTTATGACGCAACTCACACTGATTAGTCATTGCAATTAGGCATGTCTTCAAAAGAAACTATGTGAAGTGTTGTGACTGAACGCGTCTGATCATGTCTTGTCTTGTCTTGACTAACTGGTGTGTGCCTAGCCTAAGTGGTCAGCGGTCAGAGCGGTATTAAGAGGATATAAATAGAGAGATTCATATTATATAATAATACAGTACAGTATCCTATTGGACTGCTGAAACTTAGTGCACCTTATCGCCTGTGTGTATAAGAGAAGAACGGCTGCGCCCTAACCCCTAATAATTCTATTTTACCCTCAAGTGATACTATTACTATGCAAATTCTAATGGACCTCAAGGGCTTAGCCTTTATATTGTGTGATTTGATGCCAACAAATTGTTGTACAGTTTACCTTTGTAGAGCACAAACATGGTTTTGACATTAGATTATGTGATTTGATGCCAACAAATATTGTTGAAGAGTTTACCTTTGTAGAACACATTCCCAAGCACATGCGATGAGCGCGTTGACACACATGTCGACCGGAACGATGTTGGCGTCACATGTGAGGTCGGCTTGCAGGGTTCGGAGCACACCACACCCTGCACCGACCACAATTCCGGTTGGGCCATACACGTTGTCTGTCCAGCCAATCACCGGCTCGTATGCCGTTCCAACCACTGCAACACAAAGTCAAACAAATATGAGTAGATTCAGTCACTTATAATCAATAGGCTCAACAATGGTATCACATCGATATACCCTTGATATTTTTTTTTTTTTTGCTGAGGTTGATGCCTGCAATATTCTAGGCTTGTGCATAGGTAAAAGTAAAATGGCAAGGATGATAATTGAGACAAATAGATCTATAATAATTATAAACTCATCCATCTTAAATAGATTCAACAATAGTAGGCATCACATTTATAGACTATGCTCTTAGATTTTTTTGTGAGGTTGATAATGTTTGTTCGTTTTAATCTGAAGGTTTTAGGCTAGGAATTAAAATTGAAATTGTTATTTTTAATCTGGATCTGGATCAAATTAATAATAGTTCTATTTTTAATTGATTGAAGTCAGTGAAGTCGGTACACAGATAACAGTATAACAGATGTACCGTCTGTTGTCGGTACACAAATAACAGTATTTATTCATTCAATCAATCATTCAGAATTACACAACTTCCAGAAAAGTACCACAGGCTTAAGCCCAAAACGGTTCCAATTCTAATGTATACGACTGTCCAGATTTCTACTGATAACTCAGAAGAGAGTGGACATGGAAATTAATGAGAAATTGCATTTATTCAAATGTTAATGAAGAAAATTTAATTTGGATTTTCGTTTAATAACGAAGAGAGTAGAATTAATCTATCTACATAATTATCATTAATTCTAATGGTTATTATAATTTAAAATTGTTTAGAGTGACCATGAAATATATTAGGGTTTCTAGAAATTATTATCTTTGGAATTTGTTTAATTCAAATGATAATGTATCAAGTATCTGTAATAATGTAAGTAATGTATCACGGTTTTAATGCTATTATTTCAGTATGTAGATATTGTGTGGCTTACCAATTGCTGGTCTGAAGATTGATACTGGGAGATTTCCTGCAAATTCCCTGACTACCTGTTCGGCTACAGCTTTCGTGTAGGCGTAAGTGTTTGGCCATTTACTCAGTAATCTGAAAACAGTTAGTGAAACCATGATTTTCATTTCTATAAAACTGTAAAACAGATTTTCCAATCAGATTCCCTTTTTTGGAGAAGTATAATTTATCCCCTCATTGTTAATATTGTGATCAAAATCTTAGAAACCATGAATATGGATTTATGAGAAGTACAGAAGTTTGAGAAATAGAAAATACCTTTCATGAATTAAATAGCTAGCCTTTTCAATTTAAAACAAATATTTCATTTAATCAGGCAGAATAATATTTTGCTCAATTAGAAAGTTGAGCTATAAAATATGATAAGTTTAAAATCAATTGAATAGAAGGGGAACTGCAAAATTAGATGATTCAACAGGGCTATTACAAAATGTATTTTTTTCTCTATTTTATTGTAAGCAATTGGCGAAAATTGGAAGGAGATACAAAATTATTAATGATTATTGATAAAAGTTATTTTTCTGAATACATTAATTTTTGTTTTTATTGAAGACAACGGGTCACCCGCCACCTTAAATCTGTCTTCTATTTAAGAAGAAAAATCTTGTTGGAAATTATCTATGGTAATGGTAATAATTATTACCCTACTCATATAAAATTAATGTTTTATTAGAAATGGTGCACTTACTTTGGTAATAGAGCTTCCAAGAGTTCGTCGTCATCCACGTTTGTAACAATTTGTTCAAGTCTCTTATGATCGATTGGTCCTTCATACAATTTCTCATCTATTCTATCCAGATGGCAATTGGCGTAAGCTGTTGATATGTGTACAAAAGCCTGGAAAGTGAGAAATCAAAATGAAAATATTTCTCCAGAGATAACATATTATTCTCTCTCTTAGAAAATTTTACTTGATATTTATTTGGTGCTCAGTATTAAAGGCCGGGACACACATATCCGCACCGAGCCCGCGCCGCGGCACGGCCGTATGACGGACGTACTACGGCGAGTGAGAAAACAAATGCTTTCAAACGTGTAGGGACACATACTACCGCACCGTGTCAGCACCGTCACCGTGTTTGATGCCCGAGCCGTGCCCGCGCCGTCACCGACTACTAGTTCAGTTTACTTTTTGACGGAGACGGTGCGGGCTCGTTTAACATAGAGGGTGAAAAACTTAATGATGAGATACGGAAATTTCCAGTTTTTTATTATCAAAGTGATGAGAAATATGGTTGAACGGAAAATAAGTTGAACCAAAAGTAAAAGTATAACCAAATAATAAGTCAAGCCAAAGGTATGATAGACATAATATGATAAATAATAAAATAAACAACAAAAAGTATAAAAGAAGGAGCCCGTGACTGTGTCTTCAATTTTAAATTTAAAACTAATTACGTTTAGATTCATGAGGCAGAAGATAACAATTTTATTGCTGATATATATTTCCGATACATGACTGATTGTGGTATTGTTATGCACCGAAATATATACCAGCACTATGATTCTCATCGTCTACAGGTAATTAGTTTAAAATGGCAAAATATAAATTTAAATCGGATGTAACGAGCTTTAATAGTGTTATATTATTAACAATAGTTTAACACATTCAGAAATCGGACCACAGTAGCACTACAGAACTGAGACACTGCTGTCGCACGGATACGTGTGCTCTCCTACCACCATCACCGTGTCGCGGACGTAGTTCGGCCGTACCTCGGCACGGGCTCGGTGCGGTTATATGTGTCCTGAGCTTTATAGGTGGTTGTTAAATTACTAGATAGAGATGTGTGGAATAAATTAGGATTTCAATTGAATTGAATTTGGATAATATTATTTTGAGTTTATTTTATAAGCATTTTCATTTGAGCTCTGAATGTATTTCACTCCCGTTGGCAGGCAAGAATTTTTTAAGCAAACAATTTTGTAATAATTAATTTTTTTCATATAATTTTATTATATGGTAAGAAATGTTCTGGTATTTCTACATAATTGAAAAAAAAATTGAACAAATAAAGTGGTACGGTATTGACAACATCAACGTCTTTTTCTTTCAAAAACTATTGTATTCAATGACCTTCCATATTAACTGTGTAATGGAATTATTTGTTATGTATGGTTATGTATATAATGTCATTGGATAAAACTCGATTTTATTTGATTTGATTTATTTTCAAGTGATAAGCTACTTTAAAAATAGTTTGAGAATTACAAATGAGATAATTGTTCAATTGTAATAACAAATCAAACTCAGTAGATAAAATAGAATATTGTCAAATATCTTGAGTAATAAAACTAAACTGAAACTAGAAATTAAGCTAATATTTTATTTTGTACATTAATTTTATTACTGCAGTGTATATTGTATTGTTTATCGATCTATTTTGTAATCTATGAGGAATAATTTGAATAGATGAGAAAAAACTAAAAACAATAAACCACTATCAGATAGTAATGCCAAAAGAGATGGAGTAAGGTATGTGAAAGAAAAAAGAGTTGAAAATCTAGCAATAATATACAATAATAAAAATCTAACATTAGCCTTATCTCGTATCAGGGCAGATCAGCTTGAAGATGAAGCTTAGAATAATAATACATCACAGGCTGGTTTCGATAGCCTACAGTGCCGGTTAGTGGGCTTTTTGTACAAAAAACACGTATTGAGATTTATTGGTAGTTATGCAACCATGAATCCTAATGCTGAGTAGCCAGCACTGCATTCTCCACTCTATTGTGAGCTTAGGTGGTACTTTATCTTGATAACAAAATTCATTCAAAACAAAATAACGAACCAAGGTTAAACAGAAAACAGAAGATGCTCTACTTGCTTGCTAGCATGTAAACTATCTAATCATAATTTGAATAAACTTTCACTAGTTATCCAATATCCAACTTTGGTCTAGAGGCACACCGGTTTGTTAACCCAAGACGATAATAATTTAAGAAAAGAACGACCGATATGTTGCTCCGTAACGATCGATAAGAAAAACTGTGACTTGTTTTCTCTTGTCTTTTTTTGTGATCGCCTAGCCCTATATTTATATTGGATGATATCATGCGTGAGCACAGTGATAACCAACAATCAAAATACTATTTAGAAGTGGGTAGGTAGGTAATAGAGCAAGTCGAAGGTAATTAATGAGCAAGTCCAAGTCTTGATATCATATTTTGGATAAATATTCCAGCTTCATGAATTATTTTATTCATATTACTTATCAGAGAATAACAAATTATTTGAATCGTTAGAATATTATAAAATAGAAACTTTATTTGTCACAAAAACAAACTTCAAAGATAAAAAATAACTTTCAAAACGATACAGTTTGGAAGTTATATGCAAGAACTTACAAAACACTAAATAATAATACCTAAAAAAACAAACAAAACCTACTCTAGAACATGGTACCGTACGCCACAGTGGAGTTGGTCAATTTCCACACAGAAAAAACTAAACAAGTAGAGGACACATTATATGAATTTTTTAAACTAACTATTTCATTAATTTAATTGTAATTTATCTAATATTTTGTGTAATTATTGATGTTGTAGTTTTAGTTTTTTGGGAAATATACATTTATTTTATTTATTTATTTAACTCTGTCTGATTTAGATTTACAGTATTATATCCTAGGTGATGAAACCTTACTACTGTAGCGTTTAATGCTAGTTCACGTCAAATTTTCACAAGTAGCATTTGATATTTTTTTTGAAACTTTTACAGATTTTTTTAAAGGTATTTTAATAGATCTGTGTTCCTGTTATTTTCAATGATTCTATACCAAACTATTTCATTTCTATTAGGGTACAGTGCTATCTCCAAAAGTCGAAGAGTAATTGAAATCAAATCAGTTGTGTTGATGTTATGGGTGGGGCTCTGTGATTGTAAATTTTTTCCTGTATTCTGTTCTTATTGTTGTGATTTGTTCATTGTTCATGTGTAACTCTTTGTATGGGGCATGGCCCTTATGACAAATAAAGTTTATTTATTAATAGATCAGTTCAATACTTGCGGTACTATGATTCCTTTTCTAAGAAGTTAGTAATGCGAACTTATTCGATTACCAACGTTACCTATTTCTCATAACAATTTTTATAAAATTCATATTGTATTATACCGTACATTACCTTGAGATTTTTCATGTCCTTAGCCAATGCCAGCATCTCCCTTGTTCCACGGATGTTGATGTTGAATGCAATTTTGAGTTTCTCGTCAAATCTGACAGTTGCGGCTCCATGAAAACGATTCCCACTTCCTGGATGATTTTCTCTCTGTCCTCAGGGCTGAGTCCCAGGCCGGGAGCAGCAATATCCCCGGGAATTCCACTGACTTTGTATCGGAATTTCGGGTATTCCTTCTCAACCACTGAGAATAGCTGACAAAAATAAAATATTCGATTAGTCATTGCGTTCTAATCTAAATGAAAATTGTGTAGACATATAATTAAAAAAAAAACTTCTCTAAACAAATCTAATAAAAATATATTTATCTCATTTATGTTAAGTTATATGAACTTTCCATTCTCATCTTAAGCCCGAATTCTTCTTTAAAAACTCTTCTGCTTGTAGCCAGAAACCCAGGTAGTATTATTATTATTATTATTAGCGTATGGCTTTTAATCGTGAGGAGATTCAAGGGTAGATCTACCTAGCCAGGTAGTTAAGCAAAGTTATAGAAAGTTTTCATTTAGTTACCTAAGATTCAGTTATAAGTACTACTTGATTGGTATTTAAATCAAACGGATCACTAATATTATTATCATGAGAAATTTATAAAAATGCTGCATTATTTATTCAATAAATGATATACAAATAAATAGAATGAATTATTTATCTAATTTTATGATTTGATATAAAAATTATTCTTACAAACTCAGTATTGGATAGGCTAATCGTAAAAATTAGAATTTATTAATCTCTATAACCACTTGACAAAAAATTGAAGATGTATAGTAAATATTCATTTTAAAAGATCATATGTTTATTCTTATCCCAATTCTGTTCTATTTTCTAGACTACTGTACTTTTAATAATAAAAATGTACACTAAATATTCATTTTAAAAGATCATATATGTTTATCCTTATCCCAATTCTGTTCTATTTTCTAGACTACTTTTGAAAATGTACTGTAAATATTCATTTTAAAAGATCATATGTTTATCCTTATCCCAATTCTGTTCTATTGCCTTTACTACTTTTCCAATTGTCACTTTTTCTTACCGGGTCATTGAATATTTCTTCCAGTCTCTGATCGAAGTTCTTTCCTTTCTTCTCTCGAATCAGAAGGTAGATATTCTTAATGTCAGGGCATGATCTCAACAGTTTCTCTGTGAGGACTTTTCCCATGAAACCGGTTCCCCCCGATATGAGTACAGAGGTGTCTTTGAAGACATCTGGCAATCCTCCGGGAGTATCCATAGTTTCTATCACCACTGAAACAAAAATGAATAATCTGTAAGAATTTTGAAACTGCTGAGATGATTCAGTCAAATTCAAAGTTTCTACCAAAAAAGTACGGCTTTGAAAAATTCAACTAGAAAATATGATTGTATTAGAATCATTGCAAGGTAATCAACTGTCATCCCATATACAAGCATCAAGAATCAAGTCATGAACATACATAAAGAGAAATTCAAAACCGTCGACTTGAATCTTAAGCCTTAATCTTAAATATTGAATCTTAAGTCGACTTAAGATGAATCGAAGGTGAATATTAGATGGACGTTTCTTGCATTATTTATTTTTATAAATTCCACAGTAAATTAGGAATTTTTTCTGGCTGTAATCCAGACCATGCCGATCGACAAAGTCAATCCCAGCATACAAGAATCAGGTCATACTGTATAATTTTCCAAAACATGGCCAAAAACTTCAGATCAATTACCTCTAAGCAAAACATAAGGAGATGAGAATTCATTGTTTTGATAGTTAAGCACTTCAATTTATTCTCAAGGAGTAGGTAGTAATTAAATAGGATATTAATACTGGAGCTTATCTTTGGCGGTGAATCGCAGGTGGATATTAGATGGATGTTTCTTGCATTATTTATTTTTCCTACAGTTACCTTGAAAAGTGACCATTCCTGCACTGATTACAGAACGCAAAGAATCACTTTTCCGCTCTAGTGCGCAAAGTATTACTTTGCGTACTCTTAATACTTTGCGTATTATCTTGCAGCTATCGCAATCAGCTGTTGACATTGTTGGCGTGTATTTTGAATGCAAATTTGTTCTATCTATATTTCTTCTGATTTTCAAATAAATGAGAACTCATTAAATTATAAATTTTGAATATTATTAATTATTCATTATTTCAAATAATATTTTTCTCATTCATAAATTTATTGGTTTAAAAATTATTTAGAAATTAAAATTTACTCAAATTTTCAAATAAATTGGATTAATTTAATTTTTAATTTGAATAAATTATTGACTATTAATTTTCAATTGGATTATCAAGTTTAAAATAAATTAAAGTTGTTATTAATAACAAAATATAGACAAACATTTGATGGTTTTCAGCCATCATTTTACCCATAATCAATCACTTCTCATATTCAATGGTAACTGTAGGAAAAATTAAATGTGAAATACGTGCACAAAGTTCCTCTGCTGCACTCAAGAAACCATTCCGCCCTCGCCTACGGCTCGTGCGTAAACGTTTCTTTCGGTGCAGCAAACTGTCACTTTGCGCACTAGTTGCACAAATAACTATTTATAGATTCCACAGTAAATTAGGAAATTTTTTACGCACTGAGAAACGTTTCTAGTGAGATTCGCTGTAATCTGTCAGCATTGATTGAATAAGAAGCAGTGATGTTTATTATAAGGAAAGCTGACTGTTTGTACTGTATCTCACGATAACAACCTATACATTGAATTACATAAAATCTTCATGCTGGAATAAGAGCTTAAGCCTCTAAACTTGTTCCAAAAATAGAAAAAAGATGAAAGTGACAATAAAAGAAGCCGAAGAGAGTGTGACGATTTTATGGAAGTTGCCTACAAATATCTCATTTCAGAAAATTGACCATTTATTTGAAAATGATTGTCTTTGTGGGTTGTTCGAACTGATGTTTGGTGCAGCTTAGAATAAATTGGCTGGTCTTTGAAAAGTGTTGAATGGATAATACTGCATTGGAATTATTCAATCCATCTGCCACAGGGACTCGCTTTTAAATTTATCTTATGATGCTTACTGTTCAGCTATTCTCAGCTTAGCCTTACATGTATAGTTGACTGTAAAGACTAATTTATTCAAAACATTCGAATCAAGATAGACTGCCAAGCTGCAGGATAACATATATTTTCAATTTGAACTAAAAAAGGGCAATTACGTCTTACTTAAGTTAGTTCTTCCGAGAATGGAATAAGATCAGACGAGTTCAAAATCGCTTGAAATGCTGTAGGTTTTTCATGAGAACATAAACAGGCCTACAATTTAATCACCATCCTTAAGCATAAAAAATAACCTTGTTCTATTATATATGCTATCATGTATGTCCGAAGTATCTTGTTATAAATAGGCCTGATATTTATTTATTCTTGTCTACGCATATTCATTTAAGTTCCGTGTGAACTGTTTATAAAACACAACATTTTTAAAAATATATTTATTCCCAGTTATCAGAAATGCTTTAATCTCTTTCCATACCATGTCTGTATCATAAATTATGTTGCAGTGACCTTGTTATGTTTATAGTTCAACGATCCAATAAACTTCTTTGATTCTTATCAAAGTTTTATGTCAGAGATTCTGATTTCCTTATAATTGTGGAGTGAATTAAAACATATCAGGTATTGGACTATTTCAACCAAAATTAGGGAGAGAAAAAGTTTTGGGTTTATCCTGTTGATTCTCTCCCAATCATTAATTTGATATTTTGATTGTGGCATGTAATGAATAAGTTACAAATAAAATAGAATTAGTTTCAGTATTGTTTACAATTATGGTATAGAAGTAGAAATACTGTATCTTGGATTATGAAACATTACTTTACAGAGTCGATACTTCCTTTATATCATCATTCTAAGAATGACAAAAAACTGCTGGAAGAAATTTCTCACTCAAGGCTATTCTACAGAGTGTAATAATAATGTACCACTGACATACTAGTAGCCCATACTAGCAGGCCAACAGCCCACAGACAGGCTGGCATGGGACTTGTTCCTGATGATTGTTTGACTAGATATCAATGCTTTGTTCCAAGTATAGATATCTACTAACTGAATCAAGGTTTTTTGAAAAAAAACTATCTTTCCTGTTCTGTGTGTTATTCAAAAAACAAGTTTAAGAGAACTGTTTATGTACATGTTCATCCTACAAAATAGTTTCTCTCGATGTTTACAATAAAAAATTATAATATGATTGTACTGTATAGATTATTGGTCCATCATCCGCCTTGTTCTCATCGTAGAAAGCTGATCACATAAATAATAATATTATTACTTAATATTTTCTACATTCACATCCAAACTTTTGTTCAATACTTTATAAAGCTCTACTTTTCTAGTAATATTGCCGTGATGTTAGTAAAAAATCATTGATAATTTTCCACTAATACAATTAAATTTAATCATAGAGTAAAATAGGCCTACGGGAGTAATACAATATAAATGAATGGGCCTGCAGGAGTATATTTACTCTATTGCTGTATTCTCGCATCAGAAGGGTCAAAATAGCGAATAGAATTATTTATTAGATTCATAATAGGAAATATAATTAGCGAAGTAGGCTTATACCGTACTAATTGGAAAAATACATTTTTCCAGAAAAATAATATTCAAATTTTATAACTTATCATGATCCTGAATAGTTTCAAGCTTACTTTTCTCCTTACTAATAAAATAATTCTTCTTTAACCTACTGGAGGTTATAGAAAGGAATTGCTTGAAGTCAGCAAATGTTGGCTTTCATTGTTTGCACTTTCCTACCGTATTCCATCAATATTAATTTTTTGACAGAGTGATTAGCAATTAGCATCATATTATTGAATTATAATAATACTTTCATTATGATATCAGATTACAATTTCAAACTTTTAATTATTTTCATAATAATAAATCTAATGAATCTTTCATTCATGTTTGTACCTAATAAAACAATCTATGTAGAAATTTAAACTATGGAGAAGCATGGTTATACATAGCATATATTGCTATCTGTATAACGCGAAATGGCACTGATTCATTTACTCACTCATTCATAATCAAAAGAACTAAAACTCTACTGGACCAAATAGTTCAAATTTGGCATGCTTATATTGTAGGTACTGTATATAGCATAGCAAGTACAACATTATTGGTTGCAACAATAGTGCTAGACTATTCTACAAACGGTAAATTAATACCAGCAAGCAATTATTTTTGAGTTTATCATAGAAACTGGCACTTTGAGCTAATTGAAATTTATTTATTAGTGAAGTGATTCACGTATATCTCGACGCTGCACTGAACTTGATAGTTGCTCAGATTGAAAGGACGTCGAGATTTTTAGTTGGCTTTGCCTTGTAGTGTGGTGTTTAGGTGCGCATACTTCCGCCATTCGGCTCACCCAAGCCGTTATTTGGTCTTCACATTGAAATAGAGATCCATGAAAACCGGAGTGAGTCAAAGTTATCACGAGATTGCTTGCAATACCGGTACCGTTATTGCGTTACTCATACTTGTTATTGAACAATCACGAGTTTCAATGCTAATCATTTTGCATCGCGAGTACAAAATTTATCCAGTTTGCGTAGGCTGAAGAATGATTTATTGGAGTACGGGTGGGCAATATGTAACGCCAGGAAGAATAATATTGACTCCCACTTTATGGAATTTAATTCATCCTCATCAAAATCACAACGACTATTTCCGCAATGCCCTCTTATTTCTTTATCTCTTATCTATGATGTGGTGTTGATTTAGTCCTGAAAGCATGTTTCTCATCACTGCTTTCAGTGGTATATAAATGTAACGCCATAAAGAATAATATATGGACTCCCACTTCATGTAATTAATTCATCATCATCAAAATCTCAACGACCATTTCCGTAATGCTCTCTGATTTCTTTATATGTTATCCGTCCATGTTGTGGAGTTGATTTAGTCCTGAAGGCATATTTCTCATCACTGTTCTCAGAAGAACAGTTCTGAGAAGGATGAGAGATACATCTGTTTTCTTTGGAGAAGAGTATAGGTACCTTTAAAATTTAAATAGGAGTGAGAATAAGAAAAAGGAGAAGGACGACTGTGATGAGGAGAGGAAGGGATAGGATGAGTAGAAGATTAATCCCTATTTTCTGATGAAGAGTGTAACTATAAAATTGGAGAAGGAGAAAAGGAAAAAGGAGGAGAAGAGGATGACGAAACAACTCAAAACGGAAACAGCTACAAAATCAATGAAAATAAATGAAAGTGATATATTTATGCTAGCCGGCAGGCACGCTTCGCTCGCCTTATTTCTTTAGTCAGGAGTCTCCGCCCCTAGATCACCGGTTCAAACATCCAGATATGAGACCAGCACCAGCAGATACGCTTCGCTCGCCAGCATTTTTCATTTGAGCTCACTTCCTTGAGTCAAATAATGAATAGAGACATTCAGACTTTACGCCAAAATTTACGGGGCTTTTTCGAGTTTTCCAGCATTTTTTTTGCGTTTTCTCAGCTTCAGATTTTTACAGCCTTAGATAGAGCATTTTACTGCGTTTTCTCAGCTTCAGCTTTTCGCAGATTTAGTCAATGAGTAAACATGTTGTGTCTAGAGTGCTTAAAAAGTACGTAAAAAACATAAAATCGGGGGTTTACCAGCGTTTTCTCCAGTTTAACGTTCCGTTTTTCTAGATTTTTCAAGTGAATTGGAATTTGAAAGGAAATTTTATGTATTATAAGTATTTAATGCGTTTTCCAGCATTTTCCTGCGTTTTCTCGGCTTCAGCTTTTAACAGATTTAGTCAATGAGTAAAAATGTTGTGTCTAGAGTGCTTTAAAATTACGTAAAAAACATGAAATCGGGGGTTTACAAGCGTTTCTCCAGTTTTTCTTTGCGTTCTTCTAGATTTCTCAAGTAAATCGGAATTTGAAAGGATTACATAATATGTATTGGAAGTATTTTACATGATCATTGTTTTATTTAATCTCAAATTTTCATCTACACTGAAATACTCTATGAATCTTACTTGGTCTACTGTTGGCCAGGTTCTCTCCTATTAACTTTTTTTGTCTGTTTTTATTGCGAAACACAAATTTCTCAGAATTCTTACTCGCTTCTTACGGCTCAATGAATTGGTGCAATCAATGAAAAAGTGAATCTCATTGTAGTAATGATTCTCAAATTGGGATGGCGAACAATGAAGGATATTACGAAAGTGGCCACCAATCTCAAACAAGTGACCTTCAGTTATGTTGATGTATTATGATTAGAGAACTGCGCTCAGACTTTTTTGGAGCGAAGAGATCATGATTATTGGTTTCGACTAATGCACTACAAATGATATACAATCACAGGTCAACGGATCACGTGCAATTAAAATACAATCGAGTTAGTACAATCATTCAACAGCTACCGTACTATTCATTTAACCAAATTTGCTGTACTCAGCAACTTTATTTATTTGGGAAGAATTGTATTGATTAGTGAACAATGCAATCAATTAGCATTGAATAATATCACTAGGCGCAAATTCCTTGTCAATGAAGCCTCTTGTTTGAAAAAATCAGCTAGAAGGAGAATGCACAAGAAACATATTTTGTATAATATTCCTAAAGCATAGAGAATAAATTCTCAGTGAATAGGTTCAAAAAATGTGTTTGAGAATTCATAGGTTTAAGGCTCATGAGGATGGTCAGAGTGGGGGTCTCTCCCATAATAAGTTGGGAGGAATTCCTCACAAATAATCATAAAAATAAATATGGCTTTAAAAAAATAGAATCAGAACTCTATACTTCGTTCAAATTAACTTCAGACTTGGGATGGACATGCGCAGTAGAGAAGGCAGACAGCGGCAGGGATACAACGGCTGCTATGTTGACGTTGTGTATTGGCCAGCGTTCTCTAATTTTCAGTGAGTATTCAAGCGTTCATGTTAAACTTAGGAAGTTTCCTCTCTGCAATCACAGACTCGACTGACTCTATTCGACAAATTGAAAACTTCGCTTCCACCTATGACTCAATCCATCACTGCAATTGGCTGATCTACCTTCATTTCTCTGCGCCGCAAATTCCTCCAAGTCTAAAGAAGATTTACACGAAGTATAGTAAAGTTTTATCACTTGGAGAATTTCTCAAATTTTGTTATAGCAACTAGTTTTATTTACAGATTGTTTTGTGAAGTTCATTCAAGGTCTGAACACGGAAATGGTGCATGACTCAGCACCACTCAGCATATTTTGAAATTATTGTGTCGTCTTGTAATTAAATTTCAAAAATATACCTTGCTTCTGAGAAATCTCTCATCATCTCAATTTCAACTTCCAACTTCATTGAACCTAATTTTGACTCATACAAGAAATGGAGAAAATATTTCATTTGCTTAGAAAGATTTCACAATAAGAAATCACCTTGAGAATTGGGCCTCCTAGAAGTGCTCGTTTGAACTAGTTTTTGTCATTTAGAAGACCTATTGGGCTATCAGTAAACAATTTACCAGTAACCTTATTATAAATTTTGAAATCAGTTGTTAGAATTTCGAGTCTATTGCTGAGGAAGGTCTATGTTATTATTAAGCGTTGCGTTGATTTGTTGCAACAATTATTTCGGGGTGTGGTGTTCGGTGCTTCATTATTATATTTCCGTTCTCAAGGCGATAATTGTTTCAAAATTTAAAACTATATGAGACACGCATGTAACATGCGTTCACGCACAACTTCTTTGAATAAAAAATAATTATTATTATTATTATAGAGCTGAATCCTCTCTCTAATGCCTCTGGCCAAACCTGTCTTCAACGGCGAAATAGTACATAATGCCGTAATTATGGGTCATTCATATTGCCAAGTCAAAAGTACAACAAAGTTCTTCACAAACTGTACTACACATGCGTGTGTTGAAAACTATTGAAAGGTACTGTATGAACTAAGAAACTAAGCAACTGTATTTGAACTTGCAAGTCGTTCCATACAATAGAACGATCTTAAGTAGCGTATAAGTTTTCTGTAGCATAACTTATTTCTATGGTTACATTCATCACACTAGCGTCTAGCGCAATATATGGCAAACACACACTAGCGCGACTCAAATCGAACGACTCCAGTCGCGGATACTTCAGCCTCTCGTACCATACCTTATGACTTGTGTTCCTCACTGTCACTACTCTAGATGCCAGTAACCAATTGATTTCTTTAAATTGTAATTTATTAGCAACTCATTTCTATTAAACTTTTTTGTGATGTTCGAGTTCAAGATTATTATTGTATAATATACAATTATAATAATATATTATATTATGAAGAATTTTGCTACTTTTCCAACAAACTTTATAATTAAACTCGTGCTCGTTCATGTTCAAGAGATTTCACGTCATGTCACAGCTTCTATGAGAATTATTGTAAATCATTGAATGTTATTTGTTAGTATAAGTTTTTTTGTGTAGTTGAGAAGTTGATATTGTGGTAATTATTCATATTGAATTAAAAAGACTAAGAAATTGTCAAAAACCACAGATTTATTGATACTTAGAAAGACCGGTTTCGGTTATTACACCATTGTCAATCTCTATCATTGAAATCTATAAGTATCAATAAATCTGTGGTTTTTGACAATTCCTTAATCTTTTTCATTCAATGTTAGTATAAGCATGTGCTGAATGATTCCCATTCTATCCTCACTGAATCATAGTGACTTGTCAAGTATTTTATTTTTACTTGAGTTTGGAGTCAATGATTATTAGAAAACAAAGCCTATCAAGAAATGTTTTGACAGGTTCATTGAAGTTCCTTGTTCTAGCCTACTTCCAATTCTATTATTAATAATCAAGAATTAATTATCCACTTGAAAACATATCACATTTTGCCATTCACCTTTGAGGTGCATAGGTTATAAGTTATTAAGCTCGGTAAAATCATAACTTGAATATCCAGGAAATACATTCGCATGCTAGATGGAAATGGAAATGGCATCCACTTCACATTTCACAGCACTTTTGACAAGGTGATGCATTAAAACTTACTTATCCAGCCTTCAGTTTGTATGAGATTCTTCGTATGATGCGATGCATCTTGCCATCATAACTTGCCATTACTGACATGCTCTTGCCGCAAGGTGATCCACTTGAGAGATGATAACAGCTCTACGCTCTTGTATTTGCTGTACCTCATAATTAATGTAGGAAGAGGCAAAGATCTGCTGATTGGTTCATTAAACAAAGGAGGTCTGTTCATTAAAACTTGAAATTCACGTTAGTTTAGAAATTCTCTCCAATACTTTTTATAAATCAGTTAGAAATCTTTTGCCTGATTAAAAAAATCAATTGTTTTTTCTAGGAATGATTCAAATAATCGTCATTTCTATATCTCTGTTTATTTATCTGTGACCTATTTAGAGCGGCTGTGAACAAGGTAAAAATCGCCATGATGATTGCCAACCTCCCAAATGGAGACGGTACTTAGAGAAGAAGAATATATCTTTGTTGATGACATTCATTTAGCTCTTTGCTCTCATTTTCCTAGATTTCCCTTTCCACTAGTAGGAAAAACTAACACCTCTTCCGAAACTTTTCTCAGCTAGTGGGTAACTCCATAGAATAACGATACCGTTAACTTTTATTATTTGTTTCTTTTAATACTTAAGTTACTGGTGCCCGGTGTCATGCATTCCCCTGCATTCATTCATTGATAACTCACTTTCTTAAATCTTGCACTGCAATATTTAGCATTTTTGTCAAATTTTAAAAATTTCACACTTTTATAAATGCACGTCAAGGGATGAAATGTACTGTATTGTCTGGGGACTGGCTACAGTGATTGCACTGCAATTAAAGTGGTTGATTCGCTCCATATCAATCAATCAATCAAAAGTATTATTCGTTTTCGAACATATTTCATACAAATAGAGTTACTATCCAGGTATCGACATTTGGAAACAATATAACATTCAAATAATTGACCGAGCGAAGTGAGGTCTAAGATTCAAGTCCACGGTTTGGCATTTCTCTTAATGTTTAAATGTTTATATGTTTTTATGTTGCGCATTTACGGCGAAACGCGGTAATAGATTTTCATGAAATTTAACGGGTATGTTCCTTTTTAAATTGCGCGTCGACGTATATACAAGGTTTTTGGAAATTTTGCATTTGAAGGATAATGTAATAGGAAAAAGGAGCTTCCTTCATACGCCAATATTGGAGTAAAAATCAGACTATAGAATTATTCATCATAAATCAGCTGCCTAGTGGACTATAATACTACCCGTTCAAAAACATCGAACATCTTGAAAATGTATTTTTCCATCAACGTTGTAGACAGTTCCAGCCAGACCTGATAACAGCGTTCACACTCACATTCCGGGACGACACGTCACGGTACGATAGGACAGAATGCTCTCCTAAAAATTATTTAGGATTTTTTCTAGACATTTTAAATTGATAAATTATTCATTAATTTTTGAGAAAACATAACAACAGGTCAATGTAACTTACTGAGCGCAAGGTCTACTGTTCACAGAACTACTAGTATAAATATATGACACTATTGACAATATTACTCAACAAGACACAATGCTGTATGTAACTTAATAGCAATAATTAACAGAACAATTTATAGTAAATAATTAATCAGAAAACCCGTAAGGAATGACTAGCAGAATTAATTATGCATGACTAGAAAAATTAAACTTTAGCTAATGATGATTCATTCTGACCAGCAATCAAACTCTGTAACGAACACGTTCATAAAAAATATATTAATTCATAATTATAAAATATTGTGGCAGAGAACTCATTCAGACAAAACATAACAATTTCAGTAGAGATTTTCATCATTATCGTATCCATATTCAAGATTATATTTAGAAAAATTATCTGTATTTGACCTTGATACAAGTTATAAGTTCGTTATCATGGATCTGATAAATAGGACGTTTTTCACATAAATATAAACATTATGAATCATTTCTGCTGAGAAATTTGACAACAATATCATTATTTTATCTTGATTTTGAACTACATTTTGTATATATTTCGTAATGAATCGACGTCTAGAACTCTGATAAATATTCGCTCCATATAAGTTATTTGTGAAACTACATTACGAAATAACATTTCTGGTTTACGAATTAGATTGATCTGTGTTTGTACACAGCTTTTAAAAATATTTATGAAACTGATATTATAGAGTAGTAATCGATACTCTACGATTGAAGAAATATATTCTCACTATCGGCATTTTTTATCGTAGTATACTATGTCATAGTTCTCAACAAACCAAAATTAATTCCATTTAAAAACTCATTAGACCTCAGGTAGAACATGTTTTGCAGGCCAAAAAGTCTATTGCACTTCTTATGACCACTGCCTCCAATTATTATATACTCCTTTGATCGCACTTAGAAGCTAAATTATGAAGCTGCAGTTGTAGATCACAATCACAAATCTACTCTGTTAATTGACTTAATAAGAGACGTTTATCTTTTTCATGATAGGGGTTACAAACATAATGAACATTTGATTATTGGCATTTGGACATTCCTTAAAATTTGCCACTACATTTTTTTCTATAATTAGCATTAAAATAAATACAAAAACACAGGGGTCTTGTTGAAAATAGTTCAATATTTAATATTACTTTGATAGTTCTATATTCACAATTATTGTGACATTTTCCCAAGATAACAGTGCTAGTGGTGTAGAGCTCAAATGAAAATCGGACATCGACCTGAGAAACATACTGGAGGATCAGAAATATTTCAGTTCTGCTATTTGATACTTATTTTCCCCTCGTCTAATTTCTTTGTTCCTTATCTTATTGATTGTAGTCTCCTTCTGAGACAATCAGTAAGTGATGAATGATGGGAAAATGGTTGAATTATACAACGCGAAAAGCATGTGACTGATTACAGCTCAGTACACGAATATCGCAGTAGGCTGGGGTTGAGTCGAAGGACGAATAAATTTGATTGCCTTTTTCCTGAAGAAAAACCGGTTTCACAGAATTCACTTTAATTGCAAAGAAGCGTTGAATAGTTTCCACGAAAAAATAATCCAATTTTTAGCCGATCGAAAAAGCTGAGTGGTATCAAAATAATTGGCACAGTAAAAAATATCAAGGAATCTGCCCAAAAGTGTTTGAAATGGACAGTGATTGTAGAATTGGTAGAAAGCAGGATTTGTGATTTGTAGAAGTTTAGAAACTTGATTGAGATGGAGAAGTAATTGTAGCTGTCTTGCAGCTAGTTTGAACTTTTGCACAGTAGTAAATAAATATGATTGATTTGTGAAATGTATAGTTTGCAACCACCCTCTACCCTTCTACACTCTTCTACCCTCCTCCATTGAATAATTGAAATTTTTACAAATGCAATAGGTTTTTCACGACATGGCAAGAAATCAATCAATCTAGCATAATATTGTAAGCATTATATAGCCTAAAGAATTATTACAAATTATTTAGAATGTTATTAGAGTATATTAGCATCATGTACAGCATCAAAAAACTGGATAAAGCGAATATAAGTTAAGCTTAATAGGTACCTATTTATTAAAAGGTGTTAAAAGACAGCAGTGAACAGAACTAAAATAGAATGCAAATAATTCGCATTCATAATAGATGATAATTTATTTCATTTGAGAGTTTCATTGCATTTCTCATGTTTAGGATTATAGTTGGAGAACTGTTAATGGATCATGGAAATTAATTACCTCGATGACGACTCTTTTGAATGGCTGGCTCTCTTGACTGAATAGCAGCATAGAGAAAAGATAGCATAGGATAATATAACTTTTTATTTCTTCTCTATTATAGTAGCTTCTACTTGATCTTACTGTATTCTTTTAGTGAAAATCTCAATGATAGTAATATAACCAAGATCATTTTAGTGAAAAGTGTAATAAGTTGATGAGCGAGCTCAGTGTAATCTTTGAACATTTTGTTCGGAACGCCCCTCCCCACAAGCCTACTAATGATAGGGGATGGAGAACTGAATTGAATTTTCATAAATTATTATTGCATAGATGTGATTCAGTTTTTTTTCTAATTTGATCTGTATTATATTAATGTAATCATGGGCATTGGAAAATTGTAAGTAAGTTAGATAATTTGAGACATTAGTCATAGATTCACAAAGAGCCCATTTGCTCAGAAATTTATTTTCAAAATTATATGCTTAGAAAAATCTATCAAATAAATGAGTTCAGAATAAACCAGTTGACCTTGATAATGTCAAGACCTATTTCGACATTTAGATTACTTTCCCCGTACTTTTTACATGAATACATTGCCATTGTTGTCATTGTTTGTACGCAATGGCTTATGCAATATATCAATTAATAGCTTGCTATAGAACGAAGAGGTACTCGAATAAAGAAGCACTATTATTTAAAATTTAGCAGCTTTAATTTGCATCAATAGTTTGTTGACATAGACATACAGCTCTGCTAGATAAGGTACTAAAGTTATACCGAAACTAAATCCTTTCCATGCCTATATTTGGCAAACATTCGTTGAATAGTATATGTGTTTAATCGTTAATTCAATTTCTCGTTGAAAACTCAAACATAATGTAGGTCATCAATAATTATTGGTTTGTGAATTATTTTGAGCAATGATAGGCTAAGCCGTCATCAATTCATTTTCATATATATTATTCTTCAACGTAAATTGTACAACATAGTTCTTCAACATTCTTCAACTTAGAACATTAGGGCTTATAAAAAGCGTGTGACTAAATTATTGTTAACAAACTAATTTTCCAGATTTATGAATCATATTGAGGAGCGGTTGGTACCAGAGAGTATAGAATGTAAGAATGTAATATTACATTCTATCCTCAGTGGTTGGTTCCGTACTTAGAAAGTATCTTGATTTTCAATTAGCAGTCCCCTTTCTTTTCAGCAAAGAGCGAAAAAGTCTCAGGAAGAATAGAATAAATGAAAAATTATGCTCAAATAATGCTCATTCGATACACTTTCATAATATTAAGGTAAGGTTCGCATAAAGGAGGTTTGATAAATAATTTAAACTGGCATTGGTTCTAAAAATAGCTCTCCTTGAATCGATGTTGGTTGACAATATTTGCCTACATTCAATTCAACAAACTTTGCTTCTTAGTAATTGAATAATGGAATATGCTCAACATTGTGTGAACAGTTGACTTGAAATATGTGCAAATAATATAACAGGAAGTTCGAATAAAAATCTATGAAACGAATGCCAAGGTCATTGGGATTTTACATTCGAGAACAACTTCCACTCAGTTAACTTGATGTAAGAACGGATTGAAAAAAGTAAGCTGGTATAGGCAAAACATGCGTTTCGTTTAGTCCGAAACCTGTATTTCTAGCAGCAAATGAGCAGTGGGTCTGGATCTGGAAGTGCAATGTCACGGCCAAGTTGATACAGGTTGAGTTACTTTGTTCAAAGTTTGAAATTGATAGCCAACGAAAGAAAGAGTATCTAAGATAGAGATAGAGTGAGAGTGACCACAAGACAGGATTTTATCCTCACTGATGATACGAGTATACAGACATGTAATGATAATGTCAATACCCGTTTCATAGGAGAAGACTCTGTTTCTTTGTTTTCAACGTGGAAATTACGCTCTTCATTCGGCCATGTTTCATTTGGCAAGGAGTTTTTCACATCATTACATGTTGTTCGTGTCCTTAAAATGGATTCACACAAAGACGGTTATTCCAGTTGCATGTGTTCTCGTCATCAACCGTTCTTCTTATTTCTCATAATATGTTTTTGTGATCTAATTATTCTCTTAAGATTTGAAGGTTTTTGAAAGTGTGGAGAGAAAATGGAGATAATGTTGAATGATAATTTATGTCAGATGAAGGAGGTGGAGGGGGAGGAGAAGGGATCAATAGAAGATTACCGGTACCTGCAATCTGGAGTTCAGTCACTCATAATGACCTATCCAAGAATAGAATTTCCCAATTTTTAAAGAAACGAGCACACGATCTTTAGATGCATCAATTTTCACATTAAAATGCATTTTTTGAAACTTGGATTGAAATACAGTATTGACAATATTCACGAGTTAAAGCGATCCGTACCTTTCAAAAGGAAACAGTATTTTGTCTCGAACAATTTGTCAAACCATTTGGGAATATTATTCGACTATCAATGAATTATAGAGGAAATATATATTTCCAAAAACTTCACTTATCAATTTCTTGGGAACTGTCTTTTGGTGAGATGAATAATCAAACTTCAAGAAAGCCGATCCTGTTGAATGGGAGACCGGAGACTTGCAATCTAGTGATCGGAGAATCATTGGATTAGCAATCCTTCTGCTCTTTGTTCCAACGTTCCAAACACCAATAAACACAACCAATAGTCTGCTACTCAGTCTACATATTTTGAGAAACCATTCTTTATAAGAATTAAACCGGAGTTGAAAAACTTTATTTCCATCTGGTTTATGAGATGTGTATGAGATTCAATTTTATGATATTCATCTTCACCTTCGCATTTCTTATCAAACTCTATTTTCTCCTTAGTTATCTTTCAAGTGATTCATGATCATTTTTCATGCTCTCTTTTCAAGCTGGAAATATTTTACAAAACTGTATCCTGATGTATCAAGTAACTTACTATCTAAGATTATCTCATTCATATTCAAGATTGTTTTATTATTCAGAGCTGTGTAATAGGAAACTCAAAGTGTATCTGTCATGTCAGACTGTTTATTTATTTCGAGTTACAATTGGCATTCAAGTAGAGTACTCTACACGTAGACCGTGACACTTAAGTACAAGATGTTGAATGACTCTGCTTCTGTGATTTATTCAAGATCAAGATTTTGTGGTACCGTACTTACGTGGAATTTAAATTATACCACTATGAATCCAAATGTGGTATTTCCTAGTCAAAGTAATATAGGTCCTGATATTCCCACGGTAGCTTTTGAAGAAAACCATGAATAGAAGTACTTTTTTCGTATTTATGTCTAAAGGAAATAAACTGATTTTTCATTTTATTTTAAAACATCATTAATTAATCGATAAATTTATTAATTATAACTATTATTTTCGCAGTAACTTGCAATCGCAGTAGATCAAATTTAATAAGATATTGATGTTTTTTCCGACAGTATTTTGAAAAAAATTCATCAGTGGATGCCATAGGCCTCAAAGTATTTCAAACAAAGGGTTCAATTATTATTCCTGAACAGGACATTGACAATGATCTTGACGATGGACTTTAAAGAGGGAAATAGTGGTTTATAAGATACGAAGGAGATTGACATCAGTTAAGAAATGTTATGGAATAGGTTTGTATATAGTGTTATGTCTCAAGTTAGTGATTGAGCAATCTACATTGTCTTCCACGACAGGAGAATCATTTTAATTATGTTCGAAGCAAGTAAGAGATCTTCACTCAGATTTTCCACCTCTTTATCTCTTAGTGTAGACCTGCATTCTGCAAGCGGGGAAATAATTGAAATGCCTCAAATACTAAACTTCTATCAATTTTCTATTGTTGCTATTAGCTTGGAAAAATAGAGCACAAGTAGAATATACTTTATAGTCTCAGCATTCAGTCTTGAGTCTTACCAAGAGTACTTCATGTACTTCATGTCCAAGGTACGGTACTATATGTACCTGCTACAGTTTAAAATCAATGGGAATTCCGAATAGTTAAATTATGGGCCCTAGCTGCTATGTTTCATTCAACATATAATAGGTTGTCATCTTTAAATTGTTCTCTTCCTATTTTGATATTTTTGAAACAGCTCATCTATTCTAGCCACAGCATAAGTATATTATAGTTGTTTTTTTAAATATAAATTCAATTAAATCGAAATAAAACTAGACTATGTTACGAAAAACTTCAATCTCGAAAGGTATTTGTTCCACTTCATCTAATATTCTAATATCGTTTCTATTTTATGGAATGAAGGTCCAAAATTTTCTTTTGAACCCTTTTCGCATCAAAATTAATGACGTTACCTATAAAATCATTTTACTATTATTTTCGCAATGTTGATCAATGAAATATAATGAGCACCGCCAGCAATGATATTGAATGAATGTGTTTATTATCATTGTTTCAATTAAAAAATAATTAATTGAAACTTGAAAATCACTTTTCAATCAACGACTCCTGTAACAATTTATAGTTTTTAAATATTGGATCTTTTCACATAAGTATTTTGGTTTTGTCTATAAAGTATAACGCACTGATAAATAGGTTTACTTTACAGCAATAGATAAAAATTTTGTTGAATTTTGTACTCACTGATGTCTTATCCACAAAGTGAAACACAACGGCGTCGCTAGGCAATTTGCACTACAATGTTTGTCCAACAGAGAATGAACGAAGTATAGTGGTCCGATAGTGAGTCCGAACGTAAACAAGCGCGTAACTGAACTGAACTGATCAACTGATCACCACGCGAGTGGACTGATGGAGACTGACTGACTACTATGAAAGAGAAGAATGTTAGAGTGAGGATGCGGACTTGCGAGCAGAGCAGGGCAAGTGGCAAGGACGCAGCTGAAACTGAAGCACTCCCCGATTCGCTCAACAGGTGCCTTTCAGACGCTCTTCACCCCCTCCACCTCGCCCCTCATCACCACTTCCTTGCCGAGGTACATGAACCAGACACCAGTCCCCTGGGTGAATCTCGAATCTTGCACTTGGACAACCTGAAAATCAAAATCGAGTTTGACAATATTAAAAAAACTCCGGATAAATACGCTTCCGGGAATAGAAAAAACTAAACAATTAGTTTCTCGATCAACCAAAATCTGGATTCGAAGTGTATTCGAAGAATCTGGTTTCGAAGTGTAGCATGATTGGGTGATATTTTTTTGTGACTTGAAATCTATATTGAATGGAGGTAATAATATCTAATAAAAATCTTAAATAAATGCTGTAAATCACCCCGAAGACTTGGGAGGTACCGGGTTCGATTCCCGGGCTGGCAAATAATTTTTGGATAGTAGTTCTCATCGAATTTTCATCTAGCTGTTAACCCTGTTGTCAATGTCTGCAGTAGCAGAAGTCTTCGGGGTGATTTACAGCATTTATTTAGGATTTTCGTTAAATAATAATTATATATTATTTAGCATTTGAATAAATGCATTCTCTATTTAATTCCATCTGTAAATATATAATGACTTGTATCGTGTTTTTGAACTGTGGAAGCATTTTATAATAATAATCAATATCTGTCTGTATTCAACCGCCTTCTTCATCAACATGTGGTTACCAAGTAAAATAAAATACACCAATTTTATAAATGGGTTGACCGCCTCTCGATGTGAGCAGATATTTAGAGACAAAAGCTATTTACCCAATCGTTTCAATCATATGAAAAAGCATTAACATTTTGTCAATTCCTGATATTCCATTCCAATAGAGAAAATATTGTTGGTTCGAAAATCGTGTTGAATGTGGTATGATATTATGAACCTCAGTTGAAAATATTTAAATTTGATTAACATGTATGAACTAAGAATGATGTTGAGAGGGAGAGCTTAAAAATAACACCAAAAATACCTTAAATTTGTTTTCTCTATTCCTGAATTTTCTCAGCTTCCTTGTAAACTAATTGGCAAATAATTTCCAAATTGTCAGGGTCTAGATCTAGAAATGATTCTAGGAACTCTAAACTGTGAATCATTTTTCTTAGTTCCAAGTGTTCTGTATTATTCTTCTCTCCTTTCTACTCTTCCCCACTCTTTCGTTTCCCATTTCCACAAGGTTCACCTTCTATATTCCCTGGGTTTAGCACATGACTCATATAACTTTTCCACAGTTCATTCAGGCAATGTTCATGTATCGACAGAAATTGTTATCGTGTCAGTCGATTTATTGGGCTCAAGTCGCTTTCAAGTTATTATCATCCAAGCAAATTCATCAATGATGTGAAAAATCTTAGTGAAACAGTATTATTCATCCACAATTTTCTTGTGAAAATCAATGCATAATATAGACATCAACACTGCAGTAATCATGCTACTACCGTTTCAAGTATTCTTCAAGGTCTTCCACTAATCAATCATTCAAAGAAATGTATTACTGAATATGAAACATGGTAATCTGACAGGCCTCACATGACAATTTTGGGCAGACTATCAATGAACTTTTCACTTTCATAACGGTTTAGGGTTATGACCCTGTTATTTTACATACAGTATTTAAATATTTTTGTATTGAAACTTTAAACTAACACAACCACTTATTCAAATACAAGAGACTAGTGACTAGAGATACAAGGGACTCAAATACAAGATACTTTTTCTGGTTTCACTCAATAGAGAAGAGCAGCAAAGCAAGTGTGAAAGAGCACTGTGAAAGCAGATGACAATCTAGTCTTCAATCACTCTCTCCAATCTATTCTCCAAGGCACGGACGTGGTGCTAACTTTTGTCACTTCCACGCCACTCCGTGGAAAAAAGTCCTCGCCACGACCGTGTCATACGCCACTTCTGTGTGAATTGAGCCTCAGATATTACGTTACTACACAGAAATTGATGATAAATTCTCTCTAATTCTCAGATAATTCTCTCCAATTCCCTTACTGCACAGATGACAACTACTCTTTAACTCTCAGATAATTCTCTTTGATTCTCTTTTATTCCCGTACTACACAGATGACAACCACTATTTAATTCGCAGATAATTCTTTTTAATTCCCGTACTACATAGATGACAACTACTCTTAATTCTCAGATATAGGTAGACAAGACATCGTGAGCTTCACCGTCACTCCTGAGGAGATCTGCAAGGATGCAAGAATTCATGAATAATACCCAACCATGCAGCACCTACTGACCTACTTGTATTATCAAAAATCCTGCTTTTCGCCTTTTGAAAAGAAAGAAAAGAACTCAAACATTAATCATAGCCAGCAAATGAACAGTTAATTCAATCATTCACTGTAATAGTGTCTAGTGACAATGGTGTATTCACCAAAAATCAATTCGGTGTATAGCCACGGTTGTCGGTGTAATATGAATCACTCTAAACAAGACAAATTCAGATTTTCATGGAAAGAAGAGCTCACATTTCAAATGCTACGTTTAGGTGTGTGTTCTCTGAGTTTTTATGATAGTCTATGGAGCTCTGAATTTGTTGAATTAAAATATGTTATCTCCCAATAACTAATTCCTTACAGTATAACGTAATTGAATAGTAAGTGTGTTATGAATGTGTAAGTATGTAATAGTAAATGTGTCACTTTAACAGTACACCGTAACAGACAGAAACAATTAAATAGTGAATAGTTGCAGATAATGAGTCAAGAGTTTCTTGAATGTAAACTCTTCTATAAAATGTTCAGCTAGGTCACTCCCGCGTTTTCTATTCCATTCTCGAATTTTGATTGGACAGTAGTCTAAAAAAAGCTTATATGTTTCTTCAATACACAGATATTTTTGGTCCTAAAACAATGAAAAGTAATTTTTAATTAAAAATTTACAAAAATAAAATTTATTCAAACAATCCACTCTAATATGATGAGAACTTGAGAAATAATAGGATAATCCATTATTCTCGAATATATATTTTTATTTTTCACGTTGGCATTATTCTTCACAGATATAGGCAACATGATAGTAGAAATTATAGAGGAATACCAAACAATCATTTATTATTGATTTTCTTGATGATTTTTTCACCTTTTCAGAAAAGGAAAAGTGTCGTTCGTTGACAACTGTGGCAGAAGTAAGTAATCATCGCGAAACAGACACTCAGCGTCAACTGGGCACCTTACATAATATGTGGACAGCCTTGATATCTCGTCCATTTTATTGAAACAACACTAATAAAACAAATGCACGGTGACACGGTACACACGGGAAATAACGATAACATGTCATTACACCAGCCTTTGTCAGACGGATGTAGGCTATTATTCATTTTTTCATTCATTCCTCAGAAGAATCTTTTTTTTTTCTTTGTGGAGCTGACGAAATGAACCAATAGAACCCCAGAATTTCGTCGAGGTGGGGAAACTTCTAATCTATATTTTTTATTACATTATGTGAGTATTGGTTTATTCAATTTTCACCACTTGGGGGAAAATCTGTGATGAAAACAGTACAGGATTCGTCTACACATTCCAATTTTATGTGACTACACAAATTATTAAATGTGATCACTGATGTATTGAAATTTCTAAACAGAGAAAACATGGATTTGTTATATTCTGTGACCTCTCCAAAGCTTTCAGTATGGTGAATTATCACATCTGCTACTTGCTACTGAAAAAATTCAATCAACCTTGTTGTCGTATCTCTACTTATTTCAAGAATTACGGTACTTGATCGATTATAAACTCAAATCAATGGTACTAAATCATCATAAACCAAAGATTGCTCATTGCTTGACGGTTTCTGCTCTCTACACAACTTGGAAATAGAGTAGGCTTAAGTATACTATTCAATTATATACTTAGTTGATGCCATTACTGTATCAATTACTTTTCCTCCTGCAGGATCAGTTAACCTTTATGAGCGGGATTTTCTCAGTCTGTATTACACGTGCGAAATACATTATTAAATTGCTTCTGTAGTATGTGCACCAAATTACTACACTGTTTTTTGTTGTTGTTAAATTATTTCATGACGAACTAAAACCTCAATACTTTATCTTATCCCTTTTTTCTTGATTTGTCCAAAAAGCAAGGACTTGGTAGGATCACTGCCAATAGAACTTCAAATAGGATTCTAGAAATTGTTAGAACTGCTCGCAGAACGAGTTGTTATTGGGTGTTTATTTTATGAACTAACAAATAATTATTTTCAATTGTCACCATTATATTTTTTTATAAATTCGCCATTATAAATTGTCACCATTAAATTTTTATATTAGGCCTATCGTTATTATAAATATTATCACATGCAACGACAGTGTTCCTACATTCAACTGTTCAATCCAATGAATCCAATTATGAGAAAAACATTCTATTGAGAGTAAATAAATGGTAGGAAAGGAAAAGCTGTTTCCTTTGTAGTAAACCAACGAAGGTTGTGGGAGAGGGGAGAAGAGGAGAGCTACTCTTCCTCGTCATCAGTGATTCTGAAATTGAAAATGTAGTCTAATGGTGTCCTCCAATCTGTTTTGCTCGTATACAGGCCCATATAGCCCATAGTTGACTTCCAGCATAGCAGAGAATGAAACAAGTTTCGCGAACAGGTCTGGCTGAACTTGAATAAGCCTCTTCTAACGCTATTATACCATTGATCTTGACCTTCCAAAGAAATTTTAAGTGATTTCACGTGAGCTGTGTAAACGTAGAACGGTTTGCTCAGATGGTGAAGTGAAGAATTAGAAAATCATACTTTAATCATTCATTTATTCATATTTACACACCGTATACAATTCAGGTAAAAAAACAGGCATTGGTCCAATACTGTTGTAAACCTTAATTTCAGATACACGCAGTTTGGAGGTTATGTAGAGATTATTACTCAATTCACACACAATTTTGAGTCCAAAAGAAAATTCATCTGCTAAAATTTCAACTGTTGATTTCTTAACACGAATCCAAACAAAAAGCTTCTGTCACAATTGCGAAAAAATATTTCAAATTTCATTTGAAACCTCGATAGACTTTTTATAGTGGCTTTTTTAGTTAGTTCTTACAGGATAATATCATCGAACAATTTCTGTATGTATGTATTTATGTATGTCCAACGGACCTCGAAAACGACTCTAACGATTTTGATGAAATTTGCAATATAGAAGGTTGGCTCTTGATATAAAAATTCAATTGCACAGGGTCTCATTCCTGGGAAAACTCGCTGAAGACATGAAAAGGAGAAATCTATTCTTCCAGGAACAGCTGATGAAAGACTGCAATTTTCATCATCTGTTGTACCACTAATAAAAGTGAGATGTGATTGATTATTCCAGCGGTGTGGCCCAGCAAATACAATCTATTTAATTCAGCTGATCACGTGTAAAACTTGACAAGGAGAAGAAGAAGCTGAAGAAGGAGAAGAATGAGAAGAAGGAGAAGAAGGAGAAGAAGGAGAAAAAGGAGAAAAAGGAGAAGGAGAAGAAGAAAAAGAAGAAGGAGAAGAAGGAGAAGAAGTTGGAGAAGGAGAACATCAGAAGTCGTATTCCCTCATTACATCTTCATCATCTATTCCTCCATTCTCTATCCATTCGCAATTGCGAAAATGAATGTAGAAAATCTGTATATGACAGTTGTTATTGGACAGTACATACCGGTAATTCTCAAGCAAATACTAAATTTTCAAGGATGATTTTATGATTTTTTCCTTTTAAATTTTCCATTCCTATGCCTATTAACTCCCGAGCGGAGCTCGGTCCACCGATATTTATGTATGAAATACCATCATCCTCAGTAATAGAATAATCAAAAACTCCTTAAGCAGTAGAATCTATTCATTTTTTTAATGATCTGCTAGTGATTGGATAAATTATTACAGTTTTCTGACATTGATGTATAACTGTGATAAATTATTCAACTTGAATAGCTTCTGAGCGATATTCCTAGAAACAACCATCAGAATGATGGAGAAGGGAAATTGGAAAATGGAAAAACTGGAAAGGGAAATCTGATAGCGAGTTTTTCACAGCAACAGACTGATCTTCCACAGATCGCATTACGAATTTGCTGCAGAGTGAATTTCTTCATTCAAAAAATCGATGAAAATGCTATATTTGAACTACTAGTAGTTCTGTGAACAGTAGACCTCACGCAATATTTTCATCCACAAGTACCTGATTGAAACTATAGACCTTATGGAAATACAGCAATAGACTGGCTTCTCCACACATCTGCGTAATCACTTGTCAGCTGATTTATGATGAATAATTCTATAGTCTAATTTTTACTCCAATATTGGCGTATGAAGGAGGCTCCTTTTTCCTTTTATATTGTCCTTGAAATGCAAAATTTCCAAAAAAAACCTTGTGTATACGTCGACGCGCAGTTAAAAAAGGAACATACCTGTCAAATTTCATGAAAATCTATTACCGCGTTCCGCCGTAAATGCGCAACATAAAAACATATAAACATTTAAACATTATGAGAAATGCCAAACCGTCCACTCGAATCTTAGACCTCACTTCGCTCGGTCAATGAAGAAGATTATAATTATGCTTAGCGACGCAGAAGAAAATTGACTAGACTAATAAGATTAACTAGAGTGAGATTAACTCTGTCAGTATTAGTTGAATGGGAAGCTTATGTATTATTTATAAGGAATGCTGACAGTTTAAATTTATTAAGTTAATATCACTATTAGTGTATGAGAGCCGTCCAGAATTCGGACCTATTCAGATAATATTGAAAGTTGGCACACAAGCATCTTAACTCCCTGGACCTTACCTACCTTCAAATGGATAACAATGAGTTAATACAAACTATTACAATGGTACTTTATCTACATTTCATAGACTGCATTCAAATAGGCCTATAATAATTCAGGAAAATGAAACATGTTTATATGCTAATAGCAATGAGCTTCTTCTGAAGGTGGACCATTTAATTATACAAATAACTCGACTGACTATTCAAGTAGGCAGGAAATTCAAGAACAGGTTTTATTAATAAGAAATCCAGCGGCTACAAAGCATGTGTGCTATCGCCAATCGGTGCTCATAATAATTATTCATCCAGTTGTGACGCAAATTGTGTCCAGCCGTTTATCTGGATTTTAGATTTAAGTTTTCAGCTCTAGCTTTCAGATTCATGAATCTACAAAAGTTCTAAATCTATTATTCTCAGGAAAATATGGTGTCGAAAGATTTGAATGCTAGTGGTATATAATGCTTATGTTTGTAGATAAAGGGGTTCTGAGGTTTCGCTATGCTAACAAAATTTTAGGATGTTTATCCTGTCGTGAATTTATAAATATTTTTCTCTCTAATCGATAATCTTTTGTATATTTAATCAATATAATATTATAAGTTCAATCGAAATATTATCAAGTAGCCTTATTAAAATATATAAATAATATGATCTATAATAAATCTTTAAATGCGTATAAAGAATTGGATCTATTATTTTTCATTACAGAAATCTCCATAATAATCGATTAATAAATAATCTATAATACATAATAATTTATTATAAATCCACCCATATAAAGAATTGATTATATTATTTTTCATTAGAGAAATCTTCATAATAATCTAGAAATGACTCTAATGTTGAAATGATAGAAAATATTACCGTAATGGTTTAAAAGTCATTCAACCATAATGAATCAAGACATGCAAAAATACAGTTATATCACTTCGGGCTCACTCTCAGGTAACTCGGGTTGTAGGTTCAGTTTTAACTACTAAATTACCGTAACTAGTAACTTGAAGTTGCATTGACATCGTCAAGTTTGTTTTCAGAATCCCTGATTCTTCAATAACAATTAATAGGCTATACGTAAATTCGGCCAAGATTCAGTTAGAATTTCATAAGATCAGCTTCAAGTGCAACAATACATGGAAAATAATCTGCATTAAAACAATATTCCAGTAAAGGTGAATGGTGATTGGAAATGCTTTTCCGAAGAGACCCCCGATCCCCTACTTTAAAAGGACGACTCATAAAAATGACTATAATTTCCCCACTATCTATTATCCGTTAAGCCCTAAATCCTTACAATCCTAAATCCTTCAATCGCATCATTTCAAAAGTTTGGTACCACCTCCAAGTAAGTATTGGCCTCTTTAACAACATAAAAATGACTATAATTTCCCCACTTCCTATTATCCGTTAAGCCCTAAATCATAGAGAACAATAGCATAAGAAGATATCCCATGGTATAGGGCGTTTATGTCGCAACTTTTAATGTTATCTCAAGCCGATAGTCCACGTAGTTCTTTCCCGTGAAGCTGTGTGACGGTCGTAGTCTCTCATATTGTGCCGTTCATACACTCGGTATATGTGAAAACAGTAAAAATCAACAATAGTCGACAGTAATCGGCTTGAGATAACAGTAAAAGTTGCGACATAAACGCCCTATACCATGGGATATCTACTTACGCTATTGTTCCTCTATGCCTAAATCCTTCAATCGCATCATTTCAAAAGTTTGGTAGTCTACCACCTCCAAGTAAGTATATTGGCCTCTTTAACAACACTCTAGGAGAATCCTAGGACTGAGTTGCCTATTTATCAGTTTATCAAAAGATGCTTAGCAAATATTTATGATTGCGGCTCAGGCCTACTCCACCATTATCGATGAAATATTATAAACGTGCGCTAATAAATAGTGACTTGACGTGTTTGACAAAACCAACAAATTAGTAATGGACTTATAAATGAAAAATAAAATAAACTCATGGTTTTTATGCTAGCTCCCTTTCATTTTATTTCTGCTAAAAAATAGCTCTAGGAAATTTTTCAAAATATTAAAATTAAATGGAAAATTATATGCTACATATCTTTACCCAGTATTTGTTTCCAGTGTGACATAGCATATAAGATATAGAAGCACGTTAAATAATTTCACTCAGTAGGCTAACTGGATTAACAACTCCAATTATGCTAAATAACTTGTAGAATTCGTGCTGCTGTTACAGTAGCTCAACTAACGACTCTGAACTTGAAACGTTTAAGTTCCTTGTTTATCAAAAACATTGTTCCGGAACCAACTAGAACATCTTATCCTCTTTAGTAGCCTGTGCACCAAAAGCTTTGAATACTAAACCCCACTGGAAAATCGTCGATTTCGGAATAAAATTTGATCATTTAGTTCTTACAATAATCTCTTTGTGTATCTTTTTGATTATAAAGTCGCACTTTAAAAATTGCTGTGATTCAAAATTGATACATTGAAACCCCAATAAAGATGTTTTTTTTGGGAAATGTCATTTTCAGGCGAAATTTGAAAAAATATAATTCTCATAAAATAAGGTACTCTCTTAGTTCTTTCAGCTGTACCTCTGAGTAAAGCTTGAAGCAAAATCCAGAAAGCGCATGAAAATGAAATTGTGAATACGGTACCTATGTTAAATTTTAGATTGTGGATATGATTTGAAGGAATTACAATAATACTTTCATCTCGCTTTAACAAATCATTCTTTGATCTGGCTGATGTTTAGGTATGAAGATGAATTAATAAATGAATCATTCTAATTTCATATTGTTGTAGTTACTTTTTGATATCAGTCAGTTTATATCCAATTAGGATACAACTCAACATTCAATTTTATTTTTCAACAAGAACTCATTCAAGTAAATAATATATTATATTACCGTATATATGTGACTTGTAGAAAAAATATTTATGAAAGAATCAGCTTTTATCCCTTCTTTGAAATTACTCCTCAAATTCAAACCCCTAAAATTTCGCAAGATTATAAACTATTTTTATTATTGGATGATTCAAAATTGTATATTATTTATCTATATATTTTTTGCTTGTATCTTATTTTTCTGATATTATATATTATTTATATATATTTTTTGCTTGTATCTCATTTTCTATCTTATTTTTCTGCATTTTTCTAATATTGTATATTATTTATACATATTTTTTCTGGTGTCTGTTTTTCTATGTTATTTTTATGTAAAATTGGTGTTGGAAGTACCGTTGGAAGTACCTATACCTATTTTGGAATACAGGTCACAGACTTATCTAACAAGATTACAACCTGGAAATTTCCGTATTGAAAATCAAACATTCACAAATTATTGACGATTTATAAAATACATAAATCATTTAGAAGTAGGTAGCCTAGGTATAAGCTCAATAACGTCAGTTATCAACAGTACGGTAGGTTATTTAGATGTGAAACAAATAAACAATAGCCTAAGGATGAATGCTTTCCTCGGATAGGCTACAGTAAAGTGAAAAGTAAAATGGGATTTGTAGATGGGAAATAAAATGGGATTTGCAGACGCGCAAATACGGGATACACGAACGGCACGGAATGCAAGCATTTCTTATAGAGGAATTGAAAGCGCAGGTCACTTCCTGAGTTGAAATGTATAACAAACAACGTACATGAGGCAAACAGCCTCCAAAACCACGTGTTTTAAAGTGGCTCCCATTAACGAGATATTTACGTTTATAATTGTTTTTCGGTTGTTCAATTAAATTGAAGTGGTAGAAATATTTCGCCTCAAACTTGAAAAGTGCTTCTCGGTCAAAACAGAGGAACAAACGGCTGAAATGTGGATGTGGAGTCAGATTCAAGGTGATTGGGCAGCCTTGCTGCACGAAAAAAGTAGACCCGTCTTGGGCATCAGCAATCAGCATCACACAACAAAACGTCGCACGTTGTCTGCTATCAGTGGTCTCTGCTGGTCTGCTACTTTCCTGGGAAGCCGGAACCTGAGCCACCGATAATCAGGAAGCGGATACCGTAGCAGTTATTCACAAATACCGTTTTAATAAGGTTTATTGTCAAAAACAATTCCTGCTTAACAACTAGATTGGGACACAAAAAACTAACATTTTTTGTTGATTAAGCTATACCCTACTTCCCCAAACATTTGTATACTATAATAGCATAATAACTCAACAGTTGCATTCTGAGTGAATTCATTTCTGTTGAAGTGTTACCGTACTGGCTTTACACTCACATAGATTTTTGGATGTTCGATTTTTGGCCGTCCTTATGAATTCTACTAGATTAAACGGAGCTTGACAAACATATCTGTTTGAAATCATCTGTTCAATCTGATAGATTTCATAATGGCGGCAAAAAATCTATGTATATGTGTAACTGGCTTTAGGGCTTGGGCACACAGAGAGCGATCTGCGATCCCATAGGTCTATAACTATAGTTATATCCATATCTTAACTGTACATTATTATCAATAATAATAGTTTCTATGTGAGAGCATTCCGTGGTGAATTTTTCAATATTCTTCTATAGAAGATTCCCATACAATTTTACTAGCATATCCTACACACTTTATTCATCCAAGGTTGAGTGGCAGTTAGCTAGAGGTAGATCTCAGGAACATAGTCAGGATCAGTGTCGTATCCAGTGAGGGGGGGATGAATAGAACAGCCCCCCGAAATTTTATCTAATTTTTTTGTAGCCGGATCAGCAACTAATTAGCTTTTAATGTAATATTTCTTCATATTGTATAAGCCAAAAAAAATTGATAGATATATGAATGAATTTTATTTACACTTTATAATAAAAGTGATGTAATAAAAAACATATAAGGGATGAAAGAATAGCACAATGATATTTATGAGCTAGACGGTGAATGGTCTAGTGCGTAGGGACTAAGATGGCCGGAAACTACAAATATCACTTAAAAGTAAATAAATGTAGTTACCTTTCATCATCATTCTATTATATTATAAAGAAAGTCAATATAGCTTATATTTCTTCAGTTGGTTATAGCCTTTAGTCTATTTAGTTTCATGCATGAGGTTTAACGACTGGAAATAAGTAGAATCGCACCAAATATTGTACGGTAAATTTTTCAAATTTTTTCGGGGGAGAGCCCCGGATCCCCTTTTAGTGAAGGGTATGGCCCCGGTGTCGCCTCCAAAGTTAAGGTGCCTTCTACGCCGATTTTATGAGCCCCCCTCCCCCGAAATTACTTTCTGGATACTTGGAGAATCTATGAAAATGAAAACACCCGCCAATCATATAATAGTGCTCAGTGTTGAATAGGGTATACAGTTATTAAATGTTTATGCCATGTTGTAATTTTTTTATTTCCTTGTAACGAAACATAACTCTTGATGTATAGTATAGTACTTTTGATGTTTGTAGTAGTTAGAAAGATTATTCTGAGCAAGGTCTGCTGGTATATGTGTAGGAGAAAATAATTCTTGCTAGCTTGTTTTAATGAGAATTGCAATCTGTAGCTAAGTGATGCATCAGGCGTATTTTATATTTTATTGCTAGTTAGCCAATGATGGACTAATGGAGTGAAAAGTGTTTTTCGGATAGAAAATGCTGGTTTAACTTAAACAAAACGAGCAAAATCATGTACTTCCGCGCATACAGCTTCTGACCACATAAAGGTGAGGTGAGCTGGTTTCTTGTCATTCTCTAATTATAACCACTGAACTCCAGTAATCCAAGCTGTTTTGTTTCCTTATAGCAACATTAAATATGTCCATATTAAATAGAATACTATCATACCAGCACGAGACATGCTATCAAACTATTACATTCCTGAAGAAGGAAAATGAGTATAAAAACCTCATATAAACTTGATATTCATAATACTCTGTACCGGTACCGGTATCTCATAATAAATTATAATATTAATTACAGTACCTATATATGCTTATAAAGATTGATTCTCACGCCGCTCAACTTATCACCACTTGATCAAATAAAAAGTACCTACCTAATACAACTAAAATGATGGAATAACTTTTTTTTCATAATTCATCAGCACTTATCACCAGAGCTAAAAATATTTAATAAAATAGACCTCTTTAGAAATCATCTTATGAACTCTACGTGAATTTCCTCATAATTTGTATTCACTCTTATTTTTGAATAACTTTGAATGTTATTATATAATTAAATTAATTACATTCAATTTTAGTGTTTATTCTACAATTTTTCACATTTCATTGATGCTTTTATGTATCATTTTATTCATAATCAAAACTACTATTAATTTGAATTTTTCTGTGTTCTTTCAAATGCAATATTTAGGAAATAACTATAATTAAGTTATCATTTTTACATAACCTCTAGACTGTGTATTCCAAATTAAGGTTTAGAGCAGTTTTGGGCGAATGCCTGTTGTTTTTACCTGCATTGTATTTGTATATTAATAAATAAAATAATCTATTTCGTTTGGACTAGTACCAAGTTATATCTATACAAACAATTGAATAAGTTACAATACAATCAGTATTACTGTAGGGTACATACTTATCAAATAGGCTATTTGAAAAAAGATTCAATAAAAATCACTCTCTCAGCAGTATTGTTATTGTGATTGAATTGCAACTATAACAATGAATAATTCACCCCAAAATAAGTAGCCTACCTAGTCCAATCAAAATAAGTTGATCTCTGACGATGCAAAAAAATGGATACGGTACCTTTTATTTTACAGAATTTTGTATAAAAAGTAAAAATATCACGTGCATGTCGCTGGCCCAGCCACATTCGAATTTCACCAAACTATGCTAAGATTTAGTACCTATTTTATACCTCCAATAACAGATTTTCTACCTCAAGGATAACAGAGATATGAGGTCATATATTTTACATACATAGGCCAACTACATAATATATTTGAGCCCTAGCTGAGAATTCTGGGGTTTGGCTGGGGCTTCTGCGACTCTCGACCTCATCAAGAATCAAGGGAATCTAACTCATCAATTTTCATTATTGGTGTGTTTTGAGTCCCTAAATCTTTCGCCAGCTAAGAAACTCCCAGTGGAAACTAATTTGGATCATACCATAAGTTGAGTTATTAGTTTTATTTTTTAAAATGATACAGTATAGAACCAATAGGTTGCTTTGAACGTCACAAAACTTAGGACTTCGTCGTCACCGATTTGTAGACTCGTTTTTATGATATTATACAGAAACTCAACTTGAGAGAGATTCACTTCACGCTGTCAGATTTCTTTATAGATAAAATCAATGTTTTTACCTTCAACTAATGCTGAAATTTCTCACTATAGTTCATACTATCAGCATTACTTATAATATATATACATCAATGCTTTACATCCCTTAAATGCTGAAACATTGAGGTGAATCTCACTATAAGATGCGAATAATATTGCAATAAATATACAACGCCTGCCGGTGTTTGACTCGGTTGGGTTGAGATGCGGTGGAGGCCAACCGGTCTGTCTACCTGCCGCACCACACCACCCGGGACCCGAGACCCGATCAGTTCCTGTGTAGCAGGTCCCCTCTTCTCACACACAATTGGCTCTTCCACACTGATTATCAGCCACAAGCACGTCACTCTGGCAGACTGCTGACGTCAATGCTTGCCACAGTCTTTTCGAAGCATGCAGAAAATCTTCTAAAGCACAGCGCTACTTTTCACCATAATCATGTGTTCCTTTAAGCTCCACCATTATGATACTGCGAATCAAACAAGTTACTACACAAAAACAACCTATATCCATTCAATCTAGATTATAATAGGTTCCCAATCTAGTATAAAAACAGCGCATGACGTCTTATTCATAATGAGAGTGCATATTATCAATATTATTAAGAGTTTTAATCATAATAGTTCAATAAATTATTGCAGTTCACAAAATTATAGACTTATGGTGTAATTTTCAAGGGCAAATAAAGTATCAAGACTTGATAGTAATGCAAATGAATTTTCCTACAGTTACCTTAAAAAGTGACCATTCCTGCACTGATTACAGAACGCAATCACTTTTCCGCTCTAGTGCGCAAAGTATTACTTTGCATACTCTTAATACTTTGCGTATTATCTTGCAGCCATCCCAATCAGCTGTTGACATTGTTGGCGTGTATTTTGAATGCGAATTTGTTCTATCAAATTTTTTTTCTGATTTTTAAATAAATAAAAATGAGAACTCATTAAATTATACATTTTGAATATTATTAATTATTCATTATTTCAAAAAATGGTTCATTCATAAATTATTGGTTGAAAAATTATTTAGAAATCAAGATTTACTCAAAATTATTCAAATTTTCAAATTAATTGGATTAATTTAATTTTTAATTTGAATAAATTATCGATAATTAATTTCCAATTGGATTATCAAGTTTAAAATAAATTAAAGTTGTTATTAATAACAAAATTATACAGACAAACATTTGATGGATTTCAGTCATCATTTTACCCATAATCAATCACTTCTCATATTCAATGGTAACTGTAGGAAAAATTTTATGTGAATTACGTGAAATATATTCAAATACTGTATTAAAATTCACGACAAGATATCAGGTGACATTTCAAAGTGATTCTCTCACTTTGAGAGAATTCAACTGCAGCTGAATATTGATGGTAGAAGCTAACCATCAATACAATACAAAACTATGATTCTTTATATTTTATTATGATAGAAATAATAGCTTGATGAGTATATGAAGTGCGGTTAAGGCGGAACAGGAGTGAGTGGCGGTGTAGATTTCTGTTTTGATCGCTGCCACTAACCAAAAATATTTAAATGTCATCGTGTTGAACCGAAATTGAGACTCAACCGTTCTGTTCACTCCCATGGTTTACATGGAAGCATTTACAGTGCTTGTTACAAGAAGGTCATTCTTTTCGTATCCTTAAGCCCTGTCCACACTGAACAAATGTTCGGCAAACATGTCTGTTGAGGAGCTCAGGGACAAACATTTTAAAAAGTTTGGACAATCATTGTTTGTCAAACAAAAAATTACTGTTTTTCCGAAAATTTTCAGTGTTGACAGCTGTGAAACATAAAACCTGTGTTATCAGGAGACGCGTTCACACTGGCCACGGCCAAACATTGTTTGTCAAACATAATAAAATTTGCCCAAACTGTTTCAAACAAACATGTTTGTCGAACATTTTTCAGTGTAGACACGGCTTTAGTTTATCTATATTTTTTAGATGGATATCACATCAGGCAAGAGATAATAGAGCTGGACTGCACAGGTCCGGTAATATTATCTGCCGATGACGTTTTCTTCTGATTAATCAAAATAGATAACTTCAAATTTCTACCTGAAAATTATTATCTTTGAGTATGGACAAACACTACTCCACCATAGATAGTGTCTATTCTTAGATAAATTGAAAAATGTAAATGGTTTACTTTTGTTGAACTGTACAATATTGTTTATACATACTAACACAATGGATTTGATTGGAATTAGAAAAAAATACTCCGATAATATTATCACTAATCACTTTTTATTTAGATGCAAATTTAAAAATAAAATTCACGTAAAATATAGGAAACTATTAATAGATCAACTAGATGCATTACAAATTCAGATTTATTCAAATAGCTTGATTTTATCATGAAATAAATCTTTGTCTGGAGATCTTATAGAGTTGACACATTGTTAAATGCAAGGATGAAATATGAATACATAAGATATGAAATGACAACTTTTGAGAACAATATTCACATTTCATCATGAAGCTTTCAGCCCAAGCTCATCGTGCCATTACTGACTTGAAACAGTTCATGGTTCTGGCTTATCAAATGCGGAAATAAATTATTGGTTTCTTCAAATTGACACACCTTTTGAAAAACGATCATGATAATGAATCAAAATTAAAAAATATTTTATTGAAAGAGCATAAAATACAATGATGATAAATTTAATTCAAAAAAAGCTTGATTTAAAATTTAGTTAACGTAAAGTCAAATCCATTAATGAATTCTCTAATCTCTAATAAATGATAACCTAATAAAATATAAACATTAAGAAAAGCAAAACAATGAGAGAGAATGAGAGAACCATGAAACACACAAATCTGAACATTCGTCTTATATAAATATATTTTGCAACATCAATAGAATTATCTTATAAGTAATATTCCGTAGTATTAATATACAAATTTAGACATTTTCAAGTAGATTAAAAAATATGAATCTTCAAGATATTTCTTCAATAGTAGATCAACTAATTTACAAATAAGTCATACTGATTTGATCAAGTAACTGCGCCTTCACCAAACATAGACAGCTATCAGGATAAATACATGCACAGGGACTGTTTAATGATTATCAAGAAGGGTAACAACTAATGCCAATAATTAAAAACTTCTACATTCTCATTCCAAAAGATAGTTATACAAAATTGAATAAAAAAATAAGTTGTAATTGAAGCAGTCATTTGAAATGCCCAAAATAAATAAACCTACGGATGAAATTGTTGTGCGTCGTGCTTTAAACAAGACATTTTCCATAATTTGATTAATTGACTAGTGACAATAAATAACATTGAATGTTTATTGCCATACAAAAACAATTATACCAAAAATATTGAGGAAACAAAGAATGATTGAACTATAAAAAAAAATTAAAAATATAGTTGTTTTGATGTCTGTACTATAAAACAAGATAATCAACTTTGGCATCATTGTTACAAGTCTTCTAGATTCTAGATGTAAGGGTTTGTAGAATTCCTGGCCTGCAATATTGATGTCTAGTCGGAAAATTGACAAGGATCACAAAACTGATTTTTATATAATGAAGAAAGCAATCACTAAATTAAATTAATAACTTCAGTCACATCCGTGATTTTTTCAACTTGGCTTCGAATATTCTTCCTGTGAAAAAATTATCATTGGAGGAATAATTTAGGGCCAGTTATTGGGTCATCCAATAGGATAATAAGGATTCAATAAATTTCAAGTTTTTAGATGATTCATTTTGTAAATGATCCGATTAGAGAACTCTGTATACAAGACATTAATTTATAGATATATACACGTTTTTAAACATTGATTTTTTTGCTTTAGTTTTCTCGATCTTGATTGGTAACATTATATGAATAATGCTGTAACGCAAATAACGTCAGATTATCACAAATCAGAAGCTAACAATACGGAATGGGACCATAATTCGAGTTGGAGATTGTTTTTGTTATCACATGTGATCAATTAGAGTTGAGTCTAGTCACTGCGGTACCAGTGGCGACATGCCTACGGTCACTCCGACGCCAGGGCTGGTTTCCAGGTTCTTGAGCAGCTGGGCCAACCAGTGCTTCGTCGATTTGTCCTCCTGAAGGCAGGCGGCGAACGTAGCATCTCGCAACTGATCCGGTAGGCACTGGCGAAGTGCTTCCCTAGCTCTGCAACATTTCAACAATTAATTTTAAACTGTTCAATTCAGTTTTGTCTGATAAACCTTTATTTGGTTTACTTAAATTAAAGTTATTTAAAAGTTATTTCTTGTTTAAAAGTATTTTTACAAAATTGAACTTAAACCGTGAGGGGGGGATGAAAGGAATTTTTTATAGAAGAAAATTTTTTTATTGTACCTTTTATTTCAGGGTGAATTAATTTTTTCAAATAATTGATTAATTAAGTATTTCAGAGAGTGCAGCTTTCGCAGTAAAACTCCTTCAAGGTGACCAATAACATAGTGGTAGAATTTGGCGTTAATCGAAGTTAAGAATTTCTCTAATTCGCATCTCTAAATAATTGTATCATGTGTGGTCAATGAATAAGTAGTTTAATAGAACAGAAACTCGAATAGTTTTACTTTCCTTGCCCTATTGCCATAGGTAAGGAAAGTATTGCTTTCCGAAAAAAATTAAGGTATCCCAATTTCTAAATTTCTATACGTTTCAAGGTCCCCTGGGTCCAAAAAAGTGGGTTTTGGGTATTGGTCTGTATGTATGTATGTGTGTGTGTGTGTGTGGTGGTGTGTGTGTGTGTGTGTGTGTGTGGTGTGTGTGTGTGTGTGTGTGGTGGTGTGTGTGTGTGTGTGTGTGTGTGTGTGTGTGTGTGGTGTGTGTGTGTGTGTGTGTGTGTGTTGTGTGTGTGTGTGTGTGTTGTGTGTGTGTGTGGTGTGTGTGTGTGTGTGTGTGTGTGTGTGTGTGTGTGTGTGGTGTGTGTGTGTGTGTGTGTGTGTGTGGTGTGTGTGTGTGTGTGTGTGTGTGTGTGTGTGTGTGTGTGGTGTGTGTGTGTGTGTGTGTGTGTGTGTTGTGTGTGTGTGTGGTGTGTGTGTGTGTGTGTGTGTGGTGTGTGTGTCTCATATCTGTAAAAATTTCAGGAGCACTGCACAATCTATGCAAAGTTTGATTTTAGATTCTCAATTATCAGGCTTTAGATACAATTTAAACAAAAAATTTCAAGTGGAAAAGATTGAGCATAAAAATCTCTACAATTAATGTTCAGTAGCATTTTCACCTAAAATTGAAAATAAGCTCTAAATTCGAGAAAAAAGATTATTCAATTGCAAACTGTTGGCAACTGTTGATTCTATTAAATCATTCACTATGAAGAGATAGCAGACTTCGTATGTCTGCAGCGCTATTGTCCTATCACCAGCTGGCTCAGATCTTAGAAAAGTAGACCTGAGATGCGCGGGAACACTAGCGTCAGTTGATCAATTTTCATAACGGCAAGGAAAGTTGTGTGAGTGCACCACACCAGATTTTTTTATTTATTTTCTGCTTTTCTACAAAGTCAATTGTAAGTCTCAATTTTCAATTTGTTGGTCACTATGAATTTGACAAGAAATATGTATTTTTAATGAGGTGTATTTAATAATTTTATAAGGGTAATGTGACACCAAGTTTGACATGACAGGAACGACACAATTGGAATAAAAATGCACTGCGCGTATACAAAATGTCCGGCTTTGTCTGGCATGATATGGTCTTACCTACTCAAATGCTGAAGACTTCCCACTCAGGGGACATTTTAACCATTCGTATCCGGCTTGGTTAGACATCACCCCAAGATTTCTTGCAACGATTTGATAAAAAGAATATCTCTATTCGTTGGCATGCTTTCAAGAAAAAGGAATATAATCCATCCTAATATACAGTATGGGGGCAATCAACCCGCAATGACAAAGTATAATAAAAGAATATATGGAAATGGGTTTATAGTGGTATTTATCAACAAATTGAAATTTTTATGAAAGCAGAAAAATCGTCATTTTTACAATTTGACTTTGGCAAGATTTAAAAGTACTTTACAAGAGCAATGGTGTGACGCCTGGCATATAAGTGTAAACATAACCTATTTTTGGACAATTTCTATCTAAATTTGGTGAGGAACAGTTTTGGGCTTCAAGTCTGTTGTTCCTTTCCCAATCATTCATAATTGAGGCGGTATACGGAAAAAGGGCACATAGAGCAAAATTGTGTTTTGAGAAAATCTTATTCAAGTTTTTAGTTTGGATGGATCAATGTACTTTATGATTGAATTAAACATTCTATTAGTACCAAATCAAAATTCATCATATTGATCTCATGTTGATCAATAATGATACATGATTACATTTCTAATTTATTCCAATAAATATGTTTGAAAAGTTGCTTGCATGTGCCCTTTATCCAAAGACAAATTTATTTTGTACAAATTCGGGTTTGATCAACTTCAAAACACATGTTATTCAATGCTAAATGCTGTATTTCTCTTAAATTAAAAGGTTATATACATATAAAAGAGTTTTCAATCATTTTATTAAAATATGTATGTTGAAAAAATCAATATTGAAATATGCATAGGTATTCCTAGCATAGGTTTGAAATTCACAGTATTGAAGCTTTCAGAGAAAAGCAAAGAACGATCTTGTTGAAATATGCATAGGTATTCCTAGCATAGGTTTGAAATTCACAGCAAAGAACGATATTTATAATAACATATTTCATGATAGTGAGCGTATTTGACTTTGATGAAGATTTTGACAGAAACATAGGGAGAAATAGTCTCACTGACCACCAAATCCCTCCTTTACACAACTGTTTATAAACAGTTGAACCAACACATCAGTTTTCAAGATTTTTGTTTGAGATTTTCAGGTTATATGCAGAACAAGATGACCGATCTAATAAACCAATCTCCGGAAAAATGGCATAAGTTCTGTGTCCTTTTTCCGTATACCGCCTCAATTGAGAATGATATTGTATGTATCAATGTATAAATGAATGTTATCTAAACAATAAAATAAATGCTCCTACATTATCCATTCTACATCCTCTATTCTTATACTACAGTACCAAATTTTCATAGTTATTTATGTTTGTGAATTGTTAGCCTTGAAAGCAGTATATTCCTGTCTAGAACTGGAATATTTTGTGTTTTGTGAAAGATAAAAATACGAATTTACATTGAGCAATTCACTTTTATTTGGGCATTGTTTAAAAATGCACAAACAGCAAACTATGTTGCTTCTATAGATCGGGAGTTGAATGTCAGCAACTTGCTTGTATTGCATGCTACCATTGTCCGATTACGGTCATCCGAATTCGTACCACCGACCGAACTATTCAGACCTGAGCGAACTACTTATAGTGAGAAAAAAGAGATTGCCGTTGTTTTCCTTCCTGAGCTAATAAAGTAGAATAAATAAAAATAAAGTAATTAAATCAGTAAGCCAATTCCACAAGAGAAAACGCTGCAGCTGAGTCTGACCATACTCACAAGACTATATACTTTTAGTAAATAAATAAACTAACACAGAGTAGACATAGATGTTGAAGTGATTCAATCTTGCAGACCTCTTGGCTACTTCCTGAGTTCAAACGATTCATCGAAAGGTACATTAAGAGAGCAACACAGTATTGTTTGAGTCTTTTTTGTGTCTGAGATGAATAATTCATCACATGGTACGATGAATATCAACTTACCTGGGGTTGTCGGACAGACGCAGGTAGCATCGTACAACATGTTTGAGCAAGCGAGCCGAAGGATCTTTCGCCAAAGACAGCACCATTTTACCCTGAGAACAACATCAAATGAATCAATCATCGGTTGGGTGATTATTTATAGCTTAGTGAATTCAATTTGAATCAAGAATGGTTTATAATCATGATATGACTATGTACATTCATGACTTGATTCATGTACATTAGTACTTGATACTTGAATAGGACATGTGAAAATAGAATATGATAACCAGAAGAATGTCTTGTATCTACTTAGACCAGAGGAATTTGGAGAAATTAATTTTCATTGTCTGATGTATTCAGCATCATTTTTTAAATTTTCAAGCCCAAAAATTTGAGTATAAATAACTAGTTATATTTACAATACAGAAAACACTATACTTTTACAATTAGAAGAAGGTCGTTCCAACTACATCTTTAGAATAGAATATATTTATTAGCCTCAATAGTAACGAGTGTTTCGAAAAGGACGCACATCGAAGTTTGAGGGAATATATTTTCTGCATAGGGAATATTTTGTTCCCCCAAACAACAGTTGGCACTACCGTACTCATTGTTGAACCGGCATGCACAATTTTACATTTACTAGTGCTTGTTAGTATTCATATTTTGTAATCTGTAGTGTCTGTGTATGTTCAACTATGGTTTTTTATAGTTGGTTTGTTCATTACTAGTGGAGGAAGCCATTTTGAACATTTATTGTGAAGTTTTAAAAGTAAATTGAATATAATGAAGGTAATAATTTCATACAGCATAACTTATAATTACTTTAATAACTTGATGTAATAAATTCACATTCTCAAACTTCCATGTGCGTCCTTTTTGAAACACACGTTACATCACACAATTTGACATATAGGCCATCTTAAGCTGGCCACTAACGATAGTACATGCTGCACATACACAGTCGACTCGCATTGTTGTGTTATCACTGCTGTTATCAGCAAGAGGCTTCTAACATGAAATAGTCAACAAGTAACAATAAATAAACCACTAGAAAATCACAAATTATAAAGGTAGAAAAATAATTCAATCTCAATTAGAGCAGCGAAGAAAAAATAAATCACAAAAAATGGAGATACAAAAACCTAATCTCAAAAAAATTGCTCGAAGCGTTTTGCTGTTATCACAGCTGTGATGACACCACAATGTAAGTCGACTGTGTATGTGCATGCATGTTATACCGTTAGTGGCCAGCCTAAGTAGAGACGTTCTGAATTGTGATGTAATAGAACTTCAGAATAAAAAAGAATTACCAGAATCATTGCAACATGAGAGAATCGATCGTAGGTTTGACATATGTAGGAGAGCCCACTGTCATCTAGGAGAATCTTCTGCAGGATGAAAGTAGCTACTGTCTTACTGAGTTCAGATCCTGATTCCATTATTCGTAAACACAGAGGTATTATCTCAGTAGTCAACAAGAACGTTATCACTTCTTGCTCGTCAGTCTGCAAGTGAAACATCTGATGAGTACAAAATCTGATAGAACATACAAATTTGTTATGAAACTTGAATGCATAAACAACTCACAAATATCAATTTTTTTGTTTAATGATTTATTGTTGCACTGCTTCTCAAGTGTTTCTTGAATCTTCAAGTACAAAGAAAGAAGAGTTATTATGAAACTTGAATGCATCTACCACTCACAAATATCTATTTTTTTCAAAATGATTTATTGTTGCACTGCTTCTCAAGTGTTTCTTGAAACTGGAATCTTCAAGTTTTCTTGAATCAAGTAGATGTTGAACATGTTTGACTTTTGCATCCAACTTCATTCTTGAAGGTACAATCCAACCTACAAATAAGACAATGGGAAAAACCAAAAATCAGTCAATGTAGAATGTATAAAAACAACCAGATAAAAAAAATGCTGATAAAGAAGAAAACTTTGAGATTAATTAGATTTTTCTCTTCATAATTATATACTTTTGAGGTTATGTAAACTTAAATTCAAGTAAACTTGAAAAATATGAACGCTTCCAATATCTTTACAATATCATAATTACCCTTGAAGTAATCAAGTAAACGAATGAAGACGCTGCATAAGCAAGGTAAGTTTGAGTATTATAAGACAAGTCCTAATAAAGTAGGTTTATTCATTTATTAATCAATCACAACTATATTTTATTATCATAATAGATAATACTCAATTACTTACTTCTTACATACTTACTTACTCCTTGGCTCTAAAACCCATTGAGGGTCTTCATAATACCAATGATAATAATAACAATGACTAACGGGTAATAATAACAATGAAAGGGTAGATAATAACAATGACTAACCTTCACAAGGGCTCCAATCACACCCAAACTGGTCAAACGCAGATATTCGAATGGCCGAGTTTTGCTCACAGTGTGCAGAAATGGATAGAGGAATAAGGGAATATGAGCTTGCAGGAAAAATGACCTGCAACAACATAAAACATGTCAAATTGAAAAATATATAAAAAGCGATCAAAATATTTTCTGATTGGAATTATAGTATATGTGCAAAATAAAGACGATTGAGCATGATTCTCAATTTTGATAATTTTTCAATTATAAATAGTTGCTGCAATCAAGAATATTTGAAATAATTCCAATAAGTCTATGAAAAATCTCAGATATTTCCAATTCAATAACTGTATGTGATATCTATTGTACAGCAAGGAAACCACATCAATGAATAAGTTAAAATTATTTGTAAAAATGTTAGTATAAATTTACGACTGCATTTATGTAGTGAAACTTGACAAACAGAATATTCACATCAGCCATTAACCGTACATTCATGTTGAGATGCATGTGTGATGTGTAAATTACAAAGCTTTTACGTGTCTGACTTGTATCGGAATATGTGAATAGGGCTTAATTTCTCACGGCAATTTGTAAAATTGGTAATCTAAAAAAATGTGCTTCAACGGTGTTTTGATACGATGGGAGCTCAACGTTTTTGTTCAGAGCGAATAGAATAGAATAATGAAAAAAAAACCAATAGGCAACATGGAGCAAAATGAAACCATCAACTACATGAGCTGAACCACCGAACACAATCTTGCTTTGTATTTCTAATCTATTAGAAGATAAATTATGGATTAATTGAAAGATAAATTATGAATAAAACAAGTTCTGATGATAATATTTATATACTTTACTGATTATTTTCATTCATAATCAACTTGAAAGCCAATAATTATCAATTTTCTAACATTTCGAATCGTAAACCAAAAACAAAACTAAAACGTTTGAAAATATTGAGATTTCACTCAAATTTCGCCCCGAAATAAAAAAAAACTATTTTGAACTGTTTTAACCTGAATGTGGGAGAAAAATAGTAGAAGAATCTGTTTGTCCTCACAATACTTTCAATGATTCAATGTTCATTCTATTTGATGTTACGGTTCAAGTTGGTTATGGAAACTCATCAATAGAAGCATTTTTCTTCAAGTTATTCATTCATTCCGTAACTGTGAAATACCAATAAGAGTTAGAAATCTAAGTAGGCTACCCTTTTGAAATTGTCAATCACGACACGTTTCGCCTATATAATGTCATTATCATTTTCTAATTTTTATTCATATTTAAGTGTAGCCCTAAAGAAAAAAAATACTGTGTAATACTATATGCTATTAAAAGGACCTAATCTGTTACTGGCATGATTTTCACTAGTTTATCTCATGTTAAAAATATGGAGGAAGCTATTACAAATAGCAACGTTGAAGCAGAGCTGTTATATCCGCTTAAACAAAGATATGAATATGTTTCATAATAGAGAAAAGATAGCATACGAAGATATCCCATGATATAGCGAGTTTATGTTCAAAAATGTCATCGTATGTTCAATCCGATAGTCCACATAGTTTCTTATTGCAAAGCTATGTGATGCAAGTAGTCTCTCATATTATGTCGTTCATGCACTCTTAGTCTGGCCACTAACAGGTAGAACATTCATGATAAACCTGCATGTCAAGTTTACATAAACACATACACATGTTCATTATCAGCGAGAGACTTCTAACATAAAATAAACAATAAATAAACCACTGGAAAATAACAAATTATAATGATAGGAAAATAATGTAACCTCAAACAGATCAGCAAATTAAAAATAAACAAAAAAAATGAGATACTAAAAATTGACATCAACAAATTTTGTTCGAAGCGTTTCGTGGTGATCACAGCTATGATGAGACAACAATGTAAGAAGACTGTGCATGGCATGTATGTTCTACCGTAGAGAAACAATAGTGTAAGTAGATATCCCATGGTTAAGGGCGTTTATGTCGCAACTTTTACTGTTATCTCATGCCGATATTTCACGTAGTTCTTTTCCGTGAAGCTGTGTGACGCTGGTAGTCTCTCATATTGTGCCGTTCATACACTCTCACCCGTCCAAAACCGTAAAATTCGACAGTAATCGGCTTGAGTTAACAGTAAAAGTTACGACATAAACGCCCTATACCATGGGATATCTACTTACGCTATTGTTTCTCAATGGTTCTACCGTTTGTGGCCAGCCTTACCCGTCCAAGACAATAGTAATCAACAATAGTCGAGCAAGTAATCGACTCGAACAAACGGTGAAATTTGGAACACAAATACCTTACTCCATGGGATATCTTTTTACGCTTTTCTGTATTATTAAGTATTAATAATCTGTTTGAACAAACAGTGAAATTTGGAACACAAATGCCCCATACCATGGGATATCTTCTTATGCTATCTTTTCTCTAAGGTTAATGTGAACTGTCTTAGGTTAAGTGTTAATGTGAGCTAACCTGGTATCAGGATGGGAGGCGACACATTGGAGCAGGGCGAGTGCGTTGCACACCCTGTTCGACTGATGAGCAGTAAGTGTGGGCGGATTAATCGCCGGGTAGATATTGATGATCTCCTGCAGCAGAGCCACTATTGTTCCGAACGAGTTCCATAGCATCGGAGCCAAGTCCGAAACCACTTCTCTCTTCTTGCTACAACAATCACAACACACAACAAATCATTGCAAACCCATTCATACAAGTCTTTTTTTGCTTGTATATGTTTTTCTAGTACATTGGTGTTGTACCTTTAGAAGTTGAATTAATAAATAAATGAAGAAACTAAAAAAAAAATACAAACCCAATGATAAATAATGTTTATTCTTACAATAGTGAAATATATACTGAAATATGTTTAGCCTTATTATATAGAATCAGATTTATCCTTATATTCTCTTTGTGTTATTGGATGGATTAAAAAAATGGTTCTATAAAAAAAACTATATAATAAGTGATTCTATATAACAAAACTTCTACGTAGCCGAGTATAAGTAAATGAAAAAGTCAAACCTTAGTTCAAGAAGAGCATTCTCTCGTGTCTCTGGGTTGGAGAGCTCAATTATCCACTCGTAAATCTTTTCCTTGTCAACAGCCTGTTGTTGTTGCTGCTGGATAATAGATGGACTCTGGTGAGTACTCATAGTAGAATAGGCTAGAAAATAGGAAGGAAACACATTAAAACACACGAATTAAAAATTGCAAAGTCACTGATTTCTAGGAATGCCTAGTTATTGATCTATACATTGAAAATTATAAAATGAATTTATTTGATTCGACTAAACCATTTTTGCATTTCTATCAAAATAATCAAGAGACATTTCGAAACACCGACAAAGTAAGATTCCGTCAATGGGAGACTAAGCCCCCGTGCATGCAAGCGATCAACTCAGTTGGTGAGGGATGTAAGACAAGCGTTTACTAAATTACTCAAACAAGTTACCTTTAACGTGCGGGGGTATCAATTTCTCTTCTTTTTTTGTGTAGTTGAGATAAATCTCTGATAGAGTTTATCAGAGATTGACAATGGTGTCATAACCAAAACCGGTCTTTCTAAGTATCAATAAATCTGTGTTTTTTGTCAATTTCTTAGTCTTTTTCATTTAGTATCTATTTCTATCAGCTGCTCAACAACTGAAAATCGCGCTTAAGCTGGAGACCATGGATAGTTGGGTCCACGTCAAAAAGGATGTATTCTTGGACGTACTGTACCAGAAAATATTTAGGTACCTGACAATTTATTATTCAACTTACAGTAAATTATTGTTATTGAGTCAGTTCTAATGTACGGTACCTATTTTCAGTAATAAAATTATTATCGATGAAACTATCAAATCACACATTTGTTCAGAACCTAATGCCTATCCACACTCTCACCAAGACGCTGACCAGCAACCAGCAAACACAACCAGCTTGTCCATGTTGGGTCTTGCTATCCACACTTCTATGTGACCGTTTGTGGATCAAAGCGTGATTCAGATTAAAGTGTGGTTGCAGGATGCAAAGGCTACTCGAATTGGCTTTCCTGGTCGTCTCTTCTCGTCTCGACAAAAATCGGAGCGGAGGCTAATGAAGGCAAACGCTGACAAAGCAGCCATCCACAATCTAGCATTTGTCCTCATTTGAACGCCCTTGGCGAAAGTGTGGATGCATAAACATAAAAGGTTCTTTGTGTGATTACTTATGTTTCAATAAAAAAATTGTAGGTTAGATTTTTGCTTTTAAATTTCAATATGTGGGTATTACTATTTTATAAATAAAAACATAAAGTAATTATTGAATAATGTTGCTTCATTGTCAATAGATAATAGAGACACCAGATACGAAACTCCTCCCTTGTTATTTTTTTTTAGTTAGCAAAAGGTAAATATGTTGTATTTTAAACTCAAGTAGTTTTAGCCGTCAATAGTGCCGCTGCAACAAAACCATACAATTGGGATTTATTGAGTAATTGAGTTTAGGTTATATCACTTAACAGAAGTTATTTTTTGAATAACAAGTTGTATTTCAACGTTAAAATGAGTTTTCGAGAATTACATTATAATTCTTCAATATAGCCTATTCTTTTTTAATTATTCTTCATATCTATAAATGTGTAATAAGTACCGTAACTGAATAGCTGAAAAGAAACTAACCTGGTATTACAAATTCATTGACCTCATGTTCACAATATTATGAAAAACATATTCATATTTAGTAACTTTAAACATTATTTTAGGTATAAAAGAGGATTGACAATCAATGACAATATAAATCATGGGTTATCTTGTTTATCAGAGTTATTTCATTCCGGCATAACCATTAACAAGCTGATTTGTAAATTAAAAATATCGAGACAAATGAAGATTGCATTAAAGATACAAAATTACGGAAAATAAAATTAATAAAATAGAAAGCAAAATAATAAAAAATATTATGGTATAAATAATCAAAAAGCAGTGACTACATTGCTTACCTCAACTTGATAGGTTAACTTATAGTGTAGATTTTATACAAGTTAAAAATGCATTATAATCAATAGCGAGATCAAATTGTAAGCGTTTGAAATAGAAAATAAAAAAGATTTACATTTAATGACCGTGGGCACTTTTACTACAAACCGAAAATAAACAGAATTAAATTTCACTTGGATTGCAGGATGCAGGCTGACTTGGGCTGTTTCGTTCAGTCTTGATGACAATGCGCCACACTCTCGCCAAGTTACTTGCGAACACTTTACTGTACTGCCGCTTCCACACACTTGCCAAATGCAGACAAATTAATAACGATGAGCGCGAAATTATTGTGGATGGCTTTAAAGAGGCAGCGCTCGCCTTCACTTTACCAGCAATAGCGTTAATGCCTTAATACCTTCTGCTTCATCCATCACCCACACTTGTGGGATCGATGGCGTCAAAAAACTCAAAACATGTAATTGAACACAACATGCCGTAATCGTTCAGACAGCAGCGAACAAGTGAACGCATTCAGTAAGAATTCATATTATCACCCATGAATTCATTCACACTGTAATATGTCTTGTCACACAGCAGCTTCCAGACAGTTATTGAAGGCGGCCTCATCCAACTACTTCACACCATTGAGCAGCTTAAGGGAGCGCAACGCATAATGACAGTCTTCAACCTCTACATTTTCAGGTCTGCCATTGCAGCTTTTCGGGGACTTGTTGCCTTGCCTACCAGAGGTGACTTTCATTGGCATGACACCAGGAACAGGCACAGGTGAACCTCCCTTACTGTATAAAAAATAGATTGGGGAGGAGTCAAAGCAGCTTGGCCTACCAGCCGGTGAGGATCCTCAACAAGCTGCCCATTTCCGCCAGAGGTTTGCCTGAGTCGGTCTTGAGGAGGAGACTGAAGAAGATCCTGCATGAAAATCCCTTTTACTCCTTAAGGGAATTTTTTGAATGTGATACGGCAACTGTAAGTAGCTACTTCTTGCAATAGCGCATTCACCTGCTGCTTGGTTGTATTTTTTGTGTTTCTTTTTTACTTTCTGTAACATTTTCATGTTCTGACTGTCCATCTAAGGACTTGTTTTTATTATTATCTTGATGTGTTCCCTTATGGACATGCCCTGGTGGCATGTCTGTGCTATGAACAAAAACCATTATTATTTTTTTTATTATTATTAGCTTGTTGAATAATTTCAGGGTAGAAATCCTATAACTGGCCTGTGATCAGTGGAGGCATCTCCTGGGAACATCCAATTGTGTTGTGGTGGTGGATGTCACCACAGCTAAAATAAGCTGCATACTCTTGACCTAAACCAAGCACATGAGAATGTAATGGCTGATGACCATCAGTACACCAAGGCAAGCTAATATGGACTTACAGTGGGCAAGATGGTCACTGCCTGTTATGATTCTTACAGCCCTCTTCTTCACCCTCAGGACATCAGCAGCCCCTGCCGAATGACCCCACAGGAGCAATCCATAGATGACATGGCAATGGAAGAGAGCGTGATACATCATAACCAGATACCTCTCCATCACTGGGCTCCTCATCATCTTGAGCAGCAGGAAGCAAATGTGATTGAGTCAGCTGGTTACCTGCTGTATATGACTGTTCCAGAGTTTGCAGTCAAACGCAAAACCCAACAGCCTAACTGGATTCTCAGGGACAAGCAGTTCTCATGTCAAGCTGCGGAAGATCCTTTGGGCCCTGTTCTGATTCAGCTGGAATTGATTAGCCAGAAACCATGAAGTGGTAGATCGAAGATGCTCCACAGATCCTCCAAAACACGCTTAAGCTCAGCACCCGACAACAGCAGAGATGCATCATCTGAAAACATCAGAGAGAAACCGTGGCCGTCAAGATCATTTATCATGACTAGGAACAGTGTAGGCCCCAGCACTGATCCCTGAGGAGCACCAAAAGCAACCGGAAGGGTCTTGGAGTTTACACCACTGGGGGAGACAAGCTGAGTCCTTCCAGAAAGGTATGAGCTCAAGATGAAAAGGGCTGAGTCCCTTATACCATAGAAACTCAGTTTTTTAAGTAGAATGCGATGGTCCACACAGTCGAAAGCTCGGCTCAGATCACAGAGAACCAGAGCAAGAGACTCACCATCCTCAAAGGCAGCATCAATCCGCTCTGCTACATGGTCGACTACACCTACTGTCAATCTTCCGACTTTATGTGTTGTGCAACAGTAAATAAAAGTGGAAAGAATCCTTTGTTTGTGCTTAATCCTCACTCTTGCCAAATCTGCCAAAAACAGATAAGGGTAGGGGTATAATCATATTGGATGCAAGAAATATGGTATATATGTTATACATGAGACCTCACTCTTGCCAAATCTGCCAAAAAAAGATACATAAGGGTAAGGGTATAATCATATTGGATGCAAGAAATATGGTATGTTATACGTGAGACCATACTTGACCATGCATACAGGTGAAAAACTTAAATCTTAAAGGAAAAGGAGCCATAGAAACAAGTTGTGATTCTTCTGACATTAATTACACTAAACGCCACCAGCAAGTGCACGCGTTCAATGTAAGAATATTTATGGCTCTTTTCAGATTCTTTTATCATCTGCAAGCTTGACTTGAGTTGAAGTGATTGAATATAGCACTAAATCTTATGACAATCATTTTGAATAATCCATTAATGTGAGTAATTTTAGTGAAAAAAGTATGTTTTCAAATATTGGTTTCTCATGTATGGCCAATCAGATGCTGAAAATGTATTTCAACTTAAGGTGCTCTTATCTCAAAAATATTAATCGTGATAAAAACGTTTTTTCTAGAAAATGTATATTATTTTAAAAACTTAATAATGTTTAAAACAAAAAGCTCTGAAAAAGAACACTATTTAACAATTTTAAAAAGCTCTATGCCAAATATTCAAATGAATTTCCCAAACTCAACAAGCAATTGAACAAGATTGAACAATAAATCAGACCTGAAGTACACTCTTCGAACAACTATAAATCGTCAACTTTCTTCACCAGCAACTACAATTTTTTTCAAAATTTATAGTTTAGATAGTAAACGTTCATAAGCAGTCTCTAATAATCAGTTAGCTTAGCTTCTCTATTGTTTACCGTACTCTATCATGAAAACACCTCTCTACTGTCACTGTGTCTGTACTCTGTGATCGATTGTCCGGTCGTACGACTTTTGATTTTTGATTTGATGTAAAGGATTTTTGTAGTTTAATAATTTATTGGAGATTATATTTGGATATGATTTATTAGCACTAAAATTATATTTTATCCATAATGATTCATCAAATGAATATCCGTGGAAAGTTTGGGTAAGTTTAAAGATTTATAAATACTTAACCTCAACTACACCCAATACGGTTTTATCTTAGGATAGAGACATAAATAGATGAATTGTGAAAGGTTACTTTTAATTATATATTTTCTTGATAACTCTTATGTCTAAGTTGAGATAATAACACACAATAGTTATTTTATATCTAGTCTATCTGAACTAAATATATATATTTTGGTTATCCTAACAAATTCTACGAATCTCGTAAGTTCTCTTACCTCTTTATGGAACTAGATAAAATTATTTCTCAATTCACAGTAAGATAATTGTAGAAATAAGACATAGTGTAAATTTTAATATATCTGATACAAAAATCGCTTATTCTCCCAGATGAATTTGTTGTAATAGAATATTAATGATAGTGGTGTTAATTCAATGATACAAGTTCAGTTATATGCCATAGTTGGCGGCTTACCTTTACCTTTATGCCTTTATACCTAAATTTGCATCGTTTACCCATAATATGGAATCGATGGCGTCAAAAACATAAAATACAATACACAAAAACATATATAAGGCATGTTTAGCAAGACAGCATTTCGACGGCTTAGTGGGGCCTAGCCCCCCAGGAATTTTGGTTGAACTTTTATGGAAATTGTGAATTTTAAAAGTAAGAACTTTTTAATGTTAACAAGATATTCAGTCCATGACTGGCAGTCGCCAGACAGACTTCGTCAAAGTTTAATACATTTAAAAAATTAGTTGAAATGAGTGCAGATACTTTGTTTTATGTGGATCTGTAGATGGACTGCAATTACAAATTATGAAACAGTCTCAAACTGTTCCTCATGTCCACTGGTTTCATCATCTCTCATTAAACACAGAGGGAAGTTGATGAGTTTCTCACCCAACAGCCTACAAAACTTCCTATACTCCAGCCCCAGCTAAAACACTAAAGTGGTGGTGTTCTAAATACGGATCACTTTTGGTGTCTAAAGCTAGAGTGGCAGCTTGCTCTACTCACAGACACCACCGACCCCACTGCTGTCCCAGACAATTCAATTCAATTCAATTCAATTTATTTCCATATGAAATTACAAATTTTTACAATATAGTTAAGTAACAATAAAATAATAAATATAAAGATAAATCACATTACTATTTTGTTTTAAAATTGTAACAACATTGAAAAGTGGAATCCCCCAAGAATTTCAAATTCAAATTCAAATTCAAATTCAAATTTTATTTATTCAAGTAAGTTACAATACATTCTGGTTCATACACGAATCTACAATAAATTACAGTACAACAGCCAACTATGCAGCAAATTTCACATATTATGAAAACTTATTAATTACAATGAAGATTGAATGCAACATTAGAATATTGATAATATAGTATTGTAATATAACTACATAAATCAGCGGTGTTTCAATAATGAATAAATGATAATTTCAATGAATAAATATACACCCCACTATATATTATATGTGTTGGGGTAAGACAGTTTCATGTTTTCTTAAATGTGAGTTCCTTTTTATTTTATTGTAATATAGCCTACGCCAAATTGAGCTGCCAAACAAGAATTTATTGTCTTTTTTGCATATTGAAATTTCAAGAGAGAACATTCAATATGGCACGAAAGCAATTTTTCAAAAACGAGTAAATACATGGAAAATCTTGAATAGTGATTTCAACTGGCTATGGATTTTATGTAACTAAATCTTCTTACTGTTGCCAGTAAAATTAAAAATGCGAAATGCCTCTAGGGGTAGGATAATCTTGTCCTCTTTTATTTGAGACTAAGTGTGTCTTTCTTTCTTGGATAGACTTTCAGGTAACCTATACCCAATGTATATTAATAAAATTTCCCTCGGAAAAAAATATATTTAGTTTGAAAATTTTGCAGAGATGTCTATAAGTTATGCTCTTGAAATAATCATGATCCATCAGGATTAGTCGTTGTCCACCTTAAATCTTTGTATTCCCTAGTGGAGGACAGTGGTAGTTCAAGGCAACTATATTTTGTAAAATTATCTTCAATTCAAGTCAAGCTACAAGTTTTTATCTAGCATTAGTTTCTAATAAACTCTTTTTTCAATCTATATATTTTTCCTATTATACAGAGTAAGGTTGATTATTATCATCATTCGTAAAATATTGTGAATAAAAAGTGCAGAACGTTGTACTATATTGTGAAGAAATTTATCCAGATTTAATTCCTATAAATAATTCCATAAAGCATAACATATAATTTGGAAAAAGTATCATAGATACTTTCATTATTGACTTCAATGCCTTGGACGAGATTAGCAAGTCTCTGCAGTATTACCTGCATACTGAAGCATTACTACTACTTACTACACTGTACTCAGGCTCGTATTTCGTTAGTAATGGTGATATCCCAAACTATCCAGTATTTCAAATCGGTGATATCTCAACGGTTTCCTGGCTGAGAGCCTAGTGAGGCACCAGCCGGACACAAAGATATATGCTGTCTTTAGCGTGCCTATAGTGTACTGAGCGCAAAAAGAATGTCCTCTAATCTAGCTCAGATATTTAATCCAGACGAACATTAGCTGTCACGATGTATTTTATCACTTTTTGCTTTTGGAAAAAACGACTAGCAGTCAAATATTTTACAATAAATGAATAAATCGCTCACTGGACAACGAGATCTTTCGGCAGTTTCGCCATCTTCTTGGTTGACAACAACTACGTGGTCAATTATAATAATCAATATAATTCATTATGACTGAAATGGATTCCAAACCTTGCGAGTGTACGGTTTGGACCTTATGATTTTGTTCACGCTAATCACAGTATGATCACAGTATGATCCATCGAGTTAGGATCCAATAGGTAGGACAAGTATTGAGAACAAGAATGTATTTTGTTAACAAAATGTATTAGCTAATACATCAACTAATGATGTCTGGGTTGACAACCAAGAAGATGGCGGAACTGCCGAAAGATCTCGTTGTCCAGTGAGTGATTTATTCATTTATTGTAAAATATTTGACTGCTAGTCGTTTTTTCCAAAAGCAAAAAGTGATTTAATAATAAGCAGTTCGTGATGGAAAACAACAGTGAAGATGTATTCTAATTACTAGTTCTACTTCAAAATCTATAAAATTGGATTTACAGTAAAAATTCAACCACATTTTCTCTTTGATTACGATCACAGATATTTTAATTGATTCTATAAATTATGCCTATACTATTAGATAATTATTGAAAATAACGATTTAAATATTAACAATATTTACTTTACACACATCTGACTACTCCCCCCCCCCCACCTGGTATTGAATAAAAACTGATGAGGCAGCACCGATCTATTAAAAAACCTATTCTTGTTTCTTTCAGGCTAATCAAGAAAAATATGAATGTTTAAAGCATGGTTATATTTTATTATTGCAAATAAACTTATTGAAACAGTAGGGTATTGCAAATTTAGAATTAGGCTATCCCTTGACGTCATAATTTAGCTATACACATTCCATTATTGTTTCAGGTTTAAGTTGAGAAGATTTCCCGGTGCAGCCCTTTTAGCTGTGATAAAATGTAGACATGGTCAGCTGCACTTTTCACACTGGTCGCGCAATGGTGGTTCGGCGCAGAGATATCGGAGACTGCTGGTGGTTCGACCTCTGCCTCATCAGGCCATTGAATCAAGGGGAGCTGCCATGTTCGTCGGCAAAATTCTCAAAAATATTTTGAAGATTCGATATCTTTTATTGGGTGGAGCTGTAGGAGGTGGATACACGTTTCACCAGGTAATCATTGTTTACAAAGTAATAGGCCTATTGTAGTGATTACTTGAAAATACTCTACCTAAAATTCTAATTAATAAACTCATAACTTGACCGAATTAATTAACTCATAACTTGAACAAATTCAATTTATTATTAAGTATTTCAATATTTGTCTTTCAAGCTTCTGAAAAGTTCTTAATATTTATTACAAATTGACTAATTATTCAAATTTAACTGTAGATTACTTCTACAGTTCACTTTTCACAAAAGTAAATGTTATACAGATTTATAATCAATTAATAATGTCATTAACTAATTAGGCTACATCTTTTTCGATGATGCATTTACGTATAATGGGACTTTGTACAAGGTTTAAAGTGAGTAAATAGATTTTTCAATCATTATTCTCACTATCAGCTATAATTGCATTATGAATAAAATTATTGTTCTCCCCATGTGAAATGCTTATATTTAGTAATAGTATATTTGTGTAATAGTAATGATTATTGTGTTCAACGATGTGTCTAGTTTGATCTCCAATAAACTATCAGAATAGTAGGCTATTAAACATTTACAAACTTTACAATATTAAATCAATCGTTGGCCAGTCTCAAGCTGGATAGATTCTGTCAAAAATAATGAAAGTAAAACATAAAAACACAAAGTTCGTCAAGATCGCAGATGAGGTCGTTCGAAGATGTGAGGATCAAATAACCCAAAGAAAATTGCCATCTCGCCAGCACCAAGAATCAAGAATGTTTTACTGTCACAAACAAAACAATTTCATTGACAAAAGTCACTTCAATACCATACAATGGCACACGAACAACTAATAACGTATGAATTACTTTTGCATGAACGTTTTCATGGCCTAGTTGATCTCAAATCTCATGAAAACTTGTTTATTTTCAGAAAGTTCAGGAATGGATGGATGCAATTCCTGACACGAAGTGGATTAAGGACTATATACCTGATAATGAACGTTTCGATTCCTTTAGAGCGAAAATGATCACTTTCAAAGATAAGCTTGGTGACTTTGAAATAGGTTTGTATAGTACACTCAGCTTAGTTTTCAATAACTTTTTCATTTTTGAATGCCAATTAGATTTGATTCATTGAAGCAACACAGTTTTATTTTGTCACATCCACATGTATTAGACATTAATAAAAAAAAATTATATCGAATGACCTGGCTGGCTCAGGTCTGGTGTCAGAGTTTCCAGGTCGCAACTGATCAATTTCAGGGCCTCTGACATGACCTAACGACTGCTTTTTAGGCAGCCGGGACCGACGGCTTAACGTGTCCATCCGAAACACGGGAGTGGCCCGAGATAAATATCTTGCCCGGGCCGGGATTAGACATTAATACAGTGTTAAAGATGTGTTGGTTTTAACACGAAACTGCAGTGTACTGTATTATTTTTTTTTTTTTTTGAGCTATCCAATAATCCACTGTATGTAATAATTATATTAAATAAGATTCCGAATGCATCAAAATTAGTGTTTCCTTTCTCTCTATCAAACTTATAATATACAACTCTGGTTTGCGCACAGGCATTTTTTGCCCATGCAGACCATTTTCTAAAGATTAATTTGGCTTAGTGTATTCATGAAGTTGTTTTTGTTCTTTGTTGCTGTTTTATATTGAAAATGAGTAGGCCTACATAAGATTGTTATATGTCTGTTAAAATGTCTAATAAATGTGGATGTGACAAAATAAAACTGTTTTTTTACAATTATGGAAAGATTCCAAAATATCAATTCTTATTCAATAAATTAATATAAATATTCAGAACATTTATAATGTATATCCAAAAATAGAGAGTAAAAGAATACCATTTCATTACCTTCGCACAGGCAACAAGCTGTGAGCATCAATTCATATACAAAACAGATCTTTTAGTAAAATCATTGAACGGGTTAAGTTTGAAAATGTGGTATCATAGTTCTTGTAAAAATAAATAAGTAATAAGTTATTCATGTTTTTCAAGTTGCAGACTGAATTGAGTTTTTTCCCAGTAACCTCCTAGAGAGGACCTAGAGCATGGGGTACTTTTCAAATCTGACATCATGTTTCTCCCAACATATTCATTCAATCATATCTATTTTCAACACCAAAACATGACTTTCATTTTTAAATTGATAGAAATCCTCTGATTTCACAAATTGTTATTCTAATATGATAATTTTACCTTCCATATTTCAGATCCTCGTTTGAAGCAGTTTAGCGAAAGTAGACTTGATAAGGTGAAGGATTGGTTTGACAGGAAGCTGGATGAAGCGGTTGTAGCTGCTAATGAGCAAGAGCAAAAGGGTGAGTTTCACTATTTTTAATTCATAGTAAAATTCTGTATACGTCTTTTACACACTTTTCAAACAATCTGAAAATTGAAGCACAGATTTTACTTTTAACGTTTCTACATTGTTTGTAGCGCTGCTCTTTCTGAAGAATTCAAAAGAAAGTTTTATTTTTTTATCTTCATCAGCTGTTGAGGCAAAGGTGAATTGTAGCACTTGAAATTTAAGGTTGTTCCATTCATCAATTGTTTCTAAAATATATCATTTCATTTTTTTCACATCATTTATATTTTGCCTAAGAGCCTGTTCACATGACAGCGATTGACCAACCGAGCGGTTGCTAGGTATAGGGAAACACATGGTGCCGTACACATGCAACACTCGGTTTGAGTAGTCGCCGGCGAATCGCGGCGGTTGTAGTTTCAGACTACAACCGCTCGGTTGCCGGGCGGTTCGATATACTAGAGCAGGCATGAGAGCGTACACATGTCTTCAGTCAATCGAGCGGTTTCGAGCAGAGCAATTCACATTCTATTACAATTTCAGTTCAATTAAAATTATTCATAAAAGTAGAAAACCATGTATCTAAAAGTAGATTGTTCATTCATGTATCAATTATTTGAACCACACTATACGATGATAGTTAACTTTCATAATACTTTTCATCTATAATTAAAACTTTTACTTCAAATCATGCACTTCTTCAGCTCCATATTATTATTAAAGAAATTTTATATTTTTAGTTCTGTATCTGTGGCTTAGTATTCATAATAATTTCGTTTGTTGTGGAAAAGGTTTACTTTTCAAAAATGAAATTAAGTTACTTTAATTTTTTTATAAATTTTACTTGAGTTCACTCATAAATTTTCAACTAGGTATTTCCTGTATGATATTTTTATAATGTTCATCAATGTACAATATGAAAACATTTTACACGCTCAAATAATGTGATATGATTTGTGATAATTGTCTTCAATTGAATTTTGTACTTTGTACAGTTTTAATTTATTTTTAAACTGTATATTGAATGATACCTTCTTTTGTTTGAAATTTTCGTTTCTTTTCATGGTTGCCTTGAATTGAGAAGAAAGTATTCATAATAAATATTTTATAAATGCAGTAAGTAACCACGTTCTTAACCACTTGAGACTTATACTCTGCATAATTTCTCCAAAAGCATATTATCTCTCGGTTTCAGAATTTTGAATGCTGCAAAACAAATGTTTCTCTCGAGTATGAGATAGAGATGGTGGGCATTTAGAAGAAAATAAAAATAGCGATACCACATGAATGAAAAAAATATATTTTCTTCTAAATGCCCACTATCTTTATCTCATACTCGAGTGAAACATTTGCTTTGCAGCATTCAAAATTCTGAAACCGAGAGATAATATGCTTTTGGAGAAATTATGCAGAGTATAAGTTTTACTCTTTTTCAAGAAAATTTGAATTCTTCTGGAATTCATCATTTAACCTATCATATAATCAGCAAAATCATTTCATAAATAACTCTGGTTATTGACAAAACTACAGATATGTCATGTCCACTAGTACTACAACTGTCAAAGTTGAAGAAATTGAAATATTTCAAGGAAGATCAAGTAAGAAAGTAGATAGAATATTCTTTCTTGTATTATATTTATATTTATTCGATATGGTATCCTCTCTACCTTAAGATCAAGTTACTCATTATAATAGAATTCGTTTGGAAAAGTTCAATAGATCTAGCCAGGTCTACTTTACAGAACATGATTTTGTCAATATTAATGGTTTAAATTCCATTCTTATCCCCGTTTGTTTAGCAATCCAGATTGATACGAAGTTGGGAACACTATCAGCTGCATCAATTCCTTCCGAAATGTCTGGCGGCGGGAGATACAGCAAGGAGCAATATAGACAAGGTGAGCAAATTATGAAGGTATTTTTCGAGTACATAATCAAGATTACTCATCTATACAATTTGAAATTAATTTCCTCCATCTTGAGCTCTACTATAATATTTTAGCTACTATAGATATGGAGCATTCAGAGTTATAATACAGTTATCATGTAAAAAGTAAATTTATACAGTAACTGAAGGATATAAGTGCATGCTTGCCTTTAATCTGGGATTAGTTGAATTCCAAGCAAATACGATCAGCTGATTCTAAATGGTTGATTTCGGCTCGTCCACCTTCACACATCTTTGAGAGTAATGGTAGGAAACTGTTTTATGAGTTCTGAGTAGATTTTTGCCCACACCTATCTCTATCAGAGTTCCCAGTGTCGCTCTGGGCCGGCTAAACTCAGTCGGCGACTGGGGAGGGCCGCGGCAGGGGACGGGAGTCTTGGTGGGGCGTCCGTCAACCACCCTCGCTCGGGTTGGGGGTTGAAACAGGGTTGTGAGTGCTTTGGAGAAATGTTTCCCTCTTTTAGGAAAGAGGGGCCGTGCTTTCGCACTGCCAAACAGGGTTGGTCGCGGAATGAAGGGAATAGGAACCTTGCAGTGTTAGTCGTGAGAAAGGGCTTCGTGTCGGGACTAAGTCTTAGTCCTTGGGCACCGGGTGTCCTCCCGGGGTCCGGGTTGGTCGCGGAGCTCTGGTAAAGGCCTTCCCTGGCCTTCCCAGAGGTCCTCTTTCGCTTCCGCACTGGGTCAGTGCGCTGCGGCGGCTCGCGCTCTGGACTTCTCTAAGTCCTACTTGTCGGGCACCAGCTGTCCTCCTGGGGTCCGGATCGGCCGCGGAGTTGCGGGAAAGGCTTTTCCACACCTTCCCGGATGTCCTCTTGCGATCCCGCACTGGACTAGTGCGCTGCGGCGGCCAGCACTCTGGACTTTCCTAAGTCCTACTTGTCGGGCACCAGCTGTCCTCCTGGGGTCCGGATCGGCCGCGGAGTTGCGGGAAAGGCTTTTCCACACCTTCCCGGATGTCCTCTTGCGATCCCGCACTGGACTAGTGCGCTGCGGCGGCCAGCACTCTGGACTTTCCTAAGTCCTACTTGCCGGGCACCAGCTGTCCTCCTGGGGTCCGGATCGGCCGCGGAGTTGCGGGAAAGGCTTTTCCACACCTTCCCGGATGTCCTCTTGCGATCCCGCACTGGACTAGTGCGCTGCGGCGGCCAGCACTCTGGACTTCCTAAGTCCTACTTGCCGGGCACCAGCTGTCCTCCTGGGGTCCGGATCGGCCGCGGAGTTGCGGGAAAGGCTTTTCCTCACCTTCCCGGACGTCCCCTTGCGATCCCGCGCTGGACTAGTGCGCTGCGGCGGCCAGTACTCTGGACTTTCCTAAGTCCTACTTGCCGGGCACTAGCTGTCCTCCTGGGGTCCGGATCGGCCGCGGAGTAGCGGGAAAGGCTTTTCCTGGCCTTCCCAGACGTCCTCTTGCGATCCCGCACTGGACTAGTGCGCTGCGGCGGCCAGCACTCTGGACTTTCCTAAGTCCTACTTGCCGGGCACCAGCTGTCCTCCTGGGGTCCGGATCGGCCGCGGAGTTGCGGGAAAGGCTTTTCCTGGCCTTCCCAGACGTCCTCGTGCGATCCCGCACTGGACTAGTGCGCTGCGGCGGCCAGCACTCTGGACTTTCCTAAGTCCTACTGGCCGGGCCCAGCTGTCCTCCTGGGGTCCGGATCGGCCGCGGAGTTGCGGGAAAGGCTTTTCCTGGCCTTCCCAGACGTCCTCTTGCGATCCCGCACTGGACTAGTGCGCTGCGGCGGCCAGCACTCTGGACTTTCCTAAGTCCTACTTGCTGGGCACCAGCTGTCCTCCTGGGGTCCGGATCGGCCGCGGAGTTGCGGGAAAGGCTTTTCCTGGCCTTCCCAGACGTCCTCTTGCGATCCCGCCTCGATGCCCCACTGGTGGCCTACCAATGGGGAGTCAGGTTTCGACCAAACCTGACGTGTTGTCGTTGGTCGAAACTGGCAACCCGTCGTCCGAACAGGTTAAGTGTCGTTTAACACTCGCCCCAAACGAGTGTAGAGCAGTGGAGTTCACTGTGTGAGAGGCTAATCAACTTTAGCCTCGACACAACTCCCGGTCGCTGAAGAAATCGGATTTCACGTAGTACTGGTGTACTGTGACGTTGCTAGCTGCTCGCTGCTTCCTTCTCACCTCTCTCGACCGCTCGACTTGGCTCTCCGAACTCGACTGCCTCTTGCTGGCCTTTCTCGAGCCTCCTCGGTGACCGAGAGGGAGGGGAGAGAGGATGCGCAGCAACGCTGAGCGGTAGGCCAGTGGCTGGCTTGAACGTTGACCCCTCAGATTCTATGAAAGATAGCCGAGCGTCGAATAATTGAGCCCTAAATTCAATGCCTTTCTCTAGTTACGATATACATCGTGACACACTGTTCCTACTAAGGGAAGGGGGGGGGAAAAGAGAGGGGGAGGAGAGGGGGGGGTGAGGATGGAAGGGGTAAACGGCAGACAGAAGGTCCCAAATGCCTGAGTACATTCTGCCGCCTCTCCGCCGGTCAACGCAGACCGAACATAAACTGGGCGCCAGGTTGGTTCCTCGCCAACCGGTGGTGATGCGTCGGCACCATCCGAAGAAATGAGCAAGCTACCCGGCCAGATCCTAGGCCTAGCTTCAGAGAAGATCTTGAAGATCTGCGCCGTGCTTTCGCACTGCGTTGAGACGCCGTGTTCGCACACTGCAAGAGACCGCCGTGTTTGCACACTGCAAGAGGCCGCCGTGCTTCCGCACTGCGATGGGGGACGCCGTGCTTTCGCACTGCAAGAAACGCCGTGCTTTCGCACTGCAAAGGACCGCCGTGCTTCCGCACTGCAATGGGGGACGCCGTGTTTGCACACTGCAAGAGGCCGCCGTGCTTCCGCACTGCAGATGAGAGTCGCGGTGCTCTCGCACTGCCAGGAAGGGCGGGTAACACACAAAAAAAACGAGGTGAACAACACCTCAGACAGGTTCTGAGAACCTAAATAACATTGCAAGGGAAACGCCGTGCTTCCGCACTGCAATGAGTCGCCGTGCTCTCGCACTGCAAAAATAAGGACGCGGTGCTTGCGCACTGCAAAAGGAACGCCGTGCTTCCGCACTGCCCGGGGCGCCGTGTTTCCACACTGCCAGGAACGCTATGCTTTCGCATCGCGAAAAGGACGCCGTGCTCCGCACTGCAGAGTTGCCGTGTTTCCACACTGCCGAGGACGCCGTGCTTCCGCACTGCAGATGAGAATCGCGGTGCTCTCGCACTGCCAGGAGGGGCGGGTAACACAAAAAACGAGGTGAACAACACCTCAGACAGGTTCTGGGAACCCAAATAATATTGCAAGGGAAACGCCGTGCTTCCGCACTGCAATGAGTCGCCGTGCTCTCGCACTGCAAAAATAAGGACGCGGTGCTTGCGCACTGCATGTGCCGGGCTTTCGCCCTGCATGGCCGTGTTTTCACACTGCCTTGCTCGCCGTGCTTGCGCACTGCATGTGCCGGCTTTCGCCCTGCATGGCCGTGTTTTCACACTGCCTGCTTCGCCGTGCTTGCGCACTGCATGTGCCGGGCTTTCGCCCTGCATGGCCGTGTTTTCACACTGCCTTGCTTCGCCGTGCTTGCGCACTGCATGTGCCGGGCTTTCGCCCTGCATGGCCGTGTTTTCACACTGCCTTGCTTCGCGTGCTTGCGCACTGCATGTGCCGGCTTTCGCCCTGCATGGCCGTGTTTTCACACTGCCTTGCTTCGCCGTGCTTGCGCACTGCATGTGCCGGGCTTTCGCCCTGCATGGCCGTGTTTTCACACTGCCTTGCTTCGCCGTGCTTGCGCACTGCATGGCCGGGCTTTCGCCCTGCATGGCCGTTTTTCACACTGCCTTGCTTCGCCGTGCTTGCGCACTGCATGTGCCGGGCTTTCGCCCTGCATGGCCGTGTTTTCACACTGCCTTGCTTCGCCGTGCTTGCGCACTGCATGTGCCGGGCTTTCGCCCTGCATGGCCGTGTTTTCACACTGCCTTGCTTCGCCGTGCTTGCGCACTGCATGTGCCGGGCTTTCGCCCTGCATGGCCGTGTTTTCACACTGCCTTGCTTCGCCGTGCTTGCGCACTGCATGTGCCGGGCTTTCGCCCTGCATGGCCGTGTTTTCACACTGCCTTGCTTCGCCGTGCTTGCGCACTGCATGGCCGGGCTTTCGCCCTGCATGGCCGTGTTTTCACACTGCCTAACTTCCAGCATCAGACAGCTGGAATGAATCTCCAACACGACCAGGAACTCGTCGTGGTCTCAGCAATAGTCAGCTGAGATACAGCTCCAATAATTCCAGGAGCTCGTCGAGGAAGTAGACTCAAGTTGCAGTCCCCATCCTCAAGAAGAAACGTGATACACAACAATGTACCACTTCACAGGAGGCAGAAGTTGATAGAGGCGAATTGGAGTCCAGGAAAATTACCAAGTGTCAGAGTGATGGATACTCTCAGTTAGTTCAGTGTATCAGCAACTTATTGTTCACAATAAAATATGAGAGATGATAATATGATGAGGAATACTGAATTATATGGTTGACATGAAGCCACTAGTTGTGATGTTACACCACATATTTCGATTTTATATCACAATTAAATGTGGTCGAAATAATAATTCATTTTCGATCTGTTATGAGGATCACAGCCTTCTCACTATATCACAATAATAAAATCGAAACTATAAATTTCAACTCAATATTCCACTTCTCACTGTTCATTTCAATAATGAAATCAATCACATGATTTACTTATGCAAAGTAACCTTCCATTGAATATAAATGACAGTGTGTTTATTATAACAGATAACATCTGCTAATTAATTCACAATCAGTGAACATTTAATGCTCAATCTCTCTTTCTCACTTCAAGACTTATTTCACCCCGAAATAAATCTCAATTTACTTTTTCAAAGTAATTACTCACACAAGGTGTGTATAATGACACAACAGCTGTTAATTAATTCACACTCAGCAAATATTGATTTTCCGAAAAATAATCACAACAATCAGCACAAATAGTAATAATTGAATGAATTAATGCACCGTCAATAAACTCATGATGGTAGGCTGAGTAAAAATTAGATTCACTCTCGAGACGTGATCTAATTCCAAAACTAACAATAGCACGATCAAACACAGACTGACTCAATAACAGTAGAATATCTGGAAAAACTAGAATTCACATGAATTCTATTTTATAAATTGTTATTGAAAAGGAGAAGTAATTCTCTTCTACAGACTAGAAGCTTGGCGATAGCAGTTAGCCAGTTGAGATAATGTTTATCTTATCTGCACAGCACAAGTAACTTCTCGATCCAACATAGAATTAATTCGAATTGAAATAATAATTATTTTATTCCAATTTATAGTAAGTCCTCCGACTTTATTTTCAAGTGAAATATTAGAAAATTTTTATCATAATCTGAAGCTAATAATCCCCGATTGTAGTACATCTCGACTCACAATCAAACGCAATTTATTCATTCCACATGAATAATTAATTGCAACGTAATTCACTTTTATCCCACAGTATAATAACGTCTGTTAATTAACTGTACCGTAACACTTTACACGGATTAAAGCAATTACCACCAGCTTCATTAAATGATTTCAATTATTATAACCATTACCTCATGGTTAAAATATTGGCCAGATCATACTGATCTATAATATTTTCTAATATTCTCTATCCACTCATTTCGCCATCAACTATTTATGGCAAGTAGAAAACAAGCTACTGCAAGTTTTGTTTGTTAACCTGTACCTGGTTACAACAACATCGGTAATATACCGATTAAGAAAATTAAGTCTAGTTGGAATCGACATTGGCTGTTATTAACTAGTCATAGACTGTAGAAAATTTTCTTGATTCCCCTTGCTTGGTCACATCATAATAAATTTCAAAATGAAATTATTGAGATTGCCTTCAGATCGAAAGAAATGCATTAATTTGTCAATAATATCTTTTCCGTCTAATTCAGCCATTGCTTTATGACTGATTATATCAATTAAACTGTAATGGTTGAGTTGCCATTTAGTTTAAGTAGAACTCTATTTCATGAGAAAAATTAAACGGAATATGCTGTTTCCTTTTAAAAAACTATTGACCAATTTCTTTCAATAACAATAATATGTCAGCCTTTTAATATTTCCATTATTTTCGGAATCGTGCTAATGCTATTAATTTTCAAAATTCGGCTAATAAATTCGTGCTAATAATTCTGAATTAATTTTCTTCAATTTCTATGCAATTTTGTCTTTGACAACAAAATTTAATTTCCTCATTTTAAATGGTATAATTTATGAATCAAAAATAGCTCTAAAGCTGTGATATGATTGAACTCTTTATGTTATTCACCCCTTCTCGCCTCTTACCTCCTTATTGGCGGCGCGTGACACCTCTCCGGTATCCCATCCTTCGGATAGGCAGCGACCCTCTATAGACTCGCTCGGCCTCCTGCTGTCCATCCGCTCGAATTCCGTCCACCTTTTCCGCAACTGCTCCATCACCATCCTCTTCCTCATCTTCGGGCAGGTGTGGCTGGAGCTTGGTGCCCTTCTCGTGCACAGTAAACCTCCTACCGGCACTCAACATTTCCTCGACCTCATATGGCCAGAAAATTCCGGCGCTAACTTCGCGGCAAGCTGATTAGCACCCGAGGACAGGTGACACTCCTTCCTGTTGACTAGCTGTCCAGAGTTCACCTTCCTTGTCCTCCTTTTCCAATTATAATACCGGTTGGCATTATAATTCTCGTCTCCAATATCTGAAACTACTTTGAGTGTAGTTTCCAGCACCGGCAGTCTTCTAGACTGCACTGCTCGACGATTATCTCCAGCTCCTTGCTGAAAATGATCCTCCTTCTTCCGCCTCCGGTACAGTTTTTCCGGACAGTTGAACCTCCAGTGCCCAGCTCGTTTACAGTGCCAGCAAATGAACTTTCCACGGGCTGGAGAAATTTTCTGAGAAATAAATTCCTCTTTTCCAGTCTTCCACACGGCTCCTACGTGTTTCTGGACTTGAGGAAATTTCTCCTTCTCCTGCTTCTTCACAGGAATAATTACAGGTGGCTTCCTTGACCTCCCTATGTCAGGCTGGGTTTTAACAGTAGCCAGCCTCAAGTTGACAGCTCCTTTTCCCACTTTTGGAGTGGAAATATCGTCTCCAAGGTGCTTTTTGACGAGATGAGGATCCCATTCCACTGACCGGGAATAGGGGTCTATTTTCACCCGGTGCTCACGGAGAAACTCCATACCAAGCAGGATATCTGAAGAAAGCCCATCCATTATTGTGAGTGTTGTTGAAAGGGATATTCTGCCGATTTTCAGGTTGGTTATAACACCACCTCGCAGACGTGCAGCCGCTCCGTTAGCCATAACAGCGCCGCGCTGCACAGGCCCTCGTTCCACTGCTTCCAAACTATTAAAAGCTTTATAGCTAATATAGTTGGACTCTGCTCCGGTGTCGAGAAGAGCACTATACTGTCTGTCTCCTATTTTCACTGTAGTGAAGAGACGGTTGTCATCCTGGAGCTCTGGCTCTAGCTGGATTTGAAGCGTTGTTTTAACCCCAGCTGTTTTATCAGAAGTCTTCTTCTGCTCTCTCTCACAGGAACAATTTGGTCGTGGCTTCCCGCACTTTGAGCAGAGTGAAACCTCCGGACACTCTGATCTCCAGTGTCCCACCTTCTTGCACTGCCAGCATACGGGGCCTTCTGGAGGTTGTTCACTCCGGCGCTGTGTAGTAGTCGTCTCCTGTCGAGGCTTGGTCTGCTTCCTCACCTCCTCCTGCTTCACAGCTCGTTGTCTCTGTTGAGCACTCTTTTCCTCGAACTTAATTCGTTCATATTGCCTCGCTAAGTGTAGCAAGTCGTCGGTGGCGTACACTTCAGCCTCCCTGATGTAGAGCTTGTAGCGTGGCAAAAGATTTTTGTACAATCTCTGTACCTGGCTACTCTCTGAAAAACCACCTCTTCTCCTCATCAGCGTTAGCAGCTCCTCAACATAGTCGTCTATGAGCTCGCCTTCTTTCTGCCGCCTGTCGAGAATTTCATTCTCAAGATCCTCCACATAAGTAGGTGGATAGTAACGAGACCGAAAGTCTCTCAGGAAATCGTCCCAGTGTCTCCACTGTTCTCTCCTATTCCTCATCCATAAGGAACATTTCCCCGCTAACATTTCAGGTAGCGCTGGAAATAACTGTCTGCCAGACAAGCCATATGCTTGTTGCAGCTCCTCGAGCCGCTCCATAAAACTTGGAGCATCTCCACTCCCATCATATGAGAGCCGCCACCCTCGAACCTTGTCACACACGGCACCCGGGTCCATACAGGATGTAGCAGGCACCGCTGACCTGGTAGGTGACCTCAACACATGCCTAGGCATGTTATTATGCCTCTCCGGCATCTCCGGCCTCACCAGTGCAGGCTCTGCCTCCTCGCTAACTGGTGCTGGCCTTCGCGCTCCTCGACGAAGCGCCTCCTCCCCATTATCCAGAACGGGGAGCATCGCAACAATCCGCTGTCGTTGCTCCAGTAGAGCCCTCCTCAGGCTCGTACTTGTGCCATCTGTCAGCACTGAGTCGAGTAGTAGATCAATCAAGCCCTGATCGTGCACTCTGTACACCCAGGAGTTGCTGGAGTCGCCATCAAACTCTGGAGACGTCTCCTTGGGTATTTCTTCCAGTCTGGAACATGCAGTGGCCTCCGCGACTGGTGGCCACAAAGCTGCAGCTCCTTCCTCTTCCTGACCTGTGCCAGCTCCGCCACCGATCCTGTTTAGACCGGCGGCCTCCACCATTGTCCTCCGGTGGTTTTCGACAAGAGCTCTCCTGAGCTCTGCCATGGTACCTGTTGTAGGTAGCCCTGCTGATGCTGCTAGATCCACTGCTTCATTCCGGTGGAGTTTGTAAATCCAGGACACTCCTGGATCGCTGTTATCCTCTCGCGCCTCCTGGTCTTCTCCGGCGCGATTACATTTCTCTTCTGCACTCATTGCTGTTTTACTCCTCCTGCCTTGGGCCCCACGTTCGTGTGCCAATCTTCTGAGTAGATTTTTGCCCACACCTATCTCTATCAGAGTTCCCAGTGTCGCTCTGGGCCGGCTAAACTCAGTCGGCGACTGGGGAGGGCCGCGGCAGGGGACGGGAGTCTTGGTGGGGCGTCCGTCAACCACCCTCGCTCGGGTTGGGGGTTGAAACAGGGTTGTGAGTGCTTTGGAGAAATGTTTCCCTCTTTTAGGAAAGAGGGGCCGTGCTTTCGCACTGCCAAACAGGGTTGGTCGCGGAATGAAGGGAATAGGAACCTTGCAGTGTTAGTCGTGAGAAAGGGCTTCGTGTCGGGACTAAGTCTTAGTCCTTGGGCACCGGGTGTCCTCCCGGGGTCCGGGTTGGTCGCGGAGCTCTGGTAAAGGCCTTCCCTGGCCTTCCCAGAGGTCCTCTTTCGCTTCCGCACTGGTCAGTGCGCTGCGGCGGCTCGCGCTCTGGACTTCTCTAAGTCCTACTTGTCGGGCACCAGCTGTCCTCCTGGGGTCCGGATCGGCCGCGGAGTTGCGGGAAAGGCTTTTCCACACCTTCCCGGATGTCCTCTTGCGATCCCGCACTGGACTAGTGCGCTGCGGCGGCCAGCACTCTGGACTTTCCTAAGTCCTACTTGCCGGGCACCAGCTGTCCTCCTGGGGTCCGGATCGGCCGCGGAGTTGCGGGAAAGGCTTTTCCACACCTTCCCGGATGTCCTCTTGCGATCCCGCACTGGACTAGTGCGCTGCGGCGGCCAGCACTCTGGACTTTCCTAAGTCCTACTTGCCGGGCACCAGCTGTCCTCCTGGGGTCCGGATCGGCCGCGGAGTTGCGGGAAAGGCTTTTCCACACCTTCCCGGATGTCCTCTTGCGATCCCGCACTGGACTAGTGCGCTGCGGCGGCCAGCACTCTGGACTTTCCTAAGTCCTACTTGCCGGGCACCAGCTGTCCTCCTGGGGTCCGGATCGGCCGCGGAGTTGCGGGAAAGGCTTTTCCTCACCTTCCCGGACGTCCCCTTGCGATCCCGCGCTGGACTAGTGCGCTGCGGCGGCCAGTACTCTGGACTTTCCTAAGTCCTACTTGCCGGGCACTAGCTGTCCTCCTGGGGTCCGGATCGGCCGCGGAGTTGCGGGAAAGGCTTTTCCTGGCCTTCCCAGACGTCCTCTTGCGATCCCGCACTGGACTAGTGCGCTGCGGCGGCCAGCACTCTGGACTTTCCTAAGTCCTACTTGCCGGGCACCAGCTGTCCTCCTGGGGTCCGGATCGGCCGCGGAGTTGCGGGAAAGGCTTTTCCTGGCCTTCCCAGACGTCCTCGTGCGATCCCGCACTGGACTAGTGCGCTGCGGCGGCCAGCACTCTGGACTTTCCTAAGTCCTACTGGCCGGGCACCAGCTGTCCTCCTGGGGTCCGGATCGGCCGCGGAGTTGCGGGAAAGGCTTTTCCTGGCCTTCCCAGACGTCCTCTTGCGATCCCGCACTGGACTAGTGCGCTGCGGCGGCCAGCACTCTGGACTTTCCTAAGTCCTACTTGCCGGGCACCAGCTGTCCTCCTGGGGTCCGGATCGGCCGCGGAGTTGCGGGAAAGGCTTTTCCTGGCCTTCCCAGACGTCCTCTTGCGATCCCGCACTGGACTAGTGCGCTGCGGCGGCCAGCACTCTGGACTTTCCTAAGTCCTACTTGCCGGGCACCAGCTGTCCTCCTGGGGTCCGGATCGGCCGCGGAGTTGCGGGAAAGGCTTTTCCTGGCCTTCCCAGACGTCCTCTTGCGATCCCGCACTGGACTAGTGCGCTGCGGCGGCCAGCACTCTGGACTTTCCTAAGTCCTACTGGCCGGGCACCAGCTGTCCTCCTGGGGTCCGGATCGGCCGCGGAGTTGCGGGAAAGGCTTTTCCTGGCCTTCCCAGACGTCCTCTTGCGATCCCGCACTGGACTAGTGCGCTGCGGCGGCCAGCACTCTGGACTTTCCTAAGTCCTACTGGCCGGGCACCAGCTGTCCTCCTGGGGTCCGGATCGGCCGCGGAGTTGCGGGAAAGGCTTTTCCTGGCCTTCCCAGACGTCCTCTTGCGATCCCGCACTGGACCAGCGCGCTGCGGCGGCCAGCACTCTGGACTTTCCTAGTCCTACTGGCCGGGCACCAGCTGTCCTCCTGGGGTCCGGATCGTCCGCGGAGTTGCGGGAAAGGCTTTTCCTGGCCTTCCTAGACGTCCTCTTGCGATCCCGCACTGGACCAGCGCGCTGCGGCGGCCAGCACTCTGGACTTTCCTAAGTCCTACTGGCCGGGCACTAGCTGTCCTCCTGGGGTCCGGATCGTCCGCGGAGTTGCGGGAAAGGCTTTTCCTGGCCTTCCCAGACGTCCTCTTGCGATCCCGCACTGGACTAGTGCGCTGCGGCGGCCAGCACTCTGGACTTTCCTAAGTCCTACTGGCCGGGCACCAGCTGTCTTCCTGGGGTCCGGATCGGCCGCGGAGTTGCGGGAAAGGCTTTTCCTGGCCTTCCCAGACGTCCTCTTGCGATCCCGCCTCGATGCCCCACTGGTGGCCTACCAATGGGGAGTCAGGTTTCGACCAAACCTGACGTGTTGTCGTTGGTCGAAACTGGCAACCCGTCGTCCGAACAGGTTAAGTGTCGTTTAACACTCGCCCCAAACGAGTGTAGAGCAGTGGAGTTCACTGTGTGAGAGGCTAATCAACTTTAGCCTCGACACAACTCCCGGTCGCTGAAGAAATCGGATTTCACGTAGTACTGGTGTACTGTGACGTTGCTAGCTGCTCGCTGCTTCCTTCTCACCTCTCTCGACCGCTCGACTTGGCTCTCCGAACTCGACTGCCTCTTGCTGGCCTTTCTCGAGCCTCCCTCGGTGACCGAGAGGGAGGGGAGAGAGGATGCGCAGCAACGCTGAGCGGTAGGCCAGTGGCTGGCTTGAACGTTGACCCCTCAGATTCTATGAAAGATAGCCGAGCGTCGAATAATTGAGCCCTAAATTCAATGCCTTTCTCTAGTTACGATATACATCGTGACAGAGTAAAATAAGTAGATACTTGACAAAATATTGGTGTTGCCAAATTGTGTGAAATTGCGACTTTCTCATGCAAGCCCATATAATTGGATACCTTGAATGTGACAATACTGATGGCGCTAATAGATGCAGCGTTGTCACATTGAATATAAATGGGCTTCAGTGAGAAATTCTCAATTCCACACATTCCGACAACAGATTTGGGCGGATGGAAGCTCAAGTCTCAACTTATTTTATTCAGAATATAACTAACTTTGTGAATAACCAAAAGTTGACGAAACTTGCAATCTCCTATTACGCTCTGTATGTTTCCAGCTGAAGACAAAATAAACGAATTGAAAAAGCAGCTCACTGACATGCAACTCAAGTATGAGTTTGAACTGATGAAACTGGAGAAAGAAAATAAACAGCTTCGACAAAATTTACTATTGAAAAGAGCTCTGGGAGACACACCCAAGAAGGAAGCTCAAGTGAGTATTCACTTATATTTATACAGGGAGTTTCAAAATGTTCTTCGGGGTTACAAAAATTCCTACAGGAAGGCTATTTCACTCACCTAAATGAAAGTTGTATGTGCATCTGCAGGGATTCAAAAAACAAGTTATTTGAATATACGAGATAAATGTCCAATGTGTGCTCCTTTGGTGATACGGCATACGTCAACACAAAAGTCTAGCTCTTGCCAAACACGCCCTAACATGTCTCTTTCGATAGAGTTGACCGCATTGATTATGCGATCCTTCAGCTCAGCGATATCGTTCGGGATTGATGGGGTGGAGACCTTGTCTTTCACATAACCCAAGAGAAAGAAGTCACATGGCGTGAGGTCTGGTGATCTTGGTGGCACAGAAAATGATGTTGGTCTTCCTCAGACCCGCATCTGAGGTTGATGGACAACCAGTTCATTTCCGCTTGCACAAGCAACCAGTTTCGCCGAATTGTTCGTACCATGCACGAATTGAACTGACACTATGTGGATCCTTATGAAATTTCAACCGAAACGCACGTTGCACAGTAATTACCGACTTTGACGAGTGAAATTCCAAGACACAAAACGACTCCTCGCTACCATTCTGGCAGCCACTTTTCTCTACTGTCTACACCTAGCGGGCAAACGGTCAACTAACTGCCCAGTACCTGTGGAAAAAACTGTTTGAATTGCTCTTTCCTACAGTATTTGTTCCATTATTGTAAGTGGAATAGTTATTTGTAATGAATTTTCGTAACCTCGAAGAACATTTTGAAACTCCCTTCTATGAATCAAATGTCAAACTCTTTATGGGCAAAAACATAGAATGGTCACACTAAACCATGCAAGGTTTTTCACCAGGTACCTGTATCAATAAAAATAATGTATACAAAATAGAAAATTAAACTTCTTGAAAATGTAAGTGAGGGGGAAAATAAGTACGGGAATTGGTCAGGATTGGGAAGAAGAGGAAATATGATCGGTAATATTGCATTCATAAATAAATAAACATTTTCTTTGTAATGATAACATAATACCAAGTCTTTCAAAATATTTTCCTTTTCCTTCCTATCACAGTCCTTTTCAGGAAGTTGTGATACTTTTCCATCAGTATTTTGTATTTTTTGTGCAGTTATTAGACCCAGTTGAGGATTTTCTCCCACTTCAAACTACATCAACAATACTCATCGATATATTATGTCCACCGCTTTTTTTAACCAAACAATGACTTCTTGAAACTTGCAAATAGGTTTGTGAGTGCTGTACTTTTATGTATTTTTTATAAATTACTGCTTTAGAAAACGTAAACAGATCAAGTTGAAGTTTTGGAACGTGTTACTTGGGCTATAAGGGTAATTTTAACAAAAACACTTATCCTAAAAAATGCAACTTTAAAAAAATTATTCGTTAAAACTCCCAAACTAACCTACCCTGTACTAGAAAATGAGTTTGCGAGTGTTTTACTTTTATACTGTTTTTTTTTATATAAAGTACTGCATTAGAAAACTAAAACAAATCCAGTTGATGTTTCGACACATGTAGGCCTATTCAACAACTCTGATTCTCGCAATATATATTTTTCAGAGATCACTGATTGACATGTATTCGGAAGTGTTGGATGAACTGAGTGGTTATGATGCGAATTATCAAGCTCAGGATCACCTCCCTAGAGTGGTTGTAGTTGGAGACCAAAGTGCTGGCAAAACGTCCGTCTTGGAAATGATTGCAATGGCCAGGATATTTCCGAGGTAAATCTTTAATAACATTCATTTTTTTCACATATTAGAAAAATTGGCAATTTTATAAGGATATTTCCAAACAACTGGTCAATAGCATTCATCATTTACTGTGCATGGAAAAATCTATAGTTACTCTTTTACTAATTTAATTTAACACTACTTATCATTTATACTTATGTAAACTAACTAGGTCTTCAGTTTTTTTTTCAAGTATAATGACTACCTACTTGAGACCTAGAATGTATGTACTACGGTTTTAGGTATGGTATAAACAATCTGAGAGTCTTTTTGAAAGCATTTTAAAGAAACAAATCCACATCCGTCCCTAATGCTGTCTACTGCCCATCACTGAGAATAATTTACAATATCACTTTCACTTGTAATAGAAAATGTAATATCTCTTCTTTGACATGTATGCTTTATTTTATTTTGTAACTGAGTTTTTAGGATTTTATTCAGTTTATAATATGTTTCATAATTTTGTTTTTCAGAGGTGCTGGTGAAATGATGACAAGGGCGCCGGTCAAAGTAACTCTGAGTGAGGGCCCTTACCATATTGCACAATTCAGGGATAGTGATCGCGAATATGATCTCACCAAAGAAAGCGATTTGCAAGAACTGCGAAATCAGGTATACTATGAATTATGTTGTAAAACTTTTTTTTAAAGATTTTCAAGATTTTAGTAGTTCCGAATTATTCATTTTCTGAATTAATCTTTTTGAATCCCCAATTCGAATGTAAATGTATAACTTCTCGAATTTTCAAGTTCATTTTTCGGCTTATTTAGATTGGAATTTAAAACATTTTTCAAATTATAACAAGCTGGAATCAAAAATGTAAATGTCTATTAGGTAGAAAAATCAATATGACTCAAAATACAAATTGACTGATAACGTTTGTAGAGTGAATATTGATTTTATGGAACTTTTCCATAATTGAAGAGACTTGAAATATTGTCTCGTGAGATATTTTTGACAGTATCTCAAGTCTCCACAAATTGACTGAATTATAAAAATGATGGAAATCTTCGAGTTTTAGCCAATATCTACTTTTCATTGATTGTTTTATGTTTATTTGTATCAGAATTGGAATTATGTAGCTTGTTATAGCTCGCTTAGTCTTGCAGGATTTTATCATGGATAGCTTATAGGTTTTGATACATAAAGCATTCATTTTTGAAGTATAAATTGTTTTAGGTAGAGCAACGGATGATGAGAAGCGTTATAAGAACTGGAAAAACTGTTTCAAATGATGTTATATCCATGACCGTTAAAGGACCAGGTCTGCAAAGAATGGTTCTAGTTGACCTTCCTGGAATAATTAGTGTAGGTATAATTTGATTACATTAAATAAGGTTTTACTAGTCTATAAAATATCAATTGAGTTAACATTCGAGTTGATTTAATCAATTTTTTGTCTTTTACTCTGGCATAGTTTAATGATGAACATCTATGAACAAATTCATGCTTATATTTGTAATTTTAAGTTTAACACTATTTGGTCATTATTATTGAACGAAAATCCAAATAAGCCTGCCCTGTTTACCCTGTTGTCAATATTTGCAGTAGCAGAATTCTTCGAAGTGATTTACAGCATTTAAATTTAATTTGGATTTTCTTTTAATAATAATTATTAATTCATTGGCATTTGAATGATTGCAATATCTCAGTAATTTCCATTATTTTGTCATATTTCTTGTCAAATGAATATTATGGCTAGATCTCGGTCATATAACTAAGATAATGTAATAAACAGGTTGATAATAGACTTATTTGATATTGAACTTGAGCTAATTAATTTGTTATTTCAATAATTGTGTTTGAGATGAGTGTAATAAAAGCCAGATTTCTATTATTCTGCGATTTTGCGGAAAAACTGGCTCAAGAATCCAGGGCGCTAGAGAATGCCGATTTACTATTTAGCTTTTACTGGTAAAGTTTTTTTGGTTCAAGCAACATTCTGTGTATCTTCTGTAGAATTAAATAATCTTCTGTATTCCATCTCAGTAAATAACTTGCACTTGAGACAGGTGTTTTTAGTTATGGAGACGGCAAAGAGTTCACTGAATAAAAGATATCTTATTAATCATTATTGTGAACCGTAATTTTTAAGCACTTGAAGCTGGATTTGTACACAACAGTGACAGTGAACAGTGAAAATATAGTTCCCATTAATTTTAATGTGATTATTCATACTCGCATGGCCGGGAATAGTACAAATAGAACTGGTGGGAATTATACTTTCACGGTTCAATGTCACTGTTATGTGCGAATACAGATTAATTCTTTTATAGAAAAAGAATGTGTCCCTTTTAAATTTTTAATCACTTTGGACAAGTGATAAATGTTGCATTACAGTAAAATTAAGTAGATTGAGAAGTAGTAACTTTCTGTCTCTCTGTCATTGTGGGTTAAGTAGAAGAGGGGGCTCTTATTGCCTCAACTTCACCCACATCACTTTTTATAATGCTATAAAGTGGAAATAAAAGACATTTATCTATCTGTCACTAACAATATATCGATGTCTTATTGATATGCCATCGTCTATTTAAATGTTATTATTTGTTGTGCTCATTTCTATTTTATATCCTCAGACTGTAACTAGAGATATGGCTAGCGACACTGGTGATGCCATCAAGAAGATGACCCAGCTGTACATGGCGAATCCCAATGCCATCATCCTGTGCATTCAAGACGGCTCAGTAGACGCCGAAAGGTCCAATGTGACCGATCTAGTGTCCCAGGTGGATCCTCAAGGCAAGCGCACAATATTTGTTCTCACAAAAGTTGATCTCGCCGAAGAAAATCTCGCCAAACCTGAAAGAGTGAGTTGACGCTGATTGAAATTTTTCTATCCATTGAGATCAGTTTCTTACAAGTAGATTGCTACACGGAAAAGTGAACTTTGAAATCATTACCACATTTAACATGAGATGTAAATACATTAATAGATCTTTGCTGGCTGAATATCAAAATAATATACAAATTTTCAAATTCATTCTGGTTCATGCATTTTTGTCAAATAGGGCATCTGTTTTTTGTATTCACTTTCATCAAAATAGATGTACCTTACACAAGACTGAAAAAAGTATTAACTAGTCCTAATCATGTATCCTTGAAACTTTTCAATATTCTGCCAGACTCAGCCAGAAACTTGCCTTTAACAGTATTCCGACAAAAACTCGAAAACCTTCTCTTACAGTACCCACTATACTCACTTTCTGATTTCCTCCAGCTGCCAATAGAGAATTATTTTTTGGAAACAATACTTAATAGTACTCTGTACTCTCTAACTTTATATTTTTATGTGTTTATATTTAAATGATGTATTATGTACGTTGGATTATTTTACTCTTGGTATTATTGTTTTATTGACGTATATGGAGGAAACCTTAAATAGAGGTTTCCAATAGCATTGTTTGTGTCCTGAATGGAATGAAACTTTTATTCTATTATAATGTATTTATAATGTATAATTTGACGTTTCCGATAGCATTGTTTGTATGCACTAAATGAATAAAAATCATTCTTCTTATTCTTATCAAATAATATAAAAAAAGCCAACTTGTATAAGTGTGATGGACTAAAAAATCCAAAAAGAATGTTGGACATGACTATGTTGGCTAAGAACCGAGCAATGTCATTTGCATAATAATTCTATTTCTTTTTAAAATAATTTGATGAATAATGTTGTAGTTTATAACTTCAATAAATTGAGATGAATATTGTGATAATAAGCTACTATGAACCGATCAATATAATTTGTGTGATTCTATTTCTTTATAAAATAATCTGATGAATAATGTTATAGATTATAAAACTTCAATAAACTGAGATGAATTCCACGGTAATAATCTACAAAATATTTCAATTCTTCTAGGTGAAGAAAATTCTAGCTGGTGAGTTGTTCCCCATGAAAGCTCTTGGTTATTTTGCTGTTGTTACCGGAAGGGGGCGCAAGGATGATTCCATCCAATCTATACAAGAATATGAGGAAGACTTTTTCAGAAAGTCCAAATTATTCCAGTGAGTATTTTCGTTCAAATCAATGTTGCACATTATGGTTGTAACAATATCAATTTAGTAATGAGTATATTTTCAATTTGTTGGGTAGATTACTGTATTTTTATTCAATCTGAACTCCATCTAGTTTGTAAGAACAAAATCCAAGGAGCAATATCACAATTAATAAATTTTGAAAACGTATTCTAATCAATTTGATTTAAATTTACACTATAATACACCATAATTTACACCATAATTTTTTCTGCATCGGAAGAAGGTCTTGCTTCAAAATAGTGCCAACACTTTATCAAAACATGCATGTGAAATGATGAAATACAATTTCAAAGTCTTTTTGTTTCAAAAAATAACATTCACTCAGGTGATACTCGTTTGAATTTCAGGAATTTATCGATCACCTCTCAAGTGACGACCCGTAATTTGAGTAGAGCTGTAGCGGACCGGTTCTGGAAAATGGTGAAAGAAACAGTTGAACAACAAGCTGACTCGTTCAAAGCCACCCGATTCAATCTTGAAACTGAATGGAAGAACAACTTTCCCAGGTATTTACCGAATATATAATATCTGTAGCTGTGGTTTTCTGTAAAGTGTGAAGTTTTTAGCTCATAAATTTCTAGTTTCATTCAAAATTTAGTCTTCTTGAATAATTATCAAGTTACTGTTCTAGATTTTTTGATTCTAGACTTTAATAGTATCTATTTGATTCAAAATTTGCTCGTTTATCTGAGTACCGAAGAGCGTAAATTGTATTTTGAAGAGTGAAAGTGACAAAACCAACATTTTGATTTGGACAGTATAGCATAAATTGGAAATGGAACAGTTTTGGGCATGAGCCTGTTGTGCCTTTCCTCATGTTAAGTATTTTTATACAATTTGATAAATAAATAAATATTTATTTACACTTCTTGCAAAAATAACTTTACATTTGATAGAAAAACGAAAATTCAGTTTTCCTTTATAAAGTCATACTTTACTGTATAGTACAGAATACTTGAGAACTTCTTTACCCTTCATAAGGAATAAAGTACTCACTTCACTTTCTAAGGACTAAAAGTAACCTCATCAAGTTGAAATCTCAAGTTTACGGGGGAATCTCTTCAAGTTTACGCATCCAAGGAGGACTAAGGGCTGAGGTTAGCGATTGGAGATTGGAAGTCTAATTGCAGGTTATCTTTGAGGTACGTTCTCGTTTACCGAGGCCGCTGACTGAGAAAGAATTCCATCGATTCTTATGGAATTTTTCACACTTTTGCTAGCTGCGAACATGTGAAAACTTATCTTTAGGAGTTAGACTATGAGTAAGCTCTTAGGAATGAATAATTTAATATATTGTTATAAAAATAGGTGTAGGAAACATTTTGTGTGTATTAAGAGAGTACTTAGGAAGTACTTTTTCACCTTCAGGGCGATTGTCATTTGCCTTATGGAGAAAAAGATACACTTCACAACCTAGAAACACAAGTAACTATTTCAATTCAAATTTTTGAGCAGTCTTTCAGCTGAACATGTTTCTATACATCTTTAACTGAAGTCTTCTTTCTGTATTTCAACCAGTAAAATGCAATTTGCAGGTTACGAGAGTTGGATAGAGATGAGCTTTTCGAAAAAGCAAGAAGCGAAATATTAGATGAGATTGTCAACTTGAGTGAAGTGTCCGTTAAGCAGTGGGAAGAACTCCTCATCAATAAGATATGGGAAAAAGTGTCATCATATGTCTTCGAACATATCTACCTCAGCTCTGCCCAAGCAAATGATATGAGTGAGTAAATTCTACAGACTTATGTTTCAATGTTTGTCAAACATTAGATAGTTCAAATACGATACGCCTTCCGTTTTTTCAAAGCTTTCAATATTGATAATTTGTTCGTATCGACCAAATAATGAATTGATTCGATTAACTCTAATAAATTGGGAGTGTCTCGATTAGACCAGGTTTCGTTTACACCAGGTCCTGTTCTACAATGAAGCTGAAAACCTGGTCTAAACGCACACCTCGGCTAAACGAGATGGAATGCTTCGATTAACCCAGTAGTTCGATTACACCTGGTGGTCTTAACGAAACCTGGTCTTCGAGTTACAGGACCTGGTGTAATCGAACTACTGGGTTAATCGAAGCATTCCTTCTCGATTAACCCAGTGTTTCGATTACACCAGGTGTAAACGATACCTGGTCTAATCGAGGCACAGGACCTGGTCAAATCGAGACATAGGCTAAACGATACGGAATGCTTCGATTAACCCAGAAGTTTGATTACACCAGGTCCTGTGTCTCGATTAGACCAGGTTTCGTTTAGACCACCTGGTGTAATCGAACACCTGGACTAAACGAAATACACCCAATAAATTGGTTTAATATTTTAATAATAATGAATATAATCTACGTATCATAATTGACCGAGAGTGGTAAAAACATGAATAATTTGAAGTATAAATCAATAAATAAGTATAATATAAAGATAAAGTACTTTAATTTAATACTACTCTACTTTAATATAAAGTAAAGTATAATAAGTAAGTAAATAAGTATAATGAATAAGTATAAAACTAATTATTCGAAGTATAAATCCTTGAGTCAACTTGATTTCCATTATTTTTGAATGAGTAATTTAATTTTTGTGAAGCTTCGGTTGTAAAATGAGAATTGGAGCTTGTCATTCTTATTCCTTGAAAACTCAATTAGAGGCTATTAAAAATTTTATTATTCCTTTTTTGACCATTCTGTAAAATTTTCAAGTAAAATTGCTCTACTGATTTATTGAAATGCTTTAAATGGGTAGTGAACGATTGTAGTTTAAAGTAATAATGCTAAATTAATCAACTAATAGTTGCACTTGTTAATATTAATACTGTGTATTTTTCTCTTTCTATAAAAAAATCTTTACAAGGATAGAAGTAACTCTCAATTCCAAACAAATAATTTCAATTCAGCTTGTAGTATTTCTGTTTTAGTGCAGTATTCTCAATCATATAATTACTTTCTATCTGATTTTACTAATTACTAAATTTTATGCTAAAATGGAGTATGTATTTTAATTTTACCATTCAATGTATTCCACTTTTTGTTTATTTTCATTACTCAATTGCGTTGTTTTGCAGAAATGTTCAATACAAAATGTGGATATTAAATTGCGGCAGTGGGCAAATGAGAAACTGCCCAAGGACTCTGTGGATGCCGGCTGGCAAGTTCTCAAGGAGGAATTCACCAAATTCACTCAGCGCGGCATGAATGACAAGAACCATGACAACATTTTCGATGAATTGAAAAAGTCTGTTCTTGAAGATGCCGTCAAAAAACATGTTTGGGAGGATAAGGTAAATCCTAAAATATGTTGCGTCTATCATGCATCAAGTCCGGCTTTGAAATAACTTAAATTTTGAACTGTGTTTACAGAAAAGATATATGAGATACTGAAAGCATGATTTATTATTGTGATACCTCCCCAGTGGGATAACAATTGAACACTTACTACTATCTCATTTTACATGATAACGTTTTAAAATTGTATCTGTTCTCCATTCTCAGTGATTTAGTTTTCTTACTTCTCACTTCATACTCAGTGATATAGTTTTCCCAGGATTTCTCCATCTTATGCGTTGTATCTCCTCTTAAAACTAACTGAAGGCTACTTTGTATTGTGTTTTTCATATAAATATGCGTCTAATACTTATTTTGTTCTAATTCCCTAGGCGAATAATGTACTTAGGGTGATGCAGTTGAATATATTGGAAGACCGTTGTATCCGAGATAAACACCAATGGAAAAATGCAGTTACGTTCTTAGAAAATAGCGTTAAAGATGAATTGAAGGTAATTGAATTATAATTATCAATTTATTTCTATTATCTCCATGACCAATAATTGTGTTGAAAATTTACGATACATTTAAATTTTTCTATTCTACTATAATGAATGAATCCATAACAAATAATGACTATAAACTAGGTCTGCAAATTTTATTTTATATTTATATTCATGATAATATTGTAATATTGGTGAAAAATTCAATGTTTATGTATCTTGTTGTTAGAAGAGGTTGCTTAAAATATTGAACTGATAGTTTTTGTTTATAGAATTGCACTTTAAAAATAATATTGTTTAATCTGCAAATCAATTGAGCTGTTGGTGAAAATAAAGTCATTTTAAAAAATAACATTATTGAATGAAAATGTAGAATGTATTTGAAGTGAAACGTTAACTAATATTTTGTGTATTATGTAGATTTCTTGAGGTCTTTTAGATTTCCAAGCAAATCCAGTTATAGATGTTCGATTCACCAACAAAAATGTAAACTTATGGAAGATGCTTTCAAAACTTATAACCTCATACCTATGTGTCTATGTTTTTATTTTCTACCATGTAACTGGTGTTTGTTATTGGGTATTAAAACTATTAAATTTGAATCATATTTACATTTTTTCAAATCAATACTTTGTCAAGCCTTTCTGCAATATGTGTGTCTCTTTGGTGAACAATTTAATATAATTCACACTGAGTCACAATCACATTAATATGAACTGTTGTGTTTAAAGGCTGTGAATGAGAGATTACATGAAATGGTTGGACCTGGAACGAGGGAAAAGTGGCTGTATTGGAAGTATTCAACTGAGGATCAAAACAAAAAATCGGCTGTGAAAAGTGAACTAGAAAAAATTCTCTATTCGAATAGGGTGAGTGAAAGTATCCAGGATCTCAATCTAATATTGCTTAATTCGTAATAGGAACTGTCAAGAAGTTATTTTTAGTTCTCCTTCTATATTATTTTAATTAACATGTTTTCTATAGTTTATCAGCCGATTAACCGAAAATTGCAATTGTAACATATATTATTCTATTACAGTATTTCAATTGCTTTTGTATCAATAACTTTGTTTCTACTATACTGCGTAACCTTTAATTTCTAACTTTGTTTTTTTTTTTTTTTTTCTTAGTTGTAATAATACTAAAATACGATTGGTGGATTGTATTGAATTCTTCAATTTCCATGTCAGTGATTCATTCATTTATTGTAAAAAATCTGACTGCTAGTCGTTCTCTTTAATAGCAAAAAGTGATTTTATTGAATTTAAATTTAATTGCACTATAATTTAATAGTTTCATCCAATAAAATATGCACACTTAGTGCGGATACTTGAGGAATTATAACTTGAACTAATTGGAGTTTCAGTACTAAGACAGACTTTACAAAAACGTATATTACTATGTAATTGACGATATTCACATTTACCGACAATTTATTGGCCGCGTTGACAGGGATCAGTAATTTCATGCAAATCAGACGTGGATGAAGCTTTAGCTATCTCAACTAGGATAGGATTAGTTATCCAGTCAGTCTGTTAGGAAAACAGGTATTGGTTTAAGTGTTTGGATATTTTGGATTTGAATGAGGTAAAGGAGGCCGGGTTGCTAGTGGTCAGGAGCGTTACAGTCTGCTAGCACCGCCTGGTTATAGTTGGCCAAACGAAAATGGGTCCCTCAAGGTCAAAGCTTGCTCTTGACACCACGACCCGTCTCTACCAACACTGTTGCCACTTTGTACTAAGGGTGGCTATTAAGAGAGAAAGTGAATGTGTGTGTGAGAGAGGGTGTGATAGTGAAGTATTGTTATTGTGGGGAGTATTGTTTGTCTTCTCTGTCCAAAGCCTGGATGAAGTGTGATGGGAATCAAATGAGAATTCATGCAAATTGAAAAATGCAGAGTGAAGTGGGCACTACAAGAATATTGACTGAAATAAATAAAATTACATCACTCCACTTCCAATTGATTATTATAAAAGTCTTCAAGTAACCTTTATGAAGTAATAGCTCAGTTTATAAATAGTTGCATTTATAAAGAAAAATCTAATCATCATTATAAAATTGGATTTCTTGATGTCATGACTCAAGATAGAGTTATACATTATACATAACAATATTCTTTCCTTCATTTCATGATGAAGAATATAGCGGATGATGGGAGGAGGTAACGGGGGATGTTATTGTTCTAACTTCAAAGAATGACACAATAGAACTTTTGAACCTGACGTGCTCAAAAGAATTTGTGACAGGTAGTGACGGAAAAGAGGTGTAGAAATATAGTCAATGTATATAGACTGGTCGAGTGAGGGGTGGCCACCAGTGGCAACATTGCATTGGCCTTGAGAGACCCATTTTTGCTTGGTCAACTATAGTGAGTTCGAATCCCGCCGATGGAATGGACGTTTGATCAACAACTCATCAAATCACCCACGCACTTTCCATTACAAACGCTCAGACTTTATTATGTTGACATCTTATTTTTGGTCGCAATAAAAAAATAAGGGATAGTCAACTAAATCAACGAAATGTTTCCACCAAATATCTAAAAACTAATAACTAAATCGTTGTCACGCGTAGATATTTTTTTATTGTTATTTTTTGTTGATATTTTTTATTATTATTGTTATTTTTTGTTAAAGGTAATTGAATTACTAATAACAATTGTTGGAATGGCGTTAGGGGAGCATTTTTCCTTATTTACAAACGTGTTGATGCTTTCGCCCGAATTGATTTGTATTCATATTGAATGAAAAAGACTAAGAAATTGTCAAAAAAACCACTGATTTATTGATAATTAGAAAGACCGATTTCGGTTATTACACCATAAACTGTTTATCAGAGATTGACAATGGTGTAATAACCGAAACCGGTCTTTCTAATTATCAATAAATCAGTGGTTTTTTGACAATTTCTTAGTCTTTTTCATTCAATATGAATAATGACCACAATATCAACTTCTCAACTACACAAAAAGATTTGTATTCACTTATCAGTCCACTTGGAATAAATCTCAAACTACCTACCTTTCGCTCCCATCATTAAGAAAGTTCCAGTCCAGCCTTTCCATATTTGGCTTTTATTATTTATGGGACTAATCTCACCTCACTTGACAGCTCTTTAACAAACAAAGTTCTATTGTAAGGCATTCTAGATATTCATTAATTTTTTCAACTTAAGACGTTTAAATTTTGTAACGAATGCATTCTTCTATAGCCTACTGTGTTCCTTTTTCAGAATCATAATAAATATCTGAGTGATGATGAGCTGACGACAATAAGGAATAATTTGCAATTGAATGATACAAACGTTGACAACCAGCTCATCCTAACCGTATGGGAGCAGGTTTATCGGCGAAATTTCCTCAATTTGAGTCTGGCAAGAGCCTACGACTGTCGGAAGAGTTTCTATTTGTATCACGAAGGATTAGAATCAGAGGTAAGTTCCATTTGGGATTTTATTTTGATAATTTGTATATCTTATCTTAATTTATTACATAATTTGTATTATATTCCTTTATTTTGTGAATTTGAATTCTCTATTATTTCAATGTTTTAATGGTCAATCAATATATTTCATAAAGTTCATGTGTTGAGTAACACGTATCATCTCATTCAAGGAAATCACAATAATATTATTATAAAACCAAGTTGAACTGAATAAAATATATTAGCTTTTTGTCCATCCTTCAAAGTTTGTATACTTTCCGCATTTTGTAAAATATCAATGAAGTACGATACTCATTTACATGAAATAATAACAACATCCGTTGTGTTATATATTATTCACTAAATAGTTTAACATTTATAAGTTGCCACTTTATTATGAAATATTTATTTAAACTGCTCTTTAGTCATAACATAATCTTTATTATTTGTATGTTGAGTCGAGTTGAAATTTGTGGTTTGTCTATCTAAATAGAACAAGACACATTGTGTTATTATTCCATTATGAAAAATTCTTTATTTCTGAAAACTTTATATTCTGATGTCGAATTGTTATTGAGTTTTATTTTTGAATTTGCAGGTAGAATGTAGCGATGTGGTTCTTTTCTGGAGGATAGAACAAATGCTGAAAATTACAGCAAACGCTCTAAGACAACAAGTCATGAACAGAGAAGGTATTAAATTGAAATATTATTCGCTTCATTCCCTTAATTCCTGACGATAATCTAGCTTAAAACCACTTTTATATTAATTGTTTGTTTTTTCATAAAATTAAATATGTATCAACTAAATTCATTCTTATGTTTGATGTCAATAATATTATTAAAAAATCGATCGTTAAGTTGCTTTTATGTTCACTCTCAATGGGGAATTTAGATGAAAAAAATAATTATATTTCTATCTATTGTAGAATAATTTTCCTCCACCCACTCACTATCTAAAGTCGTATTTTACTTTCTGGAGCAAAATATTGGAAAAACTAAAATAATACTTTTCCCAAAGTAAGGGACTTGGAGTAACTCCATTTACCACACATAGCTTGTGTGTGTCATATCTATGAGTGTTTACGTCTATTAAATTAACGTCAGTCATTGGAAATAGTTAGCGGGTTAAACGTTATGTTGGAAGAAGCTCTTTGAAGCAAATAATCACGATAAAGAATAGATGACTAATATGTATTGTTATAAATTAAGATGGAGGAACATTGCTGTGTAATTCACGGGTCCAAAGTCCATAGATCCCATAGGGAATGGGATTTTTTGTCCTTACCTTCACTCGAGTGACAACTGCATGTGCTTCTCAGGGAGACAATTGTTAACTTTATTCCCTAGATGTACAGTTAACTATTTTTCAAAACGCAATTTATGAATCAGGAGACTTCTATGTGATTTCTACAATGGCTCTTTCATACCTGGGAGTCCGATCTCATAAGATGTCAAATTATAGTGAGATTAACTGAAAAAAATCTTCAATAAATTATACCTGAAGTTTCAAACTTCGTTGTTTTGGAGATCAAATCATGTAGGTGTCGTGACGTTCTTCATACCTAGTTTCGTCTTTACCATAGACTTTTTGAATCAGGTGAGAAATTGAATACGTTCAAATGCTCTTTAATAAATAATTATTATTAAACGAAAATCTAATTACAGTACAGCATTTAATTTGGATTTTCGTTTAATGATAACTATATCGACTTTTGTCGCTTTATGAAAACTCCATGCATATCTCGTAAATTTGTTCCTGAATGTTGTTCTATAGTTTTAAATCAAGTGTTCTGAATAAAAATGTTGAGGCTCATTGACAACTCAAATTATATACTCAGGTGCCTTCCGAGTATGGCAAGTGTTTATGTGAACTATCCAAGGACCCTATAAGATTTGAAAAACATCATTTAGGAAGAAATTCACAACATAACGTCTCAACACCAGCTTAGCTTAGAAGAGTCATGATAAATTTCAAAAATTGGTTCAAGGTATTTGATGTATTGAGAATAAATAAATAAAGAACGTCACTTCTAAATTTATTCAAAAACATGTATAAAACTTAATGTGTGCAATTTCATTTTTAAACATAATAAAAACTTCTGATCCATAAAATTAGTTTGATTCAACGCATGTTTAAATTTCATCAATTGTGTAAAAAATGTAATGCTACTGCCAGAGCATTTTTGAATTTTCACTTCATAAAAATAATTTGTCATACATTTTCAGCCCAAAGGTTAGACAAAGAAATAAAAGAAGTTCTAGAAGAATACAGCAGAGATCCAGAGAAGAAACGAGCTTTACTTCAAGGAAGACGCGTGGAATTGGCCGAGGAATTGAGTGAGTACAAATATAATTATTGAACATTTCCTATCCTATTCAGTCGTTTTGACTATCGTATTCAGCAGTTACAAATTATCGTTTTAGCTGATAACTGGCAACTATAATAAATTCTATTAGTAAATCAATAAGGGTACAACCATACTGGAAGTGAAGCGGAGTGTGGCGTAGCGTGGCCAGAGCGTTCATGAAACACACTGGAAGCGTCTAGAAAATGGCGTTGTCCAAGTTTGCACGGTCATTACTTTGTGAAAACAATTACTTAAAGTATTGGATTTTAATTGAATAGACTTAGAACGTTGTCAAAACGTTCAAATATTTCACAACATCTAACACTACAAACTTAATTATTGGATTTTAGCTAAGCCTGCTAGGGCAGAGTGGGTTAATGAAATTAACTTGAATCGTAGACTTTTTGGTGAATATCACCATCTGTTTAATGTTTTAAGAAAGAATGAGTCTCGATTTTTCAAGTACATGCGAATGTCAACTTCAACCTTTGATTACATTTTAACAAGAGTAAAGCCTGATGAGGAAAAACAAGTCACTAATAATTAGAATTTTAATTCCAATTATTGGAGGAATCCAGTATCTGCTGAAGATTGAGTGGAATATTTCTAATAATTTATTAATTCAAGCCATCTAAATTTGAAATTTATAGTTTTCATGTTTATTTTGGACTAAAATTTTATAAAAATTGTACACTTGAAATTTAACTTTTCTTGGACTTTGTCGCCTATAAATTTGGAAGAAACATAGCTCAAGGACTACCTTATTATTTTATCAACCAATGTTATTACATAAGTCTCAATTTTATTGTAAATAAATAAATGAGGTAACCATATTTCAAAGAAATTTGAATGAAATGGATTAGAATAGCCTTACTTTTGATTTCAAAGTGCAATAGATGAATGTTTTCTTTTAAATACAAATAATACACATTACAGGGGAATTTGGGCAAACATTAAATGTAATATACTAGTGTACTAGATGGTAGTAGAAAATGTAGTAGAACAAGTGCATTATTATGTACAAGAGTAGACTACGAAGACGTAGCCTACATTAGTAGGGCACTCGAACTTTGAAGCTCCGCTCGTAGACGCTCCAAAGAACAAACCAGCTTGATCTAAAGTTTGACGCCATGCTCCGCTCCGCTCTGCGAGTAGACGCTTCCAGTGTGTTTTAGCTCATTACTTAACATGATATTGTTCACGACGCTCCTTGCCGTCACGTCACGCTCCGATTTCAGTGTGGTTGTACCCTTAGTGAATTCATAAACTTGAGAATTGAGCCAGATACAAGATGATATGCTAATATCAGTGGGATGACGTAGTGTTTAGGTTTAGAATATTACCAAGTTGTACACGAGATCTCGATAATTAATTTCGTTGTCTAGTTTTATCATCCATATTATCTCACTAAAAATTACAAACAAATACTAATCACTACAAATAATGAACAAAGGTTTTGTTCATTAGTTGATTAGAAAAAGGAACAGCTACTTAAGTTGTGGGTGTTGATGATCTTTGAGATTGGATAATATTGAGGAATTTTTATATTTATTTTTATAATTCATTAAGTTCTTCCAATATCTCTCTGTTCTCAATCTTAAATCATCAGTTGATGGAATTGCAGTCTTGATAAATTATGGTGTCTTGATGAACGTGAAGGGAAATGGCAAATAATGGACCTTTGTAAATCAGAAATATTTTTTATAAGGCGGTTAAATTACTTGAGATTAAGCACCGTTTGTCATTGGATCTTGTGCAACTGGCCAATTCAATTTTGTTTGGTCAATAAAAACCGTTCAATGTTAATGGACTCTCTAGGTATGTGAAATGGTTATGCATCATTGGGGGGCTCTCAATTGTTGTCCTTTATAAATGTTTGTGTATACACCAAATTGATTGCATTTATCATTTGTTTTTTACAGAACATGTGAAGAGGATACAAGAAAAACTAGAAGAATTCATTCAAGCTCTGAATAAAGAAAAGAAAGAATACTGAGTGTTCACGTTGGGAATAACCTCTTCACTTGAAAGCGATCTGAGCCCCAGTAGAAGCTGGTACTTTCCACTAGCCTAGGAGCAAAGACAAGGTGCTTGATAAGATGACAACGATCTGAATGATCTCATCTTAGTGAGCATAAACTCTCCTTATCTTCACCATAAATAATTAAGTTATTGTTGATTTTGCTGTGAAGACGAGGAATGAGTTTGTGATTTAAAGAGCTAATTCAAGACACTGTATTGTTAAGTAATGCAACCCAAACTATAGAAATGCAATATTTGCAATTTTAGGGTTTCTTAGATCTGGAAGTGCATTGTCGTAAATGTATTTTTCTCAACGAAAAATTTGGACCTCCTTCAAGATGTACATAGTCTGATTTCATCTATTCAACGTCTTATTTCTTAAAAAAGTCAATGATTTGTATTACTCGCTGATTAATGAACCATGTGGATTTCTCATGACTAGTCATTGATATTTTTAAAAAACCTAGCAAGATTGTATAAAAATAATCATGCAACAGTTACTTGTTATCGCTAATAGCCTACTGTTATTGCAAATGAACTTGTATTTTAAATTATGAGCAGTAAACAATATACTCACTATGATCGCTTCAATATTTTTTGCATTTTCAAGATACTAATGATTTCTTAGTTCTTCTTGAGCAGCATAATTCATTACGAGCTAATTAGAATATTTTGCAAAGAAAACTTTATTTTAATCCCTCGAATTGTTCATTATGTACAGACCGTGATTGAAAAGTATGAGTAGATTAAATAATTTTAGTAGTTATTTTGCTAGCTGGCTAAAGGATAAATCAGAACTCGGACTGCTATTGTTTACCCGTATAAAATGTATCCATGAACGTCACGAACATTTTTAATCCGAATTCCAAAACCTGTTAAGTTTTTTATTAGTTTCTACAATCCTGAATTTATATAATTCTGTTATCGTTATGCTTCTACTGTTTACGTTGTAATTTAAATGCCTTGATAATGATAGCTGTGTAATGGCGAATTCACCTTGCAGGGACTCAAATTTGAATTATTTTGGATGTATTTAATTTATCGTTTCTGAAAATATTTTCAATTTTTTGAGTAAGAATTCAGTAAAAACAGGTTATATAGAAGTAACAGAACTATTGACCCCTTATTGTATTTTCTTCACAAGAAGGAATTCGAAATGAATTTCAGTACTGTATCTGAATTTTTCCAGTCTCAATGTAAAAGCTATTTATCATTATTCCTATTGTTGTTTTTGGAAAAACTGAAATATTCTTTGCCAAATTGTGTCATTGTATCAAATTTATCATAGCTTTAATTTATTTTTCAGCGAAGAAATTCATCAGCCGTTCTTATCTAAATTGAATTTGTTTATTGCTATCAAAATAAATTGAGATAGTGACGTTATTTGGTGGTCTTTTCTACCTTATCAAATAGATTTAAATCAGACTTGAAAATCCTCTAGTAAGTTACTGGTGAATTTTCAATAAGAAATTCATTTGCAAGCTCACAAAAGCCAGATGCATTAAATTATCTATGATCAATTAATTAATTGGAGTATAATATCATCAATAAACATAATTTTGACTTTGGAGAACAAAATGATTTCGATTAATTGGAAGATCAATTTCAACTGGATAAATCCGTAATTGATTTCCTCATTCTGCTATAAAATAATAAAAAACTTTGATTGATGCATCAATCAAATCCATCCATTAAGGATGCCTTTCGCAATGTATCATCGAGAAATTTTAGTCATCTACTAAAATCCTGATTTTATTTTCAATTCCACTTTATTATTGAAGGTTAAAGGACTGAAGTTTCACCAGTACAGCTGATAACTGAAGATCTGTTGGTTTCAGAACGAATCAGCAATCCTGTTAATTGAATAAAAAAGTGGAATTGGCAATAAAGTCAATGTTTTTTTATAAAATTTTAATAGGAATTGATATTGTGGAATTAATTGAATTGATTAATTAATCCATAATTGAAAAAAAAAACAGTTTTATTTTTGGCACATTCGCATTTATTAAAGAAAAAAAAGTTGTAATATATCAAAAGGCGTTGAACCACTGATATCCCCAAATTCATTTAACAGTTACTGTGTTGAGTCCGTTGATAGGGTTAAAAGAGAGATTGTCAAACCTGATATATCAGTAAAAGATTGTATTAATAAAGTTAATGTTAGGCTAAATAGGTGTTTCGAGTGGAGACCTGTCACAATAATTGATGTTTTAAAGGCAGCAAAACAGTTAAATAACTCTTACAGCTATGATTATTATAACATGTCGAACAATTTTTTGAAAAAAATAATACCTCACATTGTGCAACCACTGACCGCATGCATAAACAGAATATTGCAAGAGGGGAAATTCCCTGAGGAACTTAAAATATCAAAGGTGTGCCCTATTTTCAAAAAGGGGTCTAAAGATAAACCAGAGAGCTATCGTCTTGTGTCATTGGTGCCTGTTCTTTCTAAACTTATTGAAATAATAATATGTGAGCAAGTTGTTGTATTTTTGGAGGAAAATAACTTATTATCAGGAGTTCAGTTCGGCTTTAGAAAAGGCAAAGCAACTGTTGATGCAGTTGAGGGTTTGGTCCGTGACATTTTGCAGGCATTTGAAAATAGGTCTTATGCACAGGTTACATTCTGTGACTTAAGCAAAGCATTTGACTGCGTCGACCAAGGTGACTTGATAGAGAAACTTCATTATTACGGTTTTCGGGGAGTTTCTCTAACACTATTTGAGTCTTACCTGAAGAATAGAAAGCAGACCGTCTGCGTCAATGGAGAGTGGTCTGATGTAATTTTCCTGAAGTATGGCATACCTCAAGGATCCGTCCTGGGTCCTCTATTATTCCTTATAAGTATCAATGATTTGCCTCACAATGTTTCGAGCAGAGCAGTATTATATGCGGATGATACTACCTTTTTGAATGTCTCTAATGATATAGCTAAGCTCTCAAATGTTGTTAATAACTCACTTGATGAAGCAGGAGCCTGGTTCAGAGCAAATGGATATCTTTTAAATGCTAATAAGACTGAAAATGTCATATTTAGTCTGAGACCATATGATAATGAATATACTCAGCAGGATATTGTAAATAATGTTAAATTTTTAGGGGTACACATTGATCATCAACTGACCTGGGGAAAACACATTGATTATTTAAAAGCTAGGCTTTCAAGAGTCATCTATCTCATTGGACGTCTGAAGCAATGTGTGACTCCACATAGTGTGAGAATGGCTTACTTTGCGTTTTTTCAGTCCCTTATTAAATACTGTCTTCTTGTATGGGGCAATTCTCCGAGGGTTGCAGAGATATTGAGGTTGCAAAAGAAAGTTGTTAGAATTATCAATGCTTCAGGTCCCTTGGATCACTGTAAGCCTATATTTATAAAATTGAATATTAAGACTGTCATCAATCTTTATATCTTTGAACTTGCTGCTTACTCTTTAAAGAAATTACCAGAAACAACTCTTAATGAACATGTCCACTCACACAGCACACGTAATAGGGGTAGAATGAATTTCCAATATTGCAGATTAAGTAAATCTCTTAATAGTCACTGTATAATGTACAAAAAGGTTTACAATAGTTTGTTGGGGTCCATTAACAAATATGATAATATGACTTTTCTCAATAAACTGGATATTTGGCTGAGTGAAAATCCTTTCTATGACATTGAGGAATTCTTTGAGCATCCACATATAATTATTTAGTGTTAAGTATTAGAAGTGCTGAAGTGTTGTTTCAGTCAATTCTGTTATTCAATTCCAAATTTTATTGTCTGTCCTGGTGTTATTTTTAAAGTTTATTTATTTTTAATGTTTAAATTCTATATATATTATGTTTTTATTCATCTCGGCTTTAGACTAAGGACTATGCTCCGTTTTCATGACTTTGTCAATACATGTATAATTGTGAACGACAATAAAAACATTTGATTTGATTTGATTTGATTAGATTTGTTGTCAGGACTGCAGTTTCGTGTTGCAACCAACACATATACAGCTGAAGTTGTAGAATAAATCTGATAAATGTGGATGTGACAAAAATTAAACTGTATTTTTCAGTTATGGAAAACTTCCACAATATTAATCAAATTAATTCATATCAATTTTCAATCAAATTTTATTGTTTGGTAAATAATTGAAATTGTAAACATCTTTGTAATCGAGCATCCTCAGCTCTCACACAATTCAATGTAGAATTTATTGTTAACTTGAGAGAGTTGGCAACATGATAACACAAGAGAATGAAATGTTTTACAAGAACAGTAATTAATTATCCTCTAAATTGCATTGTTCTACTTTGATGGTATTTAAAAGTCCAGTATTTGGCTTCCAGCTGCTAACAACCACCACCAAGTCGCCAGTTTCAATCATGCCGAGGTTCATGCCGTACTGCAACGCAAAATTAAGACATCTCTCCAAATAGTCTTCCCAGTTGTTGCCGACGGGCTCTTCGAAAAGAACGGGGTTGAGTGACCGGTAGAAACGCATGTCACTGATTGGTTTAGCACTGCTGCAGACGGCGATTACTGAGCACTGTGGACGCAGCTTGGACATGAGCTTCACCACTTTGCCGATGACCGGCACCGGCAGCGTCACGATCGCACTCGCCTTGCATTGGATTGACGACTGCACCGCCATGTATGCCACTGCCGAATTGCCCTCCACCGACGACCTAAACAGCGACACGCTGTCATTGGAGATGCTCAGACAGGCGTCCGCCTCCAAACACATCTTATCTGTGTATTTGATCGATTCCAGCAAATACTGACAGTTCTCATTGGACAGCATGAGACAATCTACACCCAGCATTATCAGATGCCCCAGATCACTCAAGTCGGTGAATTCAGGCACAGGAGATACAGTCATAGATGGTAGTATCGGGTCGAAACTTACAAAGGGCTTCCCAAGCTGGTTGCACACATCTAGCAGAGACTTGTGGTGGTAGAACACTGATTCTCTAGCAAACTCCACAGATAAATCCATCCTTGAAAGAACAATACCGTCTGCAACCTGCAGTATCTCTTTCAAACGTTTCGCCCCAAATTTGTTCTCAACTTTAGCAAACACTAAAATTTCTCCAGTCATTTTGTAATCGAACAACATCTGCTTTATTCTGACAATGGATTCAGCAGACATGGTGTACGAATTCATTATGCAATCCACTTTTTGGCTGATTGCAAACTCCAAATCAGAAATGTCTTTTGGTGTGAAATCCAGTTTCTTCCTGAATATGCCCTGACCCTTGACATCTTTGTAGCTGCCCAACCAGCCTCCGTCAACAATGGTGCAGATGAGATTGGGCTCGTCCACTCGGTCTACCACCAGCATTATGGAGCAGTTGTTAATGTACAACCTCACTCCTGGATCAACAACATTGGTCAGATCCTCATAATCTATGTACAGAAATTTCGCATTACCTTTCATTTTGAATTTCTCGTCTGTTGTCAGGGTTATCACAGCTCCACTCTCCAGGAACACATGTCCATTCTCTAAAGCTCCCGTCTGTATTTCTGGGCCTTTTGTGTCAACTGCTATTGAAACGTGTACTAGAAACTTTGATTTGGCGCTCACATTTTTGGATGCTTCTCTCACGTTATCAATTATTTTCTTGTAAATACTTTGATCGTGGAGAGAAAAGTCTATGCGTGCGATATCCATCCCTGCTAAGATCATATTTTCTATTTCGGAGACAGTGAAGTCTGGGTTGATGGTGCACATAATTTTTGCATGGCGCACTGAATTGTACATCATCTCAGGAAATAATTCGTTGTTGATTACGTTTGAACTCATTGAGCCAAACATTTTTCCATTCTCCATTCTTCAGTGATTGTAAAATTCCGTATTCTTTAGTGATAAATGGTCACTCTGAAATACAAGCAGTAAGCGTTTTATTCTTATGTTTAATCATTCAATGATATAGCTCAAATGTATACTCAAAATGAAAGAAATGAATAAATAATTCAATAAGTTTATAATAACTTTTTAATGAAAAATTAATAAGAAGAGTAAAGTTTTATCCTATAAAAATTTAAAAACATCATTTTATTCCCAAAACAATCATTTAAAAAGGCTTGATAGATGGTGACCGTGGTGTTTGAAGACATTTTATCTTGAGTGCACCAGTACCACCTATCGATATTGAAATATTGATTTCAAATTGTATTAGTGGGTATTTATTTTATTTATTGGATAGAGTGAACATTATAACAATGGTATTTATACTATCAAAGATAAAACTGGATCTAATACTGGGTTGCACAAAAGCCGGTTAAAATTTAATCATGATTAATTTCACGACAACCAATCAAAGAAGGCGTTTTTGAAAAGACGGCTTCTCTGATTTGTTCTCGTGGAGTTAATGACGATTAAAATTTAACCGGTAAGTTACTAGACCTATTGATACTAGAAAAAATTAGAATAGGTACCTAAATAAAAACAAATTAAACCAGTTGTCTATCTAATAACTTATAACTGAAATTAAAATAAAATTTACTGGAACTCGATACGATCAGTGCAGCTTGGATGTTTGTTTTATTGTGTTCAGGCCTAATCATTCTGACAAACTAGGAATAGGCTAATATTAGCCTACTTTCTCTACCTTAGCTGGATACCATAACCTCAACAACGAAAAATTTAAAACTTCAGTTTTTCACTATTATTGTAAGGTAGGCTACTTTCTATGCTCTACATATTAATAATTTTTGAATTTCCAAGAAACCTCAACTAACCCCAAATCTGCTCTAGAATAAATTAATATCTTACGATGCAATCCAAATATTATGAAGCTATAATTTCACGATTATTAAAATTACTATCAATCTTTTCTAACAAGATTATGTGATCCCACTGTGTAGAAAACAGCTGAAAAAAGATTTTCCATTTGTCACTTCCTCAATTTAGGTTAGTTTTCATATATAATAGTGATTTTAATATAATTATGCAATAAATTTATTTAATTTTCGAAGCATTTGGAAAGTTTACAAGTATCTTTACTCCATGGTTTGAGTTAGACTCTTGCAGTGTTAGTTTTTGAAAATTAGTTTTTTTATTATTTTCTTAAAAATCTGGTGTGGTGCACCCACACAACTTTCCTTGCCGAGTTACCGTTATGAAAATTGATCACCTGACGCTAGTGTTCACGTGCATATCAAGTCTACTATTCAAAGATCTGAACCAGCTGGTGACAGGACAATAACGCTGGAGACACACGAGGTCTACTATCTCTTCATAGTGAATGATTTAATAGAATCAGCAGTTTGCAATTGAATAATCACATTTTCTGGAATTTTGGTAATAATTTCGGAAAATCCAGAATTGAGCTGATAAATTTCGCCTGTATTTTTACTTTCCTTGCCTTATTACCATAGGTAAGGAAAGTATTGCTTTCCAAAAAAATTAAGGTACCCTAATTTAATATTCTCCATATGTTTCATTACTTTCCTTGCCCTATTACCATAGGTAAGGGAAGTATTGCTTTCCGAAAAAAATTAAGGTACTCCAATTTCTAAATTTCTATACGTTTCAAGGTCCCCTGAGTCCAAAAAAGTGGTTTTTGGGTATTGGTCTGTGTGTGTGTGTGTGTGTGTATGAGTGTATGTGCGTCTGTGTACACGATATCTCATCTCCCAATTAACGGAACGACTTGAAATTTGAAACTTAAGGTCCTTACACTATAAGGATCCGACACGAACAATTTCGATCAAATGCAATTCAAGATGGCGGCTAAAATGGCAAAAATGTTGTCAAAAACAGGGTTTTTCGCGATTTTCTCGAAAACGGCTCCAACGATTTCGATCAATTTTATACCTAAAATAATCATTGATAAGCTCTATCAACTGCCACAAGTCTTATATCTGCAAAACTTTTAGGAGCTCCGCCTCATCTATGCAAGGTTTGATTTTAGATTCCCAATTATCAGGCTTCTGATACAATTTAAACAAAAAAAAGTGAGAAAAAGATTGAGCATAAAAATCTCTACAATTAATGTTCAGTAACATTTTCACCTAAAATTGAAAATAAGCTCGAAATTGGAGAAAATGTGATTATCCAATTATTGCAAACTGTTGGCAACTGTTGATTCTATCAAATGATTCACTATGAAGAGATAGCAAACCTCATGTGTGTCTCCAGCGTTATTGCCCTGTCACCAGCTGGCTCAAATCTTTGAATAGTAGACTTGAGATGCGCGTGTACACTAGCGTCAGGTGATCAATTTTCATAACGGCAAGGAAAGTTGTGTGAGACCAGATTTTTGAAGTTCATAACGCTATTCTGCTCATCATTGCCATTACAACAGTGATTTTCAACCGTATTTAAAATTTAAAGTACCGTTCGTACCTCGACTGTTCGTTCAAAAGTGTTATTTCGGCAAAAAGTAGGCTACTGTTGAAACCTCGTTACCCAATGTTCATGCATGTAGTCAAAGATTCTACTGCATTGAGTAGAATAGTAGATTGCACCAGTTTCACTTCTGCTCACTTCGAATGGGAATGATTCTATGGAAGGAAACTTTTATTTGTTGAGATGTTGAACAGTTGATACCTGCTGCAGCCGGAAATCCCCCGAGGGCTCTCGACCCGGACCCTTATCAGTCTGTCAGAGGCCTTTTTCGTTGTCACTGCTCGCTATGGGATTTGAGAAGCGAACCAACATCGAAAGGTAACCTAGTATCGTGTAACACGATTTCGGGCGAGGGAAATTTCAAGGTCAAGTCCTTGGTGAATTGTGAGAAGCAACTCACTGAAACTTCTAGAACATTCCTCTGTTTAGAAACTTGAAATAAGCGAATACGATGAACCTATAATCTTAACTTACTGATGCTTTTTAAATCTTGGGTGAACTGACGAAAGGCCAAAAGGATGACTCTTCTTCAATCGAGATCTTATTTAGCATTTGATATAAATAACGTTTGACAATAAATGCGTTGGAAATAATAAACGACGAATTAGTAATAAAATGTGAAGATTGACTCGTCATTTGAGAGCATCAGAGAAGACATACTTAGTTGTTAAGTTTATATCAATTTATTCCAAGAGCTTTTCTCGCTTTTTTAAATTTAACTCGAGATGGCTTCAAAAAGGTATATTTTTTAACGATTTTCAGCGTTGTGCATTTCTCATGGTAATGATACCAGTATGGTTCTACCAGTATATTTATACTCATAGTGCCAGTGCACATCAAAAGCCGGTTGAATTTTAACCGTGATTAATTCCACGAGAACCAATCAGAGAATCCGTCTTATCAAAAAGGCCTTCTCTGATTGGTTCTATTGAAATTAATCAGGGTTAAAATTTAACCGGATTTTGTGCAACCGGGCGACAGTCTCCCTGATTTTCCCATTTATTTCAGCACTTTTGCTCGTTCAACTGAAAAACTTTTAACCTGAATCCATTCCATAAAAACGTAACAAAATGGAACATTGCAATATAATTAGTGATTATTTCATCTCATTTCCTGATAAATTCGTATATTTTTTACGATTTTTTTATTGCCATTGACAATATGCTTACTGAACGCAGCTGTGGAACATAGGGTAATTCGATAGTTTCGCACCACAAACACTTTCAAATGGACGGTTTTTCTCTGGGATTAGATACATATATTTCTTTCTATTACTACATTGGCCATTATAATTGGGCATTAGTAGAATACTTGGGCCTGGTTGCACAAAAGCCGGTTAAATTTTAATCGTGAATAATCCCACGAGAACCAATCAGAGAAGCCGTCTTATCAAAAAGACGTTCTCGTGGAATTAATCACGATTAAAATTTAACCGGCTTTTGTGCAACCGGCACTTAATACTTTTTAATTATTACTGAGCGAAACTGCTCCATCGCCAATCTTAGTTTTCATTGTTACTCTATTGTTTATAAATTTGTAATACGTATTCCAACTAAGTACATTATTAAGGCGATCACACACAGCAACAGACAGAAGGAGGAAAAATCTGCTCATGTCTACATATGAAGACATTTGATTTTTTCCTTCTGCTGCTGTGTGCCTGTGTGAGTTCGGCTTTTAGTATGATATGAAGAGAGATATAGATAAATACTTCTATATTGCTTTGCTGTAGATAAACGCTGTACACGTAAAGGTACGTTTTCGTTTATGCATAAATTTGCGCAGTCCACGAGGACGAGCATTGTTGACATTCATATTGTCCAAATTTCAAGTGTGCTAAAACAGCTGATGAAATAACTTTTCATTATTTGTGTTTATTATTCAAGAAGCAAACATTTCTAATAATATCAACATATTGCTATTCAAAAGTATAAAAAAGTATAAACTCAATCTCCCCCATTAAAACATTATTGAACATAATTTTGAGGTTATTTAGACAAATTTAAATCTACCCAACTTGAGATCCTCACCCAGTCGTCGTCGACGACGGCATTTACGCACAAACGAAAACCCAGTTTTAGAGTATATCGAGTAGACCTTTGACGAACGCCATTTTCGTTGCTGAAAATTTTCCGAAATGTAAGCGCGGCTACTACTGCGGGGGTTGACAGAGAGGGAACGGAAAATTGAAATGGAAGGGGAGTAATGGGAAGAGGGATGGAAAGGAGCGTGGGTCGTGGGGTTGTTTCGATTCGACAGGAGACAAGATGGCGGGATCCAGGATGCACCCGAATGCAGCAAGGGGAGTGGCCCAGGCCCAGTGCAGGGAGATCCCCCTGCCATCGATAGGATAGACCAGCTGCACTGCGTGACGCCTAAAAAATGTATTCACACACAGCAGACGTCCACTAAATACACCCAAGCCTTGCATCTTATTAATGACGACGCTGCATCTAATGACGACTTTCATTCGAAAGGGGCACGAGCCCACCTTTGTTTGCACGCATGCGGCCCACCCCATCCCGACCCAACTATAGTATTTTTCCGAAAACTCTTTATTTCGAAATTCACGTCACGATCGCTGTGCCTTCTATTGTCAACAGCTAGCGCCTGCCTATCTCCAGCACTATCCAAACCTAAGATAATGTACGAGAACAGAATCATCAAAACTACCCGAATTTAGAATATTTTAAGTGAAGAACAAAAATTATCCAATATTATCCTGCTATTTAAATCATGTACAATCAATTTATCCGTCCTTCAAAATTAGTGTATTCGAATGCAATAAAAATTCTTCAATGTTTACAACCAAGAAGATGGCGGAACTGCCGAAAGATCTCGTTGTCCAGTGAGTGATTAATTCATTTATTGTAAAATATCTGACTGCTAGTCGTTTTTTCTAAAAGCAAAAAGTGATGCAATAAAAATCTCGACATAATCTTTTATCATAGGGAAAGTTCTGTATTTCGAAGGAGGCTGAAAATATTGGTTAATCTGGTGTATTGGTCTATTCACATGATATATGCAGTACAGTTGATTTGTTAATGGAGAATACTACATAATGTCACTACACTATCAATCATTGTTAAATCGCATTCACATTCATGAGTTCATACTAGTCTAACCCATTGCTTTGAGATGATGTAGCAGAAAATGAACTAGTCTCTCAAGGGAATATTCAAGGAACAATTTTGTGAATTTTCTGCAAGAATTAATAGACCTATCGTACTGTATAAGTAACACTTGTAACATTGTATTATCGAATTGAATGATTTTCTAATTTATTGAATGATAATGAAGCTACTCTTTATTCTAAATTATTTCATATTAAGTAGAAGAAATTGAGAACGGAATTAAACAAGCAGAAAAAATAAAGTATGAGTGAATAAGAAGAATGAGAATAACAATGTTAGCTTTTAATTAGTTCATTATTATACTCTTCAATTACAAAACGATCATTCAAATTAATTAAGATCGGGTAGATTCCAGTAATCAAAGATAATCAAACAATTAGTTGGTAAACGACTTGAGAAGTTTGTAATATGAACCATCACCCCTTTTCCTTAAATTATTTTTCGTGATTGTCTTGTACAAGGATGCAGCAATTTGTTTTGAAAATAGTTGAAATCTTCATTGGTGTATTCAAAGTCTGACAATAGTGCTCAAATCTCGACGCCTGGTGCCTGGTACCCTGGCTACCCTTGCACCAACCATATTCAATTGATCGATAGATGAGCTTATTTATTAAAGAAATAGTAAAATAAATATCAACAGTTAATTTCTATGATTTACGAATTAGAACAAATTGAAATCAGTTGAGCCATGCTCCGAACAGTAGTTTCTGTGCTTCAATACTATAAAAAACTGATTTTTATATCAGTTTTTGAAATTTATTAAAAATATTTTGAATGACAAACATGACTATGGTCTCATTTTGCAGATAGGATCACATTCGAATGCTGAATGCTGAATGTGCTTTGACTGTCATCAAAAGCGACTTGACTGTTTCAAATATGAACGCAAAAACTATTCTACAAGGGAACGAAATTCCAGTAAACGCAAAATCTATTCTACAAGACAAAAAAATCCCAGTTCTATAAGTTGGAGTGGAAGACAAATTTACTTTAGTTTTGATCCAAGTCACATCAAGGAATTTACTTGGATGTTTCATATGATTTTCCACTTCCACTCCAACTACTGTGCAACGGTTTTTCAGAAGTCGAGCATACAAAATTATACTACCAATTCTTTGGAAAGTAATTATTATCTGGTATTATTTTTACAAATCAATAAAGATAATTGATTTCAATGAATTCAAAGTTCAATCTATTCTCGTACAACATAAATGAATTTCCAACCAATTTGAAGCCATCATCAGCTTCTTGAATAATGTGATGTGTTTTACACTTTATATGGAGTATGAGCTTCCTTCAAATAATCATGGCTTTTCCTTATGGTTCTACTTCTTTGTTTGTGGATACATTAACTTCTCAATTTCATATTGATTTCTGAATTATCTATACTATAATAAAGGAGAGAACTGGCTTATACACATACGGGATAGGAGAATCATGTTTGACTCATCATCACGACTGAAGTACTGGACTGATTAAATTGAAAATTTGCATAAATATGCTTAATTAAACGAGTTTGGTTATAGGCCTATTTTCAATTTTCCAAGATTTCATTACGTCGAGTTTTCAGTTAGTAAAGTTTTGAAATAGACCCTTGCGGAGCACGGGTTACTTGCTAGTCTAGAATCAACTGAAATAATCTCGGCAGGAGATGATCCCGTATTGAAACGTATAGAATGTTTCGTAACATTATAAGCGTCGCGAATCTTACGTAAGTTAGAAGGCAGGTTTACAGATCAGATACGGTACTCGAACTTTGAATTCAAAACTTCTCAGATGTTTAGTAAATATTGAAAATGAATTTTATTTCCGATGAGAACAATAAAAGTGAGAATGAGTGATGAAAATGTGGTGATGGAGTGGAATCTGTTGCCATGTTGACCGGAGACGGGACCGATCCCGTCGGTCTTAGCTACAAAAAACGTCTCAAGCTTTCTCAATCCTCACGTACGGGAAGGGACCGAAGGAAGCCTGTTCTTGAGCAGGTAGAAAATGTCCTAGAAAATTCCATAGCAGCGTTCCGGACCATTCATCACCCGTTTGAAAAGCTTTAAACTCTCACAGTGTTTCTTTCACAGCGGGCCAGATGAGAACACTCCCAGTACATTTTTCAAAAACAGCAATAGAAGACTGTACACTGTAGGTGGTGGAAGTGGGAGACCATTTCAAAAACTCACAAAAGATCTTTCAAGCTCTCCAAATTCTAAATGGGAAGATAAAAAGGAGAAACACATCCTTATCCTTCAGAAAAGGTTGAAATGTGCAGTGAAGGATTTGTATAATTACTGCACTAATTAGAAGCTGAAACTCGTATGATATAACTTAATAGATAGTTATTCCACTGAGCTCATACTAAAAACTGTACTAGTATGATTACTATTTTGCTAAACTTCACTGGAGATTGTGGGCGTCTCTTCTCTATGCGTCTTCAGCTTTACAAATCGATCTCACTAAATTGTTCATGCTTATCGATAATAACAATTTTTTTGTTGATATTTTTTGCTAATAAAACCAATCATTGTATCTCTATCCATTTTTATTCGGACTTGCATTCATTGGAAAGATGTTCATAAGTCATGTGATAAAGCATTTTTCTGTGAATTTTATTAGATGAAGATTTTTGAACTCATAAAAGGACTTTGTTGTAGTTCAGACACTGTGTTACTTGTAAATATTTGAAAAAAACACTTACTTTTCTTGGAGTATTGAGGAATGCATTTCACCCCTGAAGAGGAGCTTCATCAGAGGATCAGCTTCATCAGGATCATCAGAGATCAGATTCATCAGGATCAGCTTCATCAAGCTCCTCCTCAGGAGTGAAATGCATTCCTCAATACTCAAAGAAAAGTAAGTGTTTTTTTCAAATATTTACAAGTAACCCAGTGTCTGAACTACAACAAAGTTATTATAGTGTTTCGTCATGGAAAGCAACATTAATTTCATAAAAGGAGTTCTATTGAAAAAATACTCTGTTAAAAATTGAGACTATTGAAAATTGAATAAACCATACAGTAATTACTTTCGAAATTTTCGATACCTTATTCTATGTATTTTCACGATAGCTACTTGTTGAATACAAATATTTCCCCTATTACGCATTTATGCCGTGGTGAAGCTTCAGAACTGCTGGAGGAAAACTGCAAGAAATTGTACAAAATTAATGTTTCTGAGAAGTGATACTCCACATGTATAGATTATCCAAGTCCATGAAGTAAGTCCGTAAATTGATTCAAAATCCAAACTGATTGATTTCAACAATTCAATTTGTTGTTGATACCGACAAAATTCTAGAAGGTGTGATGTGGAACTTTCCCATAATTGAGGAAGTCTACTATAATATCAATTCTCTCAATTGATTTTAGTATATTCTCAGTGATTTTGATCATTCTCACTCTCTCTTTACACGATACAATAGAGTTTTCTGACCTTGAAATTTTTTAATGATCTTCATTTTTCAAGTATATCATTCAAAACTGTTAATGCTTAATGCTTTCCCAGCAGATTATTGGTCATTTTCTATAGTCCATTGTGCATTATTTTCTTTCAGAACAACAATATTTCAATGATTGCTTTGATATTAATATAATATGAAACATATTTTTCTTTCAATATACTCACTCAACATTTGAATATGAAATAAATACAAACAATTTGAATAAAAATATACATACAAAATTCCTAGAGAAAGAAGAAATTATACTCTGTCCAAATTCGCATGAGCTCTGAAGGATTAAGCCGACCCTCCTACTACTCACACACACACAAGTGCAGTTTCCTTATGTGTGTGTGGGTAAAGGGACGGTCTGTCTACCTGTATACTATGTAGTATATCAATTGCGCAGGTAGGCCGGGCGTGTGTGCATGCGCGTGGGGGAGCGAGGGTCGGCTTAATCTTTCAGCGCTCATGCGAATTTGGACAGAGTATAATGATCAATGATGTTCGTATTACAAATAATGACCATACACCGTATTATTCAAGTTCTCTACGAGTTTTTTGTGTATCTTTTATGGAAAAGGGTGATTGGAACTATTCCAAAGATTATTTATTCCCATATCTCAAGAGGGTTACTTTTTAATCTGAAATTAAACTTTTATTCATTTTATTGAAGAGTTTCGAGTTACGGTCTGGTTTCAGGTTCATAACGATGAAGGTATAAGGAGAAAGTAGCTTTCTTTGATAACTCATCCAAGTAAGAAATGAGTAGAATATTCATAATTTTGTCATGTTATAAGCTCCTGGAAACTGGAATACGGAAATTATGTTATTCATAGGCCTATACATTCTTCTCTTCACTGATGAATGAAGTTGAATTATACTGTACTTTGAAGTGGAACACTCACATCTTATAAGATAAAAGCCAACAGAATATGATTGATTAGTGATTCAAAGTGTCCACTTCAAAGAGACTACTACATAGACTACTACTACTATAATATCAGACTTATAAGAGTCTACTACATTCTTTGTTTTTACATGAAATTGCGGAGAGTTGTCCAAAAACCATCTTACTTCCTTCGCTGGTCGCTGCAGAAATAAAACTTGTTTTTCTCTTACAATAATTGACCGAGCGATGTGAGGTCTAAGATTCAAGTCGACGGTTTGGCATTTCTCTTAATGTTTGAATGTTTAAATGTTTTTATGTTGCGCATTTACGGCGAAACGCGGTAATAGATTTTCATGAAATTTGACAGGTATGTTCTTTTTTCAATTGCGCGTCGACGTATATACAAGGTTTTTGGAAATTTTGCATTTCAAGGATAATATAAAAGGAAAAAGGAGCCTCCTTCACACGCCAATATTGGAGTAAAAATCAGACTATAGAATTATTCATCATAAATCAGCTGACAAGTGATTACACAGATGTGTGGAGAAGCCAGTCTATTGCTGTATTTCCATAAGGTCTTTAGTTTCAATCAGGTACTTGTGGATGAGAATACTGCGTGAGGTCTACTGTTCACAGAACTACTAGTAATTGAACACGTCATTGATATGAGTAAATTTGATCCAAGATACGGATATACCTTGAATGACATGTTGCTATAGTGAATAGAGATGAAATTATAAAGTTAATGCTTTATTTCAAACTGACTTATCTTTGTAGCCTCATGAAATATTTCGAATTTATGCAGTGCTTGGATTCTATTACGGTAAGTAATTTATACACATTGCCCACAAAAATTGCTCAAAATCAACAAAAACTACATAATCGACAATATAAACTACATACTCGTAGCTCCCTATTTTAGTCCAGTCAATATAGACATGAAAAAGGGGGTGTACTTGCAATTTCTATTGTAGTACTGATTTTTCAATATATTATTTGGGTTCATAAGAGAAGTCCAGAACCAATTTCTTCATGCAAAATCTCCTTGTGCTAGATACAGACTGGCCCAAAAACCTCGTATTTTCGGCTCATTTTCCAGTTTTCAGCTATTTCTGCCAAATCTTGTGATCGGACAGAAAACTTTGCTCTTGTCTTTTTTCTAGATTATGAAATTCTGAATAGAATGAGATCATTCGGAACTCTCTATCTCCAATGAGTACTGAGTTATGATTTTTCAAAAATGAGTGAAATTTGAAGAAAAAATTAATTTTGATGAATTTTAGTTTTTGATCAACAATATCTTCCGATTGTTACCATTTAGATGTATAATTAAAAATCCCTCTGGGCGTATTTTTTTGCTCTACAATCTGAGATCAGGTAGAGCGCTCTATCTCATATAGATTTCCCGGTACACCTGACAACAATGCTCCTTGTATTGTGAAAAACACCTAATTTTCAGCTTCAACCATCATCACCAACTACATAGTCTTCACATTGATATTTCGCACAATGACATAAGTTCATAAGATTATGTTTTACGAGAATCACCCGTTAGATGCACTTCATTCCAGTATTTCCTGGTGGAGCGGCGCGCTTAAGGACTCCTCAAGGATCAAAACTTCAAACACTTATAACTTCTGACACTATGCTCAGATTTCATCGTACTACACTTAATTCTTCTCGGCTCGTCAAGGCGGTCCAAAATCATGCATAATAAGTCGAATTCGGTCAAAAAGTGGAAAATTTATTGTTGAGTGTACTAAAGCCCATATTCCAATACACAAAAAATGGCCAATTTTTCGTTTACCGGTAAACATTTTACTTTCAAGAAAACTTGAAGTGGAACACCATTGGTCACCCATTTCCTTTTCTTATGGTTTACCCTTCAAATTAAACTATTATGATCGTAAAACAAAATGGATTGATACTAAGGAACACCTATGTATCTATTTTAGTTTTTATTGCAGTACATTTTCTGTCCAATTCCTGATCAGTTATACTCATAAAATACATTTTTGAGAAAGTAAGGATCAATAATGCTCATCACTAATGACTTTTCCACTAATTGAATAAAATTTGAGGACTACTCAAATTTGTAGTATGTTTAGAGCTTACTCAAACAATAAACTTTAAATTGTAACACTTATAAAATAGATTTGTATGCTAGTCTATGCTTTTTGAAGCCTTTTGATGTCACCCCAGAGTTTTGAAGCTATCAACATTTTGATCATTCCTTATTAGAGTTCTCATTTCAGGTGACATTCAATGAGAAATTGATGTTGCAAAATTATGAAATTATTATTTCTCTGGAACATTCATACCAAGTCACAATTACTCAAATTTTAATTGCCCAAAACCACATTCTAAAATCACTATTCTATTCTGAACCATGATGCTTTGCAATGAATCTCAAAAAGAATATAGTATTCTCTTATTTATTCAAATGTAGGAAAGATGTAGCTCTGATTTGAGTTCGGTTTTATACTGTGGTTCAAAATATTTTGAATAGTTTCCATGAAGAAATGCGTGAAGTTCGGATTTTGAGCGTTGCGAGCGCTGCGGAACATTTTTGAAACTATCTGTGGGGTAGGATTCGACTGTAGAAAGTGGGGAGAATAGAAATAGTTTTGCCGGGTGGTTAGAAATAGTTTTTCTTCTATTCGAAAAGGGAGAGTTGGGTTCACTCTTCGTAGTAATTTAAAAAAGGGAGGCCAAATGAAGGGGAGCGCTAGAATTAGACTTTGAGGGATGACAGGCTGATAGTTTGATAGCGAGTGTGTGTGAGTGCGCGCGCGCGCCAAGGGTTGCCGGCGACTCTCGAATATGATTGGTCGAACCAACAGCAGCCATCTTTATCCAGCACGCGTTGGCGGGAACACGATCTATAGTTATAATAATACATCACAGCTACCAGACTGTCTTTTACATTGTGGTCTTTCATTGAAAAATATCCAATAGAAACTCAAATATCATGTATAGCTCAAAATTATTCAAAGGTTTATAAACGCAAATAAAACTAACTATGAATCAAAGATGCTAAAAAGATGACAAATTTATTTTGCATCGTACACAAAAAATCAAATAATTGGATTCCTTGAGATTCTCAACTATACAGTATTAACAAGTTTCAAGTTCAACGAGCATCGTTTAATGTGTTTGTGAATTAGATTTCAATATGTATTTGTATTTATGCCAATTGATTGATAGATTTGGCTTACAATGCTCAGCGTCATGCATTTTGCATCAGATTGCGTTGTATTCAATATTTGCCTGTTCTTGAAATCACATTACGTGATTTTAATATTTTTGAGACGTCCTGTGATTACACGATTAGAATAAGTTTATTAAGCTTTAATAATGATAGAGTAATTCAAAAGTATTTTTAACAAACAATAGATGTGTCTATTCTGAAACAATAACATCGAGCAGTCTGTGTTTCTCTAGATGGTTTAAAAGTTTATCAAATCTAGTCAATACTGCTATTACACTAAAATTAGTTTCCAAATAATACCAAATTCATTGAAAGGTGGATAAATAATTCTGTAGAGTTTTGACATCCTCATCATAATCTCCTCAGCAGGAGTAAAATGCTTTTTGCAATGCTAAAAAAGTGAGTAATTTTAAAAATATAACTTTAATATATTGACTCTTCATTGATTTTTACAACAAGTAGATCATCAAAAATGATGGGGAGAAAAACTTACTGTGAAAAAAATGTGTAATATGTCATCTTATAACTCAGTATTTTGTCGTGTTGAAAATATCAAAACTTATTCCGATCAAGCTTGAAAATAATGAAGATACGGTAAGATGTGAGTAGTAGGAAAACACTTCTACTCAAATTAGATAAGATAATGCATTTAGTTATTCCAATTCTTATTCGGAATCTACTTCATTATTCCTTACCGATATTACTCCAATCACGAAAACATTCAGACGAATGAGTGGGTTCAACTAGTAAGAAAACATTGTGAAATCTATGATCTACTCATGAAAAAACGATTTTGTTGAGGGAAATGGAATACACAAATTAATATTTGTAAAAGTATACAAATGTGAAAGTATCATAAAGTATTTGTAATTTATAGAGGAATTTTATAATAATGCTATACCGGTACTGAATACAAGGGATAGAACACATAGCATAATGATAATGAGTACTACCAAAGAGGATAATAATAGAATAAATTCTAAGAATAGATTAATAATTATCTTTTATCATATGAATTGCAATTTAATTTGGGAATATCTTATCTAATATTATTCATAATTGATTGATCATACTGACTGATAAATGTCATGCTTTCATGATAATTCAATGGAGTTTCAACCGGTTTAGAAAGTTGAAATACTTCACCATATTAAACATTATTTGAGAATAATTGAATACTGTAGACGTGAAGTGTACGATTCAGTGGATCAGAATGTATCGTCCGAATGGTAGATCCCTAGAGGAAGACGAAACTCAGGTAGAAAAGGCAGACCTTTTAGGAGACCTAACGGTACCACATCCCCTTGAACAATGGAAGACTACCCTCTACAATATTCCTCACGTTTTGGAGAAGTATTGTGAGAGTGCACTGAAAGGTGTATTTTTGCGAATTCCATCTTTTCGAAGAATTTTGGTGGCTGTCTTTGCTTTTACGAATGTGTTGAACAATAAATAATGGTGGAGATTCATTGGAATCATGGAGAGAGTGTAACCAAACAATAGTTGGTACTTGATAAAAAAAAAATATTATATTCATATTTATTAGGTAAGCTCAAACAATACATAGATCGGAAAAGAAAAAACAGGTTATTGCCCAAAACTTCTCCAATTTCCAAATTTAGTTTCATTAATATGTGAATTAAAATGGCGTAGAAATTGAAGGGAAGCTATCGCTGGAAGAGTACAACAGTTTACAGTAGTATTTCCAAATAAAATATTGAAAAAATAAATGCGAACAAACATTTGAAAATTGTGTGATGTGAAATACCGAAATTCCACAGATATTATGAAGATATGGAATCATTTATTTGAAGTTACGGAATTTTTTGAACAAAGAGTTGGATATCCGCCAATTCGATACAACAATAAGAGCATTGTTTTCTCAATAATATATCTTACGAAGCAATTGAATACAAGCTAAACCGGAAGAAATAAATGAGGTCTATTGGCGAAACAAATACGATTCAGGGAGCTCTTCATTGGATTCAGTCCCAATGAAGTTGGGAATAACTGTTGTTAAAATAACTTTGATATTGATATTGTTTTCACACTGTTTTATGCTTTAATAACTTTGATATTGATATTATTTTCACTGTTTTATGCTTTACACTTAATTATAATAATAATGTCCATTAAATAATTCATAAAACTTGTATTTGTTCCAATTATGCTTCTCTGTAAACCAATTTTCTTATAAAAATTTAACTCCAATTCATAAACTCTATTTCTTTATTTTGTTCTATTTTCCTGGAGACTATAGCTTTCAGATATATGAGTTTGAATCATGCTGATATATAACATATTGATACACAAATCTAGTTAATCTGGATCTACAACTTACGTTTCAAATGCAGACAACAATTCAATTCAATTTTTCTCAATCCAAAAAAATAATTTATTCCGCACAACATAATACTATTACAAAACATTGTACCATCTAACAATACCATAAAAATACTAATGAAAATTATAAAGGACATGTTTGTCATATCATTTACCAACAATTGAGAACGCACTACAAAAGAACTTAACAAAGCAACAGAAAATAATCCAATTAGAAATAACACTGATACTATATTGAAATCACAGAAGGACAGTAGAAATGGGAAAAGCAATATCTGGTCGCTTCTTCAATTTTATCAATAGATGCTTTTCTAGATCAATATCATTTTTCGTTGAAAGATCTATGCCTCTCTATAAATTTAGTAGTCCGGCCCGATTTCATGATGATGATGATGATAATGATTATGATGATGATGATGATGATGATGATGATGATGATCCACTCATGCAGTCAACAGTGTACCCACTCTTTAATTTCAGACTCACTTGATTAGATAGTTGAGTTTAAAATCTCTCCGTATATATCGGAAATGACTAGCATTGCGATCCAAAGATAGGAGATTTTCTTAGAAACGAATCGATGATTCAGCTCTATTCTCTTTTTATAAGGAGGAAATGCCTTACTAAATCAGACTGTTTGCTCAGGTCAGACAGCCTTTATCAATAACATATTCCTATTTATTAGCTTCTGAAACATTTCGCTTCTGGGTTACAGAGCAGCCTGTTCTCCATTACCGCGATTCTATCACTTTTCAACATTCCTTTCGACAAATGAATGTTTCTCTTATATTTTAGTGGGAATCTAGGGAACACAAACAATAAAACAGTCTATAATATTTGATAACAAACAATTTCTCAAGTGAGTGGCTACCAACTATAATTTATACAGAATGTGCTTGAGCCATAAATAATAGATCCATTCTATAGTGAGGTCCACGTTATAATGACAGTATTTGATCAACATTGGTGTTGCTATCTTTGTCTATCATTCAACAAAGCAGATAGTGCCATCATTTTCCAGCTCAGCAACGATGCCTGATCAGTTTTTAACAATATAGAAATATAATTAATCAAAAAATATTGAATCATTCGACAAAACAAATATCGCTCTCCTATAGCTTCGCAACGTTGCCAAATCCATTTTTACAATGTAGTATAATAAATTAAGGCAGAGAATCGGCAACGCTGTTCTCCTATTTCTATCCACTGCCATCATAACGTGGACCTCACTATAGGAACAATGACATACCAATAATTGTTCATTTTCGATATCATTTATTTTGAATATCATTTAATAGAAATTGCGCATTTGAACAATTTGATTTCATAGAAATCCGATTTTCAAAAATGTCTAATCAAACCGTTTTTCGATTAAATATCCGGTTCATATGAAAATCTTGGATATTAGCTGAGTAAAATATTAATATTCTTGATAATTCGCTGGCATTGACTTGGGAATGAATTAAGCTATACGCCCACCAACGGAGGCATTATTTATCGGACAATAGTGTGGACCTACTCATTTGGACACGGTGCGTCAGATTCGAGACAGCCGCAGCCCGCAACCCCTCTCTTATTATGCATGCTGGCCCATTTCTTGGCACAATAGTGGCGTCATATCCACCCCCACACATCCCCCCTCCCCAAGGGAACACGTCTGAGAAAACTATGCTCATATTATATAATATTTATATGAATGTCGGATTGTCGGTTGTGAGCAGAGCTGTTTTTTCCAGATCTTTTCCTTCTCTTGCTTCGCATTTTCTCTTCGTCTTCACTGCGTCCTTGTTCTTGAGTACCACCGTCTCGCTCCCTTGTGAATAGCTTACATTAAGTTATCAATTTATCATAGCATGCCCTATGCTGGCGTGTCGTTGTCGGGTTTTTGTTGTTTGGGATCCAACTCGTGCCTCCGCCTCCTGCATCTGGGAAAACAGCACAGCCACGGCCTCCTCAATACTTGTTATTATTTCTGTCTCATTCACGCCCGCTGCACCAGGTGACACGCCGTCATCCCCTCTCTTCTTCTCACCACCAATGTTTAATTTTTAATTCCGACCGGCGAAGGAGAGAATTATCGTCCCTGCATCACATTCACATCCACAGAGGCAGTTTCCTGTTCCTGGCTGAAACTTCCTTATTTTTTGTTTTCCCACCCGGATAGTAATTCCTGTTCTTTCCTATAACTTGAAGGAAGACATATCAATAACTGCATTCCTCAATTCGATTAATTTTGCTGTTATAATAACATAATACAAAGTTTTGCAAATGGTATACCTCATACCATCTTTCGATTCCCAAAAACTGTTTTAATTCATCTCAATTATTCTTTTCTCCCGATAAGTCCAATGAGTTGTGCGTAGAATGCCATTGAGTGCTAGATGAATGGTAAACCCATACATGAATGATCGAACCCATGTCCTATCCAATGTAGCGATAGAAGACTCACATTGCGATGTTAGCACTAGACAGACCATGCCAGCTCGACAGTTGTAATTATTGTAATCAACAATGGTTTCGAATTATTTCATTTTTCAAGTCTGAGAAGAGTTTATGGGAAGTAATCTCAATAACTTGATCGAACAAATTAATAGTACTGGTTACTTAATAATTAATCATTGGAGTTAATAAACGTTAGCGTATAGAGCATGTCTTTTCCTGCGTTCACAATTGTGCCCCTGGAGCTGTGGATTGAAGCAACAAGCGTTACAGTCAAGTACGGCGCTAACAAGACAAGTTTGTAATGTTTGATCCGTGAACTGTGAAGAGAAGTTATGAACTTTTGGAGGAATCTCTCTCTACTATCATTCGACCTACAAATAATAATTGACAATAGTAGGTTAAAAAGGCCGGTCCTGGGACACAAGTGTCCCAGACTCCCCCTTTACCTCAAGGTCATCCAGGTCAACCACCCCCAACCTCAAGGTCATCCAGGTCAACCACCCCCACCTCAAGGTCATCCAGGTCAACCACCCCCAACCTCAAGGTCATCTAGGTCAACCACACCCACCTCAAGGTCATCTAGGTCAACCACCCCCAACCTCAAGGTCATCTAGGTCAACCACACCCACATCAAGGTCATCCAGGTCAACCACCCTAACCTCAAGGTCATCCAGGTCAACCACACCCACCTCAAGGTCATCCAGGTCAACCACACCCACCTCAAGGTCATCTAGGTCAACCACACCTACCTCAAGGTCATCCAGGTCAACCACCCTAACCTCAAGGTCACAAAAAAAAAAAAAAAAAATTAAAAAAAAAAAAAAAAAAATTAAAAAAAAAAAAAATTAAAAAAAAAAAAAATAAAAAAAAAAAAAAAAAAAAAAAAAATAGAAGTATTGAGTTCCCAGGAAATTGACATAGATAATTTGCATCGCATATCCTGTTTCAATTTTGATAAGAGTGAAAGGAATAAACACTTCATAATAGAACAAATTCACATCTGGACTAAGAATAGAGTTCGCGGGAAATGATTCACACCACATATTTCCTGCTTTCATTTTTTATTAGATGGAAAGGATATGCGGTCAAGAAGTGGAGCTATTTCTAGGACAGGAAACCATAAACAGCTTTACTCACAAACTAAATAAATGGGAAAAGTGGGAAAAAAGGGGAAAAAAGGGGAAAAAATGGACATTGTGTCTTGTGCAGTCATGCCACCAGTACGTGGGTGATTTTCGTATAGTAATGAGATCACGCCAGATGAATATGTCCATGGTAGACCTACTAGATCAAGATGTCCATGGGAGACTCTAGATCAACATGGCCATGCTGCTCTAAAGATCAAAATGGTATTGAAAATAGATATTTTCAATGACTCCCACTCCATGTTCAGACATGACATATGAACATTCTCAATGACCCTCACTCCTCCTGTCATATGGACCATCATGTCTGTATGGTATAATTGGGTCGTCCACCCAGTGGTCAGTCAGTCAGTTCAATTACTGATCAGTTACTGATCAATCACTGTTCAGTCACTGTTCAGTTACTGTTCAGTCACTGTTCAACTGTTCAGTTACTGTTCAGTCACTGTTCAGTTACTGTTCAGTCACTGATCAGTAATTGAACTAACTGACTGACCACTGGTGGGCGTGGTCATTGGTCATATGACCGGGGAGGTGGAGTGGGGTCGTTGAAACAGCCTTCATTGAAAGCATAACAAGATGATTTCTTACCTATATGAATATGGTTTGGGAACGAGCTGTGGAGGGATCTCTCTGCAAACGAGTCCACTGCTCATACAATCTGCGCACATGTCTTCACCCTACATTCACATTGCAGGACTTTTTGGAAGCAGTTGTTGCAAGGTCAGTCAAGGTCTGTGCACCGTACTGTGAAGAACAAGCATCCATTGTTATTACTACTCCAGTGAGTACTGCAGCTGTTACAACAACTCTTGCTGCTAGCATCACAACTACTCAAGCTAGTACTACTCCAACTAGTACTGCTGCTACTACAACTCCTAACAGTGTGCCAGATCTAGTAACAACATCAGCCTGCAGTGGAGCAAGCAGATATGTGTGAGTGTGGAGACTGTCTACTAGTAACCAGCAACCAATGGATTGTGCAACCATTTCTGAAGTTTGGAGATAAGGACCTGCCTGAACCGTTTGGAACGGCTCAAAACTTCTTGAAGACATTGACATACATCTTCCACGACGCTGAAGTATCAAGCTGCACCGATCTATATGAGGGAGCAGTCATCTTGAAATTCATGTTCGGCAGAGGATTTTGTGAAATAAGCAATCGACTAGGAGATTTGTATCACTACATAGTTCTTCATATATTGGACTGAAATATTATCTTTGTGCACTATATTTATATATTTTCATGCATACACTGTTAATAAACATTTAGTAATACCACAATTGTTACACATTTTATTCCATACAACCTTCAACTTCTAGAGTAAGCATTAAGGTGTGAGATAAAGCATAAATTACATCCTATACTGTTAGTCATCCAATACAATAGGAATCATCCTACTCTGATAAACTTATCTTTATGCAGGAAGTTGGTTAATCATGACTTCCGCCAACATCATGGTCTGATGAACTTGTTGCCTATATAAATGCTTATTAACAAATTCATATCGCCATTATGGATAAGACAGCGATAGCGCGAGAGCTGCACAGACAAGCTCGTCGGAATTTTCCGACAAGAAAGGTTATAGTCAAAGGTCTTGACGATCTCTATCAGGCTGACCTTGTTGAGATGATACCGTATGCTCGACATAACAAAGGTTACAAGTACATTATTACAATCATAAATTGTCTCAGTAAGCATGCATTTGCTATACCAATAAAAAATAAGTCGGCTGATGAAGTGGTTAAGGCAATGCAACCTATATTTGAAAAACATCCAATGAAAAATCTACAGACCGATGATGGTAAAGAGTGGTTCAATACAAAATTCCAACAACTTGTGAAACAGTATAATGTGAATCATTACTCAACTAGATCAGATAAGAAGGCATCTATAGTGGAACGCTTCAACAGAACACTTAAACAGTTAATGTGGATCAAGTTCACTGAGCAAGGAACCTATCGTTGGACAGACATTCTAACCTCACTTCTCAAAGAGTATAATACCAAGATTCATCGAACAATAGGTATGAGGCCAGTAGATGTGCAGAAGAAGCATGAGAAAGTGCTGCTTTCCAGGCTTAGCAAACAAAGACGAGAGTATAAGGATAAGTTGGATAGTAAACTGAAAAACAAGTTCTATCCTGGTCCTGGTCAAAACATTGAGCCAGGCGATAAGGTGAGAATCAGCAAGTATAAAAAGACTTTTGACAAGGGTTATCTAGCCAATTGGACAAATGAGCTGTTCACAGTAACACGTGTACGTCACACAGTACCTGTAACATATGAATTGGAAGACTATAGAGGTGAACCCATTGAAGGAGGATTCTATTCTGAAGAAATTGTAAAGACAAAAGTGCCCAGTGTTTTCGAAATTGAAAAAGTTTTGAGGAAAAGAGGAAATAAACTGTTGGTACGCTGGAAAGGATATAGCTCCAGTCACGACTCATGGATTGATAAGAACGATCTTGTATAAGATGAAACAGGTTGTGCAACAGAAAAACCAGTTTAGAGTTATCGATTTTGACAAAGTGATTAGGGGGTGTGGCTTGGTGGAAATGGATACAAAGAAAAAGCGCCATGGACCATTGTTCCCCAATCATATGAGATGTATTATATGTGGACCTTCTGGTTGCGGCAAAACCAACCTACTATTCAACATGCTTTTTGATGAGAAAGGAATTCAATTTTCAAACATCTACCTTTTTTCAAAGACTACATTCCAGTCCAAGTATGAGCTGCTCCGTACAATCATGCAAGGACTTGCAGGAAATGGAATAAACTATGTCGAGTGTGATACAAGTGAAGAAATACCCGACCCGCATGAGCTGCCACCCAACTCAATAATTATTTTCGACGATGTGATTTGTGAGCAGCAGGATACCATCAGGAAGTACTTTAGTGCAGGCCGACACAGTGACGTTGACGTGTTTTATCTAGCACAGACCTATAGCCGCATTCCAAAACAGCTGATTCGTGACAATGCAAACTTTCTTGTCATGTTTCAACAGGATGAGCTAAACATGAAACACTTGTACCGAGATCATGTCGGCGCTGACATGACCTTTGATCAGTTTAAGGATATGTGTAACAAGGTTTGGTCATCAGCTGCACATGCATTCATTGTCATTGACCGCTCATCAGGAAAGAATGCTGGACGCTACAGAAATGGTATCGACACCTATTTAGTTGAGGTGTAAGTCTAGTAGAGTATCAGTCTGTTATTGTGAGGCAAGCAGGATGGTTAGACCTCGTCAGAAGACATTGGAGGAGGTAGCTTCTACCATCAAAGAGATTGCAAAGCTAAGACGTAACATCAAGAGAAAGCATAAGGAGCTCACACTTGGAAGAGAATTGACAGAGGAGCAACATGCAAAACATTTCAAGCCGCTAACTGAACCACTGGAAAAAATTATTGAGACTTTTCAGATTCCTACAGCACAGCAGCAACGACCTCCAGCTCAGCAACAAGCACCTCCAGCTCAGCAACAGCCACTGGCTCAACCATTAGCAGAACAACATCAGCTTATACCACCTACACCGCCAACAACACCAATCCGACCCAGACATGTTCGACGTCTATTACCATCACAACTAGAAGTTGTTGAGGAGCAGGAGGAGCAGGAGGAGGAGTCACCAACCTATGAATCATTTGGAGAAGCAGCAGGCTCCACTCCGGCTCCAAGTACTTCAGCAGTTGCAAGAAAATTATTGTCTGAGGCTAGGAGTGATGAGGAGGAGGATGAGGAGGAAGAGGAGGAGGAGGATATTGAGGCAGTGTTGAATAACAGCAGTCCTAAGGAAGTGTACAACATTTATACTCAAAGTGGATTGAGTGGAACTAAAGTGGGTCCATATGTTTATAGAGCAATGTTGAATGATAGTAGTGCAGATACTACATTTGGACCAAGATTAGTTGGAAACAAGTACTATTTGGGTAGTAGACGTCTAACCTTTGGAAGTGATGGCTCAAAGATTGAACTGACTGACCCTACAGATGAAGAACATAAAATGATTTTTGATGCAACAGCCGGACTATGTGAGCTGATTTTTAAAAAGAAGCCTAACAATCAACTTGTCACATCACCTGACTCAAATGCATACAAACGCATTCTGTATTTGACCAATTTGTATAGGAAAAACTATGACCCAGTTGGACGTATTATAAACTCCAATGATGCCAAGTACAAGAAGACAATTTACTCACTGATAAGGAATGGTAAGCATAGTGGGAGAGGACTGGTGACACCATTTAATATGGTGGCAAACAATCAAACTAAGATTGAGTACGTCTACTACAATGATCCCAATGAACTTGTGGACAGGCTGAAACTATTGGATCAGTCCAAGGCAGTTGGTAACACTGGACATGAGAATGAAATCAATTCAATTTTAGAAGAGTTGGTAGAAGGTGGCTACATAGTTGCTAATCCTGCATACTAGTTTCACTATATAAGAGACATTGCTTTGCTTATGTATAGCAGTCAAGTCATGGATTCCATAGGAAACATTAATGCTCGCTACAGGCGTTTGACCAATTTGGGAAATCCACGTGCTGACAGGGATGCTGTCAACTTTTCAACATGTAGAGAACTGATTTCAATGTGGCTGCCAAAGACAAGGGACAATACCACATCACAGGTATTTACAAGTCTCAATGATTCAATACTTACTGATATGATGGATCCAATTAAGCCTACTGATGGAGTGAACAATCGATATCTTGAGAAGAGGCTGATTGAGTTTGCTGGTAAAATGTTTTCATTGTATTTAGACATTGTGTTAGATCCGAAAAATACTAAAACTATGAAGGGATTGTCACCCAATGAAATGAAGAAACGTTTCATAGATCTTATGGGATTACCGGAACCCCCTCCTACAACACCACCCACACAAACATTGTCCACACCAAAAAAAGTATAAAACCAGCTGCTAAAACCGTTAAGAAACATTAGATGGCTGGATGTAAGAGAGAGAGGAAGTACCGGGGAAGAGGGGTACTGTCATCAATTGCAAAAGTTGCAGGTTCAATAGTTAAAAAGAGTGCTGGAAAATTGGTGAACAAGGCAATTGACATTCTACCTGTTGAACTTCACATCCCTGGTTACCAGTACTGTGGACCAGGTACAAAGCTAGAGAAGCGGTTGGCACGAGGCGATCCCGGTATAAATAGTCTTGATCGAGCCTGTAAGGAGCACGACATTGCTTACTCGAGGAGCAGTGATACAGCGAGCAGAGCAGTAGCAGACAACATTTTGACAGATCAAGCTTGGAGTGTGGTAAACTCTTCAGATGCAGGAGTACTTGAGAAGGCTGCAGCACTAGCAGTCACCAACATCATGAAGGCTAAGGCAAAGTTTGGGGGAGGAGCAAGAAGTTGTAAGAAGAAGAATTCTAGGAAAAGTCGGCACACATCGTCCAAGAAAGGTAAAGGACTTTATCTAAGACGTCAGCAGACATCATCCAAGAAAGGTAAAGGACTCTACCTGAGACAACAACGCAGGACGCAGGGAAATGGGGCACGTCGCCATCAATGTGGCGGCAAGAGAAGATGCTAGTTGCCCTACCTGATCGAGCCCTTACCGATGCTGATCTCCACAAGTATGCATGTCAACTGAAGCTAAAGCACTTTCGAGGAGTGTTTATGCGGGATGCTCTACCATTGAATGGACCCTGGAGGAGAGAATGCGGCATTATCAACCTGGACACCAGCACTGGAGCTGGCACACATTGGGTGTGCTATGTGAAGAAGGATGATGTGTCTCACTACTTTGATGGATTTGGCAACCTGAGACCGCCACAGGAGTTTATCAACTATATGCACAAAGGACTGGAGCCAGCATCGAGGATTGAGTACAACTATGATCAGAAGCAGGAAGATCTTTACTCACACATCTGTGGGCATTTGTGTTTACAATTTTTGATTGATGAAAATAAATAAATGATTCACTATCTCTCTTGTACATTATTTCCATCCCTATAAATACCGAGTGTAGGCTGATTGCTACTCATTGTGCAACTGTATGTTGAGCAGGCAACAACAATGATGTTGTGTTTTGGAGGTAGGACATCAATACTAAAGAGTGACTTTTATCCACCACTTGATGTGAGCAGTGGTGAATGGGAAATTGGTCTGATTAGCTTTACAAGTTGCAACTCAATACCTAATATTGAGGAAGGTTTCAATAATGTACTACATTTTTATGCAAGTAATAGAATTTCTAAGAAGGGTGTTACTAGTGCAGAGATAACACATGATGAGCTACGGAGTATGGCTAAAGCAAGATTTGAAGAGTATTGGAGCGAGGTGCTTAAACATCAGAAGCATAAACCTGGCAAGTCTGATGATGATGATAAGGATGGTACAGTATTGCCTAAAAGGACTAAAAGGAGAATGCCAGCTACTACTGTTGACAAGGAGGATTTGGTTCTGCATCAGGTATCATTACCAACAGGTAGCTTTGAATTTTCTACAATTACTGACTTGCTTGCACAAAGGCTGTCGGAAAATGATGTTGATTTCCAGGTGACTGTAGATCCATCAACCTTAAAGTGTATAGTTTTGAGCAGTGCTAAGCTGGATTTACGACCACAAGATTCAATAGGGAAACTGTTGGGTTTTACCAATACCCAGTTCATAGAGCCCAACACATCTACTAGAAGTGATAATACTGTACAAATCAGTCGGCCTAATGTGATACGCATCACCTGCAACATTGTGACTGGATCTTACTCTAATGGAATTACAGATCACGTGATCTATGAGTTTTACCCAAACGTTGATCCAGGGTATAAAATGGTGGTGACTGTGCAGAATGTAATCTATTTACCTATAGACATCAAGCAGATTGGTAGCATTACACTGCAAGTAGTCGACGAGTACGGTCGTCTTATAAATAATAGAGGCGAGGAAATAAATATTGCTTTACATTTGAGACAACGCAAGTGAAATGGTGCTGTTATTTGAAAAGTGGAATCAAGGATTGGATATGGAGGCTGCAGTCCATCCTCCTCCTTCTTCTTCTCTCCATCATCATCATCCTCCTTCACCTATAAAAGAAGATAAAAGGAAAGAAAGATTCATTCAGCATTCAACCTTGACAAGGTTAACATCTAGGAGCATCAAGTATTTGCAAGAACGAGGCTGTCAAGTTATACAATAGAAGAAATGGGAGTTTTGGATGTGACACGACAAGGACCTTCGTCAGACGATAGTATCATTGGCTATGACTATCATTCTCATGCCCCCTATACCACAAGCTTCAATGCCAACGATGAAGTGAGGATACCAATCCAGCAACAGGACATTTACACACTGCCATCGGAGAGCTATCTACATTTGGAGTATACTGTGACTGGAGCTGCCAACGCTGCTGTGGCCGGAACTCCATGTGTCTCTGGATTCTTTGCCAATCTGTTTTCAGAAATACGCTATGAAATCAATGGTGTGGAGGTGGACAGCATACGTAATCCAGGTATCACCAGTCTGATGAAGAATGCTATGACATTCGAGCGAGATGAACGCAGCAAGATGGAAGCGGCCGGCTACAAGTTTAGTTCAACCACTGGTTTTGCTAATTTTGCTGCAGATGGTACAAAAATGGATGTACCTCTACGATACCTGCTAGGTTTTGCTGAAGACTATAGACAGATTTTACTCAATGTGAAACAAGAGCTGGTGTTGAGAGTCAGTCCTAATTTCAATGACTGTGTGAATGTTGCTGCTGCCAATGTAGCAATCACAAAGCTTTTGTGGAGAATGCCATATTTAGAAGTGGCAGATGATGTAAGAATGCGTCTGCTACAGATTGTACAGAATGACACACCAATCAGTATACCATTTCGACATTGGGAATTGTACGAGTACCCAACCTTGCCGCAAAGTATAAAACATACATGGACTGTTAAGTCAACAACTCAACATGAGAAGCCGCGCTACATTGTGGTTGGGCTACAGACTGCAAGACGAGGTGTAGCAGCAGCTAACAGTTCAAAATTTGACAAGTGTAGTATGAAGGATATTCGAGTGTTTTTAAACAACAAATACTACCCATATGAGAGCATTGATGGTGATGATAATCGCATCTACAACATGTATGCAGCTTTCAATGGAGTCTACAATCATGATAATGCTCGCTCATCTAAACCTCTGCTTGAAACAGGAGCTATAAGCACTGATAATATAATGTTGTTTGCTTTCGATTGCTCCCGCCAAAATGAATCACTCAAAACTGGAAGTATCGATGTGAGGATTGAGTTTGAAGCTACTGACAACATACCCGCCAATACACGAGCCTACTGCCTAATGATTCATGAGATGACTAAACAGTATCGGCCATTGACTGGTCTAGTACAGTCAGCATAGAGAGAATATAAAATACTTATGATCTGGATTGTGCAGTTCATTCTTATGTGAAGCATTGAGTGATACAGTCATGTTCAAGTCGGCTACTGTTACCTTCTCTACTAAGGAAGATGGAGAGATAAGTGAAGGAGAGGATGTGTTAGACAAATCATTGATGAAGGATGATTCTACAAGTACTACAGACCTACATACTGCTTCTGATGATGGCGTGGTATTTGAGGACTGTAGTGGAGATGACAATTTTACAGCATTTACACCGAGAAGAGCTAGCAACATTTTTGGTCCACTACCACTCTACCTGATAAACTTCCAAGGATTTGAAGGACTGGATCATGATTTCATTGTGAAGGAGATGGCAGTACTGGAACGTGATGATAATTATCATGTAACAACTCATCACTACTTTTTTGAGCCACCCTACCCAGATATGCTGTTGAAAGCTAGTGCGGTGCTTGACAACAATTGTCTACATCAAGCTAAACATGGACTAAGATGGTCAGTCAAGGGAGCCGATCAACAACATCTTCCCTACAAAGCTCTGAAACCAATTGTTTGCGATATGATTGGTCGATGGCTGTCTGACAACAACTTGGGACAGTCAATCAAGATCTTTGTCTATGGATATGACACAATCGCTCAATTGGACAAGCTGCTGCAGCAGGATGATAAGGAGAATATAGAGTATGTCGACTTGACATCACCCTACCTCTACTACAAGATACCGAACCTGGAGGAATTGTTGAGGACTAGCACTGGACATGGGAGCTACTGCCCGGAGCATTACCTACTCAACTATGTGGAGTCTGTGCGGAAGAAGCTGACTGGATCAAGGAAGGAGCCTATGGATGCACCACTACTCTGCGCACTCAATATTGTGAACTCAACCCATGATTGGATTATGAAGACAATGCTGGAAGATAGATATTTTTGTCGTAACCTTTTCATGTCGATAAATAAACATTTGATTTAATTTACTGTTTTATCATTCACTTTTACCCCACCACCATCATTATAGACTATATATATAAGTGGAGGCGTTTGTCTCTCGAACATCAGTCAATCGCTAACTGTTGACAATGTCATACTTTAAAGGTTATGTTCTGTTTGGTGATAGCCAACGAGTACCTTTGGATACTATCTACAGTCTCAAGTATAGTGAAGTAGCTGTTGTAAATTTGGATGAAGTCTATAATTGGCAAAATGAAGATGTCAAGATTGAATTAATCTTTGATGATCGTTCATCCCGAAAGTATTGGTGTGAATTTGAATGCGGTGACAAGAGTCTAACTCTTATCAGCAACAACAGGAAGGTGACCTTTGCAGGATTCTCATACTGCAGAGATGATGGACGTGTGAAGAGATTCAGAGTTACAGAGGGCTGTTCAGGAGACCCTGCTCTACTAATATCTATCTACAGTGCTGCTTTTCGGGATACTGTACAAACTGATGGAGTATGCAGCATTTCAGAACGAGAGGAGAGGTCAGCAGAGGTCTATCAGGAGACCACAAAATATAGAAGAGGATTTTCAATGACTAATATATATATTCTGTTTTATAATAGAAAATAAATGTATATGAGAAGAATAAAAATATGGTTTTCTTTTCTCTACCCACTACATACAAAAATAGTCATGGTATTATCTCGTTGACAGACATTTTCAATGATGCAGGACATTTGAGTTCAGAGTTTAGAGTCCAGAGTCCAGAAGTCTGGAGTTCAGAGCCCTGAGTTCAGGGCCCCGAGTTCATATAGGTAAGAAATCATCTTGTTATGCTTTCAATGAAGGCTGTTTCAACGACCCCACTCCACCTCCCCGGTCATATGACCAATGACCACGCCCACCAGTGGTCAGTCAGTTAGTTCAATTACTGATCAGTGACTGAACAGTAACTGAACAGTGACTGAACAGTAACTGAACAGTTGAACAGTGACTGAACAGTAACTGAACAGTAACTGAACAGTGACTGAACAGTGATTGATCAGTAACTGATCAGTAATTGAACTGACTGACTGACCACTGGGTGGACGACCCAATTATACCATACAGACATGATGGTCCATATGACAGGAGGAGTGAGGGTCATTGAGAATGTTCATATGTCATGTCTGAACATAGAGTGGGAGTCGTTGAAAATATCTATCTTCAATACCATTTTGATCTTTAGAGCAGCATGGCCATGTTGATCTAGAGTCTCCCATGGACATCTTGATCTAGTAGGTCTACCATGGACATATTCATCTGGCGTGATCTCATTACTATACGAAAATCACCCACGTACTGGTGGCATGACTGCACAAGACACAATGTCCATTTTTTCCCCTTTTTTCCCCTTTTTTCCCACTTTTCCCATTTATTTAGTTTGTGAGTAAAGCTGTTTATGGTTTCCTGTCCTAGAAATAGCTCCACTTCTTGACCGCATATCCTTTCCATCTAATAAAAAATGAAAGCAGGAAATATGTGGTGTGAATCATTTCCCGCGAACTCTATTCTTAGTCCAGATGTGAATTTGTTCTATTATGAAGTGTTTATTCCTTTCACTCTTATCAAAATTGAAACAGGATATGCGATGCAAATTATCTATGTCAATTTCCTGGGAACTCAATACTTTTTTTTTTTTTTTAATTTTTTTTTTTTTTTCCCCTTTTTTCCCACTTTTCCCATTTATTTAGTTTGTGAGTAAAGCTGTTTATGGTTTCCTGTCCTAGAAATAGCTCCACTTCTTGACCGCATATCCTTTCCATCTAATAAAAAATGAAAGCAGGAAATATGTGGTGTGAATCATTTCCCGCGAACTCTATTCTTAGTCCAGATGTGAATTTGTTCTATTATGAAGTGTTTATTCCTTTCACTCTTATCAAAATTGAAACAGGATATGCGATGCAAATTATCTATGTCAATTTCCTGGGAACTCAATACTTCTATTTTTTTTTTTTTTTTTTTTTTAATTTTTTTTTTTTTTATTTTTTTTTTTTTTTTAATTTTTTTTTTTTTTTTTTTTTTAAATTTTTTTTGCAAGAAAATTATTGTCTGAGGCTAGGAGTGATGAGGAGGAGGATGAGGAGGAAGAGGAGGAGGAGGATATTGAGGCAGTGTTGAATAACAGCAGTCCTAAGGAAGTGTACAACATTTATACTCAAAGTGGATTGAGTGGAACTAAAGTGGGTCCATATGTTTATAGAGCAATGTTGAATGATAGTAGTGCAGATACTACATTTGGACCAAGATTAGTTGGAAACAAGTACTATTTGGGTAGTAGACGTCTAACCTTTGGAAGTGATGGCTCAAAGATTGAACTGACTGACCCTACAGATGAAGAACATAAAATGATTTTTGATGCAACAGCCGGACTATGTGAGCTGATTTTTAAAAAGAAGCCTAACAATCAACTTGTCACATCACCTGACTCAAATGCATACAAACGCATTCTGTATTTGACCAATTTGTATAGGAAAAACTATGACCCAGTTGGACGTATTATAAACTCCAATGATGCCAAGTACAAGAAGACAATTTACTCACTGATAAGGAATGGTAAGCATAGTGGGAGAGGACTGGTGACACCATTTAATATGGTGGCAAACAATCAAACTAAGATTGAGTACGTCTACTACAATGATCCCAATGAACTTGTGGACAGGCTGAAACTATTGGATCAGTCCAAGGCAGTTGGCAACACTGGACATGAGAATGAAATCAATTGTATTTTAGAAGAGTTGATAGAAGGTGGCTACATAGTTGCTAATCCTGCATACTAGTTTCACTATATAAGAGACATTGCTTTGCTTATGTATAGCAGTCAAGTCATGGATTCCATAGGAAACATTAATGCTCGCTACAGGCGTTTGACCAATTTGGGAAATCCACGTGCTGACAGGGATGCTGTCAACTTTTCAACATGTAGAGAACTGATTTCAATGTGGCTGCCAAAGACAAGGGACAATACCACATCACAGGTATTTACAAGTCTCAATGATTCAATACTTACTGATATGATGGATCCAATTAAGCCTACTGATGGAGTAAACAATCGATATCTTGAGAAGAGGCTGATTGAGTTTGCTGGTAGAATGTTTTCAATGTATTTAGACATTGTGTTAGATCCGAAAAATACTAAAACTATGAAGGGATTGCCACCCAATGAAGAAACGTTTCATAGATCTTATGGGATTACCAGAACCCCCTCCTACAACACCACCCGCACAAACATTGTCCACACCAAAAAAAGTGTAAAACCAGCTGCTGAAACCGTTAAGAAACATTAGATGGCTGGATGTAAGAGAGAGAGGAAGTACCGGGGAAGAGGGGTACTGTCATCAATTGCAAAAGTTGCAGGTTCAATAGTTAAAAAGAGTGCTGGAAAATTGGTGAACAAGGCAATTGACATTCTACCTGTTGAACTTCACATCCCTGGTTACCAGTACTGTGGACCAGGTACAAAGCTAGAGAAGCGGTTGGCACGAGGCGATCCCGGTATAAATAGTCTTGATCGAGCCTGTAAGGAGCACGACATTGCTTACTCGAGGAGCAGTGATACAGCGAGCAGAGCAGTAGCAGACAACATTTTGGCAGATCAAGCTTGGAGTGTGGTAAACTCTTCAGATGCAGGAGTACTTGAGAAGGCTGCAGCACTAGCAGTCACCAACATCATGAAGGCTAAGGCAAAGTTTGGGGGAGGAGCAAGAAGTTGTAAGAAGAATTCTAGGAAAAGTCGGCACACATCGTCCAAGAAAGGTAAAGGACTTTATCTAAGACGTCAGCAGACATCATCCAAGGAAGGTAAAGGACTCTACCTGAGACAACAGCGCAGGACGCAGGGAAATGGGGCACGTCGCCGTCAATGTGGCGGCAAGAGAAGACGCTAGTTGCCCTACCTGATCGAGCCCTTACCGATGCTGATCTCTACAAGTATGCATGTCGACTGAAGCTAAAGCACTTTCGAGGAGTGTTTATGCGGGATGCTCTACCATTGAATGGGCCCTGGAGGAGAGAATGCGGCATTATCAACCTGGACACCAGCACTGGAGCTGGCACACATTGGGTGTGCTATGTGAAGAAGGATGATGTGTCTCACTACTTTGATGGATTTGGCAACCTGAGACCGCCACAGGAGTTTATCAACTATATGCACAAAGGACTGGAGCCAGCATCGAGGATTGAGTACAACTATGATCAGAAGCAGGAAGATCTTTACTCACACATCTGTGGGCATTTGTGTTTACAATTTTTGATTGATGAAAATAAATAAATAATGATTCACTATCTCTCTTGTACATTATTTCCATCCCTATAAATACCGAGTGTAGGCTGATTGCTACTGTGTGACAAGGACAAGGCATATTACAGTGCAAATGAATTCATGGCTGATAATGTGAATCCTATTATATTAAGCGAGCAATTTCTGTATATATTTGGTTATTTATGTCCAATGGATTTCTAAAACGGCTCTAACGATTTTCACGAAATTTAGAACATAGTAGGTTTATGATATAAAATTCGATTGCACTAGGTGTCATCCCTGGGAAAACTCGCTGAAGGACATGAAAAGGATAATTCATCCTTGGGAAAAGATTAAAAATTTCGTCGTCTGTCGATAACAGAAGATGCGTGTGCCTGTGTGGGAGATCAGCTGTCTAATCAATTAGCTTACCGTATTCGCGAGAAATCTAGAACTTTTAATTGACTCGATCAAAATAATCTGATTTGTTGACATGACAAAAATGGTATATCATAATATTCAAAGTTCATAACTATTTTACAGTTTTAAGTGTTATTTTGTTATTCAATTTGGTTTGTAAACAATCTAAATTAGAGCTTTTATGTTTTCAAATATTGGACTAAAAATTGACCTGAATTCAAGTGTATGGAACATTACCTACTTTTTGGAATATTTATAATGTATAAATCAAAATTCGGGGATGAAACAGTTTTGGGCTGTGCCTGTTAGTCCTTCCCCAATCATTTTAAAGAATTGAGTTCTGTTTATCAATAAATAAATAACGAGCGAAGCTCGGTGCCCCGATATTGAATCTTGAATCTAGCCTACTGTGGTGACGCCTGTTTTTCTTTTCAATATTGAAATGTCTTTAACGTAATAAATGAATATTGATATCAGAATATTTGGTATGTCTATACCATAGGATAATAATACAGGAAGTATGCTTTCTACTAGTTTTGTACTGGCTATGCTTTCAACTACGATACTTTCTCTATATGCTTCTACTGAGTGGTGGATATGCTATATTTGGCTCAAGATAGAGGAATTTTGTTGACATTGACGGGAAATGGGTGGAGTGGAGTGGAAGACGTAGATCGGTCATCGAACCTGGGACAGTGACGCACTCACGCATCATCACTTGGAATTCCGAAGTAAATTCCTGAACCGGCTCCCGGCCTCCCGGTGGCGGCAGCCTAACCATTGGCGGCTCCTAACCTTCTAACCGCCCGAATCAAGTTCAACTCTGGAGAAGCAGAGCAGAGAGACTCACTCATTCAACTGGGCGTCTTATCAAACCCAAACTGCTACTTAGCACTACATTTCGGCTCTTTAAATGCGCATAGCGAGTCCATTTTTGTGTCTCACTGCAGGCTGCATTTTTGCTAGCAGCCTCCAGGTATCCAACCATGCCCGGAATGTGATTCTAAACAATTTAAGAAAGTTATATACAGTTATCTGAAAATAATGCCTTTCACTCACTTGAATATCTGAATACCTAAATTGAATGTAATATAAATATGCTTTATCATGTATGATTTTCTATCCAATTGTGTATACTTTTAAAATTTATGACTTACCTATTGCTCTTGTTGTAGCTTGATGATTAATAAAATCCCATTATATTAAGCGAGCAATTTCTGTATGTCTGTTTATATTTTTATATCTGGTAATTTTTATATCTGGTTATCTTTATTATGGTTTTTTATGATATTCCTTAACAAGCTGCCTAATGTTGTGAAGCAGTTGGATGAGGCCGCCTTCAAGAGAACTGTCTGGAAGCTGCTGTGTGACAAGGACAAGGCATATTACAGTGCAAATGAATTCATGGCTGATAATGTGAATCCTATTATATTAAGCGAGCAATTTCTGTATATATTTGGTTATTTATGTCCAATGGATTTCTAAAACGGCTCTAACGATTTTCACGAAATTTAGAACATAGTAGGTTTATGATATAAAAATTCGATTGCACTAGGTGTCATCCCTGGGAAAACTCGCTGAAGGACATGAAAAGGATAATTCATCCTTGGGAAAAGATTAAAAATTTCGTCGTCTGTCGATAACAGAAGATGCGTGTGCCTGTGTGGGAGATCAGCTGTCTAATCAATTAGCTTACCGTATTCGCGAGAAATCTAGAACTTTTAATTGACTCGATCAAAATAATCTGATTTGTTGACATGACAAAAATGGTATATCATAATATTCAAAGTTCATAACTATTTTACAGTTTTAAGTGTTATTTTGTTATTCAATTTGGTTTGTAAACAATCTAAATTAGAGCTTTTATGTTTTCAAATATTTGGACTAAAAATTTGACCTGAATTCAAGTGTATGGAACATTACCTACTTTTTGGAATATTTATAATGTATAAATCAAAATTCGGGGAAGAAACAGTTTTGGGCTGTGTCTGTTAGTCCTTCCCCAATCATTTTAAAGAACTGAGTTCTGTTTATCAATAAATAAATAACGAGCGAAGCTCGGTGCCCCGATATTGAATCTTGAATCTAGCCTACTGTGGAGACGCCTGTTTTTCTATTCAATATTGAAATGTCTTTGACGTAATAAATGAATATTGATATCAGAATATTTGGTATGTCTATACCATAGGATAATAATACAGGAAGTATGCTTTCTACTAGTTTTGTACTGGCTATGCTTTCAACTACGATACTTTCTCTATATGCTTCTACTGAGTGGTGGATATGCTATATTTGGCTCAAGATAGAGGAATTTTGTTGACATTGACGGGAAATGGGTGGAGTGGAGTGGAAGACGTAGATCGGTCATCGAACCTGGGACAGTGACGCACTCACGCATCATCACTTGGAATTCCGAAGTAAATTCCTGAACCGGCTCCCGGTGGCGGCAGCCTAACCATTGGCGGCTCCTAACCTTCTAACCGCCCGAATCAAGTTCAACTCTGGAGAAGCAGAGCAGAGAGCCGGACAAACACTCATTCAACTGGGCGTCTTATCAAACCCAAGCAGCTACTTAGCACTACATTTCGGCTCTTTAAATGCGCATAGCGAGTCCATTTTTGTGTCTCACTGCAGGCTGCATTTTTGCTAGCAGCCTCCAGGTATCCAACCATGCCCGGAATGTGATTCAAGTAGTATTCAACCAATCATTAGACGTCGATCCTGAAATTGAGTCTTAATTCGCTCGAATAATTGTGGGAGAATGGAGCAGATCGAGAAATAGAATCTCAGGATTCAATGGGATACTAACTGTAGAAGAATGGTTACATAATTCATGGGACTTTGCCCCGGTTACATAAAAGTCTGTTAAATATTCTCGTTGATTACGAGTCTGTTAAATATCTTTCAAGTCTGTTAAATATTAACGTTGATTAAATGACGGTTGAATATAACGAGAACCAATCAGAAAAGCAGTAATCGTCTTCAATTAGTATTTGAGATTTGATCACATATTATTAATATATGATCAAATGATAAAATATGTAATATGTGATCACAATAATTATTAATAAAATGTGCAACAGGGCCTTAAACTATAATATTGTCTACTTGAGATTCATTTGTGATGGTCTATTCAACCTGACAGTACAGAGATAATTTCAGTTCCTATTGGATGCTATACTTATAACGTTATATTATTGTTACAATCAATGAATGATTGCATATCCCTGCTACTAACAGATCTTACATTCGTATTTCCTTTCCTTATATATAAAAATGAAAATAAGATACAAATCATTCTCATACTATACAACATACATGAATTCTTCGGGAAATATTGGATTGTATCAAGTGGAAGATTATTGTAAAATTGAAGTGATATTGCATTTAAATTTAATGCTAATGATATGAGTAATTTGCATAGTTTGATGGAACATGAGTAGAGTAAATTGGGGTTTCCAGTACTAATTATTTTGATTGGAGATTTTTTGACTTGAGAAAGATATTGGAGGCATTCTGTTTGGAATGGAATATTACTGTTCTCTAATATATTAGAAATATTAGGATTGAAAAGTATTATCACTCTATTCTTCTTACGAAATACCATATTATAAAAACATTGAAATGAAACAATCTTCCTTTTTCTGAGAAGTCCATATCCGTTTATAATATAAGCCATTTTTGAACCAATGTTTGGCTTTCCTTACCTTTAATGTAATTTGATCTCGATTTAAAACACAGTGGAAAAGCTTTGCCCTTTGGATTGATGAGCGATTTGTAAACTCAATAATATAAGCTCTGTTATCACGAAATTGGTTAATGAAGTTCATTTTCAATTGGAATATAATCTTTATTGCAATAAAGTGTAATATCCTCTCGATAAGCAGTGAACCACACCATTTAATAGATTGGAAAATGAAACTAGGAACAAGAATGTCTTGGGAACGTATTCAGATGAAGCGAATTCATATCCAACGACATCAACAGGAATTCAGGATGTTTTTTATCATCTGGTTGATCAATGGGATCCACATTCCAGTCGAAACATGGTAACAGATTGAAAAGTCGAAAGACGTTAACCATGAAGGTAGGCAATTTGAGCCACTTGTTTTATTTTTGACAAACACTGGGAAGAACGTGAACATTGATTGAAGTCTTATGAAAAGGAGGCTAGTGATTTCGGTGAATAGAATAATTTGAATGGAGAAGTGATAGTAGTAAGCTACATGGCGGCCAAAAAACGAACGTGGAGGGGCCAACAAACCAGTTTTAATTTTTGTTAGGCTACTCAAGCGGGCACAAGCCACTGCTCATCATAGAAACGCTACACAAAGACAACCCTTGCTTCTTATTCAAATGCATCTACCACCAGTAGAGTTGGTTTGGCACAAGGTATCATCCTCACTTAACGACCATTACCCCATTTTATACTCGCAAATAATACAAAGCACAAAGCACCTTGTCCTGTCCATTGCAACACGACAAGACTAAATCAACGGTAGACGCAGACTACAATCAATTCAACGTTTCAATGGAATCTAGCCGCCTGCCTTTCATGAAACTACAAACTTTGCATTTTCTAAATCAAGATTTTTTTTTCAAACGTATAAATGCGATCTGCTGCAATCAGATCATCACATAATTATCTATTTATTCAAGTTTCATGTGTGTAGAATCAAGTGATACATGTAAACCACTTAAAATTTTATTTTCCCTTGACTTGATAGAATATGTGGTCTGTTAATGCTGGTCACACACCGATTAGTCAAGACAAGACTAGTCACGTTTAGTCACAATACTGCACATAGTTGCTTATGGAGTCATGTCTAATTGCAATGACTAATCAGTGTGTGTTGCGTCATAAGCAGCAATGTGGAGTATTGTGACTAAACGTGACTTGTCTAATACATAGCCTATCATCTAACCTCATCATTTATCATCTGCGATAATTTATCATAATAGATTCGGGATAATTCCTTTTTGCGATTTTTTCTACATTATACAATTATTTTACAAGTAAAACGGTGATAATGTCTACAGATGGAAATTACTGAGATATTGCAATTATTTTTAAATGCTAGTGAATTATTTACAGCATTTAATTTGGATCTTCGTTTAATAATATATACGGTGATAATGTTATTTAATGAATTGAAAACAAATATTTCTAAAAAGGTTTTATAGATGTCTCCAAAGCGGTTTAAATATAGAATTTTCTGTCGTTGAAGAGAGTCACAACAAAGTAAAAAAGTTAAAAACCACTGACCAAAGCCAAGGAATAAGTAGTAGCCAACCACAAAATTTTTAGTTTGCCAGCGAGTTCTCCAGCCTGGGGGCTTGTCGCGTACTAGTTTAGAGACTCAAGGCTTTTGACGTTTGTGGCTTCGACGATAACTATCGAACGCTTTGAGCAATCAACTTTGAACCCTTGAATCCTTACTCCCGGTTGCACAAAGGTCGAATAAATTTTAAGCGCGATTAAATGACCGTTAAACTTGAATGCCACGAGTTCAATAATTTTTCGGAAGGGAATATTATTTTATAATGAGGGAAGGGAATAACGAATTCAATCAACATTTAATCACGGTTGAATATGTATGAGCAACCGGGCCATATTCTTGGAACCCTCGGAATTTTGGAGAAACAACTGAAAAATGCAAACTGGAAATGTGAAAAGTAGAGAGTGTCTTTCAAACTGACGCTTAGAAAAGTGAGCATTTAAACCAGTGGGTTGTATAAAAGTGTCTGTATTAGTCTGCATTAGGGTGTGATCACATTCAATGCTATATGGGCAAGTGCACGTCATATCATGCATGAGTCGAAAAACAAAATATGAAAGTGTCATTGAAACACGTGGTGACTTGCATGTAGCTGCTCAAACAAACTGAACGCAAATAGCAAATGCACGCGTTAAGTGTGAGTGTACCTTTTGCTCTTTCTAGATTTCGTTCCTAATCTGTGCGCTTGGACATGCATAACCAAGCGTGCACTTCCACATATTCAATGTGATCACACCCTTAGTGCTTAGTCTGCATTAGTAGGAGGCGGATGTCAGACACTTCGTTAGATGCAGACATCATTAAAAAAGAATGTTTTTAACAAGAGTAATACTACTTCATAGGTAGTAATTTTCTAGTTTCCGGATAGTTTGTGTAATGCAAGTTTACATTTTCAGTTATTTGAACTCTTTTGAACTCAAATAACTACTGTATAAGCTGTGTGTAAGTCGGAACAGGCAATAGCCTAATCCTTGCACGTAAGATGATGATGATGATTTTCAGTATAAACAGTCCTTAGTGAAATGAAGTCATCACATACTACTGAAGTAATGAATCATTACTTGATGAAAACATCACATACTAATGAAGTAATACTACTTCATAGGTAGTAATTTTCGAGTTTCCGGATAGTTTGTGTAATGCAAGTTTACATTTTCAGTTATTTGAACTCTTTTGAACTCAAATAACTACTGTATAAGCTGTTTGTAAGTCGGAACAGGCAATAGCCTAATCCTTGCACGTAAGATGATGATGATTTTCAGTATAAACAGTCCTTAGTGAAATGGAGTCAACACATATATAATTTAACAAAACACTGCATTTCTGGTCTCATTCTTTAGCATCATATCGGAGCACGGGTTTCATTCTAGTTCTCTCAACTAAACTCACTTATGAATAAGTCAATTATAATCAAAAAGTAAGACCAATAATGTCATTTTTGTAACAGTATAGAACATATCAAAATGTCATTTACACGTTTAAAATGTGTCAGTTTTAAATTAAAAACGAAGTGGATATCCTATCTCCGGAGGATTTTTCATAATTTTAATCTAGAAAGGCCCAGAGGGGCAGTGAAATTAAAATCGTCATCCAGAACTTCAGAGCTCACACCCACACACCGATCCACTTTCAAACGTTCAGGGCTCCACACTCACTTGCTTCTTTCCTCTTCCAAATTCAAGTATTTCAGTACTCAGCTATGATCGTCATTCCAGGACAGCTACAACTCATCAATAAAAAAAGTACCAAGATGAGTTAGGAAATGACATCGATATGATAAAACCTATACCGAAAAAGATTTCATCGTAAATCTTCAATAAAATACAATCTTATAATAATGTTAGAACTTTATCAATTTGGTGTCTTTAGCATTGATGCATGAGTTATTGACCGAACGTAGTGAGGTCTATGTTTTAACTCGGATGTTCTTTTGTTTGTCTGTATATAAAGCGATTACGGCTAAACGCGTTGATAGAATTCAATGAGATTTGGCAGGAATATTCCTTTTTCAACTGCGCGTCGATGAATACACAAGGTTTTATGAAATTTTGCGTTTAAGGATAATATATGAAAAGAAAAGGAATTCCTCCATACTCTGATATCACTATACAATATCATCTGCTTCGAAGATAGGATCAATCAGACTATAGAATTATTCATAATCAATCAGCTGACAAGTGATTCATTGCATGCATTACCATAGAGAAACAATAGCGTAAGTAGATATCCCATGGTACAGGGAATTTATGTCGTAACTTTTACTAGCGTTAAAAAGTTTCCGCTGCCATGGAATTGAATTGAATTGAATTGAATGACTGCCTTTATTTTCGTAGAGAGCGAAGTTAGGGCGCAGTCGGCCCTCTCTTACACTTAACTCTCTATTACAAGATAACAATACAAAAAAATACAAATAATATGATAAAGAAAAAAAAATATTACAAACAATATGAAAAAAACAAACTATATCTACTTATTAAAATAATAACAAATTTTAAATAATTGAAAAGAGAACAAAATAAATTAACTTGGAAAAAAAATGTATATAACAATACTGATTAACAGTAGTGATACTTCATCACTGTAGTGAACAAAAAAAAAAAAAAAAAAAAAGATCCTAATGTATACAAAATACAAAAACGACAACTATAGTGTTTGCTATACATTCCATTCCTACATATTATTATAAATCTTGAAGTGAATAAGTAAATCACATTTATATTTAATTGATTGTAAAAAAAAAAAAGACCATCAAGGAGCCAATTTCAAGATTCTACATTCACACACACACACACACACACCACACACCACACACACACCACACACCACACACACACACAACACACACACACACACACACCACACACACACACACACACACACACACGTACAAAGAAGATATATTGATCAATACACAGTCGCTATAAGTCGCTCCAGCCAGCCCCCCTCACAAAGTTCATGACAGCCGCACTGAACTGGGATGGATTGCCGCTGAATTGCCCTCACCTCCATTGGTAGCGAGTTCCACAGTCGGCAGGCAGTCACATGAAAAGACCTGTTATAGACCACCGTACGATGCCTAGGCACAGTCAACACAGACAAACTATTTCTAGTTCCACCTCTCCCAACCTCTCCCAGAAATCTAAATTTAATACTCAAATAATCAGGGCTCTTATTGGAGATTAGTTTAAATAGAAACATAAGTATGCGGTAGGATCGAAACCTTTTGAGCCTGAGCACGTTAAGCTGAACGAAGTAGGGAGTGATATGTTCTCCTCGATCTAGATTATTAACAAATCTTAAGCAATAATTTTGAGCTCTCTGAAGCCTATCGGACAGTGCCACAGTCATGTCATGGGTAACAGCGTCACAGTAGAGAAAGGTCGGAAAGATTAGGGTCTTTACCAGCATCAATCTTACCTGAAAAGGTAGAAAAGGGCTGATCTTCTTCAGAGAATGTATGCCAGCAAAGACCCTATTACAAGTGCTAGTAATGTGTTCGGTCCAGTCGAGATGTCTGTTCATTAAGACACCCAAGTTTTTTACTGTATTACAGTACTCCAACTGTTGGTCATTTATTGTCACAAAAGGTCCATTGGCATAGTCAAGGTTAGGTAAGCGTCTATTATGTCCTATTACTATTGCTTTTGATTTATTTTCATTAATGTTTAAACCATGTTGTGATGTCCATTCCGTGATGCTGAGTAAGTCAAAGTTCATTTTGTTAACAGCGTTGTCAAAGTCGTCAATGTCAAAATGCAAGTAAATTTGCAGGTCGTCAGCATACATGTGATATTTAGTATTGGTCAGTCTGTGAGGTAAGTCATTAATGTATAAGCTGAATAACAGAGGGCCCAGCACCGATCCCTGTGGCACACCCCTATTGACCACTCGCCACCCAGATTGACCTCCATTTGCCAGTACACACTGCTGTCTATCTGCTAGATATGATCTAATCCAGGCAATGCTGTTGGCTGAAAAACCCAGATTAATCATTTTTTTAAGCAGAAGAGGATGATATATTGAATTAAAGGCCTTACTCATATCAATCAGTACCATCAGAGTGAGCTGTCCATTATCCATAGCCAAGCGTATATCATCTGTTACACATAAAAGGGCACTCATAGTACTGTATCCCTTCCTGAAGCCTGATTGGAATTTATTGAGAAGATTGAACGTTGAAACATGACCATTAATTTGTTCATGTGCATATTTTTCTAGCCCCTTGGACATGACAGACAGCACTGCAACTGGACGATAATCAGATGGAGAGGAAGGATTGGAAGTTTTATTGAGAGGGATGATTTTGGAGGTTTTGAATTCAGTGGGGAAAACAGAAGAAATGAGTGAAGTGTTATAGAGATGTGTGATGAATGGAAGGGCAATAGGCAAAATAATTTTGATAAATTTCATTGGAAGCAAATCAGCACCAACAGCTTCACTCCTGATGGACAAGATTGCATTCAGTACATTGGCTTCAGTGTCCGCAGCAAAGTAGAACTCATCCTGCCTTCGAGCTGTCCTGTACTGGTCTGTATACTCTTGTGCCATATCCAATGTCCCTGGAATATCCACAAAGAAATTATTCAATTCATCAGGGCTGTGATTCAGTATCAACCTGTTCCTATCCTTGCCAACTCCGAGTTTCCTCAGTGTTCGCCATTTGGATGCAGTCGATCTAGCAGACCCAAGAGTGCTGCGGAAGTATCGGCACTTGGAGTTTCGAAGTTGCTGTTTGCAGTGATTCCTTGCTCTTTTATACTCGGCAAACAGCAGCGGGTCACGTGAGCGCCTGGAAAGTCTACATAATCTGTCTCGCTCCTTCATCAGCCGCCTGATCTCAGGACTAATCCATGGCGCCGGTACTCTTGTTACGCGCCTTACCTTAGGAGGTACAAACTTGTTGAAGAGGTAATGTGTATACTCATAAAACATTGTCAGCATTTCATTAACATCATTTGTAAAGTAAAAATAGTACCAGGGCAGACCAGACGCCTCTCTAAAAAGTTCAGGATAGTTAATATTCTTGAAATCTCGATAATGAATCAATCTTGGCTCAGGCTTGGGAACTTTGATGGCATAGACACAATAAATAAGGTCATGGTGTGACAATCCTGGAGCCGGCATCTGCCCATGTGTTCTGACCGCATCCTCCTCTGAAACAGCAATCAGATCCAACAGGGTGTGGGAGGCTGAGGTATGGTGAGTGGCCTGCAGAGGCAACAGGGATAAATTACAGGAGTTGAAAATTGTCATTAATTGATTTTTCTCAGGTGAATTGTGTCTAAGTAAGTCCGTGTTAAAGTCACCCATGACTATGATATGTCTGTAGGCAGCCATACTCTCAATGAGGGCAACTTCAAACTCCTCCATAAACCCAATGTGCGGAGGTCTGTAGCACACAGCGATAAGCACCTTGCTCCCATTGATAAAAATATCCAGAAGCATGAACTCTGGTTTACTTGCTCTGTTTGTGTCGGATTTAACAATAATTCTAGGCTTTAGAGCATGCTTCACATAGGCTGCAACACCACCTCCGTTTTTATGAAGGCGATCATTTCTCAGCAACGAGTATCCCGCTAGTTCAACTCGGCTTGAAGGCACGATCGGTTTTAACCATGTTTCGCATACCAAGATCACATCACACTCCTGTGTCTCAAACATACAGCGAAACTCATCAATGTGACAACCTATAGACTGCGCATTCACATGAGCTACTTTGAGAAATTTTGAATAATTAAGAAAATTATTGCGGAGCTGCTCCCCAACGCTCAGCGCGGCGCCGTCATCATTTCGATAACTCATTGGCTGAGATTACAATCACTAACGCGAGAGGAAAAGGCCGACAGAGACAGACCCCACAACCATAGACTACATCAAAATATCTTCTCAACACTATCACACAAACATTCATACTCCCTTGCATACTTATTAATACTAATGAGATATAGATCATGATGCTTTAACTAAATTTTAAGATTAGTAGGGATAAAAAAAAAAAAAAAGAAGAGGGAAAGCAAGGGTAAAAATAGGTGAATTATAAGCGCGGAGAAAAAAAAATAAGCCCACCAGAAAGCCAGACGAACATCATTGACTCCAATATTATTATATATAAAAATTTTAAGTTCGATGATTATTGAATGAAACATTTAAGATCTTCCAAGCAACAAGTAACAGAACATGAGAGCTGACAGCCTGATGCTTAACAAGATGAGTTACTAGAGCAGATATGTAATAATTTATTATTTAAATCAATTCAGTGTGATACAAGAAATATAATTGGAAGTGATAAGTGAAAGGATTCCTATGCTTAAAGCGCATTTAAAGATAAATTTTCATTTACATCCTTACGAAAAAAAGAAGTAGATATATCAATAAAGTACAAAAGAAAAATCATGCTTTTTATTCTATGTAATGATATTCGATTGGTAGTGTCCATATTGGAAGTGAAATGTGGCTTAAACTAACAAGATAGAATGAAGGCATGAGGAAAATCATCACAAACTGAGAGAATTGATTTGAAAAATAGATAAATAAATAAATCAGTAAAATACCAACAGTAATAGAACATAGCACAAACAGCATTGATCTACTAAAATATAACATTCATACATAAGAAAGGAAACAGAAGAGAGTGGCAGATGTATAGGATAGCAATGCAGATAATTAAATAGCAAGAAAAAAAAATAATTACATTTAGTAGGTAACGAATTGTTTTGTAAATCTGATCGAAATAATCAATCTACTAAATACATGAGAAATATATTAATTACATAAGAACAATTTGCATTCGAATACTATATCAACTAAAATGCATCGCACAAGATAGAGTAATTTGCAAAGCAAAAAAAAAAAAAGAGAAAAGAATAATAATATTCATCTCAAGAATGATAAGAAGAATAAATGAATAAATATTTATATATTTTCTAATGAAAAAAAAAATAAAATAAATAGATTAACTTACCCGTGATTCTCATCTGCAAACCCACAAATCTACCACACTCATCCATCATCAAAAAAGCTTACATTATCTATTCTGTGAGTCCACAATGTCATGATTGCTCGAATGAATTTTTCCGTTTTCGATCCATAAAATTCTTCCATCGATTGTCCATACATTCTTGAATCCAACCCTTGCTGCCACCTGCCTGAAGAAGTCATTCCGCCGCTTCGTGAGGTCCTCGCGAATCGTGATAGGAGTGCCTTTGAGCCGCCGCCTTCCCGAGATGACAGCACGCCGAGTTTGGTAGCTGATGAATTTTACCAGGACAGCTCGGCTCCTGGACTCGCCGGGGGCCGAAGGGCGGCCGACGCGATGACATCGATCAATCAGTGAAGTGTCCACTTTCAGGTCAAGTTTCTCGCTAAACATCTTTGTAACGACAGTTGTTATATTCTCCCCACTGACTTCAGGTATGCCAAATATTCTGACATTGTTGCGTCGTTGATACTGCGCTAATCCGTCCATTCGGCTCTCCTGAGACTCCTCGCGAGCAGCATAATTTTTACGTATGACTGCCACTTCATTAGTGAGTGATTCAATCTTTTTTTCTATTTCGAAAAAGCGCGGCTCTATTACATCCATGACATGAGAAGTGACAATCTGTTTGAGTTTATCAATGACTTTATCGGCGACCCGATCCGCCAATCTGTCAAGGAATTCGTCGTTAGAGATGAACTCAGATAAGACTCTCTGAATGAGACTCTTCATTCCGCCGTCGCACTCCTCCTCGTGACCGGTAGGCGTGGTGTGAGGTGGAGGTGGGTCGAGCGATGCAGCCGAATTCTTGTCGCCTGCCTTATCTTTTGAAGCCTGTAACTTTGAGTTGCTTCTAGTACCAAAATTCATTTCACACGTTACACTTAGAACGTTTCTACACAAATGTCGTATGTCCAATCGCAATGAAATTGAACACTTCTGAAGATATCACTTCCCTACAACTGGTTGCAAAAAATCAAGTCACTAGCACCAGAACTTACGATAAAAACTCGAGTAAAATGCGGAGCCGACACAAAGCACGTCAAGCAAATTTCATGTTCCTTATCTCTCCCACCGTAGGAAAGTATTGCTTTTCAAAAAAAATAATGTACCCTAATTTTAAGTTTTCTATACGTTTCAAGGTCCCCTGAGTCCAAAATCATGATTTTTGGGTGTTGGTCTGTGTATGTGTGTGTGTGTGGTGTGTGTGTGTGTGTGTGTGTGTGTGTGTGTGTGTGTGTGTGTGTGTGTGTGTGTGTGTGTGTGTGTGTGTGTGTGGTGTGTGTGTGTGTGTGTGTGTGTGTGTGTGTGTGTGGTGTGTGTGTGTGTGTGTGTGTGTGTGTGTGTGTGTGTGTGTGTGTGTGTGTGGTGTGTGTGTGTGTTGTGTGTGTGTGTGTGTGTGGTGTGTGTGTGTGTGTGTGTGTGTGTGTGTGTATGTGTGTATGTCTGTGAACACGATAACTCCATTCCTAATCAACCGATTGACTTGAAATTTTAAACTTAAGGTCCTTATACCATGAGGATCCGATAATAAGAAATTCAATAAAATTGAATTCAAAATGGCGGATAATTACTAAAAAACCATGTTTTTCACGGTTTTCTCGAAAACGGCTCTAACGATTCTCTTCAAATTTATACTATGGATAGCTATTTATAAGCCCTATCAACTGACATGAGTCTCATTCCTGGGAAAATTGCAGGAGCTCCGTAATATTCTTGAGAAAAATGGCAAATAACTACTAAAAACCATGTTTTTCACGATTTTGTCAAAAATGACTTGACCGGTTTTTTTGAAATTCATACCCTGTATAGTTATTTATCAGCTCTATCAACTGGGATGAGTCTCCTTTCTGGGAAACTAATGGGGGGTCCAGCCCATCCTTGAGAAATGGACTTTGTAACCTCGTTCTCGTGCATGAGGTAGGTAGGTAGAGCAGTTCATAAAAAGAACACATAGTCGAGATATTTCATCTGTAGAACAGCTGTTTTGACAACTATTAAGAGAATCATCGAATTTCACAATTTACACAAAGGTAAAAGTACTCTGAAAACACACATATAATATATTATAGAAGTCTGATCGTAGTTTCAAATATGTTGCTGCCAATCGTCATTATGTTATTCCCCTAAATTATTCTCGTTTGAGAATGGGGCTTACAGTTCAATGAGCAAGGAAAGTTGTGTGAGTGTACCACACCAGATTTTCTATGATGCGTTATGTTTAGTATCAATATTCGCACATTAATTTGAAAAACAAATTTATTAGTAGATTGAAAATAAAATAAAAAATGATTAAATAAAATAGATAATGCTGAAGAAATTATAATATTCTTGATTGAAAAAAAATATATAATAGTTAAGAAATATTTGTATCAAATGTAAAGATTATCACGGAACTGGATAAATTATCATATGGGATAAAAATTCAAACATGAACTGAGTTTATTAAAAATAAGTGAGTTTTTGATCTTGGAGAAAACAAATAACAGTTTTTAAGAGTAAATTATGATTCAACTGTGAAGTGTGATGCAACTGAATTAACTAGAAAAGGTGACATCAGATACTTGTGGATGAGAAAACTGCGTGAGGTCTACTGTTCACAGAACTACTAGTTATTAAATGAAAAGCATTCCCTGTTCCTCCCTTGCTTTGCTCTCTACAGTGGCTGCGTCACATAAGTAGATGGAAAGATGTTGTGAATGATTGAAATATTATAGTGCTACAGAGTGATGTGAACAAAAACTTTTGTTTTGATTGGTAAAATTATCAGCTAAAAGCACAATGGGTTCATTCACATCAGTTTAAGCAGCTTTCCAATCCGATCACATTTTATGATCAGTGATGACCACAGGCTAGAATGGTGCATGCGATACATGCCTGGAATCTTATAATATTAATTATGTGATCTGTTCTACCACCACCCCTCTTTCCCACAGTAATATTGGGCATGAGTAGGATCGGAACAATATATAGTAATATATTATTAGACTAGCCGTCAGGCTCGCTTCGCTCGCCATATCCGTCCCCCTGGACCCCCGACTGGATCGTCCAGAAATGAGATCAGCGGCTACATTTTTCATTTGAGCATGCTTCATTCCATCAGAAAGTCAAAGTACCGTACTGAGAAAACGCAGAAAAGCTGAGAAAAACGTTGGAAAAACGCTGATTTTGGGCGTATCATTGATGACATATTAAAGTCACCTCATCACAAAATTTTTAGACCATAGCTAAACCTCTGTACCAAATTTGAACATTTTCTGTCTATTACTTGATGAAAGAGCTGAGAAAACGCAAAAAAACGTTAATTTTGGGCGTATCATTGGCGTTATTTCAAATTCCTTCTAACACAACATTATTACACCCTAGCTTAGCTTCTGTACTAAATTTTAACAATTTATGTTCATTTGTTCTCGATAAAGCTGAGAAAGCGCTAAAAAACGCTGGAAAAATGCCGATTTTGGGCGTATCTTTGGAAATTTTTCCAAATCCGTTCTTAGTGCGCCTCTAAACGGTCAACTGAACATACCTACCAAATTTGAACGTTTTTGGTCCGGTAGATTTTTAGTTCTGCGAGTGAGTGAGTGAGTGAGTCAGTCAGTCAGTGAGTGAGTGCCATTTCGCTTTTATATATATAGAAGATTACACTTTGACGTGTCATAGACTGCAGGAGAGCTGCTTCCTTGATGTAGTTTCATATGACGAACAAGTAAAGTAAAATAAAACGCTGCATGATACGTGAGGCACGGCTATTCTCGGTTTAAAGAGAATGAATCACAACTTTTTATCATCATCAAAAGGTGATTCAATTAACTGCATACTGAAATAATAGCATTCAAGTGAATTTGGCAAATCAACGCTTACATTCGAAGATGTGCTAGCCCCTTTAAGGTAGTTATATTTAGAGAACGACAGTTTTGTATTATTAGTCTACATATATTCTTGCTATATGTTTGAAAAACTTCTAACATTGCAATGATATGAATGAATCATAATTATTTATTATGGAATGGACCATTGATTATCAATCATTGTTGACATCTCGTTTGAAAGAATGGTAATAAATTGAGAATCAAGAGATTAATTTAATAATGAACATTTTATAGTCGGATGTAATTCATATTCTTGTAAGAAGTCACTATGATAGCATGGAGAAAAGATAGCCAAGTGGACCGATATAAGTAGCCAATATCCATCTACTTTAACAGTGTTAGAACAGTATTTGATTCTTATGAACAAGTAAACAGAGAGCATCTTTATGCTATCTTCTCTCTATGCTAATAGTATCTGTTAGGTCGGAATAATTTATTTATATCAACCGGTTAGCTGATGCGAAAAGTTTTTGCACACGCCTTTTGTCAAGATGAAGTGCACAGATGAGAAAGGTTGTCATCCGAATGCATGCAAATGCGAATGCAATGTTGTACGCATGCGCCCACCCACGAGAGGGGCGAGGGGACGGACATGTGGCAGCAGGTGGAGTGCGGAATTAATTTGCGAAAATTATACAATTGGCAGAGGGAGGGAAGGTGCAAATGCTATTGTTGAGTGAATTGCAGCGAGTGCATCGGTGTGGGCTCGTGCTGTCCAGTGGCGAAAAGGGGTGGCCACCGGCCAAGGGTTGCCAATGCGGTTTGCGAAACTCCCTTCGCATTGCAAAAAGCCCTTCGCAAAAAACACCGGTTGCGATTCTCGGCCGGTGCTACACGTGTGCACCACGTGCTTTACCCCACCTCACAATCGAGCGCGCGTGACCTCTTGTCCTTCTAATTGGTCCATCTTCACCAGCACTCCACTCCATCACGTTGTGCATTTCGCATGCCAAAAAATTGCCAGCATCCTTTACATTGCACGCTCAACAAGTGGATGTTTTCACTCACTCTATTGCGCCCTTAATCCGAATGATGATACTTTCAGCAATTTATTTCGTCATGCACATGATAACCTGTTCTAAAGGCATCTGATTAATAATCGATTATGGAATGAATTCATTCAATTTCTTCTATTCATTCAGAATCAGTTATTTCACTTGGAGCTGATACGAAATTCAGCATTCTTTAATTTCAAGGAGTAGATATATTATCGATTTCATATTTAATTTTTTGGAGATGTAATGGTAGTCACAAGAGTGTCAGAGACTTGTTGCTTACTAGGATAATTTTGTCATATCATAGGATAATATTGTCATTCATGGACAATAACAATCCAGGTAAGAACAACATTGATACAATTAAAGTACTACTTACGTAATCCTTCCAGGAAGTAAGCAAAATTTGCGCTGTAGTTCGTTCTCGACGGGACATGCAACAAGACTGAAATACTGAAATACGTATGTCAGACAGAGCCTTCATTCAGTAGGAGCACGCCATAAAACATCAGGTCAATCAGGAATAATGGCAAATGGAATATGATGAAGATGATGATTGACCGAACGTAGTGAATAATACTGTACAAAGTACAGTTCCCACCAATCCACAATCTTCAATCCATGATCATAAAATTGCGGAGAATTGACGAGAAGCATCCACATCTGTATTTTTCCTATAGATTCCTCCTTAAACCTTCTATGATCAAGAAATATGCAAAATTCTATATATGAATCCTACGTAGGTTCTAGGGCTGGATTTTCCAATTGGCCCGTGTCAAAGGGTACCAATTCCCAGGGCACACGACCATAGAAAGAAAAAATAAAAAACCTACTAGTTATTTGGAGTAGCCGAAACTCAACATTTTTTTGAGTTGACTGAAGAAATCAGGCTAACAATACATTCTTATTTCAAAGTTCATTGGATCATATAGTTTTCATAACATCCCAGATAGCAATAAAGAAGTAAACTCGTATTGTTTTTTGCTGGTGGGGGAGTCCCTAAAGGAAAGGTTCCACCTAAACTAAGTATATAATAATTCAAGCTGCCAGTAGGCCTCACGATTATTATATCAGCCGGGAGTGACAGTTTAACGAACCCAGATAACAATACTGCAATCACTTATTATGGTTGATGTGAGTAGCTTTGGGCCAAACTCTCAGAAAAAGACTGCAGGTTGCTATCAATTCAATAATTCCTTGCACAAAAATTAGAAACATGCTACAAAGAACCTCCATGTAATAGATAGATAGATAGATAGATAGATAGATAGATAGGCTGCCTTTATTTTAACCTGGAGGGCGAAGTTAGGGCGCAGCCGGCCCTCTCTCCCACTTAACCCTCCTATACAATTCTAATGCATCTACATTGCAAACAACATAAGGAATTAATCTCTTAAATATAATAATAAGTAATATGATAGAAAAAAAAATATGTATATACAAATCAATAATTGAAAAAAAAAATTAATTTGATTTAGTAGAATATATTTTGGACTGAAATAAAATTAAAAAAAAAGTTGGAAAATAGAGTTATAGGAAAAAAAAATTTTTTTTTTATTTTTAAGCAAGAAACAAGAAAATTTCATGCAAACACACACCTTTCACACAAGCAAACACACCACGCATACACACCTCCTCATCCTATGCCCCGATCGCCCTCCCTCAGCCACGCCAAGACCTCCGCGCCGAACAGTGTCCGCCTCTCCACACTCCTCAAAGATGCGGGTAAGCTATTCCACAGTCTGCAAGCAGTCACACAGAACGACCTATTATATGTCACAGTGCGATGGATGGGAATGCTCAACAGGCTTGCACCATGCCTCGTATCTCTTCTGTTGATTCCTGCGAGGAATTGAAATTTCTGACTCAAGTAGAGAGGTGACCCAGTTGCCAGAACCTTGTGGAGGAGCATCAGCACATGATAAATTCTGCTGTCTCGAAGCTTCAAAATACCCATCTGAGTGATGTAAGGGCTTATGTGGACGTCCCTTTCAAGGCCAAAGACGAATCTCACGCAGTAGTTCTGAGCCCTTTGCAGTCTTTCAGAAAGAGTCACTGTCATGTCCTGGATGACCACATCTCCATAATGGAAATGCGGAAATATCAAGGTCTTCACAAGCATTATTCTCTCCCGTAAGGGGATAACAGCTCCAATTCTCTTCAGTGAGTGAATGCCTGCAAAGACCCTGTTGCAAGTCTTTGTCACTTGTTCAGTCCAGTCTAGATGTCTGTTAAATGTAAGTCCTAAGTTTGTAATGTTTTCACTATAATCCAGTCTATGAGAGTTAATTTCGATGAAAGGTCCATGGTTAAAGTCAAGTTGGTTCAAAAGTCTCCTATTACCTATAACGATTGTTTTGGATTTTGATTCATTAATTTTCAATCCATGCTGTGCTGTCCAGAGTGAGACAGCAGTCAGATCCTCATTCATGAGAGTAACTGCTTCACCAAAGTTATCAGTCTTGAAATGTCTATAAATCTGTAGGTCGTCTGCATAAAGATGATATCTGGAGTGTCTGAGTCGGTCAGTTACGTCATTTACATACAAACTAAACAGTAGTGGTCCCAAAACTGAACCCTGAGGTACCCCCCTGTTGACCACCCTCCATCGAGACGTGCTGTCCAATCGAACACACTGCTGTCTGTCAAGAAGGTATGACCTCACCCATGCCACACTTCTCTCAGAAAAACCATAATTTTTCAGTTTTTTCAAAAGCAGCGGGTGATAGATACAATCGAATGCCTTGCTCAAGTCAATCAACACCACCAGTGTAGATTGTCTCCTATCCATGGCCATTCGAATGTCATCTGAAACACAGAGCAAAGCTGATGTGGTGCTGTGTCCTCCTCGGAATCCAGACTGATGTTCGCTGATGATTCCTTTCCGAGTAATATAGCCGCTCATTTGCTTATGAGCAAGCCTCTCCTGACCCTTAGACAAGACAGACAGTATGCCGACCGGCCGATAATCAGAAGGAGAAGTGGGATCAGGAACTTTGTTGAATGGAATGATCATGGAAAATTTGAATGCAGATGGGAAGCTGGAGGTCATAAATGAAGTATTGTATAAATGTGTGATAAACGGAGAAATGAGAGGCAGAATTAGTTTGATTAGTTTAATAGCTGTGTTTCTGAGATTGAAACTTATTACGGTACATACTAACTTAATATAACTATGATTAAGCACTAAAGTAATCGAAATTAATTTATTATGGTACCAAGTGGTAAACCCGCTCCACTCGCCTTAGCCATTTAGCCAGGGTGCTCCGCCCCCTGTGCCACCGATTAAGTTTTTGACTGTTAGTTTTCTTGTTATTTTTTCAAAATATGGAAAATAGATATATATCGAAAATTAAGGCCGATAAAAGAAAATTTCACTGAAAAATTTTTGTTGCAAATTTCATGTAATTAATGGTCTTCGGCTGTTGCACCTGTCGTGGGACACTCTGTATATCTCTTGTGATAGCACAAATATGTGTCTTGTCTTTGTTTGTTTGAGAACATTAAAAAATATATATCCATTTTCACATGGAGAAAAACATCACATGATCCTTTTCCACATGATCGAGAAATCATGAGAAATTGACAATATATTGCATTTCAGTATACTTCTCCAATCTCCAAAATTCGAGAAACTTTTACATCATTCATATTTCATTATTGCAAGTCTACTCGAAAATATGATAGAGTATTCAAGCAACGCATAGAATTTTTAAAACCTTGATAAAAAGAAAACTCTCCAATGAATTTCAAAAACATTGGTGAAAAAAACTCTCTAGAAAGAAACTTTCAGCTCCGCCTTCCAGCTGAACCTGCGAATCGGATTTGAACTTTTAGCTCGTTTCCGAGCTCGGGATTTAGCTAAGTTCTAGACTTTAAACAACTGGAGTCAGAAAATTGGCTTTCCGAAACTGGGCGTAGTCGTAGTCCACGTTCAAATTAAATTTCGAAAAACTAGAAAATTGAACACATAATAAAATAAAGAGAAATATTGTCAAGTTTCAGCTATTCTGAATTATTTACGAATGTTTTATTTCGTCAAGGAAAAACGTTTCCAATTATAGAAATGAGAAAATAAAGATTATAAAAAAAATGCGACTACGCCCTGATTGGGAAAGCCAATTTTCTGACTCCAGCTGTTTAAAGTTTACAACCTAGCTAAATCCCGAGCTCGGAAACCGGCCACTATAGTTTTATACTTTTGAACGTTTATACTTTTATCGTTGTTGAAATAAATAAATAACCCTTTCATTGTATTCTTATCATTTAATAACTTCTCAGAGCCATGAAATTGATGTAGGATTGGCTGAATTAGCAGTCCACGCCTTCAAAACCAGGTAGCTGTCTGATTAGTCGATGGGTTGAGGGATTATTAAGCCCTCCATTAATTGACACTTCTCTTAATTTCTAAGGGAATTCATAGTAGGCTACTCATAATACATATCAGAGAGATAAGGAGTCACTAAGAGAAATTTTAACAAGAATAGGTTGTTAATTTTTATAACAATTATTCAACGACAATCCAAATTAAATCCTGTTCATATATTCATAACTATTTGAAAAAATCAATCTTCCATTTACAGTATTTTCATTTATTTTTATAAAAGTGGTTGTATTCCAATTGTATAAAAGTGATGGTATCACTCAATAAATGTATAATTAATAAGCTTTTATGTAATGTTTAATCGGTCATTAAAGGTGGCAATTTGAAATTAGACATACAGTAGTATGAGGAAATTGAATCCAAAATTCTCCATGTTGGCTTACAACCAGGTGAACATGATATTGCCTGAAGGGATACTCTGAAGGGGAAGAATAATTCTGGGGAGGTTGGGAACCCTTGTTTCGCGCGGATCGCGACCAGATCTCGTTATTCCCGTTGAGAATAACAGTTTGGCGGTGGAAATTCCAGTTACAAGAAAACGATTCTTGAAGTAATCGGATATTTTTTTTTGAAAATCAATCCATCAGAGGAAGGGTTCTCCTAAACAGGCTGTTGTTTACATTACATATGCGTATTATTATAAACATGTTGTGATGCCGTTTAAGCCTACTCAAGCCGCTTGTAAGGGCGATCATTTTCTTTTCTGTTCTACATTGTTTCCCATTGTATTCCGGTTCATTACTCGCCAGTGCATTAGTGGGCCTATGACCTATGTCCATCAGGAGGCAAAAGGGCCGACAGAGTCTACATTTACCTGTGACCTGTGACCCCAACTATCAAGAGCTGCCGCTTAAGAGATCCCACGAGGAAATGGAAGGCTGCACCGCACCTGAATACAGGCTCAAACCGCAAATGAATAGAGTTCTCATAGAACAGCCCATGCATTTACAATTCAACCCACTTCCAGAAAGAGCTCCAAAAACAAAGACACTGGGAGAAACAAACGTAAGAGAAGCAATGTCCCTGCAGTGGAGTTTTCCTTTTCAATTTCCCATGAGTACCGGCGAAAGATTCTACTATACCTCACGTAGATAGATACAAAATACATTGGACAGATTGTATAAACAGTGGCTACATAGTGTATCCCAACTTCTAGGCTGCTACTAGTGGATACATTCAAAAATTAGATCAGAGAAAACCTGTACATAGTTTTTTACACTATTGATTTTTTTTCTATGACGAGATCAACTAAAGAGGTTTTTGAGATTCTAGGATGTAACAAAATTACTCATTCTTCAAGTCATTGGAATCAGTATTTTTGCCAAATTGTAATAAATCGAATCACTGTTCAGTTTTAGCTTGAGAACTGCACGAGTAATTAGAACTGCACTGCATCTCTGATCCAAAATTAAGTTCACTTACGAATAAAACGCATTCTTGGAGTGCTTTCATGCGGATGATACGCAAATAAGCTTTTGCTTTGACGTAGTAAGGGAATGAGGTGAAATGATCTAGTGACAATGCCTCAGTGTTATTGGAATCCACGACCACAGGCAGGAATATAGCAAACGGGCACCAAGCTTCGCTCCGGAGTACAAATGAATAGAAGCATAAAAACATAGTTTATGTTTATTTATTGATAAACAGAACACAATTCTTTAAAATGATTGGGAATGCAACAGGCTCAGCCCAAAACTGTTTCTTCCCCCAATCTTGATTTATACACTATAAATAGTCTAAAAGTAGGTTACGTTCCATATACTTGAATTCAGCTCCAATTTTCAGTCCAAGCATTTGAAAACAGAAAAGTTCGAATTTAGATTGTTTAAAAATCAAATTGAATAACAAAATGACACTCACTAATCAAATAAAACTTTAAAATAATGATTAACTTTAAAAATGTTTGTATACTTTAATTTAGAACGATATACTATGTTTTCTACAATCCTATACTATTAAACGAGCAATTTATATTCATATGTTTAGATGTTTATATATCTGTATGTGACCGGATCTCGAAAACGGCTCTAACGATTCTCACGAAATTGGGAAAAAAGTAGGTCTATGATATGAAAATTCGATTGCACTAGGACTCAACTCTGGGATAACTCGCATTAATAAGGATAAATAGGTCCTCGGAAAAACAGCTGAAAATTTTGTCGTCTTTCGGTAACGTATGGAAGTGAGTGAACGAGTACATGTGTGGGATCATTCAGCTGATCTCACGAGAAGAAAAATTCAGCAAGAAAAACTTATTTTCGTTTATTTCTCTTTTTTTAGAAAACATGTTTACTTCAGAAAGTCCAAAAAAGTAGGTAGATGTTATTAGTGTAGAATAGTACCATAGAGAAACAATAGCGTAAGTAGATATCCCATGGTATAGGTAGTTTATGTCGTAACTTTTACTGTTATATCAAGCCGATAGTCCACGTAGCTCTTTCCCTTGAAGCTGTGTGACACTGGTAGCCTCTCATATTTTGCCGTTCATACACTCTCATCCGGCCAAAACAGTAAAAATCGACAATAATCAACAGTAATCGGCTTGAGATAACAGTGAAAGTTACGACATGAACTCCTATACCATGGGATATCTACTTACGCTATTGTTTCTCTATGATAGTACATAGTATATTAACAAATATTGTAGAAAACATAGTATTATCATTCTAAATCGAATTCATAGTATATCTATTTGTAATTGAAGATGTGTTTGTTTTTTGAAGTGTGAATGAATTGGTATTTTGATGAGTGATAGTAGCTTAACCTAGATTTTGATTTGGACTGTAGTATACATTTGAAAAGGGACAGTTTTGGACATAAGCCTGTTTTGCCTCCTCATATAACTGTAAAAATAATTGTACAACTGAGAAAATGAATACCGGTAAATAAATATAAAATATAAATGCAATCTTTCGTTTCAAATTTTCTATGCTTTTACACTCCAAAGCGAAGCTCGGTCCCCCGATATTATTTGTTAATATGAATAAAAAATAATGGATCTTGAATATAATCATATCGATGGTCATGTCAAGAAATCAGATATTTTGATCAAGTCGAATAAATTTTCTAGATAATATTTCTCGTAACAAGCTGATCTATTGAATAGTTCAACAGCTGAACATAATAATTCTGACTCACTACCACACACGCACTCGCATCATCTGTTATCGACAGACGACGAAATTACCATTTGTTTTTCCAAGGATGAATAATTATTATACTTTTCATGTCCTTCAGCGAGTTTCCCCAGGAATGAGACCATGTGCAATTGAATTTTTAAATCAAGTACCTCCTATATTGCAAATTTCATCAAAATCGTTAGAGCCGTTTTCGATATCCGTTGGACATAAATAACCATACACCCATAATATACCAATATACCCATATACCCATATAAATATAATTATAAAGAAATTGCTAAATTTATATATAATATAATAGGGTTAAGATATATTATGAGAAAAATAAGGTTTTTGAGATAAGCTTGCTTAAGGTTGTTAAGCTCTATGATCGAGTGAGCAGTTTTAAATAGCAGATGAGTGTAATTTATTTTTAAATTTAACCGATAATTTGTTAATAATAAATTGAAGATTTCATTGGTTTGTGAAATCATTCACCTCCAGATTATTCTACAATATCAGAATTGCTGAAAACTTTGATTGGAATAAATTTGAATCGATTGGAGTTCAATTAGAAACAACGAGATAATCTAAACAAGCTTTTGTGATTCTAAGACGACACAAAATTACTCATTATTCTTTACGTCATTGAAATAACTAGTTTTGCAAACTTGTAATACATAGAATCAATGTCCAAATTCACTACCCAATTAAGTCATCAAACCGCAATTGAAAATCATAGTTTAGTTCATGAGTTTGCAATTTAAAGAATCCCCTTGTAAAATGAAATCATCAGTTTCAAGTAATTAAGTTGAATGTAATTTCGGTGGGAAGAATAACATTGGTTTGTTGCCAGTGAAGTGAATACTTTAATTTCACTATGATATGGTGTGAATCTTTCCTATTGAATCATTTTAACATTTTGAATGATCATGTAAGATGTGAGATTATTTCTGGATCGTCTGGAACGATAGCAATCAGGGCTATTCCTCTTCTAAGTGAGAAGTCAAGCTAATTAACAAACTTATATACTACATCATTTTCTAGAACACTATTCTATTGCCATGATTAATACAAAATTCTCATCAATAATTTATTATAATTATGACTAATCGGAGATTATTGAACCTATCTTGCTGTTTGGAAGTGGAAACTGGTCAATGAGATCATCTCATGAAAATAGGATAAGGACTGTGAAAATGAAGTGGCATAGAAAAACTGTTGGACAAGAAGGAATAGCGTGAGGAATACTCGAATAAGGGAAGAACTTGACATGAAGATGTCGTCAGTGAAAGGATAGAAATGAGGCAGTTGGGATGGTATAGTGACATGTACAGCGAATGATTGCAAAGCAAAACAGTATGTCAATGTGGGAGTGCAAGGAAGGAGAGCAGTGAGACGACCAATGTATTCGTATGAGGATCGGATTGAGGAGATGGGTCGGATAAGAGGAAAGATTGTTATAGAGATGTAGAGAAAGGCGATGGATAATGAATCATGGAAGAAATGGACTGAGGCTACCCCAACGCTGTAATGGCAACACTGGTGAGAGGCAAAGAAGAAGAAGATAATCGAAAAATAATTTATATAATTACATAAATTCTAATATTCAATTCTCAATTTCGTATTTCCGAAGAAATTTATTCAAATATCCACTAGCAAGATCAACCTTTTTTTCTTAAATCCTATCAATTTCATCCATGAATCCATCATAACTGTGATAATAAATTAATAGATGCAACTCAAATAATTCAAACCATAAGTTGGATTTGGAATCACCCGAAAACAATCACCAGTCATAAGATTAGATTGTTTTCAGAATTTGAAATGTGTAAGTGTGAAGACTGACTTCTCGGGGCCTCGTGGGTCAAGAAAAGAGTATTATATAATAATACTATTAATATTATATTATTAATAGTATTAAAATATTATTATTAATAGTATTAATACTATTAACAGAACTACAACAGAACTTTTCAGGATGGCTGTAAATAAGATATCCATAGTCAGGCTGATCGCCAATATTCGGAACGAATAGGCACTAGCAGAAGAAGAATAGTATTAAAGGAGTGTAATAGTATTAAAGGAGTGTAATAGTAGTAAAGGAGTGTAATAGTATTAAAGGAGATTGATCAGGATTCACCATGCTTTTCCTACTGTACTGTTCTCTCACAGTTTTCCAAGAATAAATTTCAATGATTTCAAATCCATTCTACTTCTCACAAAGTTTTTGTCAATGAGTGTGTAGGTAGTACTACGACCCCCCTGGTCACCCTATTCCCCTCATAGGGTGACGCAACTAGATTTTGTTTATTGATTTATACATTGATACATGCAATATCATTCTCAATTATGAATGATTGGGAAAGGAACAACAGGCTTAAAGCCCAAAACTATTCCTTCCCCAAATTATGTAGAAATTTAGTTTCATTCCTTCATCTCAATATGATTTAACAAAACTGAAATAATTCAGCTGCTGAATAACACAAAACTACTTAATATTGTCAAATTCTTGCCATATTTGGGCCTAAATGAGTCGTTGGGAAGGACGTAAACTAACATGAGATCAAGATAGGGGCACTCATAACACTAACACTCGGTTGCACAAAAGCCTCTTGAATTATAATCATGACTAAATGTCTCGAGAACCAATCAGAGAAGCCTTCTTTTCCAAAAAGCCTTCTCTGATTGGTACTCGTGGCATTTGATCATGATTTAAGTTCAACAGGCTTTTGTGCAACCGAGCCTAAACATTGAACTTTTCAAGTTAAAGACCTCCTTCGAGAAACGTAGTGAACCACTTGTAATATTCTCAAATCCATTGTTTGTTAATAGTACACTCATACACTCATATTCATGGTAAGATTAACATATTCTTTTAACCTCTCTTCTCGATTGTACAGAGACATATTTGAAAAATTATTTATCATTGGGCCCGAGTCTTCAGTTTCGTGATTCCTTGGTGATGATACACTGTTATTTATGTAAAATATTGTCTAACTATTGTTTATTATGTTCTATATTCTACATTATTTTGTAAACTGTCTCTTTTTGAAGAGAATAAACCTGATTTGAGTCATTCCACTTGAAATATGGTCTCAGTCTATATCAAAATTTCCTTGCCATATATATTTCAATCATCAAAATTACTGTAGCCCTATTGCAAAAATATATTGATGAGTCATCGGTTTGTTGGAGAAATGTTTACAGAGTGACTGCTTTATGGACTGCTGGGTCTCTGATAGAAAATACGACGAAATTGTACATGTAGCCACAATAATGTTTGCTGAGTAGACTTCTATGAAACAGGAAGATATTCTGTGATAATTCTTTTAGAAAAATGCATTACATGGATGTAAAATACTGTGAAAGGTTTTCTGTGAGTAGGTGCAGCAGCATCAGCAGCGGTGGTCACCCTCTTCGGTCACGGCTAGGGTGGATGCTCCCTCTCGAAGGGTGGGGAGGACCTCTCACTTGAAAGGGTCCCTGCCAAGAGGGTGCCCTGCTCTGCTCTGCTCACCCCCTCCGCTCTCTCTCCCACCAACACAGAGCGAAGCAAAGAGGAACGCTCTCTGTATCTGCCGTCGTCCAGGGATGGCAAAAATTCAAATAAATAATTTCCGGCAAATGTAGGTTTAATTATCTGTCATGAAACTGGTTTCATCGGCACTGTCATACTCCGAATAAAAACATCAACAAGCCAAAAGGGCCCTCTGATTTATTATCACGTCCTGTTGCAGTCAGCTTTGAGCTCACTAGAACGAAATTATTCTACTAACGCCTCCAACTTCAGAAAAAGTATTGACTGAAGATACGTATATAGAAGTATTTTTCTTATTTCTAAGGCGGTATCAAATTGTGAGGTTATTATTTGATTGCATCATTTGATATCTCTAGCGTTCGATGAAACTCGTTGAATCTATGAGCAGTATTGTAGTTGTCAACTTAAATTCTGACAATGGACCGAGAACTGTCATAATAGAAAGTCAAAACTTACCCAAAAAAGCGAACAACGCTTCTAATTTATCTTCGGTCATTGATAGTTTATACAGTACAGTGGATGAAAATTCAACACAAATAACGTTATTGTAGATGAACACCTTTCAAGAGACTTCTTTCAACACAAGCAGGGCTCTTATAAATGATCAACACCACAATAATTATTTTCTCATGTTCACATAATTAATAATGATTCACTTTTGATTTTTCCACTCTCCTCCTTTCCTCTCATTATATTTTTATAAACTTGTGGATTTGAATTAAAGAATTCGATATTACTCATTCAATAATGCTTCATAATCAGTTCAGTTTTCAGTGATTATCAAGTTTCATATTAAAACATAGTTCCGTCCTTCTAAATTTAAAATTTCAATTTCCTTTGTCTGTGGACAAAATATTTTATTCAAATTCTTGAAAGTGAAATGTCATCTGTTTTGGAAATGTCACTGTTCATGAAATTTGGGAGAAGAGCAGTTTAATTGCTGTAATTGATCTTCACAGTCGTTGAAAGGCTATACAGTACAGTGAATGAAAATTCAACACAAATAACGTTATTACAGATGAACACCTTTCAAGAGACTTCTTTCAACCCAAGCAGGACTCTTATGAATCACTATAATAATTATTTCATGTTCACATGATATTTCACTTCTGATTCTCATACATTTCTCCTTTTCTCTCATCATATTTGTATAAACTTGTGGATTTGAAGTAGAGAGTTCCATATTATATTACTCATTCAATAATGCTTCATAATCAGTTCCGTTTTCAGTGATTATCAAGTTTAATATTGAACCATAGTTCCATCCTTCTAAATTAAGATTTCTAGTTTCTCTGTCTTTAGACAAAATATTTGATTCAAATTCTTGAAAGTGAAATGTAATCTGTTTTGGAAATGGCACTGTTTAAGAAATTTGGGAGGAGAGCCGTTTTGTACTAAGCATGTTACTCTCTCCCGACAATAGTTATATGATTTATAATTGTATCAATAAATGAATAATTTGCGTCCGAATATGTCTGACCTAATTAATAGGTCATGGTGATGCAGTGGATCTGATGAGGCTTCGATGACTTGTACTACTTTAGATGGTATTGGCATTTGAACATCTGAAGCAAGGGAACAATCATCTAATTCAATTTAATTTTAATTTAATTCAAACGTCAAACTAATCTATCATTCAAATCTCATCTATCTAATCATTCAAAATCATTGACCGAAAAAAACTTTCATAAATGTCTATTACAAGACTTTGTTGCATGATGATACCCTGACTCGGGAAGTCGAACCGGCCTTGAGAAACAGGAAGCTCTACAAAATGCTGACACTTTATCTCTGGACTGTGACAACTACAATAGGCGATAATAACAAGAGACTGGTGTTTTAATGAGTGTTGAATGGGTCAATTTTGAGTGATAGCTTACCAGTACAAAACTCATAAGAATCCGGAACGTGTGTTCTTTATGTGAGTGGTGGTAGCCTATGTTGAGGGGTGGGGGAGGGAATACTCACTCCTCCCGGGAACGGGTTCCAAGACTAGAGCGGCAGCTAGATGTTTTTGATGCGGCCAGCATTACATAACCGACCTTAGGCTAAGTACTGCCATAAAGGAAGCGGGAAGGGCAAGGAGGCTGAGGGTTGGATATAGTAAAATGTTGCCATATAATGTACCCGTTGCCTGCAGCTCTCCATGTCTGATACGATTCTTACCATCACCATTTTGTTGTATTGCTTCATTGAGAAGAGTAACAGTAGCGCGCCCCAGTGAAGCGGCTATTCAAGCATCCTGTCCTCAAGACATCTTCAGAAAGATGCTTTGATAGTTTATCGAACCTCAGCCAACGAAAATCTCACTCATCATTTCTTATATGCGTAGATGACCACGCCGCCCTGAGTAATATTTTGCACTGATTTACAAAGTGTGATAGGCGAATTATGGTGTAAAAAGGCGATATAGGCGAGCTATGGAATGATTGATTATTCAAAAATAAACTCAAATCCTAAAGCGATTCAGGTCATATCATTCCACACCTCATCCCCCATCGTATTGACAATGCATTAAGATTATAATAGCACAAGTTTACCTTTTTTCCTCTCCCTATAATTTTGATAATGTACTTATTGTGTAAATGAATAAAGAATAAAGAATTGGCAGACGTGTCAAGCGTTTGTAGAAGTTCAATATATCAATGAATAGCTTCGAACCGATAGGACTATCATCCCCTTACAAGAGTTGTTGATTATAAAAATGTATCTATGTAGTCAAATACTGTTACTGTATTGAGTTTTGTATTACAGTACATTTTCTCCTGTAGAAATCAATGCAGTTACAGTTGTACAACTCCATCATTGATACGAATTTTGTTTAAAATAATTATTTCACTAAATTTAATTTCAACATTTCCATCCACATCAAGAGGAGGGATAATAGTTATTACTGTTATCGTAGTTGCTACTACGGATACAATACTTACCATTTTTTTAGGCATGTGAGATTGTAAGAGTTTATAGAGGAGGAGAAGAGATCAAATCATATTTAAAGAATGATTGCCAACGAATGGCTCCTCTACTAGAGAGTAGCCTACTTATAAAGCTCAAATATAGTGCATAGTGCACAATACCTATAAAATCGGTCCCGGCTGCCTAAAAAGCAGTCGTTAGGTCATGTCAGAGGCCCTGAAATTGATCAGTTGCGACCTGAAAACTCTGACACCAGACCTAAGCCAGCCAGGTCACACGATATTATTATTACTATACCTATAAAATACAGGCACCTATCAAATTGCCACAACCTTAGCTGTGAAATAGAGTGAGAGAGAATAACTGTTGTTGTTAAACCAATGTGTAAAGGACGGAGAGAAGTGAATATGCGGGTGATTGTGGGAGGAAGGGTGGCTGCAGGCCTAGAAGCCCTAGTCCTAGTCAAAACTAAACTTTTTCTGGCCAGCTGCCGTTTGGTCTAGGACTCTTCCACCTGCCATTTAATGACGTCAAATCAATGGCAGTTTGGACATTTCCAGCGATTCTAACAGCAAAATAGGAAAATGGTCTGGGCTGAGCACTACACTTTTCGCAATTCTCAACATCTGCTCACTCACAGCAAACAGAATAAGAGGAAGATTTCATAATTTATACTTCTTATCTCTCTTCTCTACTTTACCCTCTTTGATCACAGGTTCATCTCCAACAAAAACGTCACAACTAAACTCCTGAGCAGCAGCATTCTGTCAAATCTAGCAATCTAGCCGTCAAATAGTAGCACAGGCTGTGATGACCGTCTTATTTTGAATAATTTCAGCCAATGACTATTATGTTGGTCAAATTTTGAAATATGGTATAGCACCGCGTTGCTATAGTGAGGTCCTCGTTAAAATCTAACCTCCTTTTTTGAGACATTTATTTGTAAAAATTTGGGAGAAGACAGTTTTGGGCTATGCCTTTTGTCTTTTCCCAATCATATTTTAATCATGATTTGTGATTGTGAATAAAATAAATAAATAAATAATGGCAGTAGAGACAGAAAGGAGAAAACGTTGCCGATCTTCGGTCTTGTCAATGCCTTCTATAAACGGTAGCTGATACACGTTTATTAAAGTAATATTAACTGTTTATTCTCGTTTAAAATAATCAATTATATTTTATTAAGCAATAAATTATATTTTTCAATAATTTCATAATTAAAATGAAATATTTTGCTAATTAATTAATAATTCTACATTGTTAAAAGACGATCTGGCAACAGAGCAAAGCGAGAAAGAGATAGCGCTATACACTTTGTTGAATGAGAGACGGATAGCAATATGATTGAAGGATAGCAATACCATTGCTAATCAAACACTGCCATTATAACGTGGAACCCACTATAGTGGCTTTAATTTGAGAGTTATCACAGAAAACTAAGTCTTTGTATTTGGGTTGAAATGCAACATGGGTTCAAATGTATTTCTGTAATATAATGTTGAAATATTACATATGATTATATTCAATCTATATTAAAACTTGATAATTTTTTTAAAACTCATTCAATAGACTCCTAGATAGAGCAGAGCTGATTCTCCAAGATTACGTTGAGTTTGTAACAAGAGACAATATTTAAAATAATCAACTTATTAAGTTAAAGGTACAACAACATAAAAAGGTACTTATTTTGAAGCTTTCATCGAATCGAATAGAATATAGAATGCAATAAGAGATGTGATGGATTTTGAAACTGTGGTGGATTGTGCAACTGCAACTATTTTAATTGTTTAGTACGTCATTATAATTATTGTAATTTTAATTATTATTATAACTATAATAAATTATTGTATTCTCTCTATATTCTGTTATCTACGATGCTTTTATTTTTTGTTATCGATTATATGTAGAAGAAAATAAAGGTAAAATTTCACTGTATGTGCTGAGATTGGAAATTTGTAATATTTTAAGGCCCGGTTGTACAAAAACCGGTTAAATTTTAACCAACCAGAGAAGCCGTCTTTTCAAAAAAGCCTTTTCTGATTGGTACTCGTGAAATTAATCACGATTAAAATTTAACCGGTCTTTGTGCAACCGACACTTAATCTATCACTTCTAAGATTCCAAGAACTTAAGTTGTTGAAATTTTATCGAAAATCGATTGCTCTGAGTGACTGCATTTCCCATTTCCAGGATTCTCCTTATTATGAATAATCGACGACACTTGAAAACGTTATTATTCAGATGACTTGGGTCACGTCAATCACTTGATGCATTTCTTGTCATTTCCTGGTCCACCCTTGAGACCTCAACCACAGACCACGAAAATGAATAAATTGCTTAGCATTTGAACACGTCTACCTGTGTGGTAGCAGGGACCAGGAGAAGAGTGAAACAGAGAACGCATCTGAAGTTGACCTTCTTGTTCGAGCTAGAGGGCAGTTCGAGGGAAGCTAGATCTTGTCAAAATAATATTTCCAATTCATATTTCTCCACTTGATGCACGGGTTGTACGCCTGTCAGTTGCATGTTAGGTCAGGGTCAAAAACAATGGAGACGCGAGGGTCTGTAACCATGGCAACGCCATCTCTGGCGACGCAGCTCGATCCTTCCGACTCAAAAAAAGTAGTAGGCCTAGTTTGGTTTCAGTGGCCCAGTTTTAGATCCATAGTTTACTAAATAGCATCCGCTGGTGCAGTTGCAGATGCTCTGAAGGTCATCTGAATGCTATTCCATTGCAGTTCAAAAGCAAGACAAAAGCGAGCGATATTCTACACATGATAGAAATTATTTCATTAATTCGATTTCCTTATAGTGAGATTTTTAATAGAAAAATTTTTCAAACTTGAAAAATTCACAAAATTCTCAAAATGTTTTCATTTGAAAAATTTAGTATAACCATGACTATTCAGTCGAAAACACTGAATACATGCATTGTCTTGGAAACAATCGAACAAAGAATTGATTACACAGAGAAATATTAAAGTTTATCACAAACACGCCAATCTCTACCAACAATCCATTAAATTTAACGTTTATTTAAAATAAAATTCACCTACTTCCGCAAGTTAGCAGATTCCAAAAGAACTGTGATCAGTAGATGAACTTCTCAATCTGCGTACGTTTTTCAATGCAATGTTTAAATAGTTATTGTCAAAAATGAAATTTATTGGAACGAGTCTCTTTATTGAATTGGTTCTCTAGTGTGGCCTTTCTCGCCATGACATATAAATCATAATGGCCAGATTGATTTTCAAGATCTTATACATATTTTTCTTCCTAAATATACACTAATCTTCCTAAACTATAACTCTAAAATTGAATATTTATGTCCGTATCAATGAAATATTTATTAGTGGTTAGTATTTATAAATATTTATATTGTTGAGCTCTGCCAACCAAAGAGCTCTGCTTCTGAGAAAATATAACTTTTATCAACATCTGGTTTTTGGGATGAGCAAATATTGCTGAAGTTTCAGTAAATTTATTTGATTTTCATGTATCAATATTATGAATCTGCGGCGATTACACAATGAATTCAGAAATAATAATATTTCAATATTATTTAAACATATTTACAAGTTTTTTTTTGTTAAAAATGAAAATTATGATGACAAATAATTTATTTGTTTTGAGTTAAGAATGCAGAATCAATTAAGTTAATGTTCAATATTTTTTTAAAGAATTTATGTGTTCATAATTTTAATATACTTTTCAAGCTGATTATTCATTGATTTTAAATTTTTCTGAATAATATAAAATACGTTTGAACCTAATTTTGTATGTTTCCCACAAAAAAGCTGCCAACTGCTAACATAGCGCATCCAAAATAGTAGAAGAGTGAGTGGGCAGCAGGGTTTGTTTTGATTGTGACGGCCTTGAGAAAAGGAAAGGTCGATGCAGGCGAGAGGATAGCAGTACGGTACTGAGTTCATGAAGGAACCATTTTATAAAGGCTTTATTATTATCGGCTTAAAAATGCAATTTTTATTTTACAATCCAGTGTACGTACATAGGGTCATACTCTGTACGACGACCAATAATGATAAGAGGCGGGAAATGAAAGGGTCACATGACCGGGCTCGGCCAATAACAGGGCTTGGCAGGTTTTTCAATGTGCCGGCTGCTGAGGCAAGCGGCACGGCTACGAGCGGCGAGAGGGCGCCACTGAAGCAGGCTGTGGATTCGCTGTGTATTTTTACAAACAAGCCGCTTGTCGTTTTACAATTTGTGGCCGTGTACTGAGCCGTGTCATTGTTCATATTTATTTTTATACTGCATGACATTAGTGGACACTGAACATTGTAAAATGAGTAAGCTATATGTAGGGAATTTATCGGCGGATGTGAACGAAGGAGCGTTAAGGCAATTGTTTACCGATAATAGTTTATCTTGTAGCTCGATCCTAATTAAACGTGGTGGATATGCTTTTGTCGACTGTGCTGACCAATCTACAGCGGATAGAGCAATTGACAAGCTTAACGGTAAGTTGATACAGTGTTTATGTATGAATTCTAGTTGATTTACATAGATTTGTCGTAATATATTTGAAGAACGACATCTCAAAACAGTGAAGCATGTTTTGTAGCGAGGTCGTGGGATAGCGATACCAACATGCCTAACCCCAGCCATTTTTCAAAGCTCAACATGGCTGCCGTTTAAAAATCGAAGGTCGTTGCTTGGATACCGCTTCTGTTCATAAAATACTCCGAATTAAATAATTAGAAAAGCATTTGTGACAAAATTATTATTTAAATCATGTCAATTCAAATGTCTTTAATGTGTGTTGATACTGTAATTTCCTTTTTTTCTTTATGGTTAGTAAACTTTGTAACTAGGTTAACCTGACCATTGTCAACTTTATAGTGATAATAATTTATACTATGATTCTTTATCTGAAAGATTACATCTTTGTAAGGTGCTTGCTATAAGAATCTAACACTTGAAATTCCCTTTTTACATACATTATATAATAACCATTATTGACGTGTTTCAAAACATGTTGTGTTTACATGGGACTAGGGCAATATTTTTAGATTTTAGTCAGATTTAGAGTTTTGATATTATGACAGAGTTAATTCAGTTTCAATTATTGTTATTCCCTCTAGAAATAAAGCATTAAACCAAACAAAATGATACAAACCCAACAAGTATATAATATAAACTTCTATGAACTCCTTGATAGTGAAGAATGGCATAGAAAAGTTCTACACAATGTAAACATTTGATTTTATTTATTTTTTATGATACTCATGCTATGAAAAATATAGGGTTGCTTTTTACATACACCGACGTTGCTTTTTGTTTCAATCTATGCAGTATTCAGAAAAAGAGAGCTAACCTGCCTATATTTAGAAAATAAGAGCTAACCTACCTATATATTTGATTTTTTATAAAAAACTCAATAAAACTTTAAAATATAAGTACATCATGAATAAACACTGTAGGTATGCCAATAAAGGTTTTACCTATTGTAGTAATTATGACATCTTTCAGAAGGGGAGCTAACTTACCCCTACATATATTTTTTTCAATTCTCTGGAAAGAACGGTTTAAGTGACATAATATGTTTATACTCAAGTACATTTTATAAAAAAGAAAATCATGTACATACTAACCTAAATAAAATTTTCTAACTTATTTTATAGCCCTTAAAAGAGAGATCAAAAATGAAAATATTAACAGTCATTACTAAGGGCAGGTCATCATCACTCCTACTACAGTCATTGAATTGTTATTTTCAATATTGTAATTATTGCTTATTTTGTAATTAAATTGTTAACAACTGCCTTATTACTTTCAAATTGATTATATTGAGTTATTTTAGGCTGAAAATACTATAATTTGACAGTAAATTCAACAAATTAGTTGTATCTTCATTAACCCTTTGGTATAAAATTATAGGTTAAATAAATATTTTCTGATAAGCCTTGCCTTATCAGAATACAGGTTTGATTGTCAGCAACTGTCCATAATATGTCATTTGATATAAAAAATTAATTTTTATAAACTGTGACATCCTAGATTAAAGAGCTACCTTTATTGATTTTTTCCCACAACAAATGATTTCTATAAGCAACAATATTTTTTTTAATTATAAATTTTTTTGAATATATTGTTATGTTCTGTATTGAAGTCCCTCTATAAAGTTTGCTTGGGATAATGAAGCTAGGTTAGTTGGTATAGGAGGTTAGTTTTTATTCTTCAATGAAAGTTTTCATTCTTCCCCTATTATTAGGTCTATTAAGATAGGAGAGCCTGGAAACAGGAACACAATTCGCAGATTTTTTTTTTTTAATCCAAGTTTGTACGGCACATAAAAAAGGGTTAGTGCAGTACCTTCATCCTATCAAGAGCTGTTGGATCTTAGCAATTAAATTACCCCAAACCTCTTTTGAATTAATGAAATGAATCATTTTTGAGTCCAATTCTAGCCACCATTCAAGTAGTATGATGTTTAGTAATAAAAAATTATATAAAAACTCTTCTGAATTGATGGTTCATTTTATTAGTAAAATTAAAAAAAAATAGCTTACTTGTACTTGTAAATTGTTTTTTTTTTCTTAGAAAGGCAATAATTGATTTACCCCAAAGGAATCTCTTCAATTTAGTTCATAATGGCTTGATTGATGATGAGTCGTACAATATTGATGAGAAGAAAAAGATCAATAATTACTTGCTTTTGTCATGGATACTAAAAGAGATGAATGATACTCTACCTCTTTTTCCAATGTACTTAGAATCATCTACATGAATATAGATATCATATAGAGATAATCACGCATCACTTGTACAATTTATAGGGAATTTTAAATTCACCGTATTTTACTACTCAATAAAACTAGCTTGCCCAGCTTTATGTCTCTGAATGAAAAAATGTTTCATCACTGTCAACCACAATTTTTCAGCAAGGAAAAATTGAATTTCAAATGTGGAATGATGAATGAGAAAATTGATACAATTTTTCTGCTTACATAATGCTTTGAATCATGGCCATTCTACAGGGATAAATTTTTTCTGACGCCTGTCAATCAAAAAAGAAATGTATATATGGTAAACATGACAAGACAGTTCTACAATTTATGACATCCCACTGAATTTTTTCAAATTTGTTAGTCAAATATAAAACTTGCTTCTTTGTCTCAGAAATCAATCCATCTTCTAGAATTTGAAAGCAATATTATTGAACAGCAGCTGTTGAATCTTGGATGACATTTTTGAAAATTTACTCTAGTTACAATTTTTCCAATGGCAAAAATTCAGCTTAAAAGTGCCACTAACTTATGTAATTTTAAAATCATATTAACTTATTAATAAACTGTAGTTCTCAATAATCTCATCACAATGATTCACATAGCTTATGACTTGTGAATTAGATTAAGTGGATAAATCAGCAAGGAAGTTTGATTATTAGTATTTTAATCATAAAGGTAATGATAACCCGTCCTATGTAGAAATGGTTTGTTACCTTCATTAATATCATCATCGTCTTCTCATTACTCACGCTTTAGCCCAAATCACAAATCATCACTTAAGCAAAGTAAAAAAAATTGTGAATTGTAATCTCAAACTAAATTTGGATCTTCTAAAACAAATCCCAAATTGAAGACTACTTGAATAATTTTTTTCCCATAAACTTCAAAAAATGCCTCAGGTACCTCATTCTCTATGAATATTAGCAATTTAATATTGGTGATTAGTAGAAAAGAATCAAGAATTTGTCAACTTATCACTTTATAGCCTTTTTAATCTATTCAATTGTGGAGCTCTTTTAAACAATATGCTATTGTCATCGCATTCGATCATGCTTGTTTTGTTGCTCATCTCAGACAAATTATTTGATGTATCTTGAAATCTTCCTTCTCTCTTTACAATTATTCAGATGGAAAAAATATATGTTATAAATATATTTTTTCTCTGTTAATTTTTCAACTCTTCCTAAAACTTATTTTTGTTTGAACAAAATCATAGATTTTATGTCTGATTGTGATGGCCACACGAGCCTTAGGCTTGTACGCGTGGGTGATGAGGCGGATGATGATGAGAGATGAGTGTGCTTTAGTTTTAAGTGGGTTCCGAACCATTGGGAAGCGATTTTTCATCTTATGAATCATATTCAGAGGATTTGGCTCAAGTAGTCACCTTTCCAACGGGAGAAGCAGGTGCATGATTCTTAACTTATTTAAGTGAACTTATAATGCAGTTCGAAATAATGCACTTATCTTAGCATCCTAATATAATGCAGTTTAAACAAATAATTAAATTATATAAGTAAAGTTTCTTATTAATAGAACCACTTCATTCCTCCCTAATTCATAACCCAGGCTCACGACCCAGGCTCTTCTATCGTGATCAATGATTTAAATTATCTATGTATTTGTATCCAACTAAACCTATTTGAACTCATCATGTCCCTGATCGTCTCCAACCGTCATACACCCAGTCAATGACTCTTGACAGAAGCAAATTTAGTAAACGTTTTGTGACAATGCTCATATCGAAATCATTGAAGCCATAGAATTGAAAATTTGAAACTGTTGAACAACTAACTATCTATCAATAAACCATTTCTCACCTTGAAATAATATTGAAGCATGCCATTTTTATGTCAAGCTTACCTTTTTATCACGCTTTCCTTTCTCGCCAAGTTATGAGAAGACTATTCATTCATTCTTATGGCTTTTATCGCCAGAAAGATCCTTTCGGATGCTCTGCCTTGCCGTATTACCCAATGTCATTTCCTATCAACACTCAAGTTAATAGGTTATATATTCGGCTCTTCATGTTTTCTCACTAGAAATTGGACATTAACTTCCTGAGTTTTTATTTTATAAAGTTTAAAAATAAGAAAACTATTTTCAAACACAAATAAGATTATGAAGAAGACTATGAAGTAAGGATATAGAACTTGATCAATTTGTAACACAGTGTTACTTTGAAGTGATTTGTAATCATTACGAAGCACTATAGAATATTTTCAAGCATCACAATCATTTGTGTCTCCACTCACTGAAGATTGTACAATGATAGGTACAATCTGATTCCACTGAACATGTATGTATTTTTGTATAAACTAATGTGATGTGTGGTAATTGACAATCTTCCATCAACGTGATAAATGAGTATCTTGATTGACTTGAATTGTCCATTCACACTTCCATTCCCGTCCTATATCAGTGGTTAGTCCAAAATTAATGCGCAAATATTGCGAGGAACACATCTCAAGTAACGCTTGTACTTCCAGCACCCCAGAAGGCCCCAAGACCTTCTACATATTTCTGTACGGTATTTGCTTGAGAAGACCCTTGTTTTTATTCAGCAAACAATGCAGTACATTTTTTTGGGTGAACAATCTAGATTTTTTGGAATCGATTATTATAATTTATTTGTGTTTTGGTCGGGAAGCTTTTGTCGGCTTGTTTGCTTTGTTACTTGAGCGAAGTGAAAACGCCACGCAGGACAGCCGATCGATCGATAAATCACTGGTCGAAAAAGAGTTGCCAACTGACTCCTCTCTTCTCCTCCCCACGCCTCGCGAAGTTGCGAAGTTGAGTCGCAGAACATCGATGGTAGCTGATTTGGGAGGCGAAGGCAAGGCGGACCTCCGGAAGACCAGGTCCGGCATGCTTGCTATTTCCTCCTCACTGCCTTGCACTAGTTGTCGTGTCGTCCTCACCTCCTCGACGACGTGTTTACTGTTTCCCAGAATCGACGCTCTCTGTCGCCGCCCTCGCCCACGGCCACAGGACTCGTTTCTCGCATCACACAAAGAAACCTATAAATAAGTTAACGATCGTCCGCTCTCTTCCACTCTTCAGGGTCCCCCATTTATTACATTTTCGCGAGTAAATTAACCTCTCAAGAGATGCGATATGCCGCCAACTTGAATGAAAGCTGATCACATGCTGTTTCAACGATTCTCATAGTTGTTGGTTTTGCGATAGCCTCGTTTGTGAACGAATGTGAACCTTAACCTGCTCGAAACGATTTGCTGATTTCGGTCCAGCTCGTTTAAAATTCACATAAAATGGGATTCGGATATTCTGTAATCGATGAAATCAATATGATAAAAGATCAGATGAGAGAATTGTAGAGAAGAGAAAAAGAAAAATCTAATTTTTGTAATATAATTGCATCTCCAGGGACCAGGTCTATGTATAAAAGTATCTATAAAAGGGGCATTTATTAACTCTCAAACTCATATCAATGTAGCATCTCCCACACCTTTTCTTCTTCATTCATCTCAATTGAATCTTTTGTCAATTGTTTTTCCCAACTGCCCATTTTGATCGCATTTGATATACTGCACATTTCATCAACAGTTATCAGATATCGATAAAGATTGTGTTGATGCTAAGTTCTCATAGTACCAGTGTACTATTGTGAACTAAGATTCTAGAAAATCCTTGAATGAATCCAAGGATAATATATAGGATATATAATATCCTTGAAATGAACAATCAGTATTGCTCTTGGGAAATGGGCAAATGATATGTTGAGTAATTAGTGCATAAATGCACTCTTTATTTCTCAGGAAATCATGAGTAGTTTTCTTGTCACACAATTCAGGCACATCAATTTTAAATATTGATGTTATAATATTGATAATATAAATATGATTCAATGAGGAAAACTAAATTTCCAGTCCCCTGTTTCGAATCCCTTTCCAGTTACTTATAATCTCTCAGATCTGAATAGTATAATGTTAATTCTATTTTGTATTGGTCAGTTATTTTACTATGAGTCAAGGAGGCCTGGCTATTTTATCCTACTCATAAAATATTCCATTTCATAAAATCATAGTAACGTATCAGATAAAACTTTTAGATTATTTAATTGAGTTTCTCTATTCTAAGTCTTACTGCAACTTATCAATTATACTCAAACATTCGTAACATACTGTATATTCAAATAATACAAAATATTCGAGCATCGACTGGGTCAATTAGCTCAAGATAAAAGGAGATTTTGCAAGTGTCCAAGTATTTATGATATTTCCACTAAAATAAATAGTTGATAATCGTGCAGGAGAGGTGGAGAGCAGTGAAGATCTATTTAGAAAAAAGTAAATAAGTAAGAATGAATCACGAAATATATAAAATAGAGATAGATTGAAATCATAGAAATGCATAATATATGCTTTTAAAGAGTCTTGTTGTTCAATAAATCCATTACACCGACCAGACTTAACACAAGTAAAACTTATTCTCCAATTCATGTGAGCTTTCCAATTTTCTCCTATATATTTCGATCCTGTTAAGAAAGATTTCGGATCCCTTCCCCCACTGGACTGGATTTATTCTGGATTTAAGTCTCTCGAATTATTTCGCTCTTGTAAAATCAGATGTTGATCCCCTTCCCCCTGAATAAGAGAATGTCGAATGTAGATGTTGAGAAGAACTTATTTCCCAGATGATTTATGCTGAATACTGAAGCCAAATGGAGAATTGTCACCCTTTGGGACCCCCGGTGACTAGTGCCCCGAAGTGGCCCCACACTTTGCGTACTCGATCTGTATAAATCTATCGGTCTATGACCTGACGACTTCAGTACAATCTGTCATGTATGTTGCACTACCTCAACAATTCTGCACATTTGCTTCTGTAATCGGCCATTGACACTTCAAGGCATTATCACATTACACGATTGAGTACTTGGAAAGGGACGTCCTAGTTTCAATGAATTTATTAGATGGTGATTTCAATGAAACGACAAAATAGGATGATAGAGAACATCTTGAAGATTTCTTAGGAAACTTTAGAGAATATTTTGAAGATTTCTTAGTAAAATAATGTGGGATCCATTTGTTTCACTCCACCCACAGGGTGGTCATATGGGCCTTAACCATATTCAGCATCTCTGCTTAAACGGAGACGGATCAGCTGTTGGTTTAAACCCGGAATAAAACACATTACGACCTCCATGTAATCACAATTACCACACACATTGAATTTAGATGGTGGCATAAATGTCCCCAAGTATGATTATAATCAAGAAAATTGTCTTCAAAACTCTAGTTTTTCGCCTAAAGATGAAATTGACTTGAAACCCCCGTGATTACGTTACTCTTGTGGTCTACAAGTTACAACTACGCACAGCTTCTCTCTCAATTGATGTTACTACGAAAAATATCGAAATCTGAATTTTACAGTGGTCAGTTAGTGTAGACCAATTTCTTTATATTGATTCTGTTCACCAGTAGAGGAAAGGAAGCGAAATTCCCTGGAACCGATAGTTAAAAATTTAAAGTTGATCATCGGCTATTTATAATGAAGACATTTTAAAATTGTATATTCGCTGGAATTAATGTTAGAAATATTCTTCAATAATCAATCTAAGTACTGAGCTGCTTATTATGTCTTCTGCTGAATATGGGCCTTAATAAGTGAAAAATTACATATGGGCCCAAATGAATTATGTTTACTATAAAGGGGAAATAAAAGTCATTTTATAGTACATGTATGTTGTGAAAATCAATAATAATTATTATTGATGGGATGAGAATTTCCAATTCCTTATCAAATTATTATTATTGATTGGAATCAATAATCATTATTGTAGGGATAATAAAACCATTACCAATTCCTTTTCAAATGCTAGACCTATGGATCCATTTCTTATTGATTTATTGTTGCATTGAAAGCCAACTGCTACTTCTTGATCACATTGAACACGTATCTAGACGATAGAGTAGAAGCTAGAAGAGGAGCTAAGGGTGGATAGGCGAGCCGCGGTCGCGGATCGGAGCTTAGCGCGGGGTGTAAGCCGGACTAAGCCGGCCAATGGGAAGCGGCCAGACAGATTGCTCAGTAACGACGCCAGTCATTGGCTGAAAGCTGTGCCTGTGTGCTAACTACGATGCTGCTTAAATCCATTCGCTGATGCTGTTGCTGCTACTACGAAATTGAAAATGATGTACCACCGTACTTCGGTCTCCGTCTTCATTCAGTGGTGGAACGCGCATGCGCAGGCGTCAAGTCTATCGCTTGACCTTTCACCCCTTTCACCATCTAATTTACCCAACTCATTAGTTGCAACCGACTACTTCTCTATCAGCCTCCGATTGCTTCGCTGCTTCTCTATATACATTCAGAAGCTACCGACGAAGTTTTATCGTGTTACAATCTGGAGAACATCATTGAATAGCTGGAAAATTTTCCGCAGCCAATCAACAAGATTATAACTCAGGAGCAGTACACCGTTCACATGATAGTAATCTAGAGAATATTTTTGAATAGGTGGAAAATTTTCCGCAGTCATTCAACAAGATAAGTACACCGTTTTCATGGGAGTACATCAGTTTGTCAAGTTCTCAGTTCATCGAATACCTATATGAGTTTGAGATACTGAAACAAATGGGAATTTGAGCTATTCTCTTTGTGAAGTTTCTTGGCAACGTCTAAGATTATTCATTAATCTGCGACTAGGATTATTTTTCACTCTATCTTTCGATGAACATGCTCATTAGAAACAGATTTACATTTACCTACCCCGTCTCACTTAGTTAACTTCTTCAAAAGACAAATGTCTTCTTCCACTGCTGAATTCCATCAATTTTATTCACATACATCAATACAGTCGAACCTCTCTATAACGAACCTCCACTTAACGAAATCCTCTATACAACGAATTTTTACCTGGTCCCATGACATTTTAGAGTTTTGGCTACTTATTTACCTCTATTTAACGAATTTCAGACCTCTCAACAACAAAATTTTCTCTTCACTTCAACATACAAAATGTAGTGTGTATAGGAACCAGACAGTCATTTTCAAGGAATTGTTTAGTTTCAACAGAAAGGTCAATAGACTAAAAATAATGGCAATTCAGGTAGGAAGAAGATAGAGTGGTAGACAGTCAATACAGGTTGAAACACATGAGGGTGGTAGACAGTCAATACAGGTTGAAACACATGTCGGAAATTGAATGCATGTTACTGGAAATGTAGAATTCCAAGAATTCATTCGTAGAGCAGGCAGGTAAATGACTGGACTTTCTCATCCTTGCTTGTCACACATTTCAATTGTTAGAACTCGCCATTTATGAATGAAGGAACGGGAATGCCGGATTTCCCCATCCTCCCATCATTTGCTTTTGTCATACATTTCAATTTTGTAAAATGTGTGACATTTCACAAAATGTCACTATCTACGTTTTCGATGTTATGTTTCATGTAGCTTACCATATTCATTTAATTATTGCCTGAGATATATTATAAGATCCATAAGATCATGCCAGTTTTCTTGAAAGAACAACCTCTCGATAACGAATACATCTCTACAGCGGGATAATCGACTTCGTTATACAGAAGTTCTACTTTATATGCAAGAGATTGATGATTCGATTTCAATCAAGGGGTTGAATAAATAAGATAGATTAAAGAGTTTATACAAACTTCTAGAAAATAGACGCAACTGGTGGAGTGATTTTAATAGAATGAAACCAGGAAGAATGTTACTTGTAGTTCAGAACTATAGACCTACTGGAAAAAGAGATGTAGGAAGGCCGAGAAAGAGATGGGTACCGGAACAGGTTAATTAATAAACCTGATCCTAGAGGTGAAGATGATAGTGAAGTGAAATGATGATGATAAAAGAGTTTGGTAAACTTTCAGTGGCTTTTTCGTTTCTGTTTTACAGCCGTTGTATACCTTACTGTATACAGTTCAGAAAGGTTTGTATAAATAGCTGTTTAACATAGTTCATATTCGAAACTCTGACTACGTAAAGTCTAGAAGAGTTTGTAGCTATAGCTAGTCTCCCAGTTAATTCCAGTCGATTTCAAAGCATCCCTGCTCATGTGCGTGTGTTAGGGATGACTACGAGAGTTTGTGTTTGTGTGATAGGAGAGTATAACAAAAAATAGACGAGAGAGAGAGAGTGAATTGGGAGAGTGATTTTAGTAGGTCTATCGACAAAGAAGGTGAGCCCTCTACCCTCTCAGCCACTTCAGCGTTGTAGAACAGGATGAATCCCAAATAATGTGCGTCGGCATTGAACTATCCTCAGCACTAGTTCTAGTATCCTAGACTAGTACACTCACTTTGCCTACTGCTATCTGCCTGTCCATCTCCCCACACGGAAAACAAGATGGCTGAGCGTTGTTCCGCTGCTTCGTCTTCTCCACTCTAGTCTAGTTGAATAGATTCCACCCTGTCCTTCAGATCCTGGCTTCTTCTTCTAGCCTCTTTATAGACCAGCTCTCGACTGTCATTGTGACTTTTACGGCCGCTCAAAGATGAGGATATTTTGACAATATTTTTAACGATACTTGAGTGTTGAAATTCGTAACTCACAGTCAGAATGTAATGCCATTCGTTTGCGAGCTAACATTCTGATCCATGAAGTGAATATTATACCTCAAATAGTATAATAAGAGGATATAGTTTTGAAAAATAAGTATCAAGTTTAATCGGTATAACGATTAGTTATTGATACGTTCGTCTTGACTTTCTGATTAATCTGAATCTAATGTTATGCGAAAAAGGATTTTTTCATTCACCTCCTATACAGTAACGCATTTGAGAAAGGATTTTCTCATCTCCCAAATGATAACACTTATCGTTCAGGAGTTGAAAAATTCTTTCTTTTCATTCAAAAAGATTTGTTTTATAATATGGACTTATAAATTATGTAAAATAATCACGTTATTATGATGATAAAGTTTGTAAGTATGAAAAATACTTTTAAAAATTCATTCTTCGTTTACCTAGAAAAGGCAAATGAAATGTTGAGAAGGTCTTAGGTCTATTTCTTTAATTCAATGTAAGCAAGCATCAGTGTAAAGATTGTGTCAGTGATACTCTGATTCGCCGAAGGACGCTACAACTCGTCTGGTGACCGTCAAGTACCTGAGCAATGTCCATCTTTCAAACCCGATAACAATCTATCAAACCGATTGAAAATGATGTTTTTGACGCATGGCGGCGACATCTATTAGAAATTCTAAATCGTAGACGTCTGAAAGGCAGTCTATGAATTCATTATTATAATGGTGTCATCAGTTACTGTTGCCTGCGATAGATAGTAACCAAAAGCATCCCATAAAATTGAAATTTGTGCAGGAGTTCTTCGACAGACCGAGGAAACAGACTACTTTATTTCTATCTTGATTCGATTTTGAAGTTGCTTATCAATCTCACATCATTAGCCTTCTCTTGAAAATAATTCTTGCAACCTCTGTGACACTACGTCTGCTATGTTGAATAACGCTTCAAATATACTAACAAACTTGACTCTATACATTTTTGCCTGATACTTATGCTAATTTCAATATTTTATAAACTTGCTGAACTACATTGATGTATACTTTATTTATATGAGTAGTCTATTTTGAAAATTGTAAACTTTTGGTCGCTTGAAATAATTACGTGAATCATAATCTGGTCTTTCAAGAAAATGAGTTATTAATATTGATTAGTTATTTCATTTTGGATGTGAATGCATGCTCTTTTCACTGCTGGAATACCTTCCTTCTGCATTCTAAAGCTCATGTCTCCATAATAACTCTGAATCCTCCATAGCCTCTGAATTCTCCATACACCAGGTTGAGTGTAAGAGAGGGCCGGCTGCGCCCTAACGCCGCCCTCCTAGATAAAAAATAAAGGCAGCGATTCTAGCCCATCTCATGTAAATTGAAACCTTTTTCATGTTTCTCCACTAACTAAACCAGGAAATAACTGTTAATTAGGAATAATGTAAATATTTTAAGTTTGACCTGTGCCAGAAGAAGCACCAAATGAAGCATACAAATCTCAGTTTGGTAGTTTTTTATCAAAGGGTTATCACAGAAATAGAAGATTTTTACACATTTTTAAGTACTGCATTTATAAGAAAACATTAAGTTTTGTAAAAGTTATTCTAGAAACCGAAAATTGAAAGGAACAAGGAACAATCTGCAATTCAAATACATAGGTCACTCAAGTTTTGGTTTTTGTCCTTAGTTGGGAATTCCATGGATTTGTATAGCTTTTGTAACGAAGAAGCAAAGTGGGAGTATACTTTCCTTCATCTGTTTTGCCGCTCTTTTCTTTACATCAATTGGTCAGCACTGCCTTCTGGATTCCATGTATACGCACCTTTTCAAGGACGTTTTGCTCGGTCACTTCCATCTCCCTCTTTCTGGCTCAAAAAGAGCTCTTTGTGTTCCGCTCCACAAAATCATCTTCATCCACGCGATTGTGGTCTAGTAGTCGTAGCAGGTGAATCTGAAAACGATATGCCGCAAGAAATTTAGCTCTTCTTTTCAAAGTCTGGTTGTTGAAATTCATATGTGACATCCCAAGCGAAGGGATGGCATGAAATGGACTAATTAGAACTCGGAAATGCGAAAAGTATCACTATTGGAACGTTTTAATGGAGACATTATGGAAATAATGATCATTTTCTACGATAAGATTCCAGATTAGTTACCAGTACCAATTAGTTATACCCTGGTAAATCAAAATAGAATAACCTCCTACTGAGCAGGAAAAGAATATTCATTCTACAATACAATCTGTAATAAAGATTAATTTTTTATGTTTTGAATGTTAGTTAGGGAAGTGACTTTCATTTAAAAGGATCCAGGGAAAAAGTTGAATGCTGAAAAAAGGTTCTATTTTGATTTTAGAGTGACAACTCAAATTATTATTTCAAAATGAAAATGGCCATGTTTTACTGTTTATTCTTTTGTTGCTAATTAGGTGCTGTTGATTATTTTTATCATTTATCACTGACATTTCACTACTGAATAATGGTAAACGAACCTTTTCAAATGAAGTAGTTGTTTTTTTTTTTTTGATTTTGAAATGCTTTATATAGTTCCTCGTTATTGAAAATATATGTTTTTCTGTCCAGTAATCCATAGAGTGGACCTAAGGAGTTGGACCCTAAAAATAGCTTTGTTTCGTAGTCACTTTCTGCTTGAAAAATGATTTAAAAAAATATTTTTGCAATATGCTTTCTGTAGCACTGTAATCGATTTCCAGTATTGGGTATTAATATTGACGATCGATCATTGTTTTCTTTTCTAGAGCCAAAACTCCTACCAACTCCTCCAGTACTGTAATCCTACCCTCTTCCTAATTGTGATGGACTATCTGGAAACTGTTCCTAAAGTTTTTCATTCTATAAAAGTATCTACTGCATCCATTCATGCTCCTGTAACCACATACACAAAGTTGAATATCATGATAACAATTTGATTCGTAGATTAACATCAACTTGATTAAATTTTTTTGTTTATAATATACCTATACATTTCACTCTCGAATTTACTTCATTTAGACCACGAGAGGCTAATACAAATAGTGAACATTTTCAACTCAAAATTTGAAAGCTATGAAAATTCATATAATTTTCCTTGTTTAATATTATCTGTCCATTTATTGTAGGGAATTTTGTAAGTAGAGATGCTTCTCAAACACTTCCTATTAAGTCACTTCATTTTCAATCAATCTATACAATATCAAGTTTCATTCTATTAAAATGTGTGTGGTTGCGGGCACATGATTTATTGAAACTGTTTTTCCTACTTATTCATTTCAATGATGATTTTACACATCTAACATTTTCAAAGATTGTAACCATTAAACTACTGTTTATTTCTCTTTATTCTCTGTAGATTGATTATGTGCAAATTCATAGTTCCTCAAATTTGTGATACCTGTAGCGAAATTGATTGAATATTCTTCATTTCCCAACTGTATGACTCATTCTACGACGTATAAATTCGACTTTTATACATTTATGGCTTGTTCAAAGTGAAAAATGGTTACCTGTACCTAAATTTATCTACTAGCACTCATAAAATTTTGAGTACTAGCATTTTTGGCTGAAATGTCTTCATTTACATTCGATTATATGAGTAGATGAGATGGCTGACTGTGATAAATCTTTCTCACATTTAGTCATCTTTGAATCAAAGACAGAAAGTGCAATATTCAGGCTCAACTCACACTACTTACGCGACTCAGGTCGAGAGCATGTGTTTCCAAATGGTGACACTCAGACCAGTCGATTCTAGTCTCCGCGACATCACTATTATTGTAAACACACATGCTCTCGACTAGAGTCGAGTCTGTTCTCGACCTGAGTCGCGTTAAGTGTGAGTTCAGCCTAGAGTTGAATGCAACTTTTTATACAGCTTGTAAACGTTTCAAATATCTCATGTTTTAAAGGTAAGTGATTCTATTTTAACTTATTTATTGAATCGAAAATTTGTATATCTGTGTTGGAAATAAGTTGTAAAAAATTGTCAAAAACAATACTTGATAATATTAGTCAATAATATAATGCATTGTTTCTATCCTAACTCTTCAATCACGATACCAAAGTCACAAAGTGAACAGTCAACTTCTATTCTACAACAAAAACACAAATCAGAGATCTCTGAAAAATAAACCTAAACGTATCCTAACGTGTAGCTATATTTCAGAGTTCTCTGATTTTTGTACAAGTCGTCAGAAACAGTATAGTTTCTGCTCTGATGACATTCGCAAACATCGAACATACATGATTACATATGTATTTGTTCCCAATCTGCCAAAATATTGTTTACGTAAATGGTTTCTTCTAGATCTAGCTGGAGGAAACATTAAAATGTTTGCTAGATGAGGTGGCGTCGTTTACAATTTCTCTACTAGAAGCTCCATCATATATATTTCCGTATATACTGGCTTCCGATCACTACCGGTAATATCCAACGTTGTTGTTGTAGTATAGTGTAGTATGTTGGAGTGTGCATTGTGTCTGTCGATGCGGGAGCTTGAAGGTCGAGTAGCCTTGAATTCAAGGGCGAAGCATCCAGCCTGACCTACCCCAGTTGAAATGCGTTTCCCCTCTCGTTACACCCTTACTATCAAACCGTAGAACCTACTACGGCTCGGCTACGATAGTTGTTCAGTCTGCGATCCTTCATCCCCTACACATCAATTTACCCCCTCCCTTTCCCCACAAACAACAAGATGGCTGCTCTGCTCCCGAGCTCACTGTCGCGGTGTTCCTCTCTTGCGCTGTCTTTTCATCTCCTCCCCTATAAATTGCCTTTGCTGCATCATCCCCTTTCTAAATTCACTTCACGTACCCCATTTCCACTTCCCCTAGCCGTTCTCAAAAGATGTAGTCATTTTCTATTTTGAGACGCGCCTTTGACAGATTCCTTTCATATTTGTATCAAAATGTTATTACTGAGGAATTTTCCACGAATTGATATGAATAGAGAGTGAAATTTATAGACTTTGTGCAGATAATCTGTATTCTATTATATGATTTCTTTATCACACGGAAGCATTTTCTCTTAGAATGTATTTCATTAGTTGAATACTTAAACGTAAACGTTTAAGTTTATGGATATTCTCATGAAATCAAATTCATTATTTTCATAATATTTGTCACATAAAATCATAATTTATTAGAGTTTTACCTATAAATTTTGCCTGATTCTCTATACCTTTGCCGAAGTCCTAATCTAAAGTGCATTTCTTTCATGAAGCAACCTGCCCACAGGGACAATAGTAGCTTGCCGCGGAAGTTAAATAAATAATAAACAATAAAAGTTGTCCCGGAAACGTGGATTTGGTAATTTCCGGAACGGCATTTCTAATTCCTTGTCAGTGGCGCTGACCCCCGGAAAAGAGGCCAAAAAATCCAAGATAAAACCATAGAGAAACAATAGCGTAAGTAGATATCCCATGGTATTGGGCTTTTATGTCGCAACTTCTACTGTTATCTCAAGCGGATTACTGTCGATTATTGTCGATTTTTACTGTTTTGACCGGGTAAGAGTGTATGAACGGCACAATATGAGAGATTACCAGCGTCATAAAGCTCCACAGGAAAGAATTACGTGGACTATCAGCTTGAGATAACAGTAAAAGTTGCGACATAAACGCCCTATACCATGGGATATCTATTTATGCTATTGTTTCTCTATGATAAAACCAACCCCTTACGTCAAATTCCACAAGGTGAAGTTAATAAGGGGCCCAACATTTTTGACAAATCCCCCATTTCAAAATCCTGGCTACGCTTCTATTCCGTGTTCCAGCATCAGCTAGCTACGCAACGCTTAAATACGTCCTATTTCTCAATGTTAATTCCACCAGCATAGCGTAGCTTTCAATATTGGGAGATAGGACGGCTACATATCCTTCCAATAATCCTGTATGCTTCCATGCTTTCATAAATAAAGAAAACTTACCTCAGCGTAGCTTAGCTAGCATATGCAATGCACAATTCATAGTAATAATTTGAAACAAAATTGCCTTTTTCTCAAAACTTGGATTTTTGAGTTGTAGTAGTGTTGAACTAGGCCAGCGATATGAAGAAACCCTTAGTGGAAGCTACTATTGTCCCAGTGTGCAGCGTGCGACAGGTTGATTGCATGATGACGTCACAACCTCTTCAAGTCTACTGTTAATGGGTGGATTGTTGACGCATCCACTTATCCTTCTGGCTAACTAAGAAAAGCTCTTGAGTCTGATTGCATGGACCCTCTTTAGTTGCGGAGTTTACGGATTCTACATCAAGCTTAATAATCTCTTGTAGTGTTGTGCTATATATCTGAAATTCAATAATGGTGATTCAAATTCTTCTTCTTCTTACCTTCAAGGATTTCTACAAACCCTGTTATACAGGCCAAAAGGGAAAGAGGAATGTCGGAAGACCATTAAAGAAATTGCAATAAAATGTTTCTCATTAAAATAATTATCATTTAGCACTCTAAACAAATATCAATTTTGAGTCGAAACAGGCAAATATGCCCAATCCTTGATTCAAATTTATGTATCAAATTTAAAATTTGTTGAATAAAACAGCTACGCTATTGTAGATTGTTTAATCAAAGTAATATATTGATTGTGAACTCAAATATTGATTGAAGTGGGTGGGTTTATCGGACTTGTCAAGGGTAGTTTGTCCTTTGGCTGGAAGAGGAAGCGGACTACCTCTGTTGACTGAGTGAGGCTCTGAGGCATGAGGCGTGGTTTTGAGAGATGTAGTGATGTATTTGGAAGGGGGGGGGTGAATGCGTGGGTGATAAGACAAGAGGGTGATAAGGACGACGCAGACGACGATCAATAGACGACACTTGGGGCGGCTCCGTATTTCTCTGTCATTCCTCTTATTCCCTTTCTCTATCACTTTCATCCTCTCCCTCACACTTTCGCCCAGCTTTCTCTTCCGTCGTTTTACTGTTTTACTGCTTCTGTTCTCATTCACTTCAAATAATACACTCGTTTATTGTCATCCATAGCAGTAAATGCTGCTCGCTAGTAACTTGAGGAGTTGTAATGTGCTAGATATTATATCTCTGAAGAAAATGTCTTCAATTAAATAGAGGAATGTGGAAAGAAATGTTCTTCAATTTAGTAGAAAATATTGATTAATAAAGATACAATCAATTAAGTAGAAAATATTGATTCAATAAAGATACAATCACCTAGATATGCCTATTCTTCTGTGATTCATAAATCGCTTTTCGAGAGAATCTCAATCAATTTCAAAATAATTAGCTTTCTAGAGTGGTGAGACGTAGAACATGGTAGCCATACTCTGTTGACATCAGAGAGTATAGAATGTTATTTCGTATTCTATATAATACTAGCCGTCAGATGATGGCAAAACATGTCTGAGCTATCAAACCACGTCAATAATTATTATTTGAGAGAAAGCCTCTTCCTTGAACTCGAAAATATATCGTACTAGCCGTCAGGCTCGCTTCGCTCGCCATATCCGTCTAGCCAGGGGGCTCCGCCCCCTGGACCGTCCAAGAATGATATCAGCAGGCTCACTTCGTTCGCCTGCATTTTTCATTTGAGCATTTTTATCATATGTTAGGACAATCCAGTCGGGGGTCCAGACTAAACGTCTGGCTAAACGGATATGGCGAGCGAAGCGAGCCTGACGGCTAGTAATAATTCCCAGGATTGAAGTAGCAGTGCCCAATCATTTTTTCCGCGATAAATGCATTTAAATCTTCAACTTGGTGCCAACCCTACAAAGTCAACTCAACTTAATGCCAACTTGACAAAATTATTTATTTAGTTGCCAGTTAACAACTGTTTCGAAGAGGTACTCTATCTAGATTATAGTTCTATAGTAACATATGATATGGAAATTTCAATTATAATTAAGAGATTGGGAGAAGAAGAATATACATGCTAAAAGATGAACTTTAAACCCTTAAAAACCACCCTTAGAGTTGAAATATTGCCAAAAGATTTCTTAGTGCGCTTCTAAAGGGCCAACTGAACATACCTACCAAATTTGAACGTTTTTGGTCCGGTAGATTTTTAGTTCTGCGAGTGAGTGAGTCAGTCAGTCAGTCAGTTAGTGAGTGAGTGAGTGTCATTTCGCTTTTATCTATATATATAAAAGCGAAATGGCACTCACTCACTCACTCACTCACTCACTCACTCGCATAACTAAAATCTACCGGACCAAAAACGTTCAAGTTTGGTAAGTATGTTCAGTTGGCCCTTTAGAGGCGCACTAAGAAATCTTTTGGCAATATTTTAACTCTAAGGGTTGTTTTTAAGGGTTTAAAGTTCGTCTTTTAGCATGTATATTCTTCTTCTCCCAATCTCTTAATTGTAATTGAAATTTCCATATCATATGTTACTATAGAACTATAATCTAGATAGAGTACCTCTTCGAAACAGTTGTTAACTGGCAACTAAATTAATAATTTTGTCAGGTTGGCATTAAGTTGAGTTGACTTTGTTAGGTTGGCACCAAGTTGAAGATTTAAATGCATTTATCGCGGAAAAATTGATTAAGCACTGCTACTTCATTCCTGGGAATATTATATTACTAGCAGTCAGGCTCGCTTCGCTCGCCATATCTGTTTAGCCAGCCGTTTAGTCTGGACCCCCGACTGGATTGTCCTAATACATGATAAAAATGTCCAAATAAAAAATGCAGGCGAGCGAGGCGAGCGAAGCGAGCCTGCTGATCTCATTCTTGGATGATCCAGTCGGGGGTCCAGGGGGCGGAGCCCCCTGGCTAGACGGATATGGCGAGCGAAGCGAGCCTGACGGCTAGTATAATATATAGAAGACTCTGGTTGGCATGCTGAGGATTCCTATGAGAAAAGTAATGCGTCATTGAGATTCCCATAGTAGGAAATGGTGAGCAAGGTTGTTTACTGTTTCGGAGGTTAACGAAATATGATTATTGCACATTTTTAATGGTACCGTACATTAGGTATCAAGGATATTCGTTCAAGTCTAGTATCAACTTTTAAGTATTCAACTTTGTACAATAATATATATAGAAGTCAATAATAAACCCAAAGTAAATTTCATAAACTTTGACTCGTGAAAAATGTAATAAATTTTTATCAAAAATGTCAATTTATATTGTCTAAAATAAATCAAAACTACGTTCTACTTAGAAAATATCGTGAAAAATAACGAAAATACATTCTCCTACCTCTTCCTTCATTATGTTTGCTGAAGTTCCAACTTATTTGTATGTCATCCTCTGCTATTTTTTCTAGAAGTTTACATACAAATAAATTTCTCTTAGTGCATATTTATATTAGCCAACAATGCATTGTGAAAAATTACCATTCCCTTCAAGGGATCTTTACGGCTTGGATACGAACGGAACTCTCTATTATTCTCTGCGTTATTATAAAATTGATGCGAGATTTTCTGATTATAAATATGCGCTTTTAGTTCTCAAACTGCAAGTTTATCTGATTCATCAAAGGGTTTCAAGTAGCTATAGTGTGGTCCATGTTATAATGGCAGTGGATGAAGATAGAAGAATAGTGATGCCGATTCTCTGCATTAATTAATTATATTTCTACACTGTCAAAAACATAATTGTCATCGTTGTGGACCTAGAAAAGGATTGTACCACCGGCTTTGTCGAATCATAGACAAGGATAGCAAAACCAAAGTTGATCAAATACTGTCTTTATAACGTGGACCTCACTATAGTATATTGTTAAACTGTATACTATAGAATATTACTGTTTGAACAGGCAGATCTTAATGAAAGATTCTCTTATATACGGCGCTGTTCTTTTAGACTTGAGAGTATATACTTTTCAAAATAGAAGCTTATCTTTCAACAAGTAGCAAAACAAACATTGCTCAACGTTGGTTGGTCGTTGGTCCTCAATGTCGCAGTCCTTTTCATGCTGTTGTTTGAGTAAGGAGTATCATTTTTGAGAAGGCTAATAGTGGACTTGGAGGGCCACTTGCCCCCACAGGCTATTAGCTGCAATTACCTCATGCGGGTATCTGTCCGGGTTTGGTGCAAGGCAATGTCACACAACAAAAGAGACGTTGTGCTTTTGAAATTTCTTGAGTACAGTTCAAGTTCCTCTTGCGGGACTTGACAACCGTATTGCAATCAATGCCGACTTTCCACAAAAGCATACAGTGACGCTCATATGGCAGGCTTACGACAGACGTAGATTCATTTCACTGGATAACGTTAGCGTTTGTAGCAGCCAGTCATATTGTTCCATCGTATGAAATTCATTTCTGTAGATTCATCTTCTCAATTAACATATTATAATACAAGAGTTTCCGGAACTTTAAATACGTTTTTTTGGAGAGTTTTCATTACTCTAAAGGAGGGTTTTTTGGGTAAATTTGGAATTCGGAGACAACTTCTCCAAGTAAATGTTTTTTACTCCAAGTACATGTTGATACTACAGAAATACACCAATATCGAGGATAATCGATCCAAATGTCGAGGATTTGAGCAACCAAACAAATCATTGGAATTGATAATACTGTATAGTCTGTCCAATTTACCATGAGCCCATTCTAAATTCTAAATTATAAATTTAGAAGGATTAGACCGACCTCCTAATACACACACACAAGCGCAGTTTCCTTTTGTGTGTGTGTGAGTAAAGGAACGGTCTTCCTACCTGTATATTACGTAGTATACATAGTATATCTTCCAATTCATAAACTTTAATAGTATAGTCTAACAATTAATAAACTTTCATAGTACAAACTTCCAATTCTAAATTTGAAAAAAATATTGCTCTGAATGAGCTCAAGACATTACTTTTTCATTTTTCATGCCATGCAAGTAATATATTTGCATTTCAAATTGCTCCTCTTACATCTAATTTTTTTTCGCACAGTCACCAAAATATCAGATTACTCAATTTTGCATTGTTTTTCCATTGTTTTACAAATTCTCGCTAATAAGGCAATACTTGTGAATTTTAAAGTGCATGAGAGCTTGACTTCTGTAATATCATTGTGAATAAATTATGAATACGTAATTTCAATATCTGTGGTCTATTTCATGGTCAAATAATATAGTATTTGTCAAATATATTCCACCAAAACCAGTCTCACATTATTATCCTCAATATTGGTGTATTTCTTTAGTATCAAAATACCAAGTATGTGTGACAACACTGACAATTATATTGTTTTTGCCATGAATAAAGCAGAATACCGGTTTATTCTATTATATTCCTATGAATGGGGAAAGGTAAGCGAAATTTCCAAGAAAATAAGGTATACAAGAAAGCTTACAAAGGATTTGTTAGCTGACCATACGATACTCAGAATCTGAGAGGTTTTTGAATTTGCTTTCATGAGGTGAATTCAGCCAGTTTCATTTTTCTGGGAATTCCTAGTAAATTTGTTGGTGAATAGCTGAATACTTTTGCTTTAATTGGTCTAATGAAGTTACACTCTTGGAACCAAAATATCTTCAACTAGTTGTTACTACTACTAATAATAATAATAATAAATTTGACTGCGTGAAAATATACAAAACAAGTGAAAACTCTATACTTACTCACTCATACTCACTTTCTATAGAGAATACTTCTCTATAGAAATAATCTCCTCCACTTACAATGATCCAGTTGATAATAATAATAATTATTATTATTATTATATAATTATGTTGATAATAATTATTATTATGCTTGTTTTCACAAAGTAAAAATGAAGTTTGTGTAATATTATTTAAAAGCTCCTATATCCGGGAAGTAAGGCTAGGCGCACACCAGTTAGTCAAGACAAGACAAGACATGATCAGACACGTTTAGTCGCAATACTTCACATAGTTGCTTTTGACGCAACTCACACTGATTAGTCATTGCAATTAGACATGTTTTCATAAGCAACCATGTGAAGTATTGCGACTGAACGTGTCTGATCATGTCTTGTCTTGTCGTGACTAACTGGTGTGCGCCTGCCTAATTTGTATCATTGACTGTATATTTGCCAATACCTTGACCTTGAGGAAGAACCAACAAATTATTAATTTTAAAAGTTGAGCTGAAAGTAATACAAAGCTATTTTTGTTATTTAATAGTGTTAATTTGTTTTTGATATATTTTTAAGAAATCAAGTTCGATTTCAAATGCGCGTATGACTTTCCCAAATTTAGAACTGATGCACGTCCAAGCCAAAATTCCAATTCTGCAGATTTTCCAAACTCAATATATATATAATTGAAAGTCACATTCACAACTCGGCGTCATGGACTGGAACTTCTCTGTCAGGCCCTACTTCTACTATTTCTTGAAAAGTAGAGTTGCATTTTGTTCTTATAAATCTCAAGCATTCTTCTTTCTTCTACGCTAATTTTATGTTGTTCTTTTGAAATTTTGAAAGTTTGTCCATGCTATACAGAAGAAGAAAAAATCCAAGGAACCATATTGTCATTTTTGTTCTCTTCTCATTTGTCATAGGTTTCAACTCAACTTTCTAAATGCTCGTCTCTATTCAAAAGAACCAAAGAAGATTCAGTTTTAGCTTATAATTTGTATGGGTAAACTATTGGAGGGTGTGACCTGCTACGTTCCAGTCCCTTCGAGTTCTACCTGGCAGAAACCCAACGTTCACATTTACTAGGAATTTCTTTTCAAGATTGTAAAGTTTAGTTTAGAAACTGTCTGACATTCAGCTCTATACAATAAGCAATTCACCCAGCTGAAGGGGAGAGACTAGATACAATGATTTTCAAAGAATCGATTCTTTCGCCTGTGAATTTGTAATGTTATTGATTCTTCATGGGTTATTGTTCTCGTTTGCCATTAACGTCAACCATCATTCCCTTAGCAGAATGTCCAGTGCTCCATGTGAGCAAGTTAGTACTATACTAATGATCTTGTAATGATTGAAACAGAAACTTAATTTTACACTCACAGTTCCTGACCTGATACAATAAAATCTTGACCAGACGCAATAAATCTTTCATGAGACTGTGAGAAAGTTTGCATTGTGGGAATATTTATGCACTGATCAATTTCTGTACTACTTAATAATGATGATAATGCTTGCATTGTACTTATAACTGTTCGGTGTCGTGTTTCACACCAGAGACATCTGAGAATGTGAATTCTGTTTATAGTATTACTGTAAACCAGAAATAATAATGCTCCTTCTCATATTTTAATAACTAGATTCCAGCTGGCTCAATTATTAATTCATTGGGAAAGGATTTCATTAATTGATTACTTATTACAAGCTATCTCCTTGATAGGAATGGAATCTTTCTGATTCCAGATCGTGGTCTAGTATGCTATTGGGTAAAAGCAATACCTACTATGCTATTACTATTACTATTTTACTATTATACTATTTACTATTACTTGAGTAATAGTAGGTATTGGTATAAGTCATTACAGATAAGAAATTCTTATGCATCGCTCAAGAATCAACCCTTGTATTGTGGAATTGTGTATTCAACGTTTATTTCCGGACATTGGCATGTGTAATTTGTGTATTATACCTAGTTTGTCAACGGTGAGAAAATTCTAATTATGCTCAATGCTGACTGGGCCTTCAATGAAAGTAGCGTTAGCTTTCAATATTAGGAATTACACAGTTCAATGCTACTGAAAGATAGGGTTCTAAATGCTATCTATTTCTGGCTTCATTCTACCAATATTCATTAGTTAGCAATCTTTCAGTATGTTGAATAGATTGATGAGCAAAGATAAGTTATAGGGTACTATATTTAGTATGGAAGTATACTAAATTAGACTGTCCAGTTGGTTGAAATTGGAAACAAGTTTTACAACTTAATTTTCCATTTTAATCACTGTAATGTAATTCACATAAAATAAATGTGTATTGAACGTGATGGAAACTCTGTGATGAAAAGTCTAGGCACATGATGTGCTAATTGAAGATCCTCATTTAATTGATTACTGATTAACTCATATTTTGTTTATACCTGAACTAGAAAGAATTATTTCAAGAGTACATTTCAAGATGACTTGATGAAGCAAATGAATTTTAATCTGTATGCGTAAAATTAATGATTTTGTCAAGCCGATGTTGCCTAGTGGCCTGGAGTGTGTCAACATCAGATTTCTGTCTCTACTGGCCACGGATTCCATTCTCATTCCGTTTGGTACTTATTATATTATCCCTTACCTCATTACTCACTCAAAATTCATAAGTTTTAACAGAGATAACTGATACGTACGCTATCTTTTCTCTGGCTCTAACGAGCATCTACAAAGCTCTAATACTAAATAGTATTTATTTATCATTTACAATCAACTTAAGGACAAAGAAACAGACTACAGTCCAAAACTTCTTTTCATCCTAATTCCATAAAATAAATTGTGCAAATAAAGTAAAATGAATTGTATTGCAGTGAAATCTTTTCTGGGAACGCTATTTTTGATTATCGATTTCTTTATTGTGGTGTATAGTGAAGAGGTAGGTGACTCAACACCGTTATAGTTCACCATCGTCTGGAACTTTCCCATTCAGGACAATGTTTCATACTGGGGTCATCTTTATTCATGTCTGATGCGTACGATGTGGCCCCCCTTACGATTACGATCCTTCCACAAAAGAGATTTTTTGCATTTATATGGGTACAATAGAAAATGGGGTAGAGTAGGTCTGCCTATCATAGAACTAGAAAATGTCGATGACGCGTACTATTGGATAGGATTTGGTGAGGTGGTGCATTAATTGAATTGGGTTGTGAGATCGGGCAGACCGTTTGGAGACAGATGCGGATTCCAGACTGAACGCAGAACAGCCCCAATGTCGATGTCGGTCGCGACCCGTCGCCGCGATACCAACCCCACCCCTTTTTCGGCAGACACCTCTTTGGAGGGAAGCTCTCCAGCAGTTGGTGTCCGAGAACGGGCCAGTGCCTCTACCACCGCAATGGAAGACCTACCCCAAGCTGACACTTCTCGTGCCGGGTCGTCCCCTCCACACGACGATGACCTCCTCGAAGAGCGATCGCCCGGCAAGAAATCACATTCTTCCAGGTAACCGTTCAAACTTCACTACAAATTTCACCTGAAATCATAGTTTCAATTCATGTTCATGTCTCCCATTGTTCTGATTATTCTGGTATACAGTGCAACAATTTAAAGTATCTTGTTTAAATCAATACATCATTATATCCATAATAGTTTATTACGGTAAACTACTTTAAATAGTTAACTATTATTCCGGTAAACAGTGCAACAATTGAAAATGTCTTGATTAAATTAAGAAATCATTCCTTTCATGATAGTTTAATTACGTAGTCTACCCCTTACAACAGTTTGTGGCATTACTATTTTGCTCAAATTTCACATCTTGATTTCCATAAATACTTGATAGCGTTTTCGAGAGTAATTCTCTTCGAGTTCACAAAAAACGATTACGGTAGACTTTGCTAACTAGTAAACTATTATTGCGGTACACACTGCAATACTTTAAAGTGTCATGATTTAATTGATATATCGCACTCTTCATTATTGTTTAATTACGTAGTCTACGCCTTATAACAGTTTGTAGCATTACTATTGTGCTTACATTTCACATCTCGATCTCCAAAATTTCTAAATACTTGGATAGCATTCTCAGTTATTCTCTTTGAACTCACAAAAATAGAATATAAATTGTATATTATTATCGTGTTTCAATTGCGTTCCAATATTTATTTGATAATATGAACTACAGTATTTCACTCCAGACAGTCACATTCAGTACTATACCTCTATACTCATGATTAACAGTTTTTCACTATACCTTACTCTCGAGATTTTAGTCTCATTCATTCTTATATCTTAACAATTACGTTCAAGAGAAATCCTGGTGGAGAAAAAATTTGAGAGAGAAGCAATTTATTGAGAGAGAAGCAAAGCAGCATGGTTTCAGTTGTCAGTGAGTGTGACACATTCACATCAGTTCTTTTTCTACTTTTACTCCTATCCTATCTCATTGGCTGTGTTCCGTCGCAAGTTTTTAGAAAAAGGTAATTTCAAATTATTAAATTTATTTGTTTGGAATTTAGTTTTTTAATGATTTTAGTTTTTTCAATTCTTCTGCACCGTATCTTCGGCCTTCCTAGAGATATGGAATTACAAATATTAATGTACTACTTGGAGTTTTCTTGGAGTGGGAATGATAGTGAAGAGCAGGTTTGGAAAACTCGGATTTTGAAAAGATTCAGTTTGCTTTCACAGCTTGGATGAAATATTAGTTGGGAAAGAGAATAATCATGATTAGAATTTTCAACAATTACAATTTTCTCGAAATTTCAATTCCATATCTGCAGAATCTCATTTTTCTGTCATTACTTATCTAGTTTTTCTTGTCAATATTTGTTTTCTTGAGGTTGGAAATTGCAATCCGCTTATTTGAAAAGTGTTTTCTATTTTTTGCTGAAACTACATTAACAAGCTAATTCGATTGTGAACCCCCGGTAAAGGAAGTTTCCAATCTAGAAATTCCATAGTTCAGATATTATAAATTGATGTTATATTATTATTCAAGTTAATTCTGAGAACTATATCTATCCTTCATCAGGTTATGATGCTGAAAGAAAGACATTTCATTTAATTTATATGAAATGTGCTCTAGTGAGTACGAGATTGGTTGTTTTCATAAGTTTTGTAACTTTGTATCCGTGTCGAGTCTTGTGGGGGAGGGGGGTTATTTTCGTATTGCTTTTCGTTTCATTTCGTGAGTATGTTTCTCTTGCAATAGCGGTCTCTGCTATTCGTGATTCGTGATCTCTCCTATTATTTTCCCTGTAAGATTGCCTGATCCTCCTGGAATCAGCAATTTCGGCTTGACTTATTCCATTTAAAGAAGGAAAACAGATTCCATTCGTATAGGAAACAATGATTAAAAATGTACTTCGTCTAAGTACCTAGTTTAGCTCAATTATAATACGTATTGAATAAAGTCCCTCCATTTACTCTATAACTATGACAAATCATTATAGGAACTACAGAATCCAATTGACTGAAGATTGCCTGTCCGAGAAATGAATTTCCGTTCTGAGAAGCATATATTCTGTGAATTTTATGAATTCCTAAATTCATATATTGCTCAAAACAATATTCGGAGTGGATGATCATGGGTGATCATGGTCGATCATCAATCAGGTAATCATAGTCAGTAGTTTTCCAGCATTCATGATTGAAAGTGAATTAATTAATTGTAAAGTGAGAGCGAAGTAATAATGTTTTTTATTTTGACTGATTCAGTTGGAACAAGTACTTGATCATTATTTTGATTCAGGTTGGATTTTTTTCGAAATCATAAACGTAGTCGTATGTCACGTGGGACATGCGTGAAAATCGAACTTTCGTAACATCACTTTGGGTTTAGGCATTCAGTTGATATTGTATTAAAAACTCTCGTTTAATAGAAATATGAAAATAGTACTTTATTTTCTATTAATAGCTATTGTATAACAACTTGACAACAGGCAGAGTTGGGCGACATATTTTTGGTGGCAGCATGGTGTGTTGACTTGGCATGCCGGCCGGCGCCATTTTGTGGGGGTCGTAATGGCGGCAGTTGGTGCGAGGTTGCGGGCGCTGCCGCTAGAGAGCAGCAGGTGCCGCGTCACTCGCTGCCCCCTCCACTGGGACCGGCCTGTTGGTGGATGTGGATGTATAGTGTATAGTCGGCCTTGGTTACTGCTTTCCTTTCCGCGCCGGGCGTCTTCTGAGAGTGTGTCCGACTCCTGTTCGTGTGACTGTGTGTTAACTTTTCTTTTGTTACTTTACCATATTGGATTTCACGTTCGCTTAATTCTTCCAGTTTAAGTAAGTGTTTCAGTTTAGTGTTACAATTAGTAATTCGCGTTATCACTGAGTGAATGTGTGTGTGTGTATTTTGTGTAAGCTTGCGCGCGCGTGGTCTACTTCTCAGTCTACCATCCGGTAGAGTTCTAACATAAGTTTCACCCAAGTAAGCCTCTCCCGTACGGTGACCTACCCTATAACGTAGATCCTCTATCGCATAGAGTACTTGTTTATAACTTCCAGTATCATCCCCAAGATCCCATTCTAGTTTTGTTAGAATAGTTTATTGGAAACTAGTTGGAAGGGCGCGCCACGCCTCAGGTGAATCTACCGGCAAGAGAGGAGCTTCGTCGTCCCCTGGCCGGACCCCGGATTCGGCATTCGGGACTCTATTAGAAAAAACCGGTATAGCCTGTTGCTATCATCCGAAATTATTCACCTAGTAAGCTTGTCACAATATTGGATGCCGCTTTAGATTTTCTAGTTCGACTCCCTTTATTCTCTCACTAAACTAGAATGCTTATAAATTATTTATTGTCAACTAATCTCTATAGTACTGTATCTAGCTTCTATAACTTTAAACTGAATATGAATTGAAAACAAATTTTTAATTCAATTACATTTTTTCAAATGATTCTTTTTTTGTAGGTATAATTCTTCTAGTCGGTAATAATTTCACTCTGCTTTTTAATCTTCAAATTGTCAATGAATTAGATATTAGAAGTATTGGATTAGCCACTTTTTTGAAACTCTTCAAAATTAGTATAATCTTTTTCGGAATTATACTTGAACCTTTCCTAGATGGTGATTATTCTCTGGCATGTAACTTCGTAATATTGTGATTTAAAGTATATCATCTATATCTAAATTATGTAATATAATATTTCGAATAGTTCTTAGCGAGTAGTTGCTAGGTGCTTCTTAGCAGCATTTTTACCATCATTGAGCATGCCAAAAGTTAATCATACTTTATCGACGTTTTTTCTAACTTTTGCTACAAGACTATTTTCGTCTTTTATACTCTTATCGATAATGAATGTAAGCATCTTGAGCAATTTTTAAAAACTAAATTTTTTCAATACTTGGGGTATTTCATACGCTGCACTTACAAGATATATTTTCAAGATATGAAACTAAATTTGTTAGTGAGATTAGATGGAAATCTCTTGAAAGTTTACTATAGACTATATTTCCTTACAATGTGGTGTGCCTAATTATCACACTTGGCCGACTTGATAATTACGAACTCCCTTACCTACAAATGTCTTTATTAATGAGAACTATTTATAAGAATTGAGAGCTTCATAGTTCCAGGTCTAGTCTATCATTACAAATAGTAACATTAACGGTGGAAATCGTATTTGTTACATGAATAAATAATTATTGGAGAAGAAAGTTAATTCTCCAATAGTTTCAATAACTCCTCGTTCACCAACGTCTTGTTTATTGTAGATTAGAGAATTCACATCTCGGAAACCAATATACTGTAATAATCAGTCTGCTCGGAATGAGTAAAGTTTCCTTGTCTTATCATTAAACTAATGACTGATTAGTCATTGTTACAAAGTCCGCTAGAGCAACTAACGGAAGTTCGGCACGATAAGAATGCTACTTCCGGTTACGTTTTAAGCATTCAAAGCATATAACTTACTTGAAAAGTTTGAGAACAGCTCACCAAATGTATTCCCAGAGTTTTTTCGCCAAACACAATAATGGTACTCGTATGGGATCAAAAGTCAGTTCTATAGAAACAAAATGAAATTTACACATTGATTCTCTCTAAACAATATCATTATCGGAGTGGTGGTGTGCATGTAATCCATAGGCCTACTGGTGAATCAACTGAAGCGATTTAAAGAATATAAATCGGAAATAATTAATATTGAATCTATAATTTTAGAAAAACTGTATGTAATATTCAATTGCAATATTCTATTAGTGCCTTTTGAAACGAAACTGCTTGATCTATTAGAAGAATCGCCTTACATACAATTTCATCAATGGAATTATAAAATTTCTGACAAATGTTTCTTGGTAGATGCATTAAAAGATAGCACTGCTCAAAACAGGAAATTCTCAGGAGTATTCAGCTATTCTAATTGATTATTACTAAATAGCGTAAAGTGAAATCGTCCACAACCACATTCTTCTATTGGAAACAAGTAATTTGGTTATTTTTACCCTCTGATTTCACTATCATTGCTAGAAAGTTGAATGAATATTCTTAGTCTATTACATTGCAGTATTTCTGAACATCAGACGTCTGTGCAATGATAGTATCGATTAGTAGTCTATTATTTCGTTCTCGTATCTTCAGAATCCTACAATGAAAATCCTAATGACATTACTTGATGAATTTCTCAGAATATTTTCCGTTGATTAGCTTGTATTTGAAAGTGAGTGTTTGCTCAAAAAGCTCCAAAGATAAATTATTTTCTGAATCCACAAGATTAGAGATTCCCCTCTATTCATTGTACAAGACTGAGCCATTTATCATTTATTGAATATCCAAATTCCCCATGTATACAGTAGGCCTACTGTACGTCAAAAATCGTAAATAAGAAAAATTTGTTTTGATTTCCTTGAGTACTTTTAATTTTGTGATACCACATTATACGAATTTTAGAGAGAGATAGTAATCCTACAACGTATTTGTGACTCCAAAGAGTGGGAATATTACGTGGTGTATAAACTTCGGGAACTAGGTCGTAGTCTGTTCAGAAAAACTCGCTAGCGTATAAGAGGCTCGTAAGTTTCAACTGGAAAACAATTTGAATAATGGGAAATTCGTTGAAACAATTTTCACGTGAAATTCAAGCTTGCGCAAGTTTGTCTAGCACATACACACACATAAACACTCATATACTGCATCAAGCTGAGGCAGGTTATTGATTATTTATGAACGTTTCTTAATTTCAGGTTCGTGATTATTTCTTGTGATTTTATCATTATTTGAGAACACTTTCCTAGACAGTTTTCCTTCAGTTTTGCTAGTGATTTGTTGGAAACCTCTAGTTTTGGGCGAGTGACTGTGCCTGTGAATTCAACAAAAAATCTACGATCTAGTAGACACGCTAGTAAGCGTCCGTTTTAGTTGAGAACTGTACAACGACAGGCTTCAAGATTAAGCCCAACGGACTTGACATGGCGTCGCCAAACGAAGTCGACGAAGAGTCAACGCCGAAGAACGTGCACGAGTCGAATGGCTTCTCCAGGTACTATCACCTCCTCCAGCTCTTCTTTACCTCTCTTCACGTCGGCTCTCATCTTCTCTTCACTATTTCTCTCTTAGCTAACATATGTCTTTCTCTTTCGCTACCACTACCAATATTTCTACTAATGGCTTGATTGGACGACCTCCTGTTTTATTTCTGGTTCACATACTAAGTATTTGTTCAATTTTGATTGCGAAGATACAGGCTGGATGGGAAATTGTAGTAGATTTACTGCAACGATGGAGATTTTTTACGTTACCTAGAATCTTACGATCGCTTGCCAGATAACTTGCTAGACAACTATAAACCTTTACTTGAACAGCTCTCATAAAATGACGTTGTTCGATTGATGTTAATCTCGTAGTGAGAATTTAATTTCGTATTAAAATAGCAACAAATAAACAATAATTGGTTTTTGTAATTAAATGTGGGAATAACAGGGTGCATATTTTGCAAACCACAATCAATAAAGTAAAGACACTGTGCTTGAATCATTGTTAGTATTTGAAACTAAATTGTAGCATATAGTGAGGTCCACGTTATAATGACAGTATTTGATGCTCTACTACTATTAGGTCTTGTCACTGTACGATTAGCCCAACTGGAATATAGTGGAATTAACAAGAGGAAGCAGTTTAGTAATGATATTTCCATAGATAAACCCTGTTCGTGATCTAAGACAGGTGTATTAGGCAATGATATAATTGCATGCGAGTGGTCATTGCACAGAGGAGAATGACTGCATGTCGATTCCGAAATGGATCTATGCAGAATAATAGAAGACGAAAAGGTTTTTGAACTTAGTATTAAGCTTTATTGCTCCACTCTATTAAATTTAATGTGTGTTCTGCTTTGATTAAACGCGCCCGACTATCCTAACCAATAATTTTCTTCGTGTGGATTTTATTAGAATCGAGTTTTCATCGCATGTAACATTATCATTATGGATTGGTTGAAGATTTTCAGTGGGTGAGAAAATCGATGCACAGTTTGTCTATGCTTCACTGGTCAGGTGAGAGAATCATTGAACGCCACCCGACTCACTCTGTCTCTCTCCAGTCGGTCCTTGTCCTTGGAAGCTTCTCCTGAGCTCCGTTCCTCTGCTACACGTGTTGTTTTCGAGCGATTGAGGTGGCCGGTGCTGGGAGGAAGCGGTCTTCCTCCTAAACGAGTGTACTGTACTCTTTCAAGGACGAGCCACCCAACCATTCCCATCCAATACTACTGTTCAGTCAATTGCCGTTCTGTAATACCTCCAATACTCAACTGGAAATTCCAATTAGATTTTATTGTATTTATTTATTATTCGTGGATACAATATTACAAGTCATATAATTATGATTGGGTAGGAACAACAGGCTTGGCCCAAAACTATTCCATTCCCTAAATATGTCGAGTGAAAGTCTCGATTAATAGGATGTTACGTAAGGATGGTCTTCCGTTTAGGCTACAGAAGCTAGGGAAATGTTTAATTTATGTTTTTAAATTACGTATCAACCCACATCACTCATTCATTATCATATTTGGTTACCCAGTTTTGTAAGTTCAACATGTTGTAAATTCAACATGTGAGAATTATTTAATATAGATTATTTTAATTTGCCACAAAACATTATTAAAACATCGAATTCTCTCTACATTAGTTATCCTGGTGTGAACAGTTTTGTTTCTTGTTGAGCAACTTATAAGTTCCAAACTAACTTGTAGTTCATTGTTGGTAGTTACTTCCTTAGCTCGTTGTTGTATTTTCTCCTACGAACTTAGTCGATGTTTTTCATCCAATCTCAACTCCCTCTCCTCTCCCCTTCACATTCTATTGAAATGATTGAATAATCATCTATTTCTTGGGGTATTTTCAATTTCAGTGGACCGAAGTTGGATTTATTGCTAAATAAATTAGATTTATCAGATTAGAATTGAATTTATTGCTAAATCTGTCTTTGACCAGAGGTGGTTGGTTCAATCTGCTAATTTTAAACATATATTTTTTCAACGAAACAAACGTTGCCGAATTATGTTGGTCAATAGGCAATGGTTGATTACAAAGCCGGCGAATTCGCTTGTGGGAAACGTTTTAGCAACGTTTCGGCGGCGGCGTGCGAAACCTGAGTAAAGTGAAACTGTGTGGTTGGTTTGTAGGAGGAGGGTAGTTTGGGGGGCTCCGGGGGGCCGGATGTGGCCTCGTCGCGTGTCAGCTCCGTTGCGAGCGCCCGAGAATGTGTGAGTGCGTGAGCCAGTGTGAATTTGCCGCACAATGTGCTACAAGGAAGGTCATCATTGCCTAACCATTGTCATTATCATAACTTAAATGCTACTTTTAAACTTTAATCACTCATATTTCTTCATTTTACGCTCATCCCATCCATTTTTTAGGGTTTAGGGAGGTTTATGGGACTTTAACGTTTTCACAACGATAAGTTTGAAGTCAATATATCATGTTTTCAGCACATTTTAACTTCTAGATCCGATTATATTATAGTACAATGAGTAAATTCTATGTTCTATGCTTTAGTAAAAATTTGAAGACACTAGTTTATTTATTTATTCATTAGTTTATTATTTATTCATTGTGTCAAAATGTTAATAACTCGTTGATTCTCTATTCATGTTCATAAAGTGGAACTAACATTGCAAGAATGATAGTGACTGTGATTAGATGCAGGTTTCAAACTTATATGCTGTTTCCACTTGTCACCAAATAAGTTTGTCTTTTTTCATGATGAACTCGATTATAAATTTATAACATACATAGTTGTAAAGAAAACTTGTTATCCAAAGTTGTTGTCATAGTTGTTATCCTAGTTGAAAAGTTTTATTTGTTGAATCAGAAACAATCAACTTCTGAATGAAGAATGATTCATCTATCCCTTTAGCTAGAGCTTTTGGCTATGTCAAGTTATGAATGATGAAATATGAATCATATTTCCTCATATGAATCGTTCTAACGTTGCATGATTCATATTTGCAATTGAAGATCTTTGTATTGTGTTGTACTGAAATAAGTCCCGGTAGCAATGATGAGATCTAAGTTTAAAACTTTTGCGGTTTCCACCAGAGGACATTATTTATTTGTCTGATGATGGCAAAACATGTCTGAGCTATCAAACCACGTCAATAATTATTATTCGAGAGAAAGCTTCTTCCTTGAACTCGAAAATATATCGTAGAGTTAATAGGATGACTGCATTTAGTCAATGTATCGAAGCTATATGACAGTGATGTCTACTTGAACACAGACAGTATAATAACAAGATTAGGAATTAGGGCAGTGCTGTTTAGTGTTCAACAAAGCTTGATAAAGATTCAATTATTTGATAATGCCTGATATATTGATCTTATGAATTAACAAATTATTGTCAATCCCAACTTTTCAATTTTGTACATTTTTGTGAGAGTATATTTTTCATCCATTTTCATTCATTCCCCTCCCATTTAGCTGTGATGAGATCCACGTTTAAAACTTTTGCGGTTTCCACCAGAGGACTTGCGTCTGATGATGGCAAAACATGTCTGAGCTAATAATCATATTCAGTGCCTTTTGAAACGTTGTTTACTCTATAATTATTATTCATTTGTTGGTTGATATTTTTACCTTGATTTAAAAATTTGTTTTTAGGGGCGCGTACAGACTTATGCGACACGAACACTCTCATTTCATTTTTCATCAGCCGATGTGGACACCGATGAAAAGTGAAATGCGCATGTTCGTAGCATATAAGTCTGTACACACCTTAATTATCTGTCTATTCTTATCCATGGAATATAATATTAGACGATTCATATAATCATAAATTCTATCTCCATTTATTCAAAAGTCAACATAAAACTTTCAAAAGCTTATTTTTGCATAATTTTCCCGATTATTAAAAAAATCCGGATGGTGATGAGCTTTTCTGACGCCTGATTTGCTGATATAGCCGTAGTACCAAATGTATTTTTGTACTGGGATTATAATGCATTGGGATTGGGATTATAACCCATTGGTTGTAAAAATTAATTCAGAGTTCGCCATGAGGCACTATATAGTGCAATTAGAACTGAATTTGAATAAATAAATTGTAAGACTATTAGTGGCAAGTGTTCAATCAGAGAACCATCATTCTTTAACTTATAGCTTTCTGTAGACTATGTTTATGAGATTGTTCAATTGCTACTCTTGAATCAATAGAAATGAAAAATAAAAAATTAAGTATTTTTTTTTAAAAGTTACGTTCCATGTTCGTTCACAAAGTTCTCTAATGCAATATCCTTGAAAATAATCAGGAATAATCTTATTCCACACAAAATCTTGAAAGAGACTGACATTTCTTCAAGTGTCGGTGAAAAAAAAACAAGTAATGATTTTACCACCCACTTGCTAGGGACGACCGTAAAGAAGACGTTTGGTTTCTTGGCAGCCTGGCAACGAAAACTTGGGAACACTGAAGCTCCTGTCTGGCTTCTTCAAACTTGAAATAACGCTTCAACATTTTCTAATTGTTGGCGTTAGTTTCGCCAGCAAAACAATAGGACATTGATGTCATGGTGACTGACCGATTTCCTATTACTCCTAACAATGTGACATTTGATTATTCAATATCCACATCTTATGACTTCATGATTTTCCGCAAAGAAACTGTTCAAGGCTGATGTCATTAGAGAGAAATAAAAATCCAAGTACCCTTTTTTAAATTGTTTAAGTTGTTTAGGTTTTTATCTCTTTCTATTTAAGAGTAACCTTAATGAAGAGAGATAATCTGATGTCATTAATATGAAAACAACTATCCTAGTTACAAGTGCAAGTTGGAAAGATGTCCATAACGACGGATAATCTTTATGAAACATTTTATTAGAACGCCTTTATGCTCAAACTACAAAGAGATGATATTCTGTTATAGAGAGCATGAAAGGTGGTGAAAGAGAGGATAATATTGAAGGATTCAGCTTGTTGCCGAGGAAGATTTGCATATTATGGGGTTTCAGTTACGAAAAGTGTTTTGGATTCCATGAGTGAAGTGATGAGTTTGCACTACTTGCAATGTCATTTGTACTCTCTTGAGAACTATTGATTGAAGGGGCAGGTTAGACTACTCTGTACTACTTCTGTCACTTCTGTAACCATAGCCCCGATCACAGACACATCTTGCCAAGTTGATTGTAATCGCTTGTGTTCCCTGTGTACTCAACAAGTTTTTGAAATAGTTTCTTGTGGTATAACATGTCCCGTAATGTTCACTTTTGTTAACAATGAATTGAAACTTCTATTTATGATGCCGAAAAACCTAACTTTTGAATAGGTTGAGTAGCAACGTTCCAAAATTGTAATGAAGTGACAATTCTAATTCATTATAATAAAGTGTCGTCAATTCATCTGTTTAATTCAATAACTCACCTGCGAACGTTTGTTATCTGTACAATTCACTATCAATCATCAGAATTTTTGCTAGATATTTACTATTATACAGACTATGGTCACCAATGATCGTCGTCTTTTTCAGTCTGCTACTTCCTTTTCCGTCTCATTTTTATTTTCTCTTCTTCATCTTATAGGTTTTTAAGACCTGTCAATAGGAATTTAATAAATAGATCAATCAATCAATTTTACTCTTATTCTTCTTAGGCTATTTGTTTATAATCTAACTTTCACTAACTGAATATTTGTCTACACTACTGTACCAAATAGTGTAAACAGTGTACTGAACTTAAACAAACATTCTGTTTTTTGGCAGCATTTGATTGACAGTCTCAGACCATTCCATGGACCTTATCGATAATTAGTATGCTCATGTTACTCGAATATAGTCCTATTTTTTCCCAATATGAGTAATTCTTTCTTCAGTAATACGAGAGTGACTCATATTAGCTCAGACCAAACACAGACGGTCTGATAAAAGTTATGACGCACAAGCTGTTGTTTCATCCAAGATTGAAAAAATTATTTCGGTTTTTGTCAAAATATCACTTATTTAATATTGATCACAAAATAAGTGATATTTTGACAACAACCTTGAGTTTTCATTATGGATAGGTATCACAATATCTCACCATCAACAGTATGTGAAGTTTTATCTATGGATTGCATAATGAAGATTATGATACCATTATGATTAATTGAGAATAAGATGGGTAAAGTTGTTTGAATAATTCAGCAATAATGTATGGAAATAAATTGAGTGGAATATAGCAATCTCAAAGATGATCTTATGGGACAGAGCTTCAATAAGACAGTTAGACTAAGCCCCGCTCACACACATCGATTTTTGTTCGTACGGTATTTCGCCGTCCTTATAAATTTCTATTAGATTAAACAAATGATTTCAAACAAATGATGTTTGTCAAGTTCCTTTTAATCTGATAGAATTCATAAGGACAGCAAAATATCGTACGAACAAAAATCGATATGTGTGTATGTGTGGGGCTTTAGTGTCTCAACGATATCTGATCGAAAAGGAATTATTATAGCCGGTTCTAAAAGTGGAGTAATGATTCTTCTGTAAAGATGTATAATTTTTGTATCTTCAGGGGTAGTACCCACAAGGGGGACGGTTTGGACGTAGATTGCGTCTTTGAAATTCTTGGAGGTGGGGTTTCACTCAAAATCACACAAAGGTATGGGTCGGGCAATCTAGCTTGAAACTTGAAACATTTTGAACGGTGAAAAATGGTTGTAGAAAATTTCCAAGTCTGAATAGATATCAAGGTTTTGTGCCTAAACCTTGAAAGAAGATGACGACAAACTTTGAATAATATTTAATCCTTGCATAAAAATATTTCCCTTGCACTCATTAGTAAACTACTATCGGCTCCAGTTAATATGAGTTCCGAACACTTTTTTAGGTAACATTTGGGTAGCAGACTAGGCGGACTACTGGTGAAAGGGGGTGTGCAATGACATCAACGCAGTGCAGAGTTGCATAACATTGAAAATAATAATTACGTCAACACGAGCAACGTGCATAAAATCGTGCGTGAACTGAAGTGGATGAAAAAAGGGGGTGTAAATGAGTTGTGTTGGATGCAGAATGTGCTGTTGATTTCCATTTGTGTAGTGGGTGGTAGTAGGCAAAGGGCGGGGGATGTCTCAGTACACATACACCTGTAGACTTGCTCTGTCGTCAAGTGTCAGGGTCTGTTTTCCTTTTTTGCGTTAAAGCAAAGGGCAGTAACCCCTACTTCTGTTGCACAACTGTGACATGCACCTGATTCATGCTCTGCGCATAATATCGATTTTCAGAACTTTTTCGCACCACTTGTTTCATGAAATATAGATTCGTCTGTAAGGTTAAGTTTTGTCCCTTTCCATGCTCTCTTGTCTTCGAGTGTCCTACGCCTAATACTGGCTGATTCACATTAATTGGAAATAGAAAATTTTATAATAGTATAATTTTTTCTAAAGAAAAGTTTTCTTTCATTAACGCAAATTAACAAAACAATATCCTCTCTTCTTCATGTCCATGAAAGTATTATTGGCTTTAAGAAATCTCATATATTTGGACTTTTATCAGCTGAATACACTCAATCCGTTTAAGAACCTTATCAACGTCCTAAACCTTCCCCATTCGAAAAAGGATGCAGCTTCTTCACTTGATCTAGATTCAAGCTCATTACGAAAACTCATTCAAACGAACTAAAGCTTTTTCATTCGAACTAGATGCAAAGTCATTAAACTCACAATATCCTCTCATCTTCATGTTCATGAAAGTATTATTGGCTTTAAGAATTCTCATATATTTGGTCTTCTATCAGTTGAATACACTCAATCTATTTAAGAATCCTTATCAACGTCCTAAACCTTCCCCATTCGAAAAAGGATAAAGCTTCTTCATTCGAGCTTCTAGATTCAAGCTCATTACGAAAACTCATTCAAAAGAACTAAACCTTTTTCATTCGAACTAGATGCAGAGTCATTACAAAAACTCATTCAAACGAAAAGACATTGATTTTCTTAATTCACCTCAGGAATGAATAATAATGTACTAAGTTTGTATAGAATAGTAAGAATAATGTACTAGTATAAATCCACGTGATTGCCTTTCTTGATTGATATAGTTGTTCGTTTCTTCAAACATTTGTACAATATGTGAGTGAACGACATCACAAGGCGAGTGAAACCTTACTCCATTCACAATTATTCATTCTCTCATCTAATGGTATATTTTATTTAATTGGAATATTTCACTTTTCATTGTGACTTGTGAGTAGTAAAGAATAGCAATCGGTCATATTGTTTTCATTTTCAGTTTTTGATGTCGAAGTCTTCAGTTACAACATCGCTTCAAATAAACTAGACAAAAAGTGCTAGTATGTACATTTTCCCTTATTCAAAGATTGAATATTGCTAGTGTAGTATAATGTAGTGGCCTGCAGGTGTAATGTGACACAATGGTAGGAGTAGGAACCAGGGTGGAGTGGCGGCGAGCGCGCGGACCATGGGTTGTCATCGATCGCTGCTTATTTCGTCGGTCCGTTGTCTGTTGTCTCAACGTCGACGTCGTCGTTTCCGTTCTTCGCCGCCTTTCATCAGCCGCAGACTGCGCAGACGCAGTGACTGCCTTGTGTGGGTGTGGGGCACACACGTGTAGGCCTATACTCTTCGGAGCCCGACTAGCTGGCTCCGAGCAGAGCTCAGTTGTGAGAGTAAACAACATACGCTTCAAACACTCACACACACATCTGAGTCTCACTGTTTTTTTTCTACAGCAATCGAAACAGAGTTCAAGTAATGGTCCCATGTTTTTGTTGGTTGGAAATTAGTTTACTCGCACCAGTTGTTTCGTCGTGAAGCACAATTTTATTCGTTGTTGATACTGTGTATCTCACACATACAGTTTACACAATGATATTAGTTCTGTTTCAATTTTCTCAATGAAAAAGATATAAAGTCCGAGATAGATACAATTATTGGATACTGTGGTCTCTGAAAGCAGCATGGAAATGATAGTAGATTTTGTTTTTCAGTCTTTCAATGGAATAAATAATCCGAGACAGGCAATCAATTCATTACAATACCAGATTGACTTGGGCTTTCGAAACTCCAATTAATTAACCTACCCAATTAGAAAAATATGACTGTAATGCTATTGTGCTGCTTAATAAGTGGAATATAGATTTTGACCTGGTTGCACAAAAGCCGGTTAATTTTTAACCGTGATTAATTTCACGAGAAACAATCAGAGATGGCCTTTTTGATAAGACGGCTTCTCTGATTGGTTATCGTGGAATTAATCATGATTAAATCGAGCATAACGAATCACGAGATAACCAATCAGAGAAGCCGTCTTATCAAAAAGGCCTTCTCTGATGGGTTCTCGTGAATTCAATCACGATTAAAATTCTACCGGCTTTTGTACAACCGGCACTAAGAGATTGATTTGAGGAGAGTGATGGTAATTGTGTAATAAATTGTAACATGTCGATAGGATCCTTAAATTGTTGCATCATCCGTGAATTAGTATGTGACGGAAATTCAAGACATGTTCAGAATTAATATTAGAATATAACAAATCATTTTCCCACATGTATATATATTATTATAATAATAGTTCAATTAGAAATTCTACTGTATATAGCAACCATTTTCCTTTTACAAGAACTGCAACCAAGAATGAGACACTTTTATCCTATTTCTTTTCTTGGGAACTGACTAGTATTATATTGGAGTGTAGATGGAAGCGTCGTTTCTTCAATTGTAAAATAAATTTAAGTATAATCTCTTCTCCCTGCTTGTGATCGATTAGCAATAGTATAATGTTGGCATGACGGAAGGATAATTATTATTGTAATGAGGGTAATGCCGACTTCACGTAGTCAATCTGTCTATCTCGATCTCTATTGTTTGAGAATTCGAGGTTGTGAAATGAAGAACTAATAATGGTTTAATTATTGCAACGAATTTGGGGGACATTGCTTTTATTCTCTTCATATTCCATCGCTATCAATTTTCCCTTCAGTTGGTTTCAGGTTTTCGACTTACTGCAGCAAAGAATATCAACTTTAAATTATTATTAATTGTCCTCTTATCCTCAAGCTGTAATGTGCTAATTGCAGATCGATATTGTAATCTGTTTACTACTACCCTGGCCATCGAGTGTGATTCTTCGTATCCCCATAACTCATTTTGAACGGCGGGGTTTGATGAATGATTTTGTCATAGTGTGAAAGTATCTTCCTGTTGGTTTTGCAGATGACAGATGGAGAGTCTGTCGATTCCCATTCAATAGAGCGAGGCTAGAATGAAAAATTGTCTCATCAGAAAGCAATAGTATACAGCGATAGAGTTCTTTAGCATGAAATTGATGGATGTTCGCTATTTGCCAAGTTGTGCTCCAGCAATCCTAACCCTTATCATATGAGCTTCAATTACTCCATTCATTTGTGTGAATCCTTGATGTTCTTATCCTGGAGTAGAATCATAATTTCAGTCATTTTATGGCTAGCTTTTAAATTTCTTAATTTCATTGACATTACTCTGTGTTCACTTAATCTGAAATTTCCCACTAATATGAACTCATCTCACTTGAAACATGAGTGCAAAGGACATAACTTACAGCCTTCACTGAACACAATATCAAGGAGAAGAAATATTCAATGAAAATATCATATCGTACCCGTTCTGGCAAAACTCACCAAGTCAAAAACTACAGTTTTGAGTTATAAGCACATAACACTTGGTGAGTTTTGCCTGACTACCAAACAGCAAATATTGCTCACCATTTCCTAAAATTTAGGGAATAAAATAATAATGTTATCATTATCCATTAATAATTAGTTTGTGGGAAGCAAAACTCACGAAATATGTTTAGTGAATTATTATGCTTGATGAAGCTCTGTATTCATGAGGATGAAAACTCATTAAAGATGGTTAGTGAAATTTGCTAGGCGATACCTTGAAAACTAAAGGACTTTGGTGAATTTTGCCAGACAAGAAAAATGTGTCTAGCAGCTTAGTGAGATCTAATAAAGTGGAAAAATAGAAATAGTAATAAAAGATATGACTTGGTGAGTTCTGCCTACTCAAAGAACTACATTTTTTAAGCCTATCGAAATACATTACTGAAAATGAGCATTTTTGTAGTTAGTGAGTTTTGCCAGAACGGGGACGATATAATTAAGTAAAATAATATATACCACTTCTATTTTCAAACAGATGTATTCCAAATATTGGTTAATTAACCATTATTGGAGAGTAATTTGTTTTTATTAATGATAGACTATTTTTTGACCTTGTTATGGAAAATATAGATAAAGTTTTATTGTGGTTATCTGTGAATTAGGCCTCTAGTATTATTCAATTTTAAAAGTAATATTGCAGGCTTATTGTTGTTTTGTCCATTTGTAGCAAGATTCATCAAAGAAAAGATGAAGCTCATTGTATTTGGTCAATAAATCGATTCCCATTTCAATTCAAGTAGAGCATTTCTGTTTTGTGAGGGTTTATCATTCTTGTTCCTTATCAGATTTGTGTACTGTACTGTAATTCTAGTCTTTGTAGCTTTGATGTGATTGAATCGGTAAGCTAGAGAAGTAGAAATGTTTCGTTGTTACTCACATTCCGTTGAATTTCGTTGTGTGGAGGGAAAAAGAGGTCCGAGGGAGTGGTAAGCATGTGCTTTGGTTGTGATAACGCAAGCCAGGGAAGTAACGAGCCAAATCGACTGGTGGAAGAAAACGTGGGGTCATTGACCTACTCCCGCATTCTTTCCTCCCGTTCAAGGACACGTGTTCCTCCAGCTCCCCCCTCTCTGTTCCCCCATACTTTCGTGCTTCCACATCTTTTCACTATCGAATTCCTATGCGGTCCTTTTTTATTTCCCCTTTCTCATTCCTAGTCCCATTCCTTCCATTTCAACCTCACCTTGGCTCTCGTATCTCTTGTTTCTTTCTTGAAGGGGGAAAGGACAACCGTCAAGTCTCGCTTTGAAGCACCGTTGTACTAGGGGACCCCTCACAAAGTAGGAATGAATAATACCTGGGCTTAGTCATGTCACTATTCAAGAGACATGCTCATTGTTCGATAATCTAATTAGCTGAATCGTAAAGTTGGCACTAATAGAATGTTGTAGCCCTCCATCCATCTAGGTCTTCTAAAGGCTGTGTAATTGACTTTTATTTTCTGTATAAGCTGTAAAACCTACAATAAACCGCTCTCTAAGTTTGTATTTACAAGTGTATTTACTGTCTGTAATTTACAAGTATTATCTACTCAGTACGCGGATTCTAATAGGCAGTTTTAGTCAATCACAACTATGGTTTTTTTCAAAATACAGTTATCTGAATCGCTAATCATTCAATTTAATAATTAACAGTGACATAGGACGATTCAGTTGAACGTGAAGTCATCAATAAGTCACTTATAAATTGTTTTTGTATGGTTACTCTCATGAACATAAACGGGTATATTTCAATAAGTAATGCCTAATCTGTGACATTTTTTGTCTATATTCAGTCACAAATATGAAGTAAAAAGTGGTCAAGGTAGAAAAAGTGAACAAAATATTATTTTTCTGAATATAAAATCCGCTCCAATCTATGCAATTTTTATGTTTCCCATGGCATTTTCCAGCATATAAACATATTGATTGAGTAGTACTGCATGAAATTCGTATCGATCTCGTTGTTTTGGTGCTAGGACAGTTCTCATTCAAACAGTGTGGGACTGTGACTTTTTGTTTCATAAACACATCATTGCAACACTACTAGAGTTGCTATGAGCACTGTGAATGCTTTGTCTCCAGGCGGTGTCATTTCCGCAACAGAGACATTATATTAGCAGAAGTTTTGAAAGTTATTTGTCCACTTATTCTACTGTAAATGGCCACCCTTTTTACTTCATATGAAACTTTTTACCACTGAATATAGAAAAAAATTGAAGAATTAGTCAATAGGAAATTGAAATATTCTCGTTTCACTGAACGAGTTCGTTCAGTATGACGCTGTTTCAGAGAAACGGGAAATTTTGAAAGTTGAATAATTTCAAGAAAACAAATCTTTAAATAAAGTTTTTCATATCATTCTATAGTAAAAATAATGCCATTTTAGAATAAATAATACCGTAACATTTATTTTTTGAAGATTACATCTTGCAGGTGTGTTCCTTTCTAAGCAAACACGCAAACATTCCTGTAGTCTCTTCATCACATTGTCCATGGTTTGACGTAACATTACAACTGGAATTTGAAATCGCTTCTCGAATCTTGGCTGTCAATACTGCAACAACGGAAGAATTTGTACATATAAAACATAGAGGAACCATATAAAACAGTTATTTATTTATTTGTGGATAGAATCACAAATCACATAAATATGATTAGGAAGGAACAACTGGCTTGGCCCAAATCTATTCCATTCCCAAATTTTGATAAATTAGTAAAATGTCCAAAAAATAGGTTATGTTTCTACTGTAAAACGTTCAAGTTCAATTTCCGTCCAAAAATATATACAAGCTAAACATTTTGAATTTATAGAAATTAAAACACCAAATTATATTTAAATAACACTCAATTATCACTTGATATTGAATTAATCAAGTTATTTTATAAAATTTTGAACCCAAAAATACACACAACTTCTCTCACTAAGCACAGCTGTTTTAGTAGCTGTTTTTGTTTATTAGTCACTTATTGATATTCCCGTTCAACCGAACAGTCTATGTGACTGTTAATTATTTAAATTGAGTGAGTAACAATTCAGATTTCATTTTGAAAAAATCATAGCTCTGATTGTCTAGAACTATCTACTGGAATCCGTTTACTTTGTAAAAAAATGCTTGTAAATTACAGTTTTTTTTTGCATACCGTCCTATTGTTATTTTCCTTGCGATGTAATCCAATGCTTACACATGGACCTTTGGAACTAATCTTTCTATTGTAAATTGTCAAAATTGCTTGGAGTTTTCGTTTTGCATGATGAGTGGTGGAGCTTGTGTTGTCGGTTCTCACGTTTCGGATGTAGTCAGCGGCGTTGTTGGCCATTTCCCGTTGCGCCTACTCAACCTCTTCCGTTACTTGGAATCCACGTGCATTCATTGTTGTAGAATGCTGTTCTGCTCGCCAAATGCATTTGCAAACTGCATCCAGCCCCCCTCCCACCGACCACTACCATTCCATCGCGTCTCTCTTGCACTGTTCTCTCTCACACTCTCTTTCTCCTCTTTTGCCTCTTGCGTTTCAAATTTCTCCAAGGTCAAACTGATGTCAACAGGTCAGCATTTTCAAATGCATAAAGGATACTACATTTTTTTATCTTTATCGGTATGCTATTGACTCCAATAATGCCTAGGTGTGCCCCTCTTTATTTCGTTTTACGTTTTTGTCCTCTAAAGCAAAACAAAAAAAAAAGTTTAAATAAGTTGTTTTTCAAAGTGGATTTTCATTAGTATTTTTTATAAAATAAGTTGTTTTTCAAAGTGGATTTTCATTAGTATTTTTTATTTTTGTATTTTTAGCCGGTACAATGTTTTGTAATAATATGTTGTGCGAAATAAATTAATTTTTGAATTTATAAGGTCAAACTTATGCCAACACCCAACAGGTCAGCATATGCAAATGCATAAACAATACTACATCGTTTTTGATCCTTACAGCTATTCTATTGACTCCAGGTATCATAATGATAGCATTGATAACCTAAACTGAATATTTTGACTCAGGATTCCAGGGGTAATTGAATGGGAATGGTATAATCAAGTTCGTTCAATGAAGAATATTCTCATGTTAGTTCCCAAGTTCTGAGCTAGGTGGGGAACACTTGAAATTAATCTATAATGATACCGAACCCAACACTTGCGAGCCGGAATATTTTCAACGTATGAATAAGATAAGGGATAAAGACTGATGATGCTGATTTTTGTAAGGATAGCTTCATTCAAAAACAAAAACACACAAAATAAGATCAAAATAGATGAATCTCTGATATAGTAAATGATATTTATGTTGTGGACCTTCTCCATAAATGAAGAGACGTGAATAAAGTGGATTATTGACAATATCTCAAGACTCTTCAATTAGTTGAATCTCATTACCTCAAATTTCTACTGATGTCTAATATTTTAATACATTTCAGTGATACAGATTGTAATATCAAAATCTCAAGTAATTAAATTATCAGATGTGATATGTTGTAATGCCATCCTCTTCAAATGTGGGTTTTCATCGTCTTATCTTATTGAGAACATTATTAGATACCACATTTTTCTGGCATTCATTGAAAGGGTTGATGGAGGAGAATAGTAATCAATCTTGGTGGACCGTTACCATTCAATTGCTAGGATTGTGAAAGCATACCACTGTTTTCTGTCAACCAGTACCAGTCTCAGTACCAATTTCAATGAAAATGACAATTTTTACGAGCATGCGAATTTGAGGGTGAGCCGTGTGAAGCAATTGCGGTGGATGTCGTCACGGCTGAGTGGTCTGTTTCCCTCAATATAATAAAGCAGGGAATAGTGCTTACGCACTGGAGCACGGCCGGTTCAGTGAGTGCCATATTTGCGCTTTTGTTGGTTGGCAACCCATTGAAGCAGTTTTTGTTTTTCTTTTAATAGGCTGTTTTATATTTAGGTTCATTATGCACATAACGGGTCACAGTTAGCTGATATTGGTATTTGCACACAAGGTCATCATTTCTGTGTAGGGGAGTCAGTGCAGTTTTTTGTTCGGCACCGTCAGAAGGGGAGTCTTTTGTCCTCTCTTGCTCCCTGGCTGCATTGTTTCATTGCCGGTGCTGCCGTATTCCCGACTAGCTTATAAGTGCAACAAAAATTACTTACCTAAATATTTCAACTTGTTTTGACAGGTTACGGCCAGCTCTAACGACAATGGACTTTTTTGTCTTGTTACGCCAATCAGAATATTGAGGTTGGATTTCTCCTGTTGTCTGTTGATATGCCTATAGACCTTTAGAGAACAATATTAATGGAATAGGGCTATTTCGTGCATGATTGGTGAAATTGTTATTTGTCAGTTTTTTAGAGCAATTGTTTTGTTTCTAAGTCAGTCCTGATTTTATAAACGTATGTGATAATTATATAGAAGCTCCATAATTACAATGCCTTTCTTCATTGATGAGGTGTGTGATTAGTTTGTATTGGTTGCGGCTATTGATGAACTGAACAGTATTTTATTGTTTAGGAAGAGGAAATAATAGTTGCTCAAATTAAGGAGCAATTTTCTTCACTTGATGAAATTTTTCCAATCATTGAAACCTTATTAATCTACTCGTATTTTAAATTCGTCTGTAGTTCAAAAGAATTTCTATAAAATGTTTAATAGTTGTGTGTATTCAATTAATGTTAAAGTATTGAAATTATTCATAAAATAATTTCAATACTTTAAAATTAATTGAAATACACTAATGTGAATTAATGTTGAAGTATTGAAAATATTTATAAAATCATTTTAATACTTTAACATTAATTGAATACACATAACTATTACACATTTTATAGGAATTCTTTTGAACTACAGAAGAATTTAAAGCACGAGTAGATTGACATTATACATACATTTTAAGAATATATTGAAATTATATACATTTCTTGTAACGAAAAATTCATTACACCTGTGCACAAAGTGAACTATAATTTCGGTACTCACATTATGAACACCGAAATGTTAGAAGGTTCATATTTTATAAAATATTTTACGTAAAATGTCTTCTGGCATATTAGCACCATCTGGTATAATCAGCACTAGCTGGAGATTTATTTTTTCTATTATTAAATTGGTTCATTTGCAAGCAATATCGAAGTTTTAATCAAGTTGGCACTCTGTATTTGAGTCGTGATTATGCTGCTTCGTATAACCTTGGATTTGATAAGACCTTGAAGGAATTGCTCATAAAGAATCCGCCTATTGTAGTAAAGCTGTATTCCTAGAACTTCTTGAACTGAAGAGATAAATGATAGAGTGATAAAGTCTTTGAGAGAACATTCTAATCAATCATGGATTGTATTGAAAGTTAAAACTGTTACCCACTGATTTTATTAGTGACGAGGCCTCTGCATTACGTCATGTTCTGCAGTATGACTCATTGCTGAAACTTGTAAAGGCATCCTAGCTGTATTTCCTGGTCATACTACCAATTACTCATCCAAATTCTATGAATAAGGCTGAAAGAATTCAGGGTTCTCTGTGCAAACTCTACACTAAACCACTTGGTTCAGACTGCAGTAACTTCCAAACTTTGTAACTGCAAAGATGATCTTGTATAATTGTAGCATTGGTTTCACACTTGAAAAGTGTATACTCTCCAACAATATAAACTACTGCAAAACATGTAAATGTGAACCTCTATTGAGAATCTCAATCCTTCGACAATATTGAATATAGAGGAGTGATCCGTGGTCTAGTGGATAGAGTGCTTGCGTAGCAGCACAGAGATCCCGGGTTCAAACCCTCTCAATACCAAAAGTTTTTTAACCAGATCACTCCCGTGTTATCGGATGGGCACGTTAACTGTCGGTCCCGGCTGAAGTATGACAGTCGTAAGGCCCATTGACGGCTTAAATTATATATTCAGGCGGTGGGACCTTCCCGCAAGGGACTCCCCACCAACAAAAGCCATACGAATTTACTTTTATTGAATATAGACGTATAAGATTCATATTTCATATTTTTTATGAATGTTCCAATGCTGATCTTGTTTTTATCTAATGCAGTAACTCATCTCTGAACTCATAATTTTTCCCTGTGAAAATATAAACGATTTACAGTACATCGTTGTGTGCTGTAAAGATTAGATCGCTCTTGAAAATTATTTGACAAATCGCTAACATTATTTTTCAAATTGAGTTCCCATCCATCCCACTGTAGTACTCACATCAATTTCAATCTAGTAGATCATCTTAATATTTTCTCCACTCTGAAGAGATCGTCCTACATTTGATTTTAATTGCTTCCCAGATCCCACATGATAATTATCGCTAACATTACTTGTTATTTATATCAGTGTGGATTCTGATCCATCTCACCAATTTATCAAATCAAATTCAATCACTTGGAGAATCTGACTATTTTTCTCCACTTCTCCAAAGAGATCATCTTAAGCCAGTTACACAAACATCGATCTTTGAACGTATGACTTTTTGCTGACCATTTAAATTCTACCAGATTTAATGGAACTTGACAAACACACAATGTTTTCAGATACACATAATATGTTTACCAAGTTATGTTCAATCTAATAGAATTTGGATGAACTGCAAAAAATCGTACGTCCATAAATCGATGTGTGTGTAACTAGACTACATGTGATTTTAATTTTCATCAGGGTTGATCCTTGTAGAAGTTTGATGCAGATATCAATCAACTTGCAGCAACTTTACCAAAAATATCAAAACGTATGTAAAAAAACGCGCATTGGGCTGGTGACGGGGGAAGCGAACCGCACCCGCGTTACGCAACTAGCGACAGCGTGAAAAAAGCGCCGAACGCACGCACGTACACAGTACACTGTGTCGCTGCATTTTTATTGATCGTCTCGTGGCTCGGTCGGTCACTGCCCGTTGTAGTCGCAGCCGTCTGACGCTATTTTTACGGCGCGTTTTCTTATCGTTCGCTAATCCTATTCAACTACCCCCCCATCCCGCCACTTGAACCACCCCCGGCAATCCACCTGCCACCCAATCGACCGTTCTACCACGTGACCGCTACTATCGTCAATTCGTCGTCTATTGAACAAGAGCTCATTTATAAGAAAAGTATTGTCTTTTACTGAAGTATTTTTTCCTCAAAAAATATTGTTTCGGTCTTGTACTATAAGGTCTTGCCATAGAGTACAAGGAAATAAGGTAATACCACGTTAGGGTGGTGACTGCTACCATCGTTACATTTGACATTCATAGTCTATTGAACGATTTATTAAAAAAGTATTGTCTGTTGCCAAAAGTAGTATTCCTCCGAAATAGTTGTGTACTAAACAATGGTCTTGTCAGAGAAGATCCTAAGGAAATAGCTTCTAAGGAATACTGCTTTGAAAATATTGTTAAGATTGTACAAAAAGAGGTAGAAATGCGTAGGAATAGAAATATACACGTCTCTGCTTGATATAAATATAACTGCTTGAATAAATAGGTTCTAGGAAAAGAGGTAGAAATCGCTAGGAATGAGAAATTATTACATCTCGTACTTTCATTATAACTTTTTTATAGTTTTACCAATTCTAATTGGAGGATTATTACTCATCTATTTTCATATCATCTATCATTATTACTCATCTATAACTGCTTGAATAAACCAGAAATTAGCTTCCCTTTTTTCAAAGGGTACGCTTCACTTGATATAAAGTTTCATTAAATTGAAATCTTTTTATCAACATCTTCATTTGAGTTTACAAGTATACTCCATACTCGGGGAACGTTTCAACTAGACCACAATTCAGAATACAGTTTAAACCTCAGTGTAGCTAAGTGGATTATCCTGATGATCCTATAGAGAAGCATAATTTTCTTGATCTAAAGGTTTTACTTGCATTATTTGGACACAAATTCATTTATTAAACTTTAATATTTAATTTTCAGTAAGTCTTCATGTGTAAAAATGTTGTCAAATTCAAAGCACATGTTTCATTGTAACGTTCCCTCAGTATGACGAATTTAGTGAAGTATTCTCAGACTGCCATTTAGTTGGTGACAAAGAGCGAGCTTCACAGTCTGTCACTGCCCATGTGTTCAGTATTGAGCTGAAGTTCAATTCATTTGTAGTCTGAGTCATGTTCCCAAGAAGTCAGTCACCAACTCCTTCCTTCACCCAGCAGCTAAGTAGGCAATCGCTCTGTCTCTCTCCTATGCTCCTCTACTCACTTGGCCACAATCTAAACTCATATAACTGAGGAATGCCATGCCGTAGTATGGGCCGCTCCCTCACATATTTGACTGCTATGCTTTCGACTACAGCTCTCCACTACAACTCCATTCATGAGTTCAGCTGCTCTCTCAGTGCATGATGAATGATGGAGGGACGACAGAGCCACTGCCACTGCCGGAAGCAGCTTTCGTGTCATCATTATCCTCTACTAAAGGATTTCCTATCCAATTTATCAACTTATTTAGGCTCTTTATTTACTCATGTAGAGAATAGTTTAATGTCTCAATCCATCCGAAATTTCACATGCTATTAATTTCTCGATGTAATATCATTCGTGCAACCAATTTACCACCTTTTTAACAGTATTCAATCAATTCTAACGATCACCGCAAGTAAAATGGACTATTTTTTCTTGTACGCTTCATTATTCTTATATTTTTTCATACATTAAAATGTAGGCTATTTAAGACATAATGCATTTACGCATAGATATGAGCTTAGCAAGCTAAGCCCAACATGTGTGTGACTCACAATTCCTGAGCTGACAGTCAATTATTCTTATCTAATTTTATATGGCATACCCTCTCACCAAAGCATGAACTTCCACGGCAGACTATTCTTAACATACAAGCCTATTATCAGTAAGGCACGTTAGCTTGTTAAGAGCCCAGAATTAATTTTTTCAAAGAATGACTGTAAAATGATTTTATTTTTCCTTCTTCAGCTCTACCATCTTTGATTCAAAAATCTACAATACCAGAGTTCCATGACCTTTAAAAATTTACTTCAAGAGATAATAATCTAGCAAATTCCGTTAAAAATTTACAAAACTAACCATTTTAGCAAGGTTCCAATTCAATGTGCAGTTAGATTGCTGGAATATTCCACTATAATATTTTCTGAACAATTTATATCTATGAAATAATGATAACTTAATTTCTTTTAACACACACAGCTTTAATGGGGGGAAGGAAATTAATTTCTTATTCGTAGAACTGCAATTTTGAGATGCCATTTATCCTAAAATATTAAAGAACAACAATATCTACGAAATAATGTGTGTAATCTTCATAGCTTTTTCCTTCAATTTTTTTATTTTTCGAAAATCAGTATAATTGATCATTGCTCCACTAAATGTTGTATTTCGTTCTACTGATATTTTTTCGCCTCTAGTCATTTCAATAATCACGAACGATTTCTCCTTACTCATGTCGATTGAATTTTGAGTGTATTATCATAATTATTTTTGAAACCAGGCGTTGAAAGGTGAAAGCTAATGTGAGAGATAACTATAGTTGAGTGCCATACTACTACATTATTTCCCCAGCGCAGTACATACATGGCTGTTTCAAGAGTGATAATAAAGCGACCAGGCCTGCTTTTATCTTTATCTTTACTGCTAGCTGTTACCAGCTGCTGGTAATGCGGTCTGTCCCCACCCATGAGTGACTTATCTCATTTCAATGTGAGATAAGGTTTTTCAACTAGCACGACTACGTTTCTCTGCTTCATGTCTGCTCTTCCACACTTTTTAAATTACTTCTGTTACTTGATTTTTTCTCCTTGAAAAATATCGTTCAGCATCTTGAAAAATACTAGTATAATTTAGAACAGTTCAAACAGGTCTAGTACCTCGAGATGCAAATACTCAATTGGCATTTCATTTTATTTTGTAATAGTATTTTCCCATGTTGTAAAATTGGTATTGCTTTTATTATGTATTTCTAATATGTTGTAATTTTTTTATTTCTGCCAATAATTACAAACTATTATCCGGTTTATTAGCTGTATAATTATCAACCTGGGGTGACATCCCACCAAAGCTCATGGATCCACGCACCCCACCCCCTAAATTTAGAAAAAAATCAGTTTCCAACCCCTGTATAAAAAAATTTCGACAGTAGTCATTCCAATCACTGCTGAACTTTTTTGGACTCTCCAATATTTGATTTTGAGTGTTTCCCAAGAATTATTTCAAGGACGCAATCTGCGTGCAAACACTCCCTGTGGGCACCTCCTGGATGAATAGCAGTATTATTTGATAGAAATTGAGCAATTGTCGAAGTGACAGAGAAGTTGAAATTTTCTTTCAAAATTATGTCTTTGAATACATAATTGTTAAAGTAGCTTGATATATTCTAGCCTAGCCAGGAGAGGTATTATAAAGTATTCTATCCAGCTTTTCAAAATCAGCACAGCAATAATTCTCCTCCGTTATCTATGTGAGTATGCATCGTAAGATTTCTTCTAATTATTGATTTTCCAAACTACTCAGAAACTTTGTAATTTTGAAACGTTGATGATTGTAATTGGCTTTTATCTATGTATCTCGTTCTAATTCCCAAATCTTTGTTCGTATAATATTGAATTAGATGAATGATAGTTTCACCATTAGGCCTACTTGAAATATTTGATGAGATCAATTACATGTAGCTAGATCTTATACGATGAAATCTAATAGATTTGATATCAAGCTAATCGCTGGACCAATCAATTGCTGGGTAGGAGATATGTTTCACCTATTCATCATTATTATATCGGTGTCTATGTGATATTTCCCAATTTTCGAAATTTTCTTCGCTGGTCAAATTTGTTCTATCTCTGTTGTCTCTTTATCTTGTTTGTGTAGGTATTGTTGGACTTGAATAATGTGCCTCAGCTATGCTGATTTAAATAAAATCTTGCAACCTCATTAATTAGTGAATGGAACTAGTAGTTTTGCAACGCTTGGATTGTACGGTATAGTTTGGTGTATAGTGGTGCTGTTTGGCAGGTATATGCCTATTAGTATGTTTCACGATGCAAAGGACTACCTTAACCGTATTATTGATGCTGTGTTGTTTGCGTTAGTGAGGGTAGTTTAGAGAGGGATGAAAAGTGAGCAAGTGGGTCAAAGTAAAACAGGAGGGAACAGGCTCTCTTTGTCGCGAGAGAGAAGGAGTTATGGCGAAAAGCATGTTGGGCAACGCAGATAGTGATAGGAGGAAAAGAGACAGGATGAGACATTCTGGATGTGAGACAAAAGTAGTTAGGGAAGGATAAGGGACGAATTTCTTTGTGCCGATCTTACTCACAGTAAGACCTTACTGCCCCGGAAGTACCTTGAAGCGTAAGTGTGTGAGTGCGTAAACCTCTACACACTCATCACTCCAACTCTTCGCCCGTTTTTCATTCAGAAGGGTTCAAAAACTCGTTCTTCTTTCTGTATACAGTCTCTTACAAAAGTCGATCACCAACAAACTGAAACAGGCTTGTACCCAAGAAAAAACAAAAATTTCCAGATGTGACCAAATTAAAGCTTATTTTTTTTAAAACAAATTTGATTTGGAACTGAAATGTAACTCATTCCCCAAAATAAAGACGGTTTAATGAAGGGTTTCCCAAATAAAACTTGATAAGGTTTTAAATCCCCCTAAGTAATATTTTATAATAATTTTTATTGTAATAATAACCAGATCTTCTAGATTCAATAAACAAATTTAAACTAACAGTCAGAAAAATGCTAGTAGAGAAAGCCTTATACTCTGCTGCCGAATTTTAATTTGTGAAAAGGGGCTGTAGAGTGTAACTTAACTTTTTGTGACTTTCATTTCCATGTGAATTTGATGAGATACATCATAGAGTGTATTTATTTATTTTACTTTCAAGAAGTTAGAATCAGGTCTTTTAAATATAATTTTGTTCTAGTATTGACATTACACCAGTCAAATGAGTGTTACTCAAAAATTGATGTAATGTGACGATAAATAAATGAAATGAAATTAAATTAAGTGGGGAAGTAGTAGAGAATTACAAATATAAAAAGTTATGCTCATTGACTTTGAATTGGAAATATCTAATTACAAACTCATTCAATTGAGTGTATGATAATTTATGGTCAATGAGGTAATCAATATTTCATCAATTTATTGTTTATGAATAAAATGTTGTGAAAATTGTCTAGATACTTTCTTAACTCGTTTAAATTATTATTGATCTCCAATTACATGGATTATATTCAACAACTTTACTCTATCATTGTTCTAGAATTTATTGAATACCTACGTCTTTGAATTCTTAATTTTCTATATTTTTTTTTGTAAAAAAATGCTAATAGTTGTTTTTGTTTGTGTGTTGCAGTAATAACGGGAAGATAGTAGTGAGCAACGTGCCGTCCCATCTCGGCCTAGAAGAATTGGAACAATTCCTGCTGCCTTTTGGTCCATTCCAGAATTGCGAGAAGCTCAGTCAACGGGAAGGCCAACCTCAGACCGTCCAGATCAGTTATGCAACACAGCAACAGGCCCAACAGTCAGTACATACCACCTTTCTCTAAATTTAAATCAATCAAAATTATGTGAAATAATAGTCACATGGTTTCTATTACAATTATCATTCATCTCTTATTAATACAATTCTGTATACAGTATTTAAAATGTAATTTCAACGGTAGTTTTATTGTTTAAACTTATATAAAACTAGGGCCGGTTGCACAACAGCCGGTTAAATTTTGAACCGTAATTAATTCCACGAGAATCAGAGAAGGCCTTTTTGATAAGACTGCTTCCCCGATTGGTTCTCGTGGGATAATCACGATTAAAATTTAACCGGCTTTTGTGCAACCGGCATTTAGTGTTTATTATGTTGACCCGACTTGTCTTATACTCCATAACTAGAGTCCTTGGGACGTAATCTAAAAAAAAACAATTCAACTTTAATTATAATTAAATGGCCTCTACTGAGAATGCGGTACGATGATAAATAATATAACAACACTCTAGTAGTTGTGGAGGTGATATTCTGGTAGTTATCCATACTAAATAGAAATATGCCACTGTGCCTATTGTTAAACCACAGGTTTATTAGAAACAAGATATATCGATTTTCAATAAATCTAGTTTGACAATATATAGCCTTATATTCGGATTATAACAGCTAATGAATCTCCATCTATTAGAAATGTAATTTTTTTCAATTGATCACTTTTGAATTCTCATAGATTACTAAGAATAATGAATTAATAAAATCGTCACATTACCCTGACAAAACAATTGAAAATAAGAGTTTATGTCTACAATAAAATAGTTTATAGTAGGCCTAGTTGTATAATTTTTAAAAAATAAATTTCCAACTTGAGAAGGTGAATGAAATTACAGAATTTATACAGAAACATTCATTTCTGCTTCTCTATCATGACTCACACTTGAACTCTCGAATAATGCTTTAAATAAAAATGTCACATTGTGGACATTGATGTACAGTTTGAATGAATTAGCTGTCTGGATTCGTGGCCTTTGGTCACTGAACTGTTATCATTTTAATGTTGATAATCCAATCTATTTATTTCCAACTAACTGTCTACTACATTAATAGTATTCTTCATTACGTAATTTTATTGTTGAATTTTTATCAATCAACACCAGTTCAAGTTCATTCAAGTGCTTCAATTTTATCCTCGAATTTAACTGTCATTTTGAACTCATGAACTGTCAAGAAATCAGTAGAATATATTTGTCATGTCATCTAATTACAAATAATTTCTACTTCATTAGTTTCATGGTGGTTTCTATAATGCGAATCGTTGGTTAACAAATTAATTAATAATATAACTAGTAGTTCTGTGAACAGTAGAACTCACGCAGTATCTTATCCACAAGTACTTGATTGAAACTACAGACCTTATGGAAATACAGCAATAGACTGGCTTCTCCACACATCTGTGTAATCACTTGTTCGCTGATTTATGATGAATAATTCTACAGTCTGATTTTTACTCTAATATTGGCGTATGAAGGAGGCTTCTTTTTCCTTTTATATTATCCTTGAAATGCAAAATTTCCAAAAACCTTGTATATACGTCGACGCGCAATTAAAAAAGGAACATACCTGTCAAATTTCATGAAAATCTATTACCGCGTTTCACCGTAAATGCGCTACATATAAACATTAAGAGAAATGCTAAACCGTCGACTTGAATCTTAGACCTCACTTCGCTCGGTCAATTAGTTTCCTGATGCTTGATTTTCAACTGATTTTGCAAATTTTCTTGTACAGGATTGGAATGCAATAAATGGTTTTAATTTCTTGCTGAAATGCAAGATTAGGTGGGAATATGGTTGAGGTATTCAAAATTAACAATTTAAATTGATGCTACTTTCCTCAGGTGCTCAGTGAAATTCTTATATTTGACAGCCCTCAATTGAATATTCCAAAATAACAGTGGCGTTGACTCATAATATTTCCATTTAAATCTGTCCAGTTCATAACGAATGATGCGGACAGCTTGACTTTTTCCTTTATCTTAATTAGGTAATTTTAGCACTATTTATGCTGGCGGTATGAATTGATATTTATCTCTTGGATGAATTTCAATATTTTTCCTTTTTCCATATTTTATCGTTTTAGTATTTTAAAATTCATTTTAACATTTATCTATCTATGCAGATTAAAAAGCAAATAAACATTTGAATTAATAATGGTGATAATTTTGAGATGAAAAATATCTAATTACAGCCTTCAATGTTATTCTAACCAGTCTGTATCATAAAAAATAATGGAGTGTTTTATTAGATTTGAAATTTGATCATTCGAGTTGAAGATGGAATATGGGTTTATGAAATCGTGTATCACATTTCACAATTACTGTAAAACTCATGAGTAGTAGGTCTTGATATTTTTAATTTGCATTCTTGATTTTCAAATATCTCTATTCTTGAGAAACTGAGTGAATTCAATAAATTTATAAATTCCATCTTTAATCATTGAAATTCAGTAAGAGAATATCTCAACCACAAGCAAGCATATTAAAAAGCAACAATCACATACTGGTTTGTTCCTTAAATTTTTGTTTTTCGGTTTCTTAGTAAAATTACTAATTAAATCTTGGAATGTGGGAGAAATATAATAAATAGAATGAAAAGAGAATCTGAATTACTTTTGTACTTGGGACACAGTTTTTTGAATGAATAAAAATATTCCTTTCATTGTTTGAGTCAAACATGAGTTTTTTATTATTAGTTACACCCCTTATTTCTTCTCGAATTTCTTTCTTTTTTAATCACTCAATACTCCAATTTTACCAATTGTAGTTCAAGAAAATGAAAATAAATAAGTATAACGAATTGTGTCTTGAAGTTGAATAAAATAATACAATTAAGGGCACTAGTAATTCTTTAGAATTTATTTAGAATCGAATACAACAACATAGGACATCGTTCTACGAGAAAAATCCAATTCATATGAGCCAAAAATGATCAACTCCCTGCCACACCATCTTAAGAACATTGAGAGAAATGCCAAACCGTCGACTTGAATCTTAGACCTCACTTCGCTCGGTCAATTAGTTTCCTGATGCTTGATTTTCAACTGATTTTGCAAAGTTGTTTGTAAATTTTCTTGTACAGGATTTGAAAGCAATAAATGGTTTTAATTTCTTGCTGAAATGCAAGATTAGGTGGGAATATGGTTCAGGTTTTCAAAATTAACAATTTGAATTGATGCTACTTTCCTCAGGTGCTCAGTGAAATTTTTATATTATTGACAGCCCTCAATTGAATATTCCAAAATAACAGTGGTGTTGACTCATAATATTTCCATTCAAATCTGTCCAATAGTTCATAACGAATGAAGCGGACAGCTTGACTTTTTCCTTTATCTTAATTGATTTTAGCACTATTTATGCTGGCGGTATGAGTTGATTTTTATCTCTTGGATAGATTTCAATATTTTTCCTTTTACCATATTTTATCGTTTTAGTATTTTAAAATTCATTTTAACATTAATCTATCTATGCAGATTAAAAAGCAAATAAACATTTGAATTAATAATGGTGATAATTTTGAGATGAAAAATATCTAATTACAGCTTTCAATGTTATTCTAACCAGCCTGTATCATAAAAAATAATGGAATGTTTTATTAGATTTGAAATTTGATCATACGAGTTGAAGATGGAATATGGGTTTATGAAATCGTGTATCACATTCCACAATTACTGTAAAACTCATGAGTAGTAGGTCTTGATATTTTTACTTAGCATTCTTGATTTTCAAATATCTCTATTCTTGAGAAACTGAGTGAATTCAATAAATTTATAAATTCCATCTTTAATCATTGAAATTCAGTAAGAGAATATCTCAACCACAAGCAAGCATATTAAAAAGCAACAATCACATACTGGTTTGTTCCTTAAATTTTTGTTTTCCGGTTTCTTAGTAAAATTACTAATTAAATCTTAGAAAGTGGGAGAAATATAATAAATAGAATGAAAAAGAGAATCTGAATTACTTTTGTACTTGGGACACAGTTTTTTGAATGAATAAAAATATTCCTTTCATTGTTTGAGTCAAACATGAGTTTTTTATTATTAGTTACACCCCTTATTTCTTCTCGAATTTCTTTCTTTTTTAATCACTCAATACTCCAATTTTACCAATTGTAGTTCAAGAAAATGAAAATAAATAAGTATAACGAATTGTGTCTTGAAGTTGAATAAAATAATACAATTAAGGGCACTAGTAATTCTTTAGAATTTATTTAGAATCGAATACAACAACATAGGACATCGTTCTACGAGAAAAATCCAATTCATATGAGCCAAAAAATGATCAACTCCCTGCCACACCATCTTAAGAACATTGACAATAGAATGCAGCTCAAGAAAAAATTGAAGGACTGGCTGGCTGATAAGTGTTTTTATGACATTTTTGTGATTTTTTTTGTTTTGTAATATGTGACGATTGCCAAACAATTTTATTGTTGTACTGGCAATGAGTAATTCAAATTCGAATTTATTATTATAAATTGTTCACAATTATAAATACTATGATTGGAAGAGAAAAACTGGTGCAGTCCTCAACCGCTTCCTCCCAAATTTTGACGAATTTCAAAATTTGTGTGTGTGTGTTCATTTGCGGAGAATTTATTTATTTATTTCACAATGGGAGCAACAGATAAAAAGCCAAATATGCACCCTTAACATCACAATAAGACAAGTACAATTCGTATTCAAAACAAAATTCACCAAACTAACATTAGAAAAAATACTTTAAAAACAACTTGAAAAAAGATTATAAATTATATTGAAAAGTACAGATAAGTGAAGGATTTGTATGGAAATGAATTTGAAATATGAATATGAAAATATGTAGGCTTATGTAAGAATTAAGTGAAATTTTTTATGATTGCAGAGCACTATCAGAGTTGAACGGGTTCGAGATAGAAGGTAACACGTTGAAAGCGGAACCGGCGATGGAGAGAGGCGGTCGCGGAGGCCGCGGAGGCGGCGGTGCGAGGGGTGGTCGCGGCCAGGCGGGAGCGTTTTCAGGCATAATCGGCACAGGCGGACGCCAGACCGACTTTCCACTGCGCATTCTTGTGCAAAGCGACATGGTCGGAGCCATCATTGGCAGACAGGGGTCCACCATCCGACAGATCACACAGCAGACCAGAGCCAGGTAATTAACTACTCCAGTCCTCTTCCATTCAACACCATACAACATTTTTTTGCCAAGTATGATGCTCACGAGCTTCTCAGACTTGTGGACAAGGGAGTAATGACAGATAAGCCAGTTACGCAGACATCGATTTTGGGACGTACGATTTTCCCTTGAAAATTCTATTAGATTAAACAGATGATGTCAAACAGATTATGTTTACAGGGAAGCTTCCCTTGCATGTGAGTATTTGTTGTCAAGGGAATGTATATTACCATAAAATGTAGGTATATAATAATCATAAGATTCATCAATTATTATATTAGCGTAGTCTCTAGATTATTGATTATTAATTATAATTTCTTTTTTATACATTGTTTTTGACAATAAAAAGTTATTACTATTATTATTATTATTATTATGTTTGTTAAGGCTGTTCGCTACACTTTTTTTATTCAAATCTTTTTCAATATAATTGCTAAGATCATTATAAGAGTGAGAAAAAATGGCAACTGAATTTTTTTAGTGGTCTAATAAGCGAGTTATGGGTTGTTGAAGTGCTAATTTTCCAGATTCCGTTTTCTTTCCAGATCATAAACGGTTCCGACTAATATTAACAACAGTACTTCTCTTAAAAATCCAAAAAATGTATCTTTCCAAACTAGAACATTTTGTTCACCATGTCTTTCATAAATAAGTAACATTTTTTGTTAATTCGATAACTTGTTTATTTTGGCATAAATCGTGAAAAAACGTATACATATCGTATAAAAAACATATTAGAACAAAGCCAATGATGTACTGAATGTATTAAAAAAACTCCAATGAAAAATTCGAAACCTTTTATGATCTGGAAAGAAAACTGAGTTAGCACTTTCATCAACCCATAACTCGCTTATTAGACCACTTAAAAATTTTAGTTGCCACTTTTTTCACTCTTATAGTGATCTTAACAATTATACTGAAAAAGATTATCCAATTAAAAAAAGTGTACCGAACAGCCTAAAGTTCCGTTCAATCTGGTGACAGATAGGAGTTACACACTCATCGATTTGGGAGATTTTTTACCAACCTTTTGAATTCTATCAGATTGAACATATGAAGTCGAACAGACTATGCTTGTTAAGTTCCATTCAGTCTGGTTGAATTCATAAAGACGGCAAAAAATAAACGTTCAAAAATCGATGTGTGTGTAACTGGCTTTATAGGCCCAGTTTTTAGGGCAATTATGGACCATTGAACCTATATTCACACATCGCTTTTCTCAACAGCTGGATATTAGTGAAGGTGATTTTTTTTCAATTTATAGGATGGACTGAAAGTCACTACTGAAGCATGTTTATATAACTCGCTTCTTACTAAGGGCTCACATAAGGGCCGTGAGTCATTATAAAAGCTTAGCTGAGTTATAAAAGCTTAGGCTCATGGGAGACTTATGGGCTCTTTTGTATATCCAAATTGAAATTCATTTGGATTTGTCTCAAACGTATTTATTTGAATTTCTAATCATTTGATTAAGAAAATGTTTCAACAATTGAGTAGGCCTAGTTGTAACGATTTCAACTCGTTTTGTAAGAGCTAAGATAATTTACGATGATTCCATGCTATTTCATAGAATAGGGATGATATGATTTAGTGATCTGTATTAGAGAATCATTAGAGCTTAATCGGAGATCATTTCTTATATTTTAAATGAAATGTATTTTACACGAATGAAGTAAAGTTTTCAATGATACAGTAATTATAAATCTTTAATGACATTGAAAACAGAAAAGTATTGTAAAAAGCAAGATAGCCTATATAGCTGAAGAGGTGGAGCAAACTCCTAACTTTGAAATAGGAAAATTTTCATGAAGTGGGAAGCTTATGAATTTCAAGTTGTTACAAGATTCATACATAATAAGAAATGGTAAATATTATTTTTCAACGAAACTCAATGCTTTAATGGAGATAAATCGATTCAAATCTTATAAGGTTTGTGCATAATCATAGTTACTTGGTGTCAAATATTATTACCTTATCAAGTATTAATTGACTTGAGTTTTGATGCTACATCTGTTGCAGAGTGGATGTTCACCGTAAGGACAATGTTGGCTCTTTAGAAAAGGCCATCACAATCTATGGTAACCCCGACAACTGCACAAATGCCTGCAAGAGGATACTGGAAGTCATGCAGCAAGAGGCTAACAACACCAACAAAGGGTACTTTCACACTATTCGCTAACAAATTATTGAACAAATTATGTCACATCTTTCTCAAGATTATGTTGAGAACTGGAAACATGTGAGCGATATTATTAATTCGCTATCAAATTATTGAAGAAATCATAAATGTTTTTCAAATAAAATACAAATATCATCCAGTACCCTTTTTAGATTTTATTCATGGTTGATATTTCTATTTTATTTTAATAGAATATAGCCCTGTAGTTGCACTATACAGAAAAGTGAATAGAAATAACTATCTTTTTGTGTTCAAAATAAATTAAGTGTTCTTGATCTGACTTCATGCATTATTGCCTTACACTCTTTTCTATTTCAATATAAATGGAACCTCTACACATCTCAACTCATATTTGAATTAGTTGAGACATTATTTTACTCATTCATGATTTCTGTATCGAGCTTGAGGAGTTTTGTATTGAATTCCGTTATTCTGTTTTTTATCCACTCATGTAGTAATTTCAGGTTGTTCTCATTTTAGAGATTTTCCTACTCTTTCTCAAAGTAGATAAATGAATTAAGTTTATTCAAGGAATTAAACTCTCTAGAACTGTCACATTTTAATTTCTTCATAAACTATGTTCAATGTGTATCTACCGATGAAAATTGAATTCTTATAGTTACTGCATTCTCTATTATACAGAATTCCCATGGTCAAGAGATAACCAGTATTTCAATCAATCCTGATTGAAGCTCATTATTAAACATAACTCTTATGAGTGAGATTGCGAGCAGCTTATTTAAAGCTTCGTCATTCAAAAGCGGCGTCATTTTCTCATTGATACAGTAATTGGTGATATTTATAGTAGCGTATGGCGTACAATCGAGCAAAGATTTCACTTTGCATGTATGTTGAGTGATCTGCCAGCAGAAGTTACACTTCAATTTTTATTAGCTAAAATCTCTGTTTTCAATGATAAAATTATGAGTTTTCTTTGTATATTCTACAACCTTCTTTAAAAAATTGCTAACTATTATCGCTATTTGTTACCCTTTTTCTATTATTTATTTACTTGAGAATTTCTTCAATATTTATTATTTATACATAAAAGTTCTTACTAAAACTTTATCACAATGCATTTTTTGAGTTCTCGAAATAAGGCTTTGTGGCTTAGTATTAAAATAATATAAAATCAAAGTGTCTATATTATATTTATTATTATGAGCTGATTAGTAGATTATCACTAGCTCCTCACATCTGCCAAACAAAATTGAAACATTCAATGTAAATTTCATTTATCATTAGTTGGTATCACATCTTTCAGTTCTTAAGATCACTTGAGAATGTGTATGTAGGATAAATTTAATTGATCAATGATTTGATTTTTATCTACAAAAATTCTATACATGTTTCCAAACTATTCTAAACTAATCACATTTTATTAATTTGCTTTTTAAAATTGAATGGAATTTTTATATTTATTGGTGAATCTTATTTAAACTTACATGGTTTCGTGTTTGTTTCAATTGAATTTATATATTTTAATTCAATCTTGCCTGTATTTCTATAATGACATGCTTTCCTTTTTTACAGTGAGATCACACTGAAGGTTTTGGCGCATAATAACTTGATTGGTCGCATTATTGGAAAGGGAGGAAACACAATCAAGAGAATCATGCAAGAAACTGACACTAAAATCACCGTTTCAAGGTAATTTCTCAATTATTTAATCATTTTTCTAAATCCAAATACAATTTTATTACTCAATATAAGTTTTGAACCACTTATTATTTGTTTTGTTTTTTAGTCGAATTAAATTTTAAAGCAAGGTTTTTCTTTCAGCATTGATCTACCAGACTATTGCTGTTCACACCAAGGCCAAAGGTATTTCTCCTGTTTGTTGATGTGTGCCGTTTTCGTATCCGCATTATCACCACAAAACGTATCTGTAGTTGCTCTAAATTCTCTTGTTGGAATATCTAGACGTGTTTCAACATGTTATTGGGGCTTGTCTCAGCTGATTAGAGTTGCCACAATCAAGCTCCGGTTTCAGGCAAAAATGCATTAATTCCTTTAAATTCATGCCAGTCATTCATACCTATATCACAAGCTCGCTCTACTTCATTTGCCCTCCATTCATTGTTTATACATTGCGCATTCCTCCAATCGTTCAACTTTTCACTTGCTCAGTCTAAATTTCTAAAGTATCCCATTTAAAAACAAGGTGAGCAAATGTTTATATTCCGACTCCCAATCCCATGCACTGCATTGGTACAAATCCATTTCAACTGGAAAATGCATGTCTCGATCGTTAATCTGATTCTCAAACCAATATCTATTCCCCCTAATTTCAAACGCAAAATGACTGACTACTCTTGTGATCCACCCACAGACAGTTGATGCTTGAATATTTGGTAAAAACGGTGTCGGTATCACTTGTTTGGCTGGCAGTTTACATAAGAACTTATAATTGGAAAGAAGTAGCTAAGATTTAACAAATTTGGTCTGTAGTTTGCGTTGAACGATAATTGGCCGTGGAACCTTTGCTCTGCTTTTTGACTGTCCATTAGATGGGTTTCCTATGTGATCCCCCCTTCCTGCCATACCTGTAGAACTGCTTTTATTTCTTCGCTGTTTTGAAAATGCTTTTTACCTCGCCCTGCAATAATCATTCTTTCCTTTTCTGAAAATGTTTTGCTGACATACTGTTGGATATAGGAAAATGTCAACAGTAGTTTGATAACGTTTATGCTGATTTTTCTACTAAATAAAAGTTTTATTACTAATATAGTGAATGCCTAGAAGTTAGGTGTAGAATAAATTATACGGTTGGTTTCTAAGATTGATAATAGTAATTTCTCAATAGATATTCTATTAATATAGTATTTTTTCTTTAGGGCTACTTTTAATATAAATCTGAAATTTATATCTCTATTAATATAACATGTAGATAATCATATTTGCGAACGTTATGCAAATAATATAAATTTGTCATTGCAACTTTTCATTCAATAATAATAATTATCTTTATCAAAGTTCATATAGTATTGGAGATTAAATATGTATAATAGTTTTATATAATTCCTATTACAGTATTACAAGTAGGATTGTAAAATATTTCCAGCTATTCTTTGCATAATATTCATATAAATAATTTGAGATTAATGAGAACTCAGTTTTTTTATGAGAAATGATTAGATACTCATTTTCGGGTTTCGACGTTTTTTGACAATACTTTGATTTCATGATTTAGGACACTGATTCAGGGTTGAATGTAGATGTACTAGAATGAATTATATCGTTTGATAATTCAAGTATTAAATGTATCATTCATTTTAATCCTGGAGATATCAATATTGATTAATAGAATAGAATTAAAAATATTTTGATACAGTTGAGATGTTTCAATTCAGTTTCATCGCCCTCACACTAAGGTTCAGGACTATTCTTAATGTTTTAATGTAAATAGGTACTGATCATCCCATTTTTTTGGTCTCCATTCACAGCTACTGAATTTCCATTCATTCCTTTCTCACTGCTCAGTTTATGTAGTTGAAACTTTTCAAAGTTTTTTAAGCTGCTACACAGTTATAAATATCAGGTTGCGGTGGGAGTTTTGAATCCTGCATTGAATATTTCATGATGATTGGAATTGACTATTAACTAAGCATAACAGTGATTGTAGAGTTTCAATAGAAACGTTTTCAAGTTTGCTAAAAAGTAGTTTTCAAGTTAATCTAAACCTACTTAAGTTATCACTCGTATTTGAAGTATTGTATTATCATGAACTCCGTGATAAATTCATAATATACAAGAACGAATGCGGCACATAATATTGAAATTATCAAGATAAAGCATGATGAACTTAACTATTACCAATTGCAGTATTTGATTGAACGCTGGGGTGTTGAATATTGAATCCAATGTTTATATGTGTAATATTAAAATAACACATAGAAAAGTAGCTCAACACACAAGGAAAATGTTTTTCAGAACAGCTTTGTGTTTTTATATCCCATAATCATTTGTGAATAATTTATGGGAAATAGAACAATATTATTGCTCATTGGTAATATTTAAATTGGTAATGTCTGGCTGACCTATTAAGTTTCCCTATTTCACACAATGTTGAATAATTTATTCTTCAAATAAATGTCAGTAAATCGTGTATTTTTATTGGTGGCTATTTATTTACTTATTCACATTCAATAATACACAAATAATATACAAATGATCAGAAAGGGATACACAGTCCTAGCACAAAACTGTTTCCTTTACGAAAGTTGATAGAAGTAGGCTATGCTGATACACTTCATCAATTCGAATCAAATTTTGAGTTCAGAAATATATAAACCAATATTTAGAATTAAAATAGATTGAAAACTTATTAAAAGTAAAATCCTAATTAAATGGTATTAGAAGCAGAAGTCTTCGAAGTGATTTACAGCATTCAACTAGGATTTCCGTTTAATAATAATTATTCATTAATTAGCATTTGAACAAATTCAATTTCTAATTTATTTCCATCTGTGGATTGAAAACTGATAAGAAGTCAAATATTGCACTTAACTATTACATGGAAATATTTGAAAATTAAAAAAAAGCTAACACAAACTTCTAAAATCACCTCAGTTACTAAGAGCAGGGTGGCCACTTACCGGGAAAACCGGGAGAACCCTGAATTCCTAATGATTTTACTCACCGGGAAAAATACTGAATTACATGAATTTTTCTAATTACTCATGATTTTTTCATAAATTTCTATTAATATAGTAAATAAGTGTACAGTAACAAACTCAAATAAAAAAATACTTGATGGCTAGCAATAATAATTGGCAATGTTTTTGAACTACCTAACCGAAAAAAAAATATCTAAAAACATCGATATTCTTTTCATGTTAAAAATATTATCAATATTTGGAAATTTAAATATGCTATTCGCAATTCGTCATGGAAGGTTCAAACTGAAGATTTCCATAATAAATTCATTACGAATGTATCTTGTTCCTCAAATACCGCGGATTCTCTACCTGGAAAACCGGGAACTACTCATGAATTTTTCTTTCAAAATGGGTGGCCACCCTGTAAGAGACAGAAGGATGAATAATTTTGTTTGATTTTGTAGAGAAGAAACTGGAAAAATTATAGTTGTTTCCAACTACGTATATAGTTCAATAGCTAATTAAAGTTTATTTCAATTTTAATTTTCATAGTAGTGATAAAATCGATCTATAACAATTGGTGAGACTTGAGTGTGTGTGGGTGTTGTGTTGCAGCATAAACGACATCAACAGCTTCAACCTGGAGCGCATAATCACAGTGAAGGGCGCAATCGAGTCGATGTCAAAGGCCGAGTCGATGATCAGTGCCAAACTGCGCCAGAGCTACGAGAACGACCTGCAGGCGATGGCCCCACAGAGCATGATGTTCCCCGGCCTTCACCCGATGGCGATGATGGCCACGTCTGGCATGGGAGGTGGCTACTCGGCTCGTGGCTCCGGATATCCGGCCTCCATCTATGGCTCGGCGCCCCCGCCATATCCGCCACCCGTCTACCAGTCCGGCCCGCCCCCCGTGCCCGCCGGTCCGCCCCAGGCTTCCGACACTGTGGTAAGCACCTCAAAACGCTAGTACTTTGGGGAGTCGGGCCTCTCAAGATGTCAAACTATCATGAGTAAAAAACTATTAATAAGGAAAACATTTCTCAATGACGGTACTGTGGTAAGCACAGTACGCTACCCCGTCACGCTAGTACTAGTACTTTTGGGGGTCCGGTCACAAAATGCCAAATTTTATTTATTCATCTATACAATAAGTACATTATCAAAATGATAGGGAGAGGAAAAATAAGGTAACCTTGTGCTATTCCTCTCCCAAATTTAGATAACACAAAGTCCGAAATAGGATGTCTTTTAGTTCTTCAATTCACAAAATTTTCAGTCAAGTATTTTCACAAAGTAGATTTTCAAATTAAGATGATTAAAAACTAAACATAGAAGAAATATTACTATAAATATAAACTATCATAAGATAAAAATGTTCTTTACGCAAAAATGTTCCAATTTATAGTGATTTGAGTGTGATATTTTTGTCTTTTATTCTGTTTTTAACCATCGAAATTTAAAATTCTTAGTCTTCGGTGTTTTTTTTTTAGTGAAAATGGACTAAATTTTATAAAAGTGAAACCATAACCCTGTCTCGGACTTTTAAAATATTATCTAAATTTGGGAGAGAAATATTACAAGGAGTATCCTTAGTTTTTCTCTCCCAATCAGTGCTACTTTGTAAAAATTATAAATAAATAAATTTATAAATTTATTTATTTATAACTGGAAAACTACTAATATATAATACTTTCCACCATGTCGTAGGCACTCGATCACACTAGTACAGATATGGATAGAAATACATTTATTGAAATAGAATATCTTACAGTGGATAATTAACGTCAAAAAATATGTATTTTACACAATTCAGAAAAGCTAGAAGTATGTTATACAGGTGAAATGTTTACTAATAACGTATTTCATTAGGGCTACTTGATAGTTGGAAAATAATCCCATAGTACCCTTTTTTTTTTAAAAAAAACTTCTACATTTTTTCTTTTTTTATATAAAAAGGGTACTATGGGATTATTTTTTAACTAATAGGTAGATGATTTGAATAGAATGACTTTTATTTGATGTCGTGGCGAAGTTTGGACAGTGATGTCCACTTAACCACGATAATGTGTAAGCTACACAATTCAGAAAGTTCAAAGTTAAGCTGGTTATACGGAAAAATTTACATGCAACAATATGGTTTTGAGAACATTCACCTTCTCACATACGTTTGAGGTGTGGCCGTAGTCGAGTGGAAAAGATACTGGCTTTATAAACCACACGGTAGAAATGCAGTTGTAAGGTCATTCCTTTGAGTAGTGATAATACAAGTCATGTTTTTTCATCAACTCGTCTTAATTTTGATGGATGAAAAGTAGCAATCTAGCAGAAGAGCAATCAGCAAAGTTTTATCTAGAATTAAATGACTCAACTTGAATTAACAAACACAAGTAAAACGACAATATCATGAAAAATTGAGCATTGTGCCAAATTCAATCTATTTGTTATTTCAAGTATTTTTTGTTGCTTTCAGGAGACCACTTACCTGTACATCCCAAATAATGCGGTAGGAGCTATCATTGGAACCAAGGGCTCACACATTCGACAAATGATCAGATTCAGTGGTGCCTCAGTGAAAATCGCTCCCATCGACTCCGATAAAATTGACCAACAACCTCAGGAGAGGAAAGTAACAATTGTTGGATCGCCAGAATCGCAATGGAAGGTGAGTTAATTCATTTACAAATTTACACAGTTGAAATGAGAATCTTGAAACTCTTCATTTCAACTAGTAGGTACAATTCAGATATTTATTTATTGATGTATTGATAGTTACAATATCATTCTCAACTATGAATGATATTGTTGTAAGCAGTTTCAAGTCAATAATTTCAGTTTCTAAACCAAAAACCTGTATATTATGTGGATTTTATTAAAATATTCATTAGAAAAAACTACTTGAAAATTTTTGCAACCGCTTATATATTTAAATTTGAGAAACTAGTCCTTCAGTAATATCATGTTCACTAGAGACAGAGGATGGCGTAACAACGGAAACTAGTTTCTTAAAATTAGTTATTGTGACAAATTCAAGTCTGGCTTATTCTCTGGAATCATTTGCTCAGTGATTTTGAGGATTTAGAAACTGAAATGCTATAAAATGAGTAATTCGTTTAAAGAGAATATAATATATATTATACAAGATTTTTTCAAATAACATTCATATAATTTTATATCTTTCAAGTCACCATATTTATCGTGAATGATTACTATTACTTTTCTGGAAGAAAATTTTATGAGGAATTTGACTTTTTAATATGGATGTCTACCGCAACATAATAATAATTTTATTTAATTATAGAAATAACTTGTATCCTTTTTATACTTTTTTACATTAACAAATGTTATTTTGAGTCATTTTTCAGTTTTGTTTTTAGAAACTAGTTTTATTTATGTGAAAAATTATAAAAATGTTACTAGAAATTTAGATTTTTGACAGGTTCCAGATCCCCTGATAACTGGATGCTATCTATTCTTAGGGCTGTGCAAAGGCAAAATTTTTTCCGATCATTACTTTTTGAGATATGAGCGCCTAAAGTTCAAATTTTTGGGACAGAACATTTCAAATACGGTAGGAAATAAATCCATGAGATTTAGTGGATAAATTCTTTATGGTATTGATGATTGAATAAAACAGAAATTTCCTGAAAATATCAATTTTTAATAAAGTTATTCAATTTACCAAGAAATGACCAAAAATACATTTTTTGAGTTATTTTTGGTCAATTTTAGTAAATTGAATAACTTTCTCAAAAATCAATATTTTCGAAACATTTTTGTTTTGTTAAATCAAACAACCATGAAGAATTTATCCTCTGAATCTCATGGATTTATCTCTTGTCGAACTTGAAATGTTCTGTCTCAAAAAATTGAAGTTTAGGCGCACAAATCTCAAAAAGCAATGGTCGGAAAAAATGTTTTTCTGAGAAAACTTCTTTAGTTTGTTTGATAGCTTGATGACATACAAGTCAAATAACTTTGAAAAATATCACCAGTAGAAAGTTTATTTTCAACCTTTGCACTGCCTTAACGACATCTAATGTACATTGAAATGTATTTATTGGTGAATTAACATATTCCATTTAATGTACGAGTATCCAATGAAGAGCATAAGTGGCAATGAATGTGCTTGCTTTGCTTTGCAGGCTCAGTATTTGATTTTCGAGAAGATGCGAGAGGAAGGCTTCGTTCCGGGCACAGATGACGTGAGACTGACCGTGGAGATAATGGTGCCGAGCAACCAGGTGGGCCGTATCATCGGCAAGGGAGGCCAGAATGTGCGCGAGTTGCAGCGAGTCACTGGCAGCATCATCAAGCTTCCAGAACAGGCCGCCAGTCCGCCACCCCAGGACGAGGAGACTACCGTTCACATTATCGGACCCTTCTTCTCAGTTCAGGTACTACAATCTATTCTGCTGATATCATTAATAATACCATAGAGGAAAGAAAGCATAAGAAGATGGGTATAGGTCGTTTATGTTTCAATTTCCAAGCCGATTTCTGTCGCCTACTGTCTATTCTGCTAATATCATTAATAAAATAAAATTAAAATCATTAATAAAAGTATTTAATCAACATTGGTATGGTTATTCGTCAAAAATCATTTGTGATGATTTAGTGAAAAATTTCAACTTATCTAAATTCTAAACTCCTAATTTATAAATTATATAATATATTATTATATTATACTTATATTTCATATTTTGGACTCAGAATTGGACAAAACTTATGAAGTGATAAACATAATCTATATTTGGACAATTTCTATCTAAATTTAGGAAAGGAACAGTTTTGGGCTTTGAGCCTGTTGTTCCTTTCCCTATCGTTCATAGTTGAGAATTATATTGTATCTATCAATGTATAATGAATAAATGAAAATACTATAGAGAAAAGAAAGCATAAGAAGATATCCCATGGTATAAGTCTTTTATGTTCCAAATTTCAAGCCGATTTCTGTCGACCACTGTCTATTATTACTACTGTTTTGGCCGGGTGAGAGTGTAAGAACAGCACAATATGATGAGAGACTACCAGCGTCACGAAAAACTACTTGGACTATCGGCTTGAGTTATATGCGAAATTTGGAACACTCATTGTCTTCATTATTATTCAAACAAATTTTATTAGTACATTTGATCAGGTTCACTGTCCCATTTTTAGCCTCATTAATCAGATTCACATTTGCTATAAGAATGCTTTTTATTCAATAACAAAAAATATTCATCAATAATATAAAAAATGTGAACTGGATAAACTTTGGGTGAACCAGTGTGGAAGTTGGAAATTTTTGAGGAAGATAATATTTTTAATTGATTGAACATTATTCATTGATTAAGTAACTAAACTAAGAATTCAAGTTCATTAAGTATTATGATATTGTATGAAGGGCCCGTGTAGAAAAAAGCCGATTGAATTTTAATTGTGTTGAATTTCACGAGAACGAACCAGAGAAGGCGTTTTTAAAAAGAAGGCTTCTCTGATTGGTTGTTGTGAAATTAATCATTATTGAGATTTAACAGGCACTAGATGTTTGAACTAACGTTGTTATGACATAATGTTTTTTTTTTTTAATAAATGATTATTTATATTTAAAATTTTATTTATTTGTTGTATTTGTGTTTTAGTCGGCGCAGAGGAGGATCCGCGCAATGGTGCTGCAATCAGTGGTTGGCGGTGCGGGTGGACCAGGAGGTGCAGGAGGCCAGGGCGTGCCCCAGGGGGGACCAGGGGGCCCCGGCCGACAGGGGCCAGGCGGTGGCGCAGGTGGGCCGAGGGGGAGGGGGGGCCAGCAGGAGCCACCACAGCAATAGGGTGGCGCACGCACGCACACGCACGCGCACCATACCAAAGATGACAGGGTGGGCCGGCCGTGCTAAACTAATAAGATGATTATGATGAAGAAGAAGTCATGTGCAAAGTACAAATCGCGGGAACCAGAGTGTGCTGTGGGGGGACTAGCTAGGTGGGCGGGTGGACGGCCGATGTGTTGCCTTGTGTTGCGTTGCTTGCTTGTGTTGCGTCACGCAGTCCCTCTCGTTGTTCAGATATATTGTGGGACTGTGAGTGACGCAGCAACTTGGCCACGCAACTCAATGCAGTGCAACGCATCGTTTCCCCCTTCCCCCCTCCTTGCTCTCCCCGGCCACCGCCCGTTTTGTAACGACTAACTGTCTATAAGGTTTATTATTGAAATTTTATTGAATCGACAAAGATTTCTAAAATTGAGGGAATATCTTTGACTTTTGATAAGAGCGAGCGAGAGAGATTGAGAGAAGCAAATACGTTTATTTTTGATACATTGTTGTCGAATGAAAGTTTTTGTTAGAGTTTTTAATATAATTATTGAAAATAATACGATAAAAATAAAGTATTTAAAAACGTTTTTATATGGCGCATAGCATTTTACGCTATGTGGAAAATGGAGAGTCGTTAAAATAGCAAACTTTACCTAAACAATAGATCAACTAACGGATTGTAAATCCGCTTGAGCAGAGTGGTGTTGAGCGATTGGCACCATTCTTGTCACACCCAATAAGACTTGGCTGCCTGGCTGCCAGCAAATAGTTGATCCACTCCTTGCGCCAAACTCAAACTACCCACAATCTGGTAGGCCTATGCATCCCAATTCAATAATGCTCGTCCTTCTAAATTTTTTTTTATTTTGTTTCGATATAACGGTGGACTGTCACCTTTTTTCTTTACCTAATTAAGCATCTCATCTGTAGATAAAATCAAATTAATGCAAAGACAATCTATTTGATCATTCCCTGTAGTTATATTAAGAAATTGCTATAATTATAAAATTTTATATTATTGAATAGGTACTGTTGGCACAAAGCTACAGTATTGTATCAAATGAATTTGAAGTAATGATAGTGATGATGATGACGATGATATTTTCCACCAAACTATTATGGTTATTGCCCTCAATTTCTAACAGAAAACAAAAATTTGACATGCACTCTGACTCCCTTACCCACCCTCAATTTAATCATCGACCCCCTCTAATTTTTGGCTATGCCGTTTATCAAATCCTGGACTTGTAATCTACACCCGACAGGCTGTAAACGATCTAATATCAACAATACAACAAGTGTGCGTTCTCTTATCGTATTACATACAGTCTTAGCCATTCAGGCTATCACATAGTTTAGGCCTGCCTGCGGAGATATGTCAGTTGACGGACAAATTTCAAACTGACCATTATTAAACAGACATTGAAAGTGGAATCAGTACAGCTTTAATCTGTACTTGATGAAATACAGAACCAACCGCACTCTAGTAGAACCGCGTTCTATAATAGTGAATGTTGAGACTAGCTAGGTTGACGCACCAGCGCAACTAAACCGACCTCGAACTCTAGTTTACTGAACTCTAGTTTATTCGGCTGACTCGTCAAGCCGATGTCATCCACATGTGGTCATCCACATTGACAGGCGATTACAATATTTTGTATCTGTTCATCAAAGCTCGATGAATAAGTTACAGACCTTGTTTTAAGTTTCTTTTCGGATAGTTTCAAGGGAAACTGTCACGTTTTTTTATGCTCAAGCGAGAGATTTTTATCAGATCCATATACTGTATTCAGTTGGCCTTATACTTGATATTATAGTGTTTGTTTTATTATTTTCATAGTACACAACTTACTGTAACCTATTAAACATTCTTGCTTCTCAGGGAACTCAGATGGGGCTGAGTTTCCGTTCCAAATTGCAATCATTGTTTGTCGGCTGTGCGTTGTTTGTTGTGTAGAGCATCGGTGACAAAGCGATCGGTTCGCGTCCTGTCAAGCTATTGGCATTCACCTACCGTACCGTACATACAGCGAGCCTCTTTTCGGGCTTCACTTGTTATTGTCCTCTTTGTTATTGCTCTTAAATATATATGTACAATTATAGAGAGATATATATATTTTATTACTAGTTTTTTATTCATTATTGTATGATAACAGTTGTTACAGTTTTTATTATTATACATTTTTTATTATTAGTATATACTTATATTGTCAAGAACAGTATTCTATTTCAACAACAATCGAGTACAGATTTTCAGTTTGCCGTTATTGGTGAACTGGCGCCTTCAGCGAACATGCTTGCTTTGTTACCGCACTGCCAACAGCCGACAACCTCTGATATCGGTCCATACTTTCATCCCAATTCCACAACAAAAGTTCCCATATTGGAACACTACTTTTTAACCTTGAAAACATGTTACATGAATGTTAAATACAATTCATGCCCCTAATTTTATATTATCAAAAGAGAAGCCAGGTTGTTTATTGTTCATATGCCTACAATATTCTAAAATAACAGTTTTATTATCACTATTTTATTGTTATTTCTCTGCAATGATTGAGAATTTGTACACCCATAAGCCGATTAACTCAATACTTACTTCTGCTGTATCTTGACATGTTATCATTTTAATAATCACTAAAGCTGTTGAAAATCTAGCTGCTAGTTATCAACTCACAGTCACAAAATATTTATTCGAAGCTGAGTCATCTATCATTTATCACTGCGAAATTGATACAGAGCTTGACCAATTCGAGCTTAAGAAGCTTACAGAAGTTTGATGTGTGTCAATTGAGTCAGGCTCCTCCACAAGTATTATATCCAGTAGGCAGCAAAGATTTCACACTGCTCAGTGAATGTTAATTTTACTTTCTTTCTCGCTATTTTTATCGATGGGAACAACTTAAGAAGTAAAGTGAAAGATTTTAAAGTCATTCACAAGGTACAGCTCACTACACCTTTGCTACCTCATACATATTAAATGATATTATATATATATAAATATTTACATACACAGAACAAGATATTATATTATATACAGTAATTAAATACAAACTTGTCCATAATGCTGCTCTTTTGTTATAATTCCACATCATTCAATCAACAGTTTACAAAGATTTATAATTGACTCTGAAGTTTTACTGTGTATATTATTACGATATTATATTAATTATTACAATGAAGAAGCTGTTATTTTTGAGTTTTTTGTTTGTTCTTTAAATTTTTTGTGGGAATAATATACTACTGTTAGTTGAATATATACAGTTATATATTTGTTTATATGAATATAATGATAATTAGTGAGGCCTGTGACTGTTATGTTAAGGCCGTTGTGCTGTGCTATTCAATTTTTCATGAATCCCGGAACCGCATTTCTTTTTTAAATCACGTACAACATGTCCTCTATTTTATTACACAATCCAAAGCAAATTTTGAGCATATTTTCCTGAATAGCCAGTGTCCGTCTCAAGTACTGTCATTGGCTAGTCTTTACAACTTTGTGGGAATCAAAATTTACGTTTCTGTCTTCATGGCTAAAAATATTGATGAAATTTGTGAAAGTGCTGTTCCGGGATATTCAAACGAGAGCTGGTGTTATGTTAAGGGCATTGTTAGGTTAACTTATAGATTATATTGTAGATCAACAGTTTAAAATGTCATTGCTAATGATTTCCTTGGGTTCAACTATCGTGCATTGTAGTCTATCTGCACTCAGTCCTCGGACGCATCTGGACGTAAGAGTGCTATTTCACACATTTCTTCTTGAGTGCTATAAAATTTTCAAACAAATTGCTAAACTCCATTAATGACAATCATCTTCTCTACTTTATTGTCAAAAATAACGCACTTGAAATTTTGTGATTAATGAAGCTAAATTTGCTTTTCAATCTTATTGGTCAATTCTCCATTCTGCAGAAACAAGTTTACTTGAAGGCTATTCAAGTCCTACTATTACCATCTTCTAAATACTATCAATACTTTGTAATAGAAAATATTATACGGACATTATTGTCCATCAATCAAAACTTGTTTGAATTTGATCGTATAAAACAGTTTTATGGTTTCGTAACCAGGTAGACAAATCTATTTATGTTGAGAATAAATTCAATTTCAAATCAAGATATTTTTAGCTCAGGGAAATCTAAAGTTTTAAACTGTTCCGGATAAGTCATATTTGCTGGCTTGATAAAAATTGATCTTTATAATAGTACTCATCTAAATCTTATATCAATTATATTAATTATAAAAAATACTTAGCTGTTTTGTCAACAGCTTTCTCTAGGTTTCTTAGCTTTTTCCGTCTAGCAACAATACCTTATATTATGATCTATTACTAAAAATGAATTTCATATAGAATATATTATTATTGATTGCGATGGTTATTATTATTGATTATATTGAATACCAGTTGACAAAACTTATTAGTGATTATAGTGAAAAAAGGGCATTCTTATTTGAAGAGTTTTTATAATGGAAAATATTTAGCTAAAGTATGCATGATTTATTATTATATTCGAAAATAACGTTAAGTGTGAACTCTTTCAACTCATAACTAAGATTTTCAGTTTAATTTACTATATTTTCAGACTAAATCAGTGACGTTTGGAATCTATTATTATGGTGTAATGTTGAGTTTTATAGTATCTATCGGCTGAATATTTTCTCTCTTATCCAGCGCATAATGTTTTTAGATCCGTAACAACTGTATGATATTACTTTTTGGTCAAATGCCAGAAATATCCTGCGTTGTTGGCCTACACAGTACGTAGACTGTTACAAAGCCATGTAGTTTTATTTCATTCAATAAGGGAAATATATAGTTTTTATTATTAATATCATTAACAGTTCGTAATCATTATTTCACTTTTTTGTTGTGGTGTGTATTATTACTTTGCATAATTACATTTTTCCACAAAAGGTAATTCTTAGCACTTCTAAGCTGAATTATTTTTGTTAATAATGATTTATATTCCTTTTGTTTCGTTTTTATCCATTAGCATCATCTGTTTCAATAGTCAGTATAATTTTTTATCGTTGATGGAGTTTATTTTACTGTTATACACTTTCCAGTTTTCTTTCTAATGTTGGCTTGGTTTATTTTTTTTTATATTGATGGAAGTTGTTCAGTAGGCTTGTAGGCTTATCCTGTTTCAGTTGTTCATTTAAATGTATACTCACTCCCAGTTGGTTTTATTTATGAAATTTGGATGCAGTGCAGCAATTGCTGGCTTAGTGAACTCTGATAGTTTTCTGCCAATTGCTAAAATTTGAGCAGCCTCAATGCTCTGCCGGTATCCGGCGCAGTCCTCATACAAAAATTGTACATAAAAATGTTTGGTGACAAAATTAATAGTAAACATTTTCTGGTTTTTCGGTGTCTATGTTCTAAAACGTCAGTAGTGATGGAATTGTGTTTTTCTATGTAGTCAAAAACAGTATCATTAGCATCCCTTGAATTGTGTAACAACGTATTTATAAGTATAAATTGATAAGGTTTAGGTATAAAAATATTGACTGCGGCCGTGTATTGCCGGTGGAGTTGAGGCTGACTATTCTGTCCTGTATACTGTACATACCACGGTTTTCTATTGCTCTACTACGATTGTATATGTGACGTAACCCAGTAATCTAACACACGCACGGCGATGTGATGCGAGTCGACTTCTCAAGCAAAATTTATGCCTATTTCTATAGTAACACGAGGGCCGAGCAGCAGGTGAGGGAGGGGTGTGGGATGAGGAGGTTCACTGGAGACTGTTTTTGTGTGCATCTTTCGGTTATATATCATCTGTGCCTTACAGAATGTTTTTATTAATTGGCGGATCAAAAAGAACTAGATGAAGGGTTAGGAACGGAGTTTGTCAGTAGACAATGCCCTGCCACCTTGCTCGCCTTCTATCTCACTCTCACCTGTTGCTCTCTTTTTATTAAACATTTTGTAAGCCGATACAGAATTCATCTTCAGATGGAGATCTGTATCTGCATTTTCAATAAGCGATTATATTTTTTCAATGTCTCCTTAAACGACGATACGAAAAGAATGTAATTTGTGATATCTAATTTTATTATATAAGAGTAAATGAAAAAGAAACCCTCGATTCTAATGTTAATTAATCGAATAAGAATTGCTAAACTAATGTAAGTACGAGAAGGGTGATTATTATATTATTAGAACTATTATTGTTAGCGCTGTTGTATACATATATAAATTATATATTGTATTATAACAAACAATGTGATATTATATATTTATAATGAGGTCACAACCATTGGATATTTAAGTCCATGGTAAGTGACAAAATTTGTGTTCATGAATTTATTATTAAGTTTCTTATAAAGTTTTTGCTGGTTATCGCATGAATCAGATGAATCCTTGAACCTCAAAAAAAGTTTAGGCATAAAAGAGAACCTTGAAATTTGTGATTCCTCTTCTAGTCTTGTGTATTTTCGGCAAAAATTTTTCGCTCAAAAAGAGTAATTAATTTGAAATTTCGGTCAAAATTCGTCAAAAATGAAAATGAAAATTGTTTTTTGGAGCCCCCATCACATCGTCCACAGATTGCTAGGAGACTTGCTCTCCTCCTATTCACCTTTTTGTAAAATAATGAATTAATAATAAATTGATACGTTTGGAAATGGGTTGACTAGCTGAGCCTAGCATTGACTGGAAACTGAGTTATTATTGTCAAGTATAGTCCATGCTTGCAGGCGAAGGCAAGGCCTTGTGTCTGTCTGTATTCAGTGCAGCCAAGTTGTGCAGCAGCAACAACACCACAGCATGATAAATCAGTTTACATCAGCGGATTATACTTGTTTTGTGTACGCTACAAAGAAATTGTAAATGTATTGTAAACGGAGTTATCGTTTCTTTTGTATACAAACATTATAGTCCATGCAAGCATTGCGGTCTCCTTTTTCTACCATGAGAAATAAATTATTCTAGTTAAGAATTTCGTTGTTTTATTTCCTCAAACCTACCTCATCTCATAATAACAGTCTTATGCATATTCCAGATTTCCCAAAATGATTTTAGCAAGATCTAATGCGCAATTGAAATTAGATATGATCTATTGAAAAAATTCTAATAGTCAAAAAATGAATGTACGAATAATTGCAATAATTGAAACAAAATGTCTTATCGTCCAATAATGATGTACTGATACTGCACTTGTAGGCTACTAAACATCAATGAATAGTTTGTTTTTGTGGAAAACTGGAAATTATTTTTCAAGAGGCAGACATTAACCAGGCAGGGTTATGGGACTAATATAGAAATTGATCAAGTGTTCCTTCTGAACCATGTAATCGATGGGAAAGAGTTTCTTCGAGGCAGAAAATTGGAAATTTAGTAATGGCTTTGGTGAGAGCTTTTCATCCGTTTGGTTACCGTATCTGCTTCGTCCATAATGTATCCGGTTATTAGCATAGAATAAGTGTACAGACACAAAGGAACGAACAAAGGCTCTTCCTTCTTCTGTGATAACGAGAAGCAAAACTACGGTATTCTTAATCTCTGCTATCAGGTCCGGCTATGTAGAAAGAATTACTTTCCTTAAAGTGTATATAAGAATGATATGTTAGTTTATCAATAATGATAAAAAAATGAGGTAACAAAAATAGCTTAATTTTTCATGAAATTGAAAGATAGTTGCACTAATCAATATTGAGAAAGAAAACTTTATGAAGTCAAAAAATGCACCTATTGGAAATGGTATTTGTTGTTACATCCTTCTTGTGAAATATTCAATATCCTGGAATAATACTAATACAGTAGGCTACCGTACCGTAATACTCAGAATTCCGACAATTATTTATTTATTTATAAAATAAATAGGTAGTTAATATGTTGTAAACTCTAAGGTTCAACTTTAAGAAATTTATATTGATTTTAAATTGGTAATCAATAATTTTGATGTAAAGTGGACTGTATTGAATAGAAAAGAAACAAGTGATATCTCTACAGAAACAAGTACATGCAATGAATATATAAAAGAACAACTCACCGAAAATCTGCAGAGTACCTAATGTAATATTTATATTATTAAGCTTACAACTCCCAGGTAAGGTATTCAGGTGTCCCCGAGGTAGGAGATGAATCAAGGATAGTGAAAAGGCAAGCTTAATTGTCATCTACTGTTGGTAAATTCGGCTTCCATCATATAACGTTGCACATATATTTCTGACGAGATATTTACAATGTCTTTAAAGACTATAGATCGGTGAACTTTCCAATCGAAAAATAATAGACTAGTTTAAAACTTTCAACTAAAGGGAGTTTGGCAAACACTCTTCCAAACGTAGGTTTATGGTGTACGATTTAACATTAACGAAAAAATAATAATTTGAAGAACAATTTTCTTCTGGGAATGATCGACGAATAATAATTATCAATTCCCCGACTCGAGGCAAGCTATTACGAAGCGAGACTGAACTGAAAGAAACAGCCTAACCGGCTAGTGAGCGCGACGCACTCAAGTGAAAGAAATACGAACTGAACGAGGAGCGCGCGTCCAATTCAAAAACGAAAAATGAAAACTAGAGCTGGCTCCAACATCCCCCCCCGGCTGAAAAGCTATTTTCAGACAAGGCTAGAGAACAAAGAAACGAAAAAACAATGAATAAACGACAAAAGAAATAAAAATAAAACAAAACGAGAATAAAACAAAAAATGCAAAGGAAAATTATTGAGTAGGCAACGGATACAACTTTGTAGCCGGCCTTTTGAAGCGACCATTGGCGCACCGCACCATAGCCACTCGAACGACACCGTCAGCACCGGGAAATACTTCCTCAATCACCCCCAGAGGCCATTTCAACGGTGCGACATTTGGTTGATCCACAAGGACGATTGTACCAACCGTGAGAGGGGTGGAATCCTTACACCATTTCACACGGGTTTGTAATTCATGTAAGTATTCTTTGCGCCAACGACTCCAGAAAGACTGAACCATTTGATTGACTAATTCAAACCGATCCAAGCGATTCATTGGACGATCTTCCACATTTAACATAGGAAGGTACTTAAGAGGTGTCAAAGTGAGAAAATGAGCGGATCCGCGCTCATTTGACATAACGGGCGTGAGTTAAGTACAGCCTCAATTTGAACTAAGACAGTGTTCAATTCTTCGTAAGTCAACAACTGGTTACCAATAACTCGAAACAGGTGTGACTTTACTGATTTTATATTCGCCTCCCAAAGACCGCCGAAGTGAGGTGAACCTGGCGGGATGAAATTCCACTCAATGCTATGATCAGCAAGGTCATTCTGGAGCAGGTTTTGATATTCCTTGGAGTTCAGCATCCGTGACAATTTTATTAGCTCATCATAGGCGCCGACAAAGTTGGTACCATTATCGGAATACATGACCTTACAAGGACCTCGTTGAGCAAGGAAACGGCGAAAAGCTGATAAGAACATTTGGGTCGATAAGTCCGAAACTAATTCAATGTGAACGGCTTTAGTTGCCATACAGACAAAAAGACAAATGTACGATTTAAATATGAAAGGATTCCGACGCCTGGCCATGGTGATTCGAATGGGTCCACCATAATCAACTCCACATTGGACGAATGGTTTAGACGACAGAGTTCTACAGGCTGGCAGATTGCCCATTTTCGGCGGTGTAAGAGTGGGACGATAGTGAAAACACTTGTTACATTTTCGTACATGACTCCTTATAAGGACACGGGCTGATAAAATCCAATATTTTTGTCTCAAAATAGACGCCAATAAATGAGGTCCAGCGTGACAGTGCTTTTCATGAAAATAATCAATCAAAAGCGTGACCAATGGATCATTCTTCGGTAATATAATCGGATGACAGCTGTCATAATTCAACTCAGAATTTTGTAAACGTCACCCACACGAATAATATCATGATCAAGAAAGGGTGACAGTTGTTGAAGATGAGAAGTACATTCTTTCCCAGCTTTCAATTCCAGTAATTCTTTTGAAAAATGAATTTTTTGTACGACTTTACACAAATGTTTTTCTGCCAAATCGAAATCTAATTCATGAGGTTTAGGCAATAGACGAAGTACTTTCAATATTAACACCATGATACGCAATAGACGTTGGTAGTTGGAACAACGAGCAATTAAAAGATGAATCGAATTAATAGATGAATTTTCCGACTGTACTACAGTGACAATTGAGTGAACCTTGACCTCAGGTAGACACTCTATAGGTTCCAGATCGACCTTGACGGGCCAATCACTCTCTTCTAACATTAGCCAAGAGGGGCCAGACCACCACAAATCATGATTAATTATTTCAGAAGGGGATAAACCTCTCGAAATGGGATCAGCTGGGTTTGAATTTCCTGCCACGTGTGTAACCAGTCGTTGATAGGACAGTCTTGAATTTTCGTAACTCGATTAGCGACGAAAGATTGCCATCTAGATGGACAGCCCCTGATCCAATGTAAGACAACAGTAGAATCCGATAATGCAACAACGCGAGTCACGTGACAACGAAGGCTCAAAACAGAGACAACAACCTGTATTAATTCAGCGAGCAAGAGCGCTGCGCATAAGCCTTGTACACACGTCCGTACAGATTCGCGCGAACAATCGTATGTACATATGCCTCAACATTCACTGTACGTCCTTGTGGACGCGATCCACGTATGCCTCAGCATTCAAAAAGCTAACTGATTTGCAGACGACACGAAGACATGGTCAATGTAGATTTTCCACAACATGACAACAATGGCGTCATTCCATCATTGAAGATAGTTATCACAAATTGCAGCAGTATCATTTTATTTCAATGACTTATATAATAAAATCAAAAATAAAACTTGACAAACAATGTTGGTGGGTTGAACGATTGTAGGTTGAAGTAAGGAAATAAATTGCTACATGACATAATATTGACAATTCAATCTTTCTTAGGTTGTCAAAACATTATGTTGTTAATATACTGAATCTAATTCAACTAGTTATCTAAACAAAAAATGATATCATCATAAGGGGAGCAATAACTCCACAAGAACGATTGGCTCTAACTTTGAGATTCTTGGCATTAGGCGATTCATTTGTTGGTTTCCAATATCTATTCAGAATCTCAAAAAAAGAAAAATTCTACAATAATTCCAGAAGTTTTGATGTCCTAATCAAAGCACTTAACACTGTCTCACAAAATTGACAGTCTTCTTTAAGGAAATTAGCCATAAATTGAATCAAATACTAAATTGCTGCCCATTTTAAACTAACTATGCTCATACACATGACAAAACAAGATTCTCCAAAAGATTAGCTTCAAGATTTACCTTCAAGGGAATACTAGTTCAAAGTTTGTATAAATCTCTCTATAGATAGCCTAGCTATCTAAAACGTATAATATCATATTGAAGATTACAATTTTAATTAACAACTCTGATTGATAACATGAAACAAACACAAGATGATTTGATAGCCACAGTAAAATAATATTTGAGCTATACTTTCTTGTAGGAACCCTGTAGAGGAGCTTTTCTCACTTAAATTATGCAGTTCTAAATTTGGTAATCATGATACGAATTATATACTCCATGTATGTTTCTATTTAAATATTTGACAATCCACATATCCTACAATTTACAATTAGTTATTGGATCACAATTTGATTTGTCATTCATTAACCTAATTCATTGGAATTAGGTTATGACGCCTTCAATGTTTACGTTTTGCCTCACCCGTATGGCAAAATCGCGTCCACACGTACATTCAATGCTCGCCCGAGGCGCCTTTGAGCACGCCAAAATACCGACAGGGTTCCGGTTCGCCCACATGCCTCAGCGAACAGTGTCCACACGTGCGAATGCAAGCCCATACACGTATGCTCACCCGAGGCAAACGTACGTGTGTACACCGTTTTAATTCAAGCCTAGGTATGGATAAAGTCTTAGATGGCGCGACTTTTGATTTAGCGCACAACAATGTGATAGTTGCAGGTTGCATATCCATTTGAGATTTTATGTAGATCACACCACCATAACCTAAAGTCGATGCATCACAGAAACCAATGACAGTAATTTTCGAATCATTCATCACTCCTAAATGACGTGGTATGAAGAGATTGGACAATAAAGGGAACTCCTTCTGATATGTCTCCCATTGAAGCGCAATAGAGGGAGGTACTGAATCGTCCCAATCAAGACCAGCATTCCATAATTGTTTAATTAAACATTTAAGAAACAAAGTTAGGGGTGACAAGAGTCCCAAAGGATCGAAAATGCGTGCTACTACCGATAAAATGTGACGTTTGGTAGGAACAGACTGATTAGGATTCACTGAAAAACAAAACGAATCACTACCAGGTTGCCATTTCAAACCTAGGACAGCCAACAAATTTCCCATCTCGAAATCTTTAGACAAGGCCGATTTTTCATCTTCCGAGAAATCATTCATCAATTCAGGTGAATTGGAACTCCATTTAGTAAGTTCGAATCCGCCTCTCTCGAACAATTCTTTAGCCTGACTACAAAGACGATTTGCTTCACCTAAAGAAGACACACTTGTAACCAAATCATCCATAAACATGTCACTCGGAATACGAGCTTTAGCCTCAGGGAAATTTTCACCTTCTTCTTGAACAAGTTGATGGACAGTTCTGAGAGCTAGAAACGGTGACTCACTCAGACCAAATACGACAGTTTTTAATTCAAAAATTTGTATGGGATCATTGGACGAAAATCTCCATAACAAACGCTGAAATTTGTGACACGATTCATCGACAAGAATCTGTCTATACATCTGCTTTATATCAGCAGTTACAGCGATAGAAAATAACCGAAAATTGACTAACAGAACGAAAATATCCGTTTGCAACTTGGGGCCGATATGAAGTATATCATTCAATGATACTCCAGTAGTAGTTTTCGCGCCTGCGTCAAAGACAATACGCAAAGGCGTTGATTGACTCTGAGTTTTGATTACAGCATGATGAGGTATAAAATAACCACTTTTATCACTCTGATTTTTTATCAATTCCATGTGTCCTTGTTTGAGATAATCCAAGAGGACATCGTGATACACTAAACGCATGTTTGGATCACGTGCCAGTTGTTTCTCCAAACTGATGAGTCGACGTTCTGACATAGCATAAGAATCACCAAGACAATCAGGGGATTTTGAAAACGATAATGAGACAACGAATCTACCCGAATTTTCACGACGAACGGACGATGCAAAATCCTTCTCGCATTCTAACTCATCAGCAGTGAGTTGTTTTCCTACATCTGGAACGCTTTCCACTTCCCAAAATTTTCGAACTAACTTATCCAATGGTGATGTTAGACAAGTCATCAAACACGTTGAATTTTCTGAAGATTGAGTTAAAATAGGGGCTCTACCCATCAAAATATAACCGAAAACACTTTCGAAGGCCATCAAATAATTCGAATCAATTTCCACACGACCATTTCGGAAAATATGGGGCACTAATTCAGCTCCTATAATAGCGTCAATTTCGCTGGGAATGTGATAACTTTCATCAGCAAGTCGAAGACCAAACAAATTTGATAATTTAGAATTATCAATTTTACTAGTGGGAAGCTGTTCCATGATTTTTTCGACAACTAATGGTTCAATGGAAAATTTAACACTAGAATCGAGTCGAGATTGAAGCGTGACAAAAGTACGACCAAAAACTGATTGCGAATTTCCGCCAAAACCATTCACAATTAATTGGAAAGGAGAAATCGATAGTTGCAATTTACGACAATGTTTACGAGTAATGAAATGACTTTGACTAGCTGAATCAACTAAAACTCTTATTTTGTGCAATCTACCTCTCTTATCAGGTACCTCGACTTGAGCAGTTGATAGTAGAACACTATACGGTGCCGACTTCGAATCGATAGAACAACAGGTAATAGTATTATTTTCTACCTTTTTCGCATCCGAATTTGATGACGAATTTGAAGCATTTCCGAAATGTAAAAGCGAATTATGCTTCTGACTACATTCCTCGCAGTTGGAAGAAGTACAATCTTTACTACGATGGGCTGGCGAGAAACATTTCAAACAGCAACCCTTCTCCTTAACAAAACGAAAACGGTCCCAAGGTGATAACTGACGAAAAAGACGACAATTGATCAATTTATGATTTGTCATCGAACATTTCAGACATTCTGATATTTTTACCGGTGATTTGGTCACTTGCGAATTCGATTGAACAACCAACACTTTGGATTTTGGTATTGGTTTCACTACTGGCTTGCATTGTTTAGACGATTCGTCATGCGGTAACGATTTAATCTGCCTTTCGATGAATGAAACAAAATCAGTATATGTGGGGTCATCCTTAATATGAACTGAAGCTTCAAATGCCTTTCGAGAAACAGGATCTAAAATTTTCAACGCTTGGAACAGAAATATTGCATCAGATACATCTTCACCTCATAGGCGTTTTAAAGCAGTAATTGAACCACAGAACTGATCGACTATAGAAACTAAACCTGCACGAGACTCAGATTTTAGACAATTGAATTCGAAAATTTGTTTCAAGTACACATTTGAGAGTGAGCGGGGGTCATTGAACCGCTTAATTAATGCATCCCAAATAATTTCATAATTATTAGCAATAGGTGGTAGATGACGTGAAATATTAGCCGCTACACCAGATATTGGACCTTTTGTTGATTTGGAATCGATTTGTTGTCATGAATCATGCATTTAAACATTTCGTAGAATACCGCCCATTTTGATTGATCTCCGTCGAACACAGGAATTTCAATTTTCGGTAAAATATTAGACGAATCCTTATTGGAAGATACAGGTTGAGCCGGGGTAGAAACACTAGGTACAACCTGACTGCGTTTTTTCAATTCACTAGCAATTGCTTCCATATGTTCGAACATTTCCATATGTGAACTACTAAATTTGGGTACAAATTCCGGGTCTTTTTCCATTTCAAGCTCCTGTATTTCCATTTCAACAGCTTCATAATCCTGAACAGTTTTAAGAGTGGAACTATAGAGAATTAGAAATTGTTTAGCACTAGCTTCTTCTTTTAAAGCCTTTTTCGACAAATCGAAAGTACGTTGAATACAATAGAAATATTGCTCAAGTTTAGCTCGTTTGAGCTTTAACTTCGTTTCACTCATGATTGGATATTGGAAAGGTCTTAATGATTTTCATTTACTAATTTTCGAATAAAATTACGAATGCAACAATGAACAATTTTCATTGATGATTCAAGCAAGCAAACTGATAATGTTAGTACAAATTGAACAGAGAAAGCTCAATAGACGAAGCAAGCTAAGCGATAATGTTATCAGCATTGCAAAGTAACGGTTCCGATCGGACAATAGAGATAAGAGTGAACCAACTTGATCGGCTCAATTCATAATGTACAAACAGGTTTGAACCTAGCATGCACAAACGATTTACAATAAAATTGGATAAGTGCTTGCCAAATATTTGAATAAAAAATAGCCAATAAAATCTGGCCTGGATGACCAATGTAAACTCTAAGGTTCAACTTTAAGAAATTTATATTGATTTTAAATTGGTAATCAATAATTTTGATGTAAAGTGGACTGTATTGAATAGAAAAGAAACAAGTGATATCTCTACAGAAACAAGTACATGCAATGAATATATAAAAGAACAACTCACCGAAAATCTGCAGAGTACCTAATGTAATATTTATATTATTAAGCTTACAACTCCCAGGTAAGGTATTCAGGTGTCCCCGAGGTAGGAGATGAATCAAGGATAGTGAAAAGGCAAGCTTAATTGTCATCTACTGTTGGTAAATTCGGCTTCCATCATATAACGTTGCACATATATTTCTGACGAGATATTTACAATGTCTTTAAAGACTATAGATCGGTGAACTTTCCAATCGAAAAATAATAGACTAGTTTAAAACTTTCAACTAAAGGGAGTTTGGCAAACACTCTTCCAAACGTAGGTTTATGGTGTACGATTTAACATTAACGAAAAAATAATAATTTGAAGAACAATTTTCTTCTGGGAATGATCGACGAATAATAATTATCAATTCCCCGACTCGAGGCAAGCTATTACGAAGCGAGACTGAACTGAAAGAAACAGCCTAACCGGCTAGTGAGCGCGACGCACTCAAGTGAAAGAAATACGAACTGAACGAGGAGCGCGCGTCCAATTCAAAAACGAAAAATGAAAACTAGAGCTGGCTCCAACAATGTAATAAGCATGCATTACAAGATAAATGCCGATTACACAAAAGAAATATGCAAGAGAATGGCTACAAAAACCAAAAACTATTTACAAACAAAAATTGTAAATTTACAATTCACAATTGATTTCAAAAACAAAAATTATTAACATAAGCATTCTGAGAAAATACAATCCAGCACTCAAAAATCACTCGTGGTCCACTGGAGTGAGTCGCAATAACTATTAAAAAGCTAGTGTGAAATGAAAGTGTAGGGTGGTTGGGGGTACGGTAATTGTTGAGAAAGAAAAAAATACAATGATTCAAATTGATTTGAATATCACCTTAATCTTGAAATCAATTTTAAAATAATATTCAATTTCTCAGTTAAAATTGAGAAATTTTAATCCACGCCACTAGAAGAGAAAATTCATAATAAAAAAGGTAGAAAATTGAGACATTTATGAGAAGATATTTTCATTTGCCGTATATAAATTCATAAATTGATTCACACTTTGCAAATTGATCAAATTCAATATTCGGAGATGGAAAAAGCACAATAATTAAACTTTTATAACAAGAAATAGTTTAAAAAAATAGAATGTAGACCCTATGAACTGGAGAAACTTACACTGCGAAACTAAATATTATAAAAATCTGGTGTGGTGCACTCACACAACTTTCCTTGCCGTTATGAAAATTGATCACCTGACGCTAGTGTTCACGCGCATCTCAAGTCTACTATTCAAAGATCTGAGCCAGCTGGTGACAGGACAATAACGCTGGATACACACGAGATTTGCTATCTCTTCATAGAGAATCTATATATATAAAAGCGAAATGGCACTCACTCACTCACTCACTCGCAGAACTAAAAATCTACCGGACCAAAAACGTTCAAATTTGGTAGGTATGTTCAGTTGGCCCTTTAGAGGCGCACTAAGAAAGCTTTTGGCAATATTTTAACTCTAAGGGTTGTTTTTAAGGGTTTAAAGTTCGTCTTCTAGCATGTATATTCTTCTTCTCCCAATCTCTTAATTATAATTGAAATTTCCATATCATATGTTACTATAGAACTATAATCTAGATAGAGTGTCTCTTCGAAACAGTTGTTAACTGACAACTAAATTAATAATTTTGTCAGATTGGCATTAAGTTGAGTTGACTTTGTTATGTTGGCACCAAGTTGAAGATTTAAATGCATTTATCGCGGAAAAATTGATTGGGCACTGCTACTTCAATCCTGGGAATATTATATTACTAGCCGTCAGGCTCGCTTCGCTCGCCATATCTGTTTAGCCTGACGTTTAGTCTGGACCCCCGACTGGATTGTCCAAACATATGATCTCATTTTTGGACGTTCCAGTCGGGGGTCCAGGGGGCGGAGCCCCCTGGCTAGACGGATATGGCGAGCGAAGCGAGCCTGACGGCTAGTGATTTAATAGAACCAACAGTTTGCAATTGAATAATTACATTTTCTCAAACTTCAAGCTTATTTCAATGTTAGATGAAAATGTTACTGGACATTAATTGTAGAGATTTTCATGCTCAATCTTTTCCACTCAAAATTTTTCGTTTAAATTTATATCTGAGACCTGATAATTGGAAATCTAAAATCAAACTTTGCATAGATGGGGCGGAGCTCCTGAACTTTTTACAGATATGGGACTTGTGGCAGTTGAATATAGCTTATCAATGACTATTTTAGGTATAAATTTGATCAAAATCGTTGGAGCCATTTTCGAGAAAATCGCGAAACCTCCTTTTTTGACAACATTTTCGCCATTTTAGCCGCCATCTTGATTTGCATTTGATCGAAATTGTTCGTGTCGGATCCTTATAGTGTAAGGAACCTAAGCTCCAAATTTCAAGTCATTCCGTTAATTGGGAGATGAAAGATCGTGTACACAGATGCACATACACTCTTACAGACCAATACCCAAAAAACCACTTTTTTGGACTCAGGGGACCTTGAAACGTTTAGAAATTGGGGTACCTTAATTTTTTTCGGAAAGCAATACTTTCCTTACCTATGGTAATAGGGCAAGGAAAGTAAAACATAAAGATGATAACGAGGATAAGGAAATGATTAAGAACTGGACCCATTGGTGAACTACGGTGTTATTTCAAGACTATTTTATTAATCCTTTGTGCTCTTAATTCAGTATAGCTGGATATGATATTCTTCATTACAGCTCTGAACATAATAATTATTGGTACCTGCTCATCAGCTCTCTTATCATTAGATGCTCTTCAATGATCATGAGTCATTGCTAACTTACCTTTTTTCCTGCTACAGCTATGTGCAGAGTAGTAGTTCTCAAAATCTATGAATGCCAATATATTTTAGTTAGTATCCAAATATTATCATTTCATGTTTATTCTACAATAAAGATCAATTCCACTTCATCGTATTGTTCATATATGCAATTAATTGTTCATTTCATCTAATTCAGTTTGATTGCTAGAATCCAAGCAGATACAGTACTGCACTACCATGGTTTACTTTAGATAATCTATAGTAGGCTATGGCACTACCGTATACGGTACTAATATAATTTTTATAGTCTCTAGTCTGTGCTACTATGCAACTCAAAACAGCTCTTGTGTTTGCTCATTGAAAACATCTTTCTGTCCATAAAGTGACCATGCAGGGCATGCTCACAAGAGACAAGTCAGGAGAAAACATAAAAGCCAAAAAAGGCAAAACCAGCAGCGGACATCACAGCGCCAAAAAAAGTCAAAAATATCTACTCACCAGTGCACTGTCACATTCAAAGAATTCGTTAAGTGAGTAGAAAGGATTCTCCTGCAGGAAGTGCTTCAACCTTCGCTTTAGGGCAGCCACAGGTAGACTCCTCACTGAAATGGGCAGCTTATTTATAATCTTTCCCGGCAGGTAGACCACACTGGATTGCGTCCTCCCCAACCTGCAGTATGGGAGATCCAGCCGTAATCTGTTACGAGTGCCGTACTCATGGGAGTCTCCCCTGACAGGCTGGACCTCCAGGTCACCAAATGCATTCACAGCAGATCTGAAAATATAAAGGCCATAAACAGTTAGAAGACCCTCTTGTATAAACAGTGGGCGGCAATGGGCAAGGTGTTCAGCATTGCATAAGATTCTAAGTGCCCTCTTCTGCAAAAGCAGGACCCTCCTCACATGGGTGGAACTGCCCCAAAGTGTGATACCATAAGCCATCACACTCTGGAAGAAAGCAAAATAGCACATGCGTAGATAGGCCGCGGGAACGCACCTCTTCAGACCCTTCAGTAGGAACAGGATCCTGCTCAGCCTGCAACAGACACCTTGAATATGCTCCTCCCAGGAAAGTCTCCTATCCAACATAAAACCCAGGAGCTTTACTGGAGGACAATCGTGCTGCTTACCATTCTTGAGGCTGAAAACAATCGTCTGTGTCTTTTCTGCATTTAGGAGAAACCTGTTTGCAGAGAACCAGTCAGCCGCCATCTCCATGGACGCCTGCATTAGTGTGCTCACATCATCCAGACTCCTGCCAACATCCAGGAGGGAGGTGTCATCCGCATAACACACCACCATTCTGTCCCTAGAAAGAGCTACATCATTGATCATGAGCAAGAAAAGCAGAGGACCCAGAATTGAGCCCTGCGGCACTCCACAATCCACACACCTCACCCGTGACAGGGCCCCGTTCGCCAAAACGGCCTGCCTGCGGCCCTCCAGGTAGGAACGGAGAAGCTGCAAGGGACCACCAGTAATACCATACATGGAAAGCTTTGTTAGTAAAATCTCATGGTTGAGGGTATCAAAAGCCTTGCTGAGATCACAGAGGGTCAACCCAGCAAGGTCACCGCTCTCAAAGCTTTCAAAAATTTTTCTAACAATTAAATCTACAGCCCCATCAGCCGACCTCCCCGACCTGAAACCAAACTGGGTGGCGGCAAACAGACCGTTCAGCTCACAGAACTCATACAATTGGCTAGCCATAACAATTTCCAGAATCTTACTTAGTATAGGCAATATTGAGATGGGCCTATAATTATTGGGGTCCATTTTGCAACCCTTTTTGAGAATTGGCACAACTTTTGCCAGTTTCAGCTCCTCAGGAAAAATATTCTGAGCCAGACACTCGTTTATACACTGAGTCAAGGGAACTAGAATAAGCTTAATTATACCTTTTAAAAACCTACTGGACATAAAGTAAATGTCTTTGCTTGTAGAACTCTTGATCCCAGATGCAATCCGCAGGATGTCCTCGCCTGTCACGCTGCGCCAGATCAGTGTAGCTGGTGGCGGCTGCCTGGACTCCAGAAGAAGCTGCACAGGTGATGCTGATGTTGTCTGCGATGCAATTCTGTCTCCAATCTGCTGGATGGAGTCAATCCAGTGGTCATTGAGAGTATCCGCAGTCAGTGGAACACTTCTTGGAGCTGCAGAAGCTGTCTCAGTGCGAATGACCCTCCATGCCGCCAAACATCTATTTGCTGCTCCACTTATAAGGCTTGCATTATAGGAAAGCTTTGCCCTAACAGCCTCCCTACGATATTGATCTCTCAATTTCAAATATGTTGCTTTGGAGAGTGTGGAGCCATCAACACGAAATCTATCATAGGACATAAGAACCAAGTCCCTGAGGTTTAGCAGGTCCTGGCTTAACCAGGGTGAAGCACATTTCTTCTTCTTTGGCTGCGTCCTAAGTGGGAAGCACTCATTAAACTCATACAGTAGAAGATAGAAGAAAGTAGAGAAATTTGAGCCTGCATTCTGGTGTTGGAGGAGTAGAGACCAGTCAACACAACTAATCCTTGAACAGAACCTCTCAAAATTATTGCTCGAAATATGCCGTGTCATTGTTGGGCCAGAGGCTGATAGATTGGCTGGTAAGTCACACAGACTGGAGGGGGTGGATACCTTGCAGCTGATTGCCTCATGATCACTGAGAGCATAATGTCTTACTTCAGAAAAAACACCTTCACCTTGTTTTAAACTTGATGCTACATTGTCCAAACATGCCTCCAACCTTGTAGGGCAATGAACTGTGAGATATAAGTTGAGTGATCTCAGCAAGTTTTCAAATTCAAGTGTCTTGTTGTCTTTCACCAGTGTATTAATATTGAAGTCCCCTCCGAGTATATAGTCAAAGCTTGGGTTTAGGGTTTCCAGAAAAGCAAATAACCCAAGCAAAGCATCATGAAAGCCGCCAAGGTTACCAGATGGTGGTCTGTACACCACAATAATATAAAGTCTTTCATGCAATAACACAATACATGCAAATTCATACATTCCCTCCATGCAGAAGCGCTCCACATTTATGTAATCAGCATTAATACCCTCATCAATAAAAATTGCTACACCTCCATTTTTGAGCTCAGCTCGAGAGAAATCTGCTACAAGATGGAATCCATGTATTCTTATCATATTTAAGTCTCCTTTTCTCAGCCAGTGCTCTGAGAGACATAAGATATTGTAACCATCTGTCTGAGATATAGCTTCTATTTCACAAATCTTATTGCTGAGACACTGAATGTTGCAAAAAAGCATTTCAAGAGGCCTACTCCGGTTTGTAGTCATGCTTTCACATTCTACAGTGCTGACCGTTTCGGCTTGCCTAAAAAAGGCCTTTGAGCTTTGTTTTTATCACTAGTTTTGTTATTACGTCTGTCGGGAACAAAGCTTTTTACCAACACACCCTCAGACCAGAAATCAGAATTTGAAACACATGCAAAAAATCGTTCAGCTATTGTGACCTTGAAAGAGGAATAAGTTTCATACCTTGTTTTTAGCTTCACACACTCAAACTCTGAGCTCTCAAATCCTGATGCTGATAAATATGTAGTCAGATCCTCTTCCTTCACCTCCGGATGCAGTCGCGATATAAATAGTGACTTCCTTTTATCCACTGTTCTGAGCACATTCCTTTTAACAGGTTGCGTTGGCTGCTTATTGACCCTTGCCACTCCACTAGTTGCAATCGCAGCAACTTGACTAAAAAGTAGCTGTGATGAAGTCTTTTCAGTGGAAACTGGTACGCAAGTAAACTTAGTAGGAGTCAAATCTTTCTCAGCAGTTGGTTTGTCACTTCGTAAAATTTTTGATGAATTGTCACAAGTTATTATGTCAGACTTTTCTTTATTACAAGAAACTGAGCTATTGAGTTCACATTGAACACCGTCACAATTATTGTTAGCTACTGAAAATTTATGCTTGTCCTGCAGTGGCTTGTCGATTTGAGTCACATCTTGTAGCCCTGTTGGTATGGGCTTCTGTGTCACAGTTTGGAAATTTTCTACAATTTCCACTCTTTTACATAAATGGAGATAGTTCTCACTTATCTTGTTGAGCTCATCAAGAATTACATTAAGACGTAGAGGTTCACCATTGTCTGCTATAGAAATAGAATCACTCGTACAGTTCAAGTTCAAGATTGCATTTTTAACCTTCAAATTACACGTATCGCAGTACCACTTAATCTTGCTGCCAAGATCCTGTATCTTTCGGTAATCGATTGAAGATATCTTTACACATTTTATATGGTACCAATTGGCACAAAAACCATCACAAATAATAGCATTATCATTATTTTTCACTACTTTTGAGCACACACCACAATTCGATTCGTTAACTTCATCCGCTGCCATCTCGATCCTCACTAATGGCTACCTGGTTATACTAAAAAATAAAAAGAAGCTGAATAGCAATAATTATCCAGAGCACAAAGAGTAGAGCTAAATTTAAGAGAAATTCAACTATAGTTGATGTAATGCCCACTAGTTAGCTCTGTACGTAGTTACGCTCTCGGTTACATTAATTCTTGTCAACATTCTCAACGTAAAAATTATTTTTTCTTATTGAAGTTGACAATACGCTCACTTGAGCGCTGAAGTGTTACCCAGGTTTGGTTTTTTAGTCTCTTTAATTATTTGTGATTGTGAATTGTGTTGTGACTTGTGACATGTGAATCAAGTTTTACTTGCTATGATTGTGATATGATATTGTGCAATATAAATAGATTTGTTAATTTATTTAGACCTATTTGCTTGAAAAAGTAAGTGATATAATAAAATTCAACATATTTATGAAGCGCATTGTTCATTGTCTTTTACATTGACCTTAATGGATTAATTCAGTTAAAGCATTTCTAACCTTGTAAAAGCACGTTGGTTGTTCCCATTTTCACCGGCGTAGGCTAGTTTACTCTACAAGTAGGTAAAAATTTGAAATTTTAATAAATTATTGTTACTTTTATAATAAAAATCAATTTCTATTTAGTTTAATGTTATTTGTTGACTTGCAGCATCCAAGTTGGAAAATAGACATGATTTAAACTAAAATATTTGAGTCTGTAGGCCTATGGCCATAACCATAAAATTGATAATATAGAACCTCTTGAACTTGAGCTACTGTAAGGTTCCTAATCCTTTCTATAAGTTATAAAAAAACTAGACGGACTGTAAAGAAAAGTATTTAATCTTAATATATCAAAAGAGTGATCTATAGTCTAGTGGATTCTGGATAGTGCTTGCGTATCAGAGAACTAGCAGCCTAGAGATCCCGGGTTTAAACCTGCTCATCACCAACAGTTATACAATTATACAATAGGTTTTCACACCGACATCTTGCTGACACGACATACAGACAGGATTTACTTCGATGGACAGTATGAGAGGAGGCTGTGGTTTATAACTGCGCGAGGTCTTCTGTCACAGAACTACTAGTTATTCTAATCCAATAATTTTGCTCAGATATTGTAACAAATTATTTTACTCACTGAGGAAATTTTATTATGATTATCAATAATCATTGTTTATGTTCGGGAAAGCATAGTTGCAACAAATTAATTTTACTGTCACTGTTTGTGAGCCATGTTGTAATGAATTTTTATGTCATTAATTTTAATTGTCATATAGTCGGAGTCTATGCTGTTTCAAAGCTAATTTTTCCACCTCCAGTATTGTAATTTATTGTGAAAGTCAGCGTTGCTGGCCAATTCTGAGTTGTGATTGTGGGTGAATATCAATAACTTTTACATATAAGTCGAGGGTAGAGCTAGAATAACCAATAAACAGATGCCTCTCTACATGACTCATTCAACTTGAGCCCTGCCAAATAACGTATTGCTTTCTTTTTTAATTTGAAATTTTTTTAAAGTGAAAATCTGCAGTGCTTCTCCACAACTCTATTCCATAAGAAATGTCATAAGCATGTGAAAAAAACAGAGCGAAGTATACCATTCTAGAGACGGATATCGGTAGAAATTTGACTATATTTCTCAATACAAAAAATATCTACGCACTCTATTAACTATTGCATTGATATGCTCATCCCACACAAGCTTAAAGTCCAACTGTAGTCACACCTTTAGCAGAGGGGTTAAAAATGCTCACCCTTTGCTAGGATCAATTACACTTGGCTAGTTTACAAGCTACAAGCCAGCTTTTTTACTAGCAGCTCGTAAACTAGCCTAGTGCCATCGACGCACTCGCTCAAAAGCTGCTTTTAAAAAAGCTGTCGAAAAAGTTGACTCCGCCGGCGACATACACGCCAACTCGCCGGCTTTTCAGCGAGTAGGATTGTAAACTAGCCAAGTGTACTCACAATTGCTTGTGCACAAGCGACAAGATGTCAGAGGAATTGGTTCATGTCAAAGCCTACAACAAATGGTTTCTACATGCCAGCTACTAGGCTTCTTAGCAAGTGGACAGTTTCGTGTGTACTCGACAACTGGTGCACTCGCCGGTTTACAGCTTGTAAACTAGCCAAGTGTAAAGGGTCAATTACATTTGCAAAAAAAAACATTTGACCGCTAAAATGCGGTCAATTGCAAGTCGGCTAGTGCGCTAGTACATACAAAACGTTCCACTTGCCTAGTAGAAGCCTAGTAGCTGGCATGTAGAAACCATTTGTTGTATGCTAGCCTCGATTACACGGGGCTAGTTTACTCGCCGACTCGCCGGCTAGTAAAAAGTCGGCGAGTGCGCTAGTGGTCGATTTCACGTAGCTAGCGCCAGTCGCTCACTCGCTCACTCTCCAACTAGTTGCGGAGTTGTTGTGACACGTGTTTGTGTGAAAATGAAGTGGAATGGCAGTGATATTGCTAAGTTTCTTAGCCATCCTCATCATTGTATTCTGCTTTTTCAGCATTACATTCACCATACCCAGTAAATCATCGAATTGTGCACTTGTCATTCTTAACATATTGCGATATGCCGCGGATCTTCGTTTTTCATCTCCGTTAATAATGAACTTGATACACCATAACTTGCCCGTCTTCTTATCCACTCTTTCACCCACACACTTCTGCGACGCTGTTTCGTTTTCTCATTTTCCCTACGTATTAACTCGTTTTTTAAGACATTTGACAAAACAACAACACCGGCTATAACAAATTCCTCCGACATTTTCACGACAACTGGCTTGTCACTTGCCGCTTTTAAAACTAGCAAATCACTTTACACACGGCTAGTTTACTAGCAAGCTCGCTCAAACGCTGGCTAGTAGCGAGTAAAGTTGACCGGTCTTCTACTTTTTCTTAAGCTTTTTTACTCGCCGGCTAGTAGCCAGCGAGTCGGCTAGTATGGGTTTACACGGGGCGAGTTTACCAGCTACTAGCCAACTAGCCGGCGAGTAGCGAGTAAACTCTAGTTCTTATCGCTTGTGCACAAGCGAATGTGAGTACACCTGGCTAGTTATCCAACTCGCAAAAAAAGCCGGTGAATTGGCATGTAAGTCGCTGGCGGAGTCAAATTTTCGATGGCACTTATTATTGACCCTTTACCTCAAAACTAGTCCCAAATGAGCTGCAATGTCAAAAACTTGTGTTCCAGACATTCCGTAAAATTTATTTGTCAAATGATCCATTGTTGCAAATGGAGGCAGAAATTTCCAATAAGATTCATTTAATTTTTCCTTTGTTTGACGTCTTGGAACTTTTTATGAACGTTTAAACTGTTTGAAATTTGGCTTTGTACTCGACAAAGGTGGTGGGATGGGGGTTCGCCACGACCTAATCTAGAGATCCAATTGACATCTAGTGCATAATTGATGTGCTACTAACACATCTGCTCAGTAACAATATACTATTTATTATTTATTTATTAGGTTAGCACAAACAATTCAAAGATCGGAAAAGGAAAAAACAGGCTATTGCCCAAAACTTCTTCAAATTCCTAATTTAGTTTCAATTTGTCAAAATATTATACAAAGGTAATGACCATTTATACCAATTTATACTGGAAACCTATGATATTTTGTAGGGTTTCCACAAATTATACTTTTGTGTGTTCTGCATTTTCTGAGGCTGTTATTCTAGAAGTACTTGCCACGGCCATTCTAATTTAGAGTAAGTGATTTATAATAATACATCACTAATCTATATTAATATAATAAAGGAAAGTATTGGCTTATACTCGTTTGGGATAAGAAAATTCACGAATGACGGACGCATCATCATCACAACTAATAAACTGATAACTTGAAATCTTGGATAAAGATCCTTGATTTACCGAGGATTTTTGTAAGCTCATTTTCATTTGTATCAATCAATTAATTATAACTTCAATTAAAACAAATGTATTTAATTTGTGATACAAAGTTTACTTAAGGTAAAACCCCAATCAAATAGTTTTTCATTGAGTATTATTTTTCTATTGTATTGAATATATTTATACGTCACAATAATTAGTAGGCTATTCAAAATGAATGAAATAATAAACGTAGATAATATTCAATATACACTTATTATGCAATGTATAAAATTGATCCTTTATTCTTCAATATAAATAAGTTCACTGAATTTATTTGAAATTCATGAAACAGTTGCAGTAACTTACATACTTGCGATTTCATTACTGTTATCTTGAAATTTTTTTGTGCTTATAATGATCGCGTGAAACTCTTAATACACTTATTGTTATGTAATCCAACATTCTTGATAACCGACGTAGGTTCACTCCAGAAAGGTCAAAGACAAGCTGGTTTTTGCTCAAAATTGTTTGTATCTTGTTTGCAGGTATTCTTCACTTGGATATAGAAAAATGTCTCTTCTGCACATAGAAGACTTCAGTGATGAAGAATTCGATAAGTTTCTTAATTCTTTTGATACAGTTTTGACTGATTGTGATGGTAAGTCGTCAAGATATCTTTTTTAATTCGTTTTTATAATCATAAAATACACCTATTTAATTTTTAATCAACTTGAAGCTTGGATTTGAAGTTTCTGAATTGCTCGGTCTATTAATTGCTGTTTGGTGTTATATTGACAAATCCAACCATCACTCTTATTTGCGAAACTAATTTGTCAATTTGTAAAATCTTCAACATTTAAAGAACATTGAACAAAATAATTAATTAAGAAATGTTTCTTAGTCGGAGAACAAACTTTGACTGAGATACCGGTAGTGCTCCATGGAGTGATGTTTGAATCTTCCTAGTCTCGATTATTATAGATTCATAAAATATCCCGCCTGTGCCAATTACTGTATCAATTGGAAGCACATATGTAAATATTCAGATTCTACACGAGTCGGTGTAACCTATACTCCTCCACGGTTTGCGGAACACAAAAATGAAGAGTTTTGATGAGTATGATCAAGTTGTAAATTGTTTTGGGTTGGTAGGACCTGAATTATTATGTAGGCCTAGCTGAAAATAGAAATCGAGCAAATTTCACTGAAAAAGTTTTCAATTGAAAAACGTATTGAAAAATAATGATTATTTTATAACTTACTTTGTCAAAATCACATGAATGATTCTCATTGAAGTTGAAAATATTAGTGATTATTAAGCCCGGTCCAGACCCTCAAGTTTACCATCAGTCTTTTGCTCAAGCAAAAGACGGATGTAAAATTGCGTCCACACGCATCCGTCTTATGTCGTCCGTTTTCCTATTTTTGTGCTCACAAGCTCAGTTCTTTATATGGTTCATTGAATCTGAATTGTATACGGTTGACATATATCCGGTAGATGTGTAATAATTATATCGTATTTTTTCGCTGATTCAACTGGATAATGCTATATTTAACAAAATATTAACAAAAGTATTACTGTTAATCGCTAAATGCCTTTGTTTACATGTCATATCTCAGGACACGGTGATTGTAAATGGATTGAAATTTTGTAGATAGTATTATTATCAACAATATAGTACATCTTGATATATCATGATAGTAAAATATCAACATCAAATTCTGAGAGTATCATGAGAATCAGGAAAGAAAAAAGGGGTTAAATGGCGTTATATACAATCGTTAAAAAAACTTGTTTATTTTCAAATACTCGCGAGGCATTTTATTAATTTGATGGCGCTGAATCCGAATCTGTAATCACAATTTCTCTATCTCCATTTTTACGCGATTTAGGTTTTGGTGTGTTATGTATTTGTTTTGTTGGCAAACCTGAGACACAGTTAAGTACTCTATGCTCGGTTCCTTGTCACTTGCTGTTGTAATGTGTAGAAGTAAACAACGAAATAAATAGATAATGGCAGCGGCAAGGAGAGTTTTATTTGTACGTTCCTAAAATACTACAGGTGGATAGGCAAAAGATGTACGGTTTGATGGAAAAAGATTTACGGCCGATACATTTTAAGTTTGACGACTTAAGGTTGAAGACCCATCCGTTTTACCGTCCAGACTTACATGCTCCGACTTTTGCTTGAGCAAAAGATTGAAGCTAAACTTGAGCGTCTGAACCGGGCTTTAAAGCCGTTTTAGAAAGGATATGCAGTTTTATTTTCATACTGAACTTTTTAACATTTATATCGATGAAATAAAAATCTCACTATGAATAATTACAACATTATTTGATAAATATTGATAAAATATTGACAAAATTATTTGATAAAATAGGAAATGATAACCGTTGTCATTTAATTATAACATGTGATAGAATAGGAAATGATAACCGTTGTAGGATGCATTGAAATTTGGTTTGTTATTTATTAAGATACATATTTATGACATGTTACATATTTTTCACCTCGTTTACAATTTAATGAATTATTGAACAGGTGTGTTATGGGTGGATAATAATCCACTCCCAGGCTCAGTGGAAGTAATGAACCGGTTGAAAGATATGGGCAAAAATATTTTCTACATCACAAATAACAGTACAAGAACAAGAGATGAGTTCGTTATCAAGTTCAGAAAGCTAGGATTCAATGTTGAAAAGGTAAGAATTATTGAATCAATATTGCTTAGGGCAGTAACAGAAATTGAGTTCTATGTTTGAAGTTTCGTACCTACATAATTTTTGTTAATATTCATATGGCTTTTATTGGTGGGGAGTGCCTGACGAAAGTTCCATCTCGCATCCATTTAAGCCGACCATGGGCCTCACGACTCATATATCAGCCGCGAGACAGTTTAATGTGCTCATCCGATAACACGGGAGTGACCTGACTAATAACTATTGTTCAAATTAACTTTGTTCAACTATGTTTTGTTTTAAAAATATGAATGATGTTCTGGTACGACGTATTACTCTCAATGTTAACTGTATTTCTTTTATAAAATTGTTAATTCTCGAAAGTTATGATAAGTACTATTGTGCTGTATGATGCAACATAGTAGCAGATATAAAGTAAAAAGAGTAAGTTTCTACAATATTTGAGGTTTTATTTTAAAGCACGGTACTTATTTCATGTACCGTGATTTTAAATAATAAACTATCGAATTTAAATGAGCCAAACTCTATATAAGCTATATAACTGAATCACGCCTGTGGTCTCATTTAAATGAGCCAAACTCTATATAAGCTATATAACTGAATCACGCCTGTGGTCTACTTGTTCAATTAATAAAATGTCTGATTCAAAACTGAAGCTTATTGGATTCTTGAACTTGATTGCACTTTTTTCCAGAAAGAAATTATAAGTACAGCTTACCTAACAGCACTGTATCTGTCAGAGATAGGATTCAATAAGAAAGTATACATCATCGGTACAAAAGGTATTTCACAAGAACTGGATCAAGTGGGCATAAAGCATTTTGGAGTAGGGGTAAGCGTGTTTTTATGCATGTTAATATTTTAATTCTCTTAATATAATAATTAATTTTAATAGTTGATATATTTCTCTAGAATATAATATTCAACATGATGTTATTAATATTCTGCTCATATTTTTTTGGATTAATAGTCCCTAAATTAAAAAAAGAAATGCATTTTCAGTATTAAAAAATTAATTAACAGGCATTCTTAACTTTTTCTTAATATTGTGTTCATAGAACTGTGAGACGACTTTCTTTGAGCTCCCAATCGATTGAGCTGCAGTGAGGACACCCCTGTCATATTATGGAAATTAACAATTAGTTTAGAGTCACAGTATAGAACAGAGTCCATTTGTGTTTCGAAAATAATTGTATAAACTGAGAATTTAAAAATTTGATGGTTCAAAATTCTCTAATTATTTTTTAAACCTCTCTAGCTAGAATATAACCTACATAACTCAATATTCAGCACAGCCCACACATTATTTCATTTTTCATTTATTTGCAATACAAATGAGACTAATGTAATAACATTGGTAGATAAAATAATAAGGTAGTCCTTGTGCTATTTTTCCTCCAAATTTGTAGGTGACACAGTCCAAGATGAGGTTAGAATTCCACGTGTACATTAAGAGAACCTTATGCAGTTTGAAATTGCAAATTTTTAGAGCAGCGTGACTTGGTTCGTCGCGGCTAGACCACATAACCTATAAATTAATTAGATGTAATGATTCATTAGATTTTTATGTAGAGTAAACATTATGGCGCCAGATAAATTAGAAGTGTTGGCTACTATATTGCTTTGATGATTCATACATATCTGCGCGGCTCGAGTCAACGTCGCTAAGGAACTGAAACTCAATACAGCAGCTAATAGAAGTAGCATTACATTTCGAGTTTTAGTCATCAGTTGATCCAATTATATGACCCATTATAATGAATGCGTTACAATATTGTGGATGAAATTGAACCCTTATTGCGCATATGGGCCTAAGTGTCAATTTGACAATTTATGTGAATTGACTACTGAGTTGCTAATTATACAGGGTCTTTCTAAATGATGGACCCATTTTCAAAAATTCGTATTTATTAAAGTAAAAATGCAAAATGGACAACCTTTATATCAATGGAAAGAGAAAGCTTCAAAGTTTCTTTTAATACCTTACAAGTGTTCAATGTGGCCTGCTGCACGGCAAACATCTACGCGGTAGCCAAACTCGCCCCACACGCGAGAAAGCGTATCTGGTGTTATTGAGCAGTGATACGGTTCCGCAGATCGTGCAGCAGCCGGAGACCATATTGAACACTAAGGTATTAAAAAATACTTTGAAACTTTCTCTTTCCATTGGTATAAGGGTTGTCTGTCCATTTTGCATTTTTACTTAGATAAATACCAATTTTTAAAAATGGGTCCATCATCTAGAAAGACCCTTGCTTTCTCGCGTGTGGGACGAGTTTGGCTACCGCTTGATGTTTGATGTTTGCCGTGCAGCAGCCAGAGGCCACATTGAACACTTTTAAGGTATTCAAGAAAACTTTGAAACTTTCTCTTTCCATTGGTATAAAGGTTGTCCATTTTGAATTTTTACTTTAATAAATACCAATTTTTAAAAATGGGTCCAACATTTAGAAAGACTCTGTATATGTTGGCAGCCAGATGTGCTGGAGGCGGACATGGCGACCCTGGTGGCGGGGGTGGAGCTGGACGAGGAGGTGGGGGCGGTAGTGGTGGGCTTTGACGAGCACTTCAGTGTGCCCAAGGCGTTGAAGGCCGCCTCCTACCTCAATGACCCCGACTGCCTCTTCATCGCCACCAACACCGACGAACGTTTCCCCTTCAGCTCAAGGCTCATTGTTCCAGGTAAACTTATCATCTTCCTCTCCTTATTAACAAATGAAAAGTGATAGCTTATACATGTACGGGATGCGAAATGCATGTTCGACGCAACATCAAGTCTCATTAACTTGACATTTGCATAACGATTTTAAAAATAGGTCCTCTTTTTGGCATGTAATAGCCTACTCACAGACTAGAAGATGTCAAGGGTCTGTGGGAGACGGCACTGACAATTTTCATCATCCCTGTAAACCCATCTCTTCATAGTGCTCCCACGTCAATGATCACAAGTTCGATCGCTAGTGCTTCCGTGTTAGAAGATGTGGTGTTTAGATCAGATGATTAGAGGCTGATCGCCTACTTATGAATGTGAAAATATCACACTCTGAGGCCCGGTTGCACAAAAACCAATTAAATTTAAATCATGAGACCTACCTAACTGATTAAACTTGAAATTTTGTATAATGATTCTTAACCTTCTGGCATTCGCGCTGTTGTAAAAAGTACAACAGTGTCAGTTTTTTTGCTGTACAAAACTATTGAATGCGGTGGTGTCAGTGAATGAGTCACCTATGCAATCCAAAACTTTCTCCCCATCACTCCACTGAGTTGCAGTATCAACCGAGCAATGGTCAAGTCTTTGACCCGCCGCAAAGTAGACCCACGCTAATCCACGAAAAGCAACCCACGCCGTGGGATGTTTTGTAAACCATCGCTAGGCTTTTCCTAACATCTGTGTAATACATGCAATGAATAATCCACTTGTCAGCTGATTGACTATGAATAATTCTATAGCAATGGTTTACAAAACCATCCCACGGCGTGGGTTGCTTTTCGTGGATTAGCGTGAGAGTACTTTGCGGCAGGCCTTTAGGTGCCATTTAGTCGCGACAGTGCATAAGTATGATAGGGAAAGACTGTATACGGGGACTGTAAACGAACCAATAACACAGAATTGATGGCTTTGCTTGGTGTACCTTTTTGGGCTACGAAATGGTAATCATCCAAATGTTTATAAAATAATCCAATGAGATGGGAATAGTAATTATACAATTGATTAATATGTTTTGACAGTAAAAAGAGTACATAAAACTTGGAAAATTGGATGTTGTAAAAATTAAAACACGCGATTGCTTGTGTGATTGAGTAGGGCGCGACTACCGGAAGGTTAAAATAGGTCCTATTTTTTGGCTTGTTATAGCCTACTGAGATTCTCACAGACCAGAAGATGGTCAAGGGTCTTTGTGGGAGACGGCACTGACAAATTTCATCATCCCTGTAACCCAATTTCTCCATAGTGCTCCTTGTTATTTTTGGTAATTGCTGTTGAAACGTTAAAATATTAATTTTGTACACAGAATTGAAAAAAATTAAATCATGTGAATTATTTGCTATGGCTCATACAAAGCTTTTTTTTTCATTGAAGAATTTCATAATGTTACAGGCACTGGTACATTTGTGAATGCAGTTAGTACGTGTGCTGAGAGGTTACCATTCATTATCGGCAAGCCAGCTAAATATATCTGTGATGCTATAGTGAAAGGGAATGGACTCGACCCAGCAAGGTCGCTCATGATTGGAGACAGGTAACAAAAATCCTTTCTTTTTTTAAATGGCTGGTAAAATTAAATTAATATTTAAAAAAAACGAAAATTGTAAATTGTAGTGTAATCTTAGTGCTAAGATGCTTATGTATTCTAAAGAATCGTTGTTGACTGAAACTAAAAGTAAGTCTTGAGTGATAATCAATTAATACAAAGTATTTAGCTGGATTCGGCAGCTATGATTTTACTGAATAATTTATCATCTGATAATTTACGCAGTTATTATAGCGTTCAGAATACTGAACAAGTTCTATGACAATTACTCATGAAATAATCTCAATTGGAAGAGTTTCATTCTAACGCTTCATAAAGTATATTCCTGCTAAGTAAACTTTTAGAATATTTCACCCAAATTGAATACATTTTTGCCTTTTAAAAGCATTAAACTTAAATAATCAATATTAAAATTTATTGAATTTTCCATCCATTTTCAAAACTATTTCTTGTGAGATTTTTGATAATAGACTATTATTTCTTCGAACTTCACTACCTATTTCCCATATTTTTTGGAAATGGAAAATGTTGATTTTCATGTAGGTAGTAGGATTGACGTGTGATAAATATACTAGATATTGCATCAGTATCTGACTAGCTTAGCTTATGAACTAGCTTAGGGGGATTTTTGATATGTTTATCCCGTACTACCCTAAACAGAATTGCGGGGTCAAAAATTGTCTTACTTACTTTTCCTTCTATACCCTTTTTTTGAGCATTCATTGCCTAGACCAGAACGTTTATTTAAAGTTAATGATTTTTTCCATAGGTGCAACACTGATATCCTATTTGGAAAAAGATGTGGCTTTCAGACACTATTGGTGTTATCGGGCGTGACGTCATTTCCCCAAGTCTCTGAATGGAAGCTATCAAATGATGAGACCAGGGTGGATTGGATTCCTGATATGTATGCTGAAAATCTTGGACGTCTTCTTAGAAGATTGAAATAATGACAGGAATACAGGTATTTCTATGTTTTGACTGCGATGATGGCTGATTGCAATTTGTTGGATCTTGATTCAGTCAATCAAATAGGCTAGTCTTCTATCACGTTAAGGTATCACGTTCATTTGTGAAAGCTTTATCTCTTACATTGTTCAAAACAAAGTAAAACTGTTGTTATTAGTAATTTTAGTAACAATTGTAATAATATTAGTTATAAACTAATTTGTTTTTAACGTTTCATGTATCAAATGATAATTGTAATATAATATTTCTAAGATAAGTTTACTTTTCGATACTATAAAAAGCTAGCATTCTTTACAAAATTACATTTGTATGAACCTGCACTTGAAAAGTGTACTTATGATCATTTATATACAGATTATTTACCAATATATTGTTTATCAAATGACATATTATGCCTACTCCATTTTTCAGAATATCTATTCTAGAGAAATTTATTCCAGTTTTAAATAACTCAAAATAATTCAAATAGGGTCATTCTTCAAATTATTGAAGCTTGATATTTCAATTCATTGATAGGTGACATGAAAGGCATGGAACAATATCACTGTTATAATACTTTGTTAAATGAGTCGCATAGATTTCTCTAGCTTGGTGATGGATGAGGTAAAACTTCGAAAACGTTTTCCATCAATTATTTGATTATCTATAAGTTCAGTTCACAACATTAAAAAAATTCAATTCATTGGTGTGTAATTTCAAGCATCTTTGAGGTGAACGTATTTACTTCAATTGATAATTTTAATCTATTACTAAAATTTTCTTTTTTTCATTTATTATCGCTTATTCATTTCTCAAGAACGAAACTATTGTTAGTGTGATAAGTTCTTGACTGTTGAAAAATCCCATTTTGAAAAGAATATCACGTTTACCTTGTTCAGAGTGACAATATTTCCATTATCATACTCCCCGAAACATTTTGACTTCATCGGCCATGGCATTCTCGTTCTTAAGAGTCAATTTGATTACTTTGATTTTGAGAGCTTAATTACTTTGATCTCCAGAGCTTATCGTTTTGTAGGTTCAGTTTTGGCTTTGGCTTTGATGATTCAGCCATATTCTCAAAATAATGAACTCTATTATTGTAACACATCTATTTGTTATAATATACTTATAAAAAATATTTTAAAACTCTGTGGCTCTATTGTGGAAAAGTGCTTTATGAAGCTGAAGAATTCCATGTAATTGCAATAATATTAGCTGTTGCAAGTAATAGTTTTCTAATCTATTCTTAATATGCTTTGAGGAAAAATACAGGAGAGCATTATCCACCATTTCACATCTGTTACATTGCAAATAGTCTATTGTACAAATTGACTTACACTACTCTCATCTGCACGTTAGTGGCTCACAATGATTGATCCACCCGGCCCTGTTTCTGCAGCAGTAGCACCCTATTCACACTTAGTTGTACTAACTTCTACCTCTTCAGTCCTGGCAGGCTGCGGGGGTTGTCACAATTTCAGAAATCATTCCCTAAGGGTGAAGATGTATGTGAACGTATTCCTTGATGTTGTAGTATCGTCTGTCCGTAGGGTTATGCCTTATGACTTATGACTACTACTGCTCTTATTGAATTGGTCGTATTTCATTGATGCTTGTGTGTTAAGCCGAGTCCCAGGCTATCAAAGGTACTACATAAATGGCAAGTGATAGGCAACAAAGATGGATTCCTGTCTGAGATGATGCACATCTTAGGGATTGCAATTGCTGCAGACTATAATTATTGGGGAATGCATGAGGAACACCTGCTGTGCATATATGTGTTTTGAAGATTTATGAAATTTTATTTGAACATACTGGTGATGTTTAAAGAGATAGCTGTCCATGAGTACGTTTTCAATAGCTTTATTACTGTACTTTTAAGATAACATTCATTATCACTAATCTTGGTTTCACTAACCTTGGTCAGGATTTCCTGGATGTTCCTTCCAGCCGGTTAGCTTCAGAAGGTGTGAGGGGCCGAAGCCCAGAAATTCTCGGATACAGGAGCCGACTCCTGTATCCACCTTCCACCCCTGCAGTATATAGACCCAAAGGCCTCTCCTGCAGAACTTGCAACTCTCCCGCGCGTGCGAGCTGCTACTGAGACTCAGGCCGCAGTGATCAGACGCAGATCAGAACTGAGTTAGCGTATCATAGCACCACTCACTGTCCTCGGCCTGTTACATTTGAAAATATTGCCACACATTACCAATAATATTTTCAACATAAAAACACATTTATCAGTCTACGAATATTATTATGCTTCATTTTTCATAACATAGGCTAATAAGGCTACACAATATTGCTGTTTTTGAATGATAAAATTTGAAATTTTGAAACATTACTTGTGATCACAGTTCAATTAGATGATTGATCAATATTGTAGAATTAGTTCGAGAGTAGAGAATTCATTGAAGTACAATATATTTCTTTTGAAAATAAACTTTCTAAACTGAATTGCGATTAAGTGATCAACACAAGGCTATACTGAAATAATACATTGAATAAGTATGACCTTTACCCACGTTACGTGGGTATACGCATACCTGTTTGGATAAAATTATCCAATTCCAGGAATGCTAATCCATGTTTTATATTTCAATGTTAGTTTGTTGAAACCAAACCATTCAAAAATTTAATAGAAAATTTAAATAAAAAATGTGATGAAGAAAGAATCATTTTATTTCTAAACAGTCAACGGGATTTTATTAAACTATTACAGTATCAATTCATAATGAATTACAATAACGTCTCCATCTCATTAAGAAGCCGAATGAATTGAGTACTCGCCTAAGAGCAGCTTGAGTGTGATTAAATTAATATTACTGTTCTTGACATTTGTAATAAAGCAAAACACCATATTAAAGCAAGTGATAACCAATACACTAATAACAAGTATCAATCTTCATTATTGATATAGCAAATAATTTGTTCATATATGAATTAACTCGACACAATAATTAATTATAAATGATATTATTAGAATTAATTGGATCCATTGTATCCCCAAAAGTGCTGCGGCACTGAAAGACAAGTAGTTGGCATCTTATATCAATAATCTTACTCAAGTAATAATCACTGGCAAATGAAACACTTGATCTATACAAAATATAATATTCATAGTTACATTAGAACACAATATTATTAATATCTATTGATATTCTGTTAGCTAATCTTGGGTTACCGTTAACACTAATCGTGGGTTGAGCAGAGCACCATCCCAGCATGAAAACTCAGGATACACCATCTAAAATAGATAGGAATGTTAGGATAAGTAGCAATGCATCCCGATAAATGTCCTAAACAATTGCATTAATTGAAATAGTTCCCATTTAAATATAGTTTTGCTATCATAAACAAATAAACCATGTTTATTTAACATTATTTTTATAGTAAAAGTCGTAGTCGTGGAATGAGGCTCATCTATTTGGACTTCACATAGACGTCAAATCATTTGATTCGCCCACTATTCCTTCGTCATTGAAGGCCGATCTTTGCGTAGTTGACTATAGAACTGCTGCTCTCTCTCCTCAGTGACATTCCAATTCATGTCAAACTCCTCCATGTTTTTGAACAATGAGAGGTCAATATTCGTTCCTTCAAAATTTCTTCTTAGATCAACATTTCCCCTATAGGTACTGAGTTGTCTGGGTTTATTTAGAATTTCCAGTTCCTTCACAATAATGAATGTTTCAACCTCCATACCCCTCGGATCTACGACCGAACCAAACCACACCTCCTTTTAGGATCTTGCCGTTTCCAAGCCGGTCTACCACTCTCTCAAGTCTTATCAAATACATATCCACAAGTCTATTTGGACTTCACATAGACGTCAAATCATTTGATTCGCCCACTAGTTCGTCATTGAAGGCCGATCTTTGCGTAGTTGACTATAGAACTGTAATGCTGTCACCAGCACTATTTCCAGTACCAGGGGCAGACCGAAATTTTCCGCCTAGTGTTAGTCCTCCTACTTCAGTCAAATCATTTGATTCTCCCACTAGTTCGTCATTGAAGGCCGATCTTTGTGTAGTTGACTATAGAACTGTAATGCTGTAACCAGCACTATTTCCAGTACCAGGGGCAGACAGAAATTTTCCGCCTAGTGTTAGTCCTCCTACTTCGGTCAAATCATTTGATTCGCCCACTAGTTCGTCATTGAAGGCCGATCTTTGCGTAGTAGACTATAGAACTGTAATGCTGTAACCAGCACTATTTCCAGTACCAGGGGCAGACAGAAATTTTCCGCCTAGTGTTAGTCCTCCTACTTCGGTCAAATCATTTGATTCGCCCACTAGTTCGTCATTGAAGGCTGATCTTTGCGTAGTAGACTATAGAACTGTAATGCTGTAACCAGCACTATTTCCAGTACCAGGGGCAGACCGAAATTTTCCGCCTAGTGTTAGTCCTCCTACTTCGGTCAAATCATTTGATTCGCCCACTAGTTCGTCATTGAAGGCCGATCTTTGCGTAGTAGACTATAGAACTGTAATGCTGTAACCAGCACTATTTCCAGTACCAGGGGCAGACCGAAATTTTCCGCCTAGTGTTAGTCCTCCTACTTCGGTCTACTGGTGCTACGAGGGCGGCACCACTTCTAAGGGTTACTGTGGCTATTTTGAATAAATATTTTTATTATTCCCCTATAGGTACTGAGTTGTCCGGGTTTATTTAGAATTTCCAGCTCCTTCACAATAATGAATGTTTCAACCTCCATACCCCTCGGGTCCGCGACCGAACCAAACCACACCTCCTTTTAGGATCTTGCCGTTTCCAAGCCGGTCTACCACTCTCTCAAGTCTTATCAAATACATATCCACAAGTCTATTTATTTATCTATTCATAAGCAAATACAATTCAGGAAAAAACAACAGGCATTTGCCCAAAACTGCTTCAAACCTTAATTTGGAATACACAGTCCAAAGGTTATGATATTTACGTAACTTAAATCATAATTCGTACACAATTTTGAGTCCAAAAAATGAATGTACTACAATTTTGAATTTATTAGATTGATCAATTTCCAAATACGAATCCAAAAAAAACTATTTGGACTTCACATAGACGTCAAATCATTTGATTCGCCCACTAGTTCGTCATTGAAGGCCGATCTTTGCGTAGTTGACTATAGAACTGTAATGCTGTAACCAGCACTATTTCCAGTACCAGGGGCAGACCGAAATTTTCCGCCTAGTGTTAGTCCTCCTACTTCTGTCTACTGGTGCTAAGAGTGCGGCACCACTTCTAAGGGTTACTGTGGCTATTTTGAATAAATATTTCTATTACAATATCAATTCTCATTCTTTCCTCAAATCTTCTCTTTAGCCTCAAAGTCTCTTTAGCCCCAGATGCCTATGCATCATACAATCAGCCAGTCAGTCAATTAGAGATTTCAGTTTTATAGTTTTTATATGTTTTTACCGCTTTTATTGGTTTTTATTTTGTTTTTCAAAGTTTTATTAGTTTTTATTTGGTTTTTCAGAGTTTTATTGGTCCTGAATTTTTTCATCATGGTGTTGTTTTTGGTGCCACAGTACATCATAAATCTAAAGCAATCCCACGTCAAAGTCTTGTCAGAGCCTCCATCAATACCTAGTTTGGAGGAACCAACCCCAGTCAGTCTTAGTCAGCTATTACTCCAAGTATTCTCCACAGTACAGCATTCATCACTTATGATATAAGCAATCATTTTTAGTTTTATTCTTGATAGAGTTAGCTCATTAGACCATCTCAAAACGCCCAGTACAAGCGAGGGCACAGAGCAACCCCAAGGAAGCCACGGACGGAAAGAGGCATATGCAGAGCATATGACTTATACATAAATGTCTTATATTGATGACTTATACATATGTCTCCTCTGCTCCTTCAGATATTGACAAAAGCTTGTTTATAGCCATCTATGTGCTCTTATCACTTCGAAACCCATATTTAGTATTCTGCAAATTACTCTCAATTTTTGATGTTATCCTCTTGCTAAGCACTCTTTCGTACCACTTTCCAACAACAGACAGCAGTGTTAGTGGCCTGTATGACGATGGACTGTCAAAGGGCTTCCCCTGTCCCTTATGTATCAGCCTCAGATTACCTTTCTTCCATTCAATTAGGAAGTGTCCCGAGAAATACAAACAATTCACAAACATAAAACAACATCTTCAATTTTTGGATTAACACTCTGTACAATCTCAACAGTGAGAGCATCTTCACCTGGTGCCGTCTTCATAGGGCTGTTTTTATTTTGTCTTCTTCAATGGCCAAACCGTCTCCTAGATTTTCAAATATATCGACTTGTGATCTCATTCTTCTGTGGAACCAGTCTTCGTTTGGATCAAAAGCACCATATTAAAGCAAGTGATAACCAATACACTAATAACAAGTATCAATCTTCATTATTGAAATAGCAAATAATTTGTTCATATGTGAATTAACTCGACACAATAATTAATTATAAATGATATTATTAGAATTAATTGGATCCATTGTATCCCCAAAAGTGCTGCGGCACTAAAAGACAAGTAGTTGGCATCTTATCTCAATAATCTTACTCAAGTAATAATCACTGGCAAATGAAACACTTAATCTATACAAAATTTATTATTCATAGTTAGGCAGAAATGAGTGTCCGCTGATCATAAATTTATGATCTACTGTCTGAATGTTACAATTCTCTTGTTGAATAAACTGCATCATGGTGAGAGCAAGCTTGATGTTGCGGTTTTGTCCACCACAGCTATCGCTGAACATTATTACATGACTTACATCATTGGAAGCAATGTGACTTAAGTGCTCTGTAATACAAGAAGCAATCTCTTGAGATCCTCGGGAAACTTCAACTTCATTCCAAACATACATAAAAGCTGAATTATGTGCTGGCTGATGACAGCCCAGATTGTAGACATACATATTACGCTTATAGTAAGCAATTGAACAAGTCAGATTTGGAAAAGCTAACGCCTTCTGAAGATCAAACGTAAATGAATAAACGTTGGAATTGTTCTTGGATTCTTCTTTTGCTGCATCTAGTTTCTCCTTTGCAAGGTCTGCTTTTCTCAAATGTATTTCCTTCATAAGTTCAATATTTCTCTTTTCTTCTTCATTTTCAGTTATGGCCAGATAAAAGTTTTTCTATAGATAAGATTTTAAATAGGCTATGCAAAAATGATCAATACAATGTTTAAAATGTGTGAGGCCTTTTGCCAGGTAAGATGACATCTACAGACAACTCAAAATGTAAAACATTGTATTGGCTATTTGAGTACTTTAAATCTTATATTTTTATTATTAGGCCTACCAATACTACAGCACAATCTGCAATATAACAGTTTTTATGTTGATTAATGTAAAAGAAGAGATAATAAAAATAAGTAAGAACACCTGAATTTTCACTGTCAGAAGACATGTTCTCTGGTATCACTGCGCCTGCGTTGTTTTCATGATCTGAAAAAATAAACTCAAATTAGGATTCAACAGAATAGGTAATTGGATGGCAATTATATCCTAATAGTGATTGCCCTATAGGCATCTGACCAAAATAATGGGCTTATCTCATATGCAGAGATATGCATTGGCCTAGCCCTAGCAGTCCTATCTGCTCATTTAAACAACAGCCCACTAACTTAGTGATAGGTCAAAGCAAAGGTTAATTTTCTAACTTTGCTAAACAATTGGAATTCTCAAGCCACTATTAATTTAATAATCTCTTTAAAGTACAATAATATTACAGGCCAAGTAATATTCAAAATACAATAAGTAGTAGTCCTATTGCCTATTGAGGTAATAAAAAGTGAGGTTAGAGATAGATTAGAAAGCATAGTTACCTGTACTTTCAGCATCAGATGGGATGTATTCTGATCCTGAATCCAATAGAATTGAAGGAGTTGAATCTTCAGATTCACTTTCCATACTGGTTTCGTTAAATAAACTATTTGAGGAATAATTCAAAACTATATCTGCATCAAGTCTGCAGGAAGCATAACATAACAAGACACACCACACGGAAAAGTGAAGTAAGTCAAGCACCTTCACGGATAAGTGGTATAAGTCAGACTTGTACCACTTTTGCTTTCAGTATTTCACCTATTCCGTTGGCCAATGATTATTCACTGCCATCTAAATCAGAAAAAAACAGGCTATGACTTGGATTACTTTTCCATGTGATAGAATGACTTACAAACAATTGATACACATAATAACCTCAAATTAAAAAAAATTGACCCCTCAAACGGCTCAAATGTCCTAAACAATTACATTAATTGAAATAGTTCGCATTCAAATATACTTTTGCTATCATGTATAATATTCATAGTTACATTTAGAACACAATATTATTAATATCTATTGATATTCTGTTAGCTAATCTTGGGTTACCGTTAACACTAATCGTGAGTTTAGCAGAGCACCATCCCAGCATGAAATCTCAAGATACACCATTTAAAATAGATAAAAATAGATAGGAATGTTAGGATAAGTAGCAATGCATCCCGATAAATGTCCTAATCAATTGCATTAATTGAAATAGTTCCCATTTAAAAATAGTTTTGCTATCATAAACCAATAAACCATGTTTATTTAACATTATTTTTATAGTAAAAGTCGTAGTCGTGGAATGAGGCTCATCTATTTGGACTTCACAGAGACGTCAAATCATTTGATTCGCCCACTAGTTCGTCATTGAAGGCCGATCTTTGCGTAGTTGACTATAGAACTGTAATGCTGTCACCAGCACTATTTCCAGTACCAGGGGCAGACCGAAATTTTCCGCCTAGTGTTAGTCCTCCTACTTCGGTCAAATCATTTGATTCGCCCACTAGTTCGTCATTGAAGGCCGATCTTTGCGTAGTTGACTATAGAACTGTAATGCTGTCACCAGCACTATTTCCAGTACCAGGGGCAGACCGAAATTTTCCGCCTAGTGTTAGTCCTCCTACTTCGGTCAAATCATTTGATTCGCCCACTAGTTCGTCATTGAAGGCCGATCTTTGCGTAGTTGACTATAGAACTGTAATGCTGTAACCAGCACTATTTCCAGTACCAGGGGCAGACCGAAATTTTCCGCCTAGTGTTAGTCCTCCTACTTCGGTCAAATCATTTGATTCGCCCACTAGTTCGTCATTGAAGGCCGATCTTTGCGTAGTAGACTATAGAACTGTAATGCTGTAACCAGCACTATTTCCAGTACCAGGGGCAGACCGAAATTTTCCGCCTAGTGTTAGTCCTCCTACTTCGGTCAAATCATTTGATTCGCCCACTAGTTCGTCATTGAAGGCCGATCTTTGCGTAGTAGACTATAGAACTGTAATGCTGTAACCAGCACTATTTCCAGTACCAGGGGCAGACCGAAATTTTCCGCCTAGTGTTAGTCCTCCTACTTCGGTCAAATCATTTGATTCGCCCACTAGTTCGTCATTGAAGGCCGATCTTTGCGTAGTAGACTATAGAACTGTAATGCTGTAACCAGCACTATTTCCAGTACCAGGGGCAGACCGAAATTTTCCGCCTAGTGTTAGTCCTCCTACTTCGGTCAAATCATTTGATTCGCCCACTAGTTCGTCATTGAAGGCCGATCTTTGCGTAGTTGACTATAGAACTGTAATGCTGTAACCAGCACTATTTCCAGTACCAGGGGCAGACCGAAATTTTCCGCCTAGTGTTAGTCCTCCTACTTCGGTCTACTGGTGCTACGAGGGCGGCACCACTTCTAAGGGTTACTGTGGCTATTTTGAATAAATATTTTTATTTTTCCCCTATAGGTACTGAGTTGTCCGGGTTTATTTAGAATTTCCAGCTCCTTCACAATAATGAATGTTTCAACCTCCATATCCCTCGGGTCCACGACCGAACCAAACCACACCTCCTTTTAGGATCTTGCCGTTTCCAAGCCGGTCTACCACTCTCTCAAGTCTTATCAAATACATATCCACAAGTCTATTTGGACTTCACATAGACATCAAATCATTTGATTCGCCCACTAGTTCGTCATTGAAGGCCGATCTTTGCATAGTTGACTATAGAACTGTAATGCTGTCACCAGCACTATTTCCAGTACCAGGGGCAGACCGAAATTTTCCGCCTAGTGTTAGTCCTCCTACTTCGGTCTACTGGTGCTACGTGGGCGGCACCACTTCTAAGGGTTACTGTGGCTATTTTGAATAAATATTTTTATTACGATATCAATTCTCATTCTTTCCTCAAATCTTCTCTTTAGCCTCAAAGTCTCTTTAGCCCCAGATGCCTATGCATCATACAATCAGCCAGTCAGTCAATTAGAGATTTCAGTTTTATAGTTTTTATAATGTAATAGAAGGGCTGAGAAGCCAAGGGGTATAAGTGCACATGAGTGAGTTTTGAGAATAGCCATTTTAAAGTTGGAGTGTTATAATCAATTCCAGGAGAACTCATGTTCATTTAAACCAGAATATTCTGAGTATATTTGGTCTTAACTAATATTAGCAGGAGAATAAATACAGTTTTCCTACTCTTATTTTATGTTATCAGTCAATATTTGATGAAAGTCATCACTTGTACCCCTTGGCTTGTAACAGAAATCAGAAGATATGTATGGAACAGGTTACAAGTGGATTGAAAAAATTCAAATTTCACAAAATCAAGAGGTTATATTCGTTTAAAAAATGAATAGATTAGGTATAAATATTGGTGATATTTATTCCAAATGATAAAATTTTTTTTCAATTACGTCTCACTATGCTGAAGTACATTTCCGGTATGTCTCAGACTTTGTTGGAATGCATTACCGGTACTTATTACTCCGAGTCACTGCTGTAAACATTATCATTATTAGCATTGTCCTCCTGTTCATACAAAACTTGTACATTTTGCTTTTCTTTGGCTTGATTTGTTTGTCTGGTCACTGTACTACCCTCATGGCTCAATGTTTTGTAGAATCTGTGATGTACAGGTGGGATGTACGGCAAAAGATCGACAAGATCTTTGTACTTGGCTGCCTTTATTTCCTTCCTGATTACTTTAGGAATAAGGGAAGGCATTGCTGTTTGAATTCTGCCGAAATTTTGTGCTTTCATTTTGTACTCATCAAAAGGCAAGTCTTCATTGAAAGATGATTTGTGGAATAAACTCCATGGGTCCCCTTTCCTAAACTGGAGCCACTGCATATTCCTAATTCCTTTTACTCCTTTCACAAAGTATTTGTTGATTGGTTCCAGAGTTAGAAAGTCCTCTTCCAACATTTTTTTTTACCACAAACTTCTTGCTGGTTGTCGCTATAATCTCCACCCAGTCATTGGGAACAAAAATGCCTCTCTTCATGTTTCTCTTTGTATTTTCCACCTTACCAAAATCTCTGTCACAATGATTATAGGAATGACCAGCAAGTAAGAATTTAATGTCAACAGTCTCAATGTGTGTTGTATTAACAACATACAGCCAAAATTTGACAGTAAATTGACTTTTATTTTGTCCACCACAATTATAACAAAAAGCAGTCAGGTGGGTGACTGTGGAGGGCAAAGATTTAATGTACTGCATCAAACATGAAATCATTTCTTCACATCCTCTTGATGCTTGTCCTTCGTGCCAAAGAAACATGTATGCATTATCTGTTCCAATGTCATAGACATTGAAATTGTATGTCCATAATTGCCTTGCATAGTAGACTCTTGTACATGTCAAAACCGGTGTAGGTAACATTTTTTGAAGGTCGAAACAAACAGCTCTATGAGTGGGATCATTTTCTACCTCTTTCTTTGCCCTACTCATTTCGTTTTTGGCGTTTTCAGCCTTACGCAGGTGGAGTTCTTTAGCAATTGTTGCTGCATTTTTGGCTTCCTGGTCTCCATGCTCAATAGCTGATTTTAACTTATCGCAATTATTACAAGTATTACTATGAGGTCGATGAAATGCAAAAATAAAACATGTATTAAATATACGTCTGTAGTAGGATAGAGTAACTGGCTCCTCCTTTTGTTCCTCACAGAATAATTTATAACAGTCGTACATTTTTTTCAAATTCAAGTCAGTATTTAAGTATTTTCTGTCTGGTGCTTGCTGTCTGGAAAAGTGACTGCTATATCTGGGAAACATAGCAATATGTTTCTTGACCAAATCAGTTCTTTCCATTTCAATTTTATTTGTTGGAACCTTCCGCCCTCTTTGATCTCGAGGTAAGATTCCTGTTTCAGATTTCTTCTTCTTTGAAATAATATTCGTAACACGCTTGTTTGAAACATCTAATGCCTTTAAAAAAAAAATCTTTGCACACCCTCACTCCATCTAACAAATATTGACATGAAAGCGACTTTCCACGTACAGTATTCTCTTTCTTCCTACTTGGCTCTCCTAATATGATAGCAGAGTTTAGAAAGGCCGATTGTAATTCCCAACTAGCGAGCCCCCAGTAATCAGAAAAAAATTTCTTCACTTATACTTTTGCAACATTTGAAGCGGCACTCGTGATTGTATTCCTGAAGTTTTCTCTCATTGTGTACCTTACCTTTGCGGTCAGTGTATTCTTTACCCATGTTTCGCAGTTTTGAAGACTTCTGCCTTTTCCATTCCTCAGTTCTTCGAGTTTTCTTTCTACCTGGATGCTTTAGTCTTTTGGTAGGGGGTTCTTGATGTTCAGTCGCAATTTCTTCAGTTTGATCTGCAAATAAATCAACATAGATTAAAACTGAGAATAATACCGTACAAAATTACCATAATAATACCAGTGTGTGGTTTATGTTTCAATTCATTTATCAGTAGGTTGACTCATCTTTCTCAATCATCCACTTCATTATTGAAACTCACATGAGTTTCATTTGCAAAAAAGTATTTAATTTTTTTTATAACTTATGTAATTATATTGATAACTGTTATTATGTTTCATCAATCAAGCCAATAAAAAACAGGTACGGTAATGTTTTATTTTTATAAATCATCTACTGAATAAATTATTACTGAATGATAATCTTAATACATGTGCATCACCTTCAAGAGAACTACATTGTTCCACTTCGTTTTCCTTAATGTGTATTCATTTGTTGTATTTTTGGCAAATAAATATTGATCAATATTAAGGTTATTTTTATCTGATAGGCTACTATTATGGTAATTAAATTATTACTGAATGATAATATGAATAATAATATATAATCAAATTTTCAAAATGACAGCTATACCATACCAATCCAGTTAGATTGGAGACATTCCTAATTATTAATGACAACTGTAAGTTAACAGATAAGTTAGCTGGATAAAAAAGGATTTAATTAAAAATAATATAAGATTAAAGTTGATCGATCGTTTCAAATCATGCTCTGAATAATGTTAATGATAATAATGTGAGGCTTTTATAAAAATGTTTCATGTAATAAAGATTAGAAAATAACCTTACCTTCTTCAGTACTGTTGATCCCATCACAGGTATTTTCTTCGGCAGGATTATAATCAGAATCATCTGTGTTGTCTGTGAACAAAATAAAATAAATAAATCAATTAGGTACTGGATAAAAAATGATAATACTTTCTTCCAAAGTTAAGTTGAATATTTCAATTTTAAACTGGACTCTAACCTCAAAAGCTGAGATAAGGTTTAGTGAACTCTACAACAATATTGAAGAATCAATACATTATTAAAAGGATGATAAAAATTAATTTGTTCAACTTACCACTAAAAACGATAGAAGAGCTATCATCTGATAAGTCCATCTTGCTGATCTGTTTGGGAAAATAACGAGTTAACCAATTGCTAGAGCAACACAACGGCTGTGATGTAATGTGCAGCTCACATTCTCACATGTACCCCTTGGCCACCAAGCGAAACTGACTTTCAAGTGACTAGTTTTATTTTCCACCGTTAGATCTCAGCACATGATAGAGTAGCAGTTGTATCTCTTGGCCACAACATTATTACAGTATTTAATGACCAGTTTCTGCACTTAACTCTATTTTCACAAAAATGACACTTATACCCCTTGGCATCTCAGCCCTTTTGTTTTTACCGCTTTTATTGGTTTTTATTTTGTTTTTCAGAGTTTTATTAGTTTTTATTTGGTTTTTCAGAGTTTTATTGGTTTTTATTGGTTCTGAATTTTTTCATCATGGTGTTGTTTTTGGTGCCACAGTACATCATAAATCTAAAGCAATCCCACGTGAAAGTCTTGTCAGAGCCTCCATCAATACCTAGTTTGGAGGAACCAACCCCAGTCAGTCTTAGTCAGCTATTACTCCAAGTATTCTCCACAGTGCAGCATTCATCACTTATTATATAAGCAATCATTTTTAGTTTTATTCTTGATAGAGTTAGCTCATTAGACCATCTCAAAACGCCCAGTATAAGCGAGGGCACAGAGCAACCCCAAGGAAGCCACGGACGGAAAGAGGCATATGCAGAGCATATGACTTATACATAAATGTCTTATATTGATGACTTATACATATGTCTCCTCTGCTCCTTCAGATATTGACAAAAGCTTGTTTATAGCCATCTCTGTGCTTTTATCGCTTCGAAACCCATATTTAGTATTCTGCAAATTACTCTCAATTTTTGATGTTATCCTCTTGCTAAGCACTCTTTCGTACCACTTTCCAACAACAGACAGCAGTGTTTGTGGCCTGTATGACGATGGACTGTCAAAGGGCTTCCCCTGTCCCTTATGTATCAGCCTCAGATTACCTTTCTTCCATTCAATTGGGAAGTGTCCCGAGAAATACAAACAATTTACAAACATAAAACAACATCTTCAATTTTTGGATAAACACTATGTACAATCTCAACAGTGAGAGCATCTTCACCTGGTGCCATCTTCATAGGGCTGTTTTTATTTCATCTTCTTCAATGGCCAAACCGTCTCCTAGATTTTCAAATATATTGACTTGTGCTCTCATTCTTCTGTGGAACCAGTCTTCGTTTTTGATCTCATCATCAGGCATAAGATGATTTGAAAGCCTGGAAACATAAAATCTGGGTTCTATCTCGATACCATTCTCAAATCTCATAGCTTCCAATGGTACATTGGTCTTGATCTTTCCCATTACAACCCTATATGCCAGGGGTCTTCATTCGACTCCTGAACAATAGATCTCCATGATGCTCTTTTACTTTCTCTTATTTTGGAGAAATATTCTCGGTCCATAGCTTTATATTCAACCAAGATGAATGCTTTCCTCTCTGGATCAGGAATTGACTGTAACAGTATTCTTTTCCTTCTTACAGCTCTTTTTAAGTTGGTGAGTTCATTGTTCCACCATCTTGTGGACTTATGCTTTGACACTCTCCTTCCTAGCACTTGCTCACATACCAAAGTCAGACAATCCATGAAATTCGTCACATCAACATCTATTTGAACATCCAATTGTAGTTCTCCAATTTGATGGGCAATCTCTCGATAGACGAGTCCAGGCAGCATTTCGTGTGTTAAACAGTTTTTCAGGCCTAACTCCGGTCTGTGGTCTCTCCATGCATTTTTATGCTAATAATGATCAATCGGTGATCACTGCTGCTCTCTCCCCTCAGTGACATTCCAATTCATGTCAAACTCCTCCATGGTTTTGAACAATGTGATGTCAATATTCGTTCCTTCAAAATTTCTTCTTAGATCAACATTTCCCCTATAGGTACTGAGTTGTCCAGGTTTATTTAGAATTTCCAGTTCCTTCACAATAATGAATGTTTCAACCTCCATACCCCTCGGGTCCACGACCGAACCAAAACCACACCTCCTTTTAGGATCTTGCCGTTTCCAAGCCAGTCTTCCACTCTCTCAAGTCTTATCAAATACATATCCACTGGGTCCCGAATCTGACAATACAAGCTTACAAAAGTAACATTCACATTATCCAGCAAAATATTCACAACCACCATGTGTTCTGATGACATCTCTCTAATCAGAATTGAATCCATCTCTTCTGCAACCAAGATTGCTGGTTTCGGATATTCCCCAAATGTATACATCTTCCAACCTTGAAATCCTCTAATTTGTCCTTCAATTGTATAAATCTCTTGCAAGAGTAGAATTTCGAACCGGCTTTCTTCCACAATCCTCTCCAATTCTGATTGGCAAACATAGGAACCCTGCAAGTTAAGTTGACACACATCAATCATCGTCAAGATTGATTCTTCTCCTTTCCATATCCACTGCTCTCAATATAAACCGGGCATCTTCTAGCGTTAACACTATGATTACCCTGTTTCTTCTCTCTCAGACTATTCACACATGATGCTTCCTTAGCACTCTTATTGCACTCCTACTTGCAATCCTGGTCGGTCTCTCCACATCTTGCACAGTGAAGTCTGTTTTCTGAGCAGGACTTGGCCATATGCCCATATCTCAGGCATTTATTACACTTCAATGGTCTTACAAAATCGGCAACTCTGTGTGATTCATATCCTCTGTAGAGCCGACCTTTGATGAGGAACAGTTTCCTCACCGCAGGTGCGATCTCCACAACATAGTGTCTTCTTTCCTTATCTCTCTGTCCTGTTTTGAAGAGAACTCTAACATTATATCTAAAGTTCTCTTTTGAGAGCTTCGTGTTTTGAGCTCTGAAATCTTCCAAAACAACCTCTCCACCATCTTCAACCGGTACATCAAAAATGATCAATCATGGCTTTCTTTTTACCAACTTCTCAACCTTCAGTCCAGGCTTCTTTTCTTGGATTGATTTCTCAATCAAATCCGCAGTCCTCTTCTTCTACCGCCACCACCAGGCCTCTCTCAGTCTTTTCACTCTCAACTGCTGCCTTTTTGGGCCAAGGCAGGCCTCGAATTTCGCTCTCAACTCCTTTGGAGTTTCTTTTCCTTTCAGACTGTTAACTTTTATTACAGTCTCCTGCCTTTGCTGCACTTCAACAGCTTCCGCAAATGTCCTCTGTGGCATCTACATCTCCTTCCTAGCACCTTCTGTTAAAACATCCAAGGTGTTTCCCAGTTTCACCACGTTCAACTTCATCTCTCTGATCGTCTTAGAGAGGTATTCAGATGCCACTTGAGACGCATTCCGATTTCCAACCCTGGTATAGTTTCCCATTTCGCCTAGCAGCCTTTCAATGTCCAACAGCAATGCTGCTGCAGTCATTACATTACCACGTTCGGGTGTTCTTTCACCGAAAACCTCCTCTTCCTCCTCATCATCAGAGGAGGATAGGCCAGTTTTAGATGTTGTCTCTTTGAAAGGACTCTCTAGGTTTACGCTGCTCCTTGGGAGCCGCGGTCTTAGTACGGCTACCCTTATCTTGCTCTGATCTGGAGCGCTTCTCTTGTGTCCTCTCGTATTCGTGTTCTTTGTCGGATCTTGTCCGCTTCTTCTCTCTATACTTCGGGGACTTCTTCTTCCTTATTTTTTCTAGAGCCTCTATTATGATATTTCTGTTCTCTGTATCAGTAGTGACAGCCTCCGAGGTCCCAGGATCGGTCGACGGGTCACCTGCATGTTCTATCTCCTCAGTCCAAGCCTTACCAGCCAAGCTCTGTTCAATCACTTCCTCTAAAGATTTTCTTTGGCCGGAGCCACATGCCTTACCACTTCTATCACTCATAGTGAACGCCTTCTGTTGAAGTAACTACTCAAAATATCGATAATTTGCCAATTTCCAACCAGTACCCAATACCCCTATTTAATACAGCTTTCACTTGGCTACAATCATAAAGATGATTCATCAATGCTCCGACAAACGTTGTACTCAGCCCAGCACCCTTCGTGCAATGTGCTGTTTGATTACTACTGCACTGGGAGTAATCTTCCACCCACGACGAACAATGAACTTCGCCCAGCACCAAGGTGCAATGTGCTGCTTCTCTTACTCACTCATTCATCCCTATCTGACCCTGGCGGTACTCCTTAGCCCGCCGGTCACTACCGCGTGTCTGCAGGATGCGCGCATCCTGCACACGACTTACCGACCGGCTGGTTTCCAGCCGCACCTTGGGGAGGTGGAGTACCGTTTTCTTCTTGCTCAGATTCTTTCGCTTGTATCTTATCACTTTACCGATCTTGCCATTCTCTACTGGACAGCTTCTCTGACTGCCCAGGGCCTGAGGCCAGCTTCAGAAGGTGTTTGGTTGGGGCCAGGAGGTGAGGGTGGAACAATCTGGTGTTCTCTCGGCCGTGCACGATTCTTGTTGCCCAGTTGAAAAATGTGCTGACGGCGCCCTTATTTCTCCCCTGAGAAGACGTCCTAACAGGGCGCCCTTATTTCTCCCCTGAGAAGACGTCCTAACAGGGGATGGGGTAAGCGGCTGGAAAGTGCAACAACTTAACAACCGAGGTTGCTCCCATGCCAAAGGGTATATATCTTTTATGGATTGGGAAAGGCCGTAAAACTCCAATGTTTCACAGCTAAGGTAGTTCCCCTGCCTGGGGGTATAGGGTATTTTGGTATGGTATGTGAGGTTAAAGGGGTAGACGTATGCTCACCCTAAAGTACTCCAAGTCATGTATAGTACCACTTCATAGTAACCCTATACACTCAAAGTCCAAAAGCTATCCTCTTCGAGGGGAAGTATAAGCTCTAACTAACTAACTCAATTTCCGATGATTTCCCAGCTACTTCTCTTCAGCTGTTATCACAAAGAAAGGGGAAAGAGAGGGGATGCGTTTCAAATACACTCCCTCATTCCAGATCAATCTTTAAAATTGTCACTGATTGCGTTTTTAATATCTTTCCATCATCACAAAACGGGTTGAGGGGTGAGGTATATGTTGAAGGGAAGGAGAAGCTTGCATGTTAGCACACACCCAAACAAGCTTCCCTCCAGGAAGCCTTACTTGGATGCGAGGCAATCCTGCCCTTCGGCGACGCCTGGAGGCTCCTCGCTAACTTTTTTTTGAGAAAGTGATGATAATTATCCTATAATATTGTAAATGTTATGGGATTCATTAATAAAAGTTTTGAATAAGTTTACTTATTATTATTGAATGCTCTTGAGTGGTATGCTGTAGTTAACGCCAACGCGATCTTTGATATATATATATATATATCAAAGATCGAGTTGGCGTATATATATATATATATATATATATATATATATATATATATATATATATATATGGGTGGTGGTGGATGTGTGGAATGGTAATGCAGTGAGAGGCCTACCCACTAGAAAATGAGCTGGCGATAGATACTGGAGGTCGTCAGGGTCTTCAAGCTTGACATTCAAATTCAAATTAATTTCTCAAAAAACATACACAATTATAATAATCTAATATTATAACATATAAAAATAATACAAGAAAAATACTATTAAATATATAAAATGATCCCAAAACTGCAGTATATTATTTTTTTATGTCCATCTATGTTTAAGGAGTAGCCTACAAGGTAAAACCTGTGCGTAGACCTAAGTTGCAGTAATATATTTATTCAATATAAACTAAGAAATTGAACCAAAAAAAAACAAAGATTAGTGGAACTTACACACAAATATAAGTTTGTAGATTAAATTAGATAAAAGTTAGTAAAACACAATAATTATTATTCTATGATAAAAAAAAACAAAACATAAAAACAAGAAACAGTTGGTGCTTAGAAGATTTTTTCTTCAGTTTTATTTGATCTTATCCATTCCTCAATCTCGCAATTTAGTTTTTTGCTCCGGCTTGTATTGGCAACAAAATGAGTAGGAACAAGATTTATTATCCTCTGTGATAAGTAAGTGAATTGTCTTCTACATACTGTACATTCAAATCCATCCTCTCTTGATGGAATGTTTCTCTAATAGGACGTAAATTTAAATTCAAGTTTCTTTCACGAAGAAGAAATTTATTTTTATTCTTTTTATATATATTATCAAATTTTTTATGTACAGCTGTCGACAGTTAGTACTTTGAATTCATTGAAAAGATCGCTTGTAGGATAAAGTCTGGGTTTGCCTAGAATTGTTTTAATAATATATTTTTGAATTATGAAAAGTTTTTCAAAATGAGTGTTCAAGGCTCCACCCCAAGCTCTTATTCCATATTGTAAGACAGCTTGTGCATAAGAGAAGTAGATTTATCGGGCTATTTTCAAGTTATTTAGTTCTCTAATTTGATGAAATTTATATATTAGAAATTTTATTTTTAAACACATGCTGTTTATGTGAATATTCCATCTCAGATATGGATCCAACAGTATTCTCAGGTATTTTACTCGGTCCTTTTTTCGAATTTCAGGACAAAAGCAGTGATTTGTTGATTGTTGACAATTGCAGTTTACTTGGTGTATTTTAATACTTTCTATTTCATGAGGTTGTGTTTGGGCATTGGGTGAGAAAGTCATGAATACGCTTTTAGAAGCATTTAAAGTAAGCAGATGTTCATCGAGCCAAGATTGTGCTACTCTTAGACCATTTTCTGCGCTAAGGCGCACGTCCTCCCAGGAATTGCCAGTGAAAGTGAGAGCGGTATCATCAGCAAAGGATACGATTGAGCAGTTCCCAATGTCAACTTTAAGAAAATCATTAATATAAATTTGGAAAAGTATTGGTGATAAAACAGTGCCTTGAGGCAGACCATATTCAGTAAGTTTTTTATTACTTGATAAAGTATTCAGCGTAAGTAGTTGATACCGTTCAGTTAGATAACTATTGAATAGTTTGAGAGGTGAGCCTCTGATTCCAAGGTGTTCCATCTTCTCTAATAATCTTGACTGGGATACAGTGTCAAAAGCCTTTGCCAAGTCTAAGAAAGTTGTTGAAGTTTTCTTTTTACTGTTGAAGTTTTCAATTATTCTTTCCAAAAAGTCGGATATTGCATCTTCTGTTGATATGCCACTCTTAAATCCATACTGATTTCTGTTGATAATTCTATGTTTATTCAAATAACTTACTAGTCTCTTCTTTATAATTTTCTCCATTATTTTAGCTAAATTATTTATTAAACTTATTGGGCGATAATTTGAGGGGTTTGATTTATCACCTGATTTATAAGAGGAACAACTTTAGCAACTTAAATAGTTTAGGAAAATAACCTACCAAAAAACATTTATTTATTATCATTTTAAGAGGCTCTACAATATAGGAAGCTATTTTTTTCAGACAGGCAGAACTCAAATTGTCTACTCCTGGAGAAGAGTTACTTCTGAGAGAATTGATTGTGTCTATTATTTCATCATTGTTTGTATCAGCCAAATAAAATGAATTGAATGAGGGGATTGACGAATCGGCATGAGTACGTTGTCTAGGGCTGTTATTTATTATTTTATTAGCATATAATTGACCTACATGCGTGAAATGGTGGTTTAGAACTTCGGGATCTATATTGGGTATTTTTTTATCTCGTTTTATATTCAATAGATCATTGATACACTCCCATGTCTTTTTCGAATTGCCTCTGCTTTGGAGTAGTATATTATTATAGTAGTCATACTTCGATTTTTTTATCATGTTGTTTAATGTGTTTCTGTAGTTTTTATATAGTGATTTGAGAAAGTTGTTTTGAGGCTGTTTTTTTAATTTCTGATGCATTTTATCTCGTTTTCTTATTGACGTTATTAATCCTGCAGTTATCCAAGGCTTGAGAGGCTTTAGTTTGTGTGGTACAATTTTTATTTGGGTTGCATTTCCAATCTCAGTGGATAATGCATCAACGAATAATTCAACAGCATTTTCAATATTCAAATCAAGTTGTGTTGCAACCTCGGACCAATTGTACTTCTTAAGATTATTTATCAAATCATGGTAGTTTATAGATTTTCTAGTGTTAACACTTGGTTCAGTTCTACCAGTATTTTCTCCAAGACCAATGTTTATACAAGTCAGATAGTGGTCAGTAATACTTGTTTTCATTATTGATCCAATAATAGACTCACAAACATCATTTGTTTTTCTGTAAAATATGTGATCAATACATGATTGGGATCCGTTTATTTCTCGAGTAGGTTTATTAATGTAAGATTTAAAACCATTTGATGACAAAAGATTGAAATATTCATTAACAAAGTTTGTGTTACTGTTTATATCTATGTTTGTATCACCGATGATTATTATGTTTTGACTATTTTCATGTTTCAAGTAATCAATGCAATCATTCAGACTATTGAGAAAAATTTGCAAATTAGAAGAAGGTGAACGGTAAATAGTAACTATTGTGAATTTAATATTTTCATCAGGTATACTGACACTCAGTATTAGAGAATTACATTCGAGTATAAGAAAATTTATGTTTTCAACATTGAATGTGTTCCTAGTAAAAATACAAACTCCATCGCATTTATTCAGTCTACCTGGTACACTATGAATTGAATAATCATTCAAACTGTGATTAATTGTGCTATCGTTAATCCAAGTTTCACTAAGTGCTATAAAATCAAATTTAGTATCACAATTCCCTAGAATATATGCTAAGTTATCAAAGTTTTTATTCATACTTCTTATATTCATGTGACAAATATTCACAAATCTACATGGCTCAGTGGTATAATTTTGCGGTTTGAAATTAAAAATATCATCTACTTGAATTGTATTGTATGACTCAACTGAGATTTCATTATCAAAATTATTTATTAAATCATTCGTCATATTTATAGAGTAAAAATAAATTTATCACAATAAGGTAAAAGGCTCCAAAAACTAATCTGTTGAACAGTAGTGGAAAATGAGAGTCAATTGTTTTTGATTTGTGATGAGCCAGCAAAATGTTAAGGTTTTCGTATTTCTGTTTGAATGACACAATTTCGAGTTGGCTCTTAATAAGTGTAGTGATATAAAAGGTTTTTGACCTCTGCTCTAAATACAATATTTTATTGGCCATAGTCTGTTTTATCTATTAAACTTTGAATTGCTCTAATATAGCAGGGACAAGTTGTATCATTTACTAGATGTTTATCATCCTTTTTAATGTTCTTGCAATTGGCACATATAGGCGCCTGTGATTTGTTAGGGCAAGTTTTGTATTCGTGATTCTCTTGAGCACAGAAACCACAGATTGTGGTTTCTGCTTTACAAAATTTTGAGGTGTGGCCAAATTTCAAGCATTTGAAGCAACGAGTTACTGATGTGTAATCTTTGACTCGACAAGAGGTCCAATCTACATAGATTCGTCCCTTATTAATTATTTCTCGTCGAATATCAGGAGAACATTCGATTACCCAATGGGTGTACTCTCTCTCTTTCTTACCTACTTTAAATAATGGGTTGAATTCTTTATCAAATTTTTTCTTTATTTATTGTGTTTGAGAAATTCCTGTTGAATATTTCTATACTTAAATCACTCTGGCTCAATTCTTTAGATACATTATATATAATTACTCTAGGTTTTTTCAACGTACTAATTTCTAAATCTTTATCATTAATTAGTTTGTTTCCTAGAACTTTTACCTTGTCCTCGGATGGGTCCATCACCAATAACACTCCACCTCCACGTACATTTACCGCTTCTTTTATTTTCAGTGATTTTTCTTTCGGAATAGTTTTTTTTAAAGTTTCTCTGACTTTTGCACTGCTTTCACTATCACTTCCTGTTACCACTGCAGGCTTCACTATCACGATGTTCTTCTTCTCGGTTATCTTGCGCACTAATTTTTTTCCAGTCAATTGTTGCTGCTGTTGCTGCTGCTGTTTATTTATTTTAATTGGAACTTGCACTACTTCTGCAAATGATCTTGTAGCAGTAGTAGTGGGTGGCTGTCCTCTCTTGAAGTCCGATGAGAGCTGGTTTATGCTTTTTTCCAATGTGTCCAGTCTGCATAGAACTTCGTTCTTTTCTTTCTCCTGGGTTTTTTTCCTCGTTTCAACTCTGGTTATGATCAATGCCAGCTTGTTGCACAGAGCACTGTATTGATCAAAATCCGCTCGAGATAGCTTTTTTTTTCAAATGTCTCACTGCCCCATTTAATGAGATCGGAGTAAAGATCGTGAAGAGTTCCCAAGTCTTCCAGTAAACTCTGGTCCATGATTCTGCTCGCATTTTGATCCTCCATGTTGATGAAGCTGCATCTCTCCGAATATTCATCATCCTCCTCAAACTCAGGAGCTAGAAGAGGCGGCAATTTCACCGGTCCCGAACTATCCATAATTGAAGTTTTTCATGGAAATACACTTCATAACACTACGAATACTTTTCAACTGTTATAGTTTAAAGACAATAATTTTATTATTGCTGACGGCTAGAATACTGTTTGCTAATTCTACAGTAAGACTACGCTGGCACTACGATGTCTACTCTACCGCGTTCGGCTGACGGCTGTAGATTATGAACATTGGATATTGGCAAGATAGTGATCTTCGACCACTGGCCATAGTTGATCAAGCCGTAATTTTCGCGCGCTACACGCGACAGTTGGGTGGCTCCACAGGCAACAGAGAACAAACTGCAACCCGTCGCGCCGCCGTGGCTTCACTAGCGGTAGAAGTCAGTCAGTGTGCTGATGGACGTGACTGATGAACGATCATGCCGCACGTTAACATTCGTAATGTTGTACTCAGTGTACTTTTAGTTTAGAGACGACGCCGGTTACAGAAGAGAAAATGGTGGTTTCATCCAATATTAAGCAACAGGAAGTCTGTAGGCATGTTCCACACGTTGCATAGCAAGTCACAAAAGTATTCAGACAAGTTTTTTGAATTTTATCTCATGCCTCAAAAATCCTTGCTACTTGGTCGGTAGTTGGCACTGGACTGAGACGCAACCAACGTTGCAGTCTACAGCTAGTGGCGCCAAGGTAGTGGCAGCAAAATGTAGCAGTAGAATAGGACCGGTTCCATTTGCGCGCGACCCTACATTCTGTGGCGCGCCGTCAAATGTTTCATGCTGCAGACTGTCGCTAGTGAAGCCACCTCCTTTTGTCTCCTGCCTTCTCATTCATTTCTCTGACTTATCAACTGCAATTTGTAGCGCGATCAGCTACGGCCAGTGGAGCCGCGGCCTAACAACACTCTCAGGGAAGCATGAAATCTATGACACCAAGGGAAACACGCGGTCTGAGGTACCTCTACATACATTATAATGTGTTTAAAATAAATACCTGTTTTTTCCTTTTATGATGGTAGAACATGAGTACACTTCAAGGGCTTGGAATGTTTTTATTTGTTGATGATATTCATGCACCAAAGAAAATCCTTTCATTGCCCGATGTAGGCTTCTGGTAATTCATAACACTTTACTCTTGAACTAATTTATATAAATATTAGTGGTACCTCAAGAAAAAAAAATAATTCCTGCCTATATAAATTACTCCGAATTTATCATGTCATCTTGTGGAGTCTCTCTTTGTGAAGTGGTTGACCTGATGCCGCTTCGTTGTTGGTCGTGTGTTGTTATCCTACCTTCAGTAAATGATCGGCTTGACATATCGTTTTCACCGTTCAAACTGCACAACTCATAATGAATTTCAGTTGCATTTTTATTGTTTGCCATTAAAAACGAATCACACTCTGCGTATTCACAATCGGCGGTAGGAGTAAGTGGTAGCTCCATAGTGGTTTGATCACAACTGACAAATAAGTGATGGGGGCCTCTTAGGAATTTTCAAGTGCTACCACAACACCCAGACTAAAGTATCCTGCGAATCTCCTGCCAACTGCGCGGATATAAAAAATAGTGTAATGTACTTTTGAGCCGACCAGAGTATATTATATAAACTTGACATTCACATGAATCAGAAAATCTACATAGAGATGATTACATTTCAGTCCAACAGAAATTTTACATAAAGATGATTACATCCAGTCTAATACATCGACAGCTAGCCAGTGATACAATTCTCCTAGTCAATCGCTTATTTCAAAAAATTTTCTGCTAAACGGAAATTTCAAGATAACTGCTCCCTCACAACGATCACTGACACTTCACACTTCGGCATCTTGAAAAATGGATGTCAATGTCTCCAAGAAGTTTTGGGCCGTTCCAAATGGTTCAGGCAAGGCAGGTAGTTGTTTCCAAACTATATAAATGGTTGTATGATCCATTGGCTGCTGGTTACAAGTTGACAGTCTCTGCACTCACATATGTCTGCTTGCTCCACTGCAGGCTGATGATGACTCTGAGTCTGGAGCAGTGGTAGTAGTAGGAGTAGTAGTAGTAGTAGTAGCAGCAGCAATGGGGTACTAGTTCTTCACACTATGGTGCACAGACCTCAACTGACCTTGCAATGATTGCTTCAAGAAAGTCCAGCAATGTGAATGATGAGTGGAGACAGGGTCTCAGATTGTATGCCCAGTGGACTCGCTGACAAAGAGCCCCCGCCATTTTCATGTACCAGTCGTTGACATCACTGTACATTTGGTTGATTGCCGACTGATTGCATCATAGAGCAGGATTCCAGGATGTTAGCAGGCACGGCTGCATGTGGAAGATGTTTTACATATCCAGACCATGTTCCCTTGATGTAAGAAACACCTCCATCTTGTACTTTGGACTAGAGATGGGTATCGAAAGACGATGTCTAATAAAACTCTGAGAACCCAGCTTGAACTTTATTCCAGTCATTTCTATATCGCCCTCACTACATAATGACCCCATATCCAGCACTGGAAATATTTTACTCTTTTTCAAAGATTCTTTAAATTTCTTAGTGACGTATATTGCTACCCCTCCTTTCCTCTTGTTACTTCTACAATACCAGGAAACTAGAATGTAGTTAGTCAAGTTCAAGTCCTCAATTTCAAAATCTTTAAGAGCATGCTCTGTTAAAATTAGAATATCAGGGGATTCATTTTCTAATAATATGTCCAATCTACTCATTTTGTTCATAATACTGTCCACATTCTGGTGAAGGATTTTAATCATAATATTACTTGCCTGCTGATAAGAACCTCTTTTTCGATTTATATTTCTACTGTTCAAATTATCTTTGTGGGTGGATGTGTCTGTTAATCTACACCGTGTCTGACTCGCCCAATGCAGTTTAAACTACCTGTCCTATCATTATCCTCGACATTTCCCCAATTTACTACTGGAATAACATCATTGTCATTGTGAAAATTCAAAGGGATTGACCCAGGCAATCTCTCCCGATTATGAGCCAGTTCATTCACTAATTCCAGGATTCTTTCAGATACATATCTTTTCCCCAATGCATTCAAATGCAAGCCATGTGATGTATGATATTTTCTCCCTAAATTACTTCTTCATTTTTTCTGGATTCTTTTCGGCAATTTCTTTTAATTGAATAAAACTTTTCACTTCTTGCCAAATGCACCTCTCTATCTCCTTCTTATTTAGTTCTTGTTCAAACAATGCTTTAGCTACTTGGTCAGTAGACTTCATAATTTTATCTTCTAACACTGAAATCTCTGATTTTAATATGTCACAAGAGCTGCAGGTGTCCTTCCGAGGATACCCAAATGAAATATTGAATTTGGTATCATAAATGTCACAGAATGTAGTTAAACCAACCATATACTCCTTGTTTGCTTCATTAGGCCTATACATTCGGTGTAATTTGGATTTATTTAGTTCTTCAGGCAAATACACTCTTGATGAATCTTTTAATGAATAGTGTGATTTCCTACCTTTCAGAGATTTGATGAAGTTGAAAACTCTTGATTTGGTCTCTTCAGATAGTTGATTTGGTCGACTCTCATGTTTCCCTCGGCCATCTTTCTGAGCCTCCCCAAATTCACATAATTGTTTCTTAAGTGTTAGTACACGGCGATTTGTGATGCCATGGAAAGATACATACCTTCGATATGTACATGCACACGATAACAATAAGACATATTATGGTAATTTGCCTCAGAATCATCTTTTCAGTTACGTCGCCGCTGAACTGAAACAACGGTGATCAATCCACTCAAGTACTGATTTTGTTCATTATAGTCACCAAGTTTATTAAAATTGCGTATAATACGCTGCTGTTCTTCAGGTGGAATTACATCGAAGCACTTGTAACGTGTACACCTACAATTTATTCTCTCCTGTTTCATTAGTTGAGGCTCGCAGTTTTTTCATGACATCCTTGATTCTCCCTGTTCGTTTCCTTTTTTTCACATTACTCTGTACACTAGTCTCATCTACACTGTCCGTTTCACTGAAATCACTCATCATTTTCTACAATGTCCACGTTATTCAGGTTGAAAACCAACACAAACTATAGTCATTACTCAATTATACTCAGATAATCAACAACGCATTTATAGGTTAGGTCAAAACAGCTGTTGTAGTTGCGTGTTTACTTGAAACATCTGATGTGAGTGTAGCAGTATCAGTGACAGAATTGGACCTTGATCACTATTGCCTGACGACGCATGGACTATGATCGTTCTTAACATGCTTACAATATTACACAATATACATGGTCAAAAGATTAATTACATTTGTGCACAAAACAATTTACCCTCCCATTGACAATAAAATGAGTATATAGTTGTCCATAAGTAGATTGTAACCCCTATGTTAGTTTCATCCTGTCATACAGTCTTTCACAAAAATTAGCATTTGCATACGGTCTTATCTCCTCACAGATAGTCATCAGCTGTTGATGAGCCTGAACTCGCTCCTGCATGCTCCCCCCTCTCATAGCCCTCTCCATCTGCACCACCTTCCCTGCCCAACCACTTAACAACAGCCCAAAATGTCTCTTTTCGTGCTGCAGTCTTTGCAGATAGTCTTTTTGGACTAACGTTACGGCAGCTTGAAGATCCTGCAATTTGTCTGGGATGTCCGAGAACATGTTGAAGTTGGCAGCTTCAGCCCCCAGGCTCATCTGGTCCAGCGGAGTGAGCAGGTCAGACGCCAGGACTTCAGAGCCGCCACAAATTGCATCAGCGACCGTTGTAGTGTCTCTAGGCTTCCACTGGACTAGTTGTTCGATGTAGACAGAAGGCAAGTTTGTCTTGGTTGAGACAATATTGAGACACAATAGAAGGCGATGGCTCTCCACAATTCAGTGCTGACGACTGCACTTATTCTTGCCCATTGGCATATATCTTCAACCTGTTATAACTCAGTGACTATGATCTTTCTTGCCCGAATGATATTACCACTGGAAACTAACCATTATAAGCTACCGGTTTTGATGAAAAAATGAATTTGTGAAAAAAATGGACTATGATCGTTTTTCCCCGTGGGTCGTTTTTCTTTGTGGGTGAATGTGTCTGTTAATCTACACCGTGTCTGACTCGCCCAATGCAGTTTAAACTACCTGTCCTATCATTATCCTCGACATTTCCCCAATTTACTACTGGAATAACATCATTGTCATTGTGATAATTCAAAGGGATTGACCCAGGCAATCTCTCCCGATTATGAGCCAGTTCATTCACTAATTCCAGGATTCTTTCAGATACATATCTTTTCCCCAATGCATTCAAATGCAAGCCATGTGATGTATGATATTTTCTCCCTAAATTACTTATATCTAAAACGATACATTACTAAAATGTTTAAACAAATTTGAGTTCTCTTTGTTCGCCCTCTGAATCTCCTTATTGATGGCTGACCAGTATGGAAGGTCGTGTCTGTGAGGCACCGAAAACACTATCACTTTACCAGCCCGCCGGTTTCGCAGATCACTCAGTTTATTTCTAAGCGCAGAATGAAGTTCCTCTCTCTCGTTGCAGGCGATGTCATTTGTGCCGGCCAAGTAAACATTTACATCACTGTCGCTAAGTTGACCAGCCTCCTCCACAGCATCCCTGAAACGAGCTCCAGGTTCAACCATAGCCGTGAAGTTATGTTGGTTGCCATTGAAACTCTTGTGAACATCCCTACATTGGCTGTCAGCATAGAGACGAACAGTAACTGTCTTAAGCTGTGTACAGATATACGCGCCGCGAACATGAGCAATTCACTTTTAATCAGCTGATGCCAAGCTTTTTATATCTGTATCTTACCGTTTCTGTAAACATACAGATATAGTCAACTGATTAAAAGTGAATTGCTCATGTTCGCGGCGCGTATATCTGTACGCACCTTTAGAGATTCGTGAATGCACTGCTGAATTAGGTACCTTATTTTGCTTCTGGAAAACTTTCCTAGCAGGTTGCATGGACAGTGAATCACTTCTCTCCAAAACTGCAAATCTATTTACAGTCCAAAACGAAAGATTAGAATCATCCCTTCTTGGTTTGACAGTATGCTTAGGTGTAACGAAATCAGCATCTAAACTAGTCCATTGGGTTTTGGAAGAAAGTTTTTCACAGTCAGTTCTCAGTAGATTAATAATTACATCCTTGTCATCTATTTCTTTTTTTAATGAGTGCAGATTAGCATTCAACTCGTCAATTACCATTTTTAAGAATTTAATTTCACCTTCCGCTACCTCCACACACTGCAATGAATCTTCTAAATCAAGTCGTCTTTTATTTTTCTCCGACTCCAGGGAATTTACTAATAATTCATTTTCTTTAGCTATATTATTTAGTCAATTCTGCAAGTCATTATTCACCTTGATAGCAGCATCATACCTGTTCAACAGTGATGTGATTTCCGGTACTAAGCCGATTATCGCTTTGCTTGAGTATCTGTCACATATTATTGAAAGTATACCGTGAACAGTCACTGCAATGTCAGCCACTTCCTGGTGAATTATGTCATTTTTAATATTATTTAGGTTCTATTGCGCTGAACCATTTGCTTTCTCACACACACTTCGGGTTCTTGTCACATTGCTTTTTCTTAGTGAGAAATTAAGGACAGGAAAATATAAAGGTTTTAGAAGTGCCTAGAGAGCTTTCAAGGCAGGGCAGCAAACAGGAAGCTCATGGAATAAGGAGGAGGATTGAGAACTATGATATCACTAATGTAACGGCTGATAAAAATATTTATTCTGTAGGGTGTAGCAGTGCAGTACTGCGCCAGAGCCCTCCACATAAATAATGTAAAGAAAGAATCAGGATGAATGAAATTCAAACTGGCGCGGCTTCGAATTTGTTGTTGTAGTTGATCAGCTGCTTATGTTTCGCATCAATCGAACCGAGCAAAGATCTCGACAGTCAAAATCGTAATCATAACTCAATACTCACTTGATAGGCTCGATAGACTTGATCGACAAAAACAATGTCACTCAGCTGAGCAGGCGACGTCAATGACAAGATAACTCGTCTGCTTTCTCACTTTAATCAGTGAATCTCTCACTCCAACACGGTAATAATTGATAAACAAGTCCTTACAATGGACTATCTTTTCTGAGGTAATGAAGAATGTCTAGCCACTAACTTTTTAGGTTATGACAGGCAACCACTTGAAAATTAATCTTTTCACAGCAAAGATAGGCTCCTACTAAAATGATATGAATGACACTAGAATACATGTGAACTAATTTTTGATAACTTTGTATATTTAATTATCTAAATGCTTGCCATCTCTGGCCATTAATTATTGTTATTGTTGCATGCATCAGTGCTTCGCCATTGCTTTGAGTTGGCTCGTTTTGTTTCGATAATGTGGACTCGCCAACAGATAGCCAGGGCGATGGGAATTCTTTCCCAAAGTTATGGTATTGGAAGGAAGTCTAATTATCTTGTTTTTGACAGTATTGATCCACGTTTCTGTAGTTTCTGCTGTTTTCATCTCTTGTTCGGGATCATCATCTTTGAACCGACTGCAGTCTTTGATGCCCAACCCAGGTCATATTCCCTGTGAATCAGCCTGCAACATAAACTTGATGCTCTGAAATTTGATTATTTTAATTGAACAGCTCAACTCCCGTTTGTTTCAGTTTCTCCCGAGAAATAATCAAAATAGGTACTTGATGAATTAATACCCTTCCATCGATTTTGTAACATCTAAGCTTTTGCTTTAAGGTGGTCAGTGTGGTATATTTTAATGATGAGTTTTGTCAAGCATATACTTATTTGGGTCGTGTCAACAGTGGATGTGAAGCCTTAACCTTTAGTGTTCACACCCCCCTACAGAGTTGCACAAAGTTCACACAGGGGTCCCACAGACCCCAGTTGTTTTTTTTTTTTTTTTAATACCAACGTGTATTCGATTTATTAGCCATTATCAGTGTTTTTAGACTTAGTACTTTATTAGTAAAGCAATCTAGCCCATTATAATTAGTTTAAATATTTTAAAACTATTTTAGTGGCTGTTTTTGAGTTGCCTGTAGTTTGATTAACAAAAAACACAAGCATTTTTTACTTTTATTTTAAATTATATTTCAACGCATAAATTTTAAACTCTACATATTGTTTTATACACATTTAAGGTTATATATTAATTAATGATATAACTAACTTACCAAAAAAATCATATTTACATGGAAAAAAATTACACCTTTTTGTGGTATTTTACTGCCTAGCAAAGTTTTAGTGGAACACTTATTGAGCACAATCTAAACATAAAAAAGCTCTGTGCTCTTCACATATAGCACGACTACAGTTAGTACACACATTTTTGGTTTTTCTGTCTTTATTCCGTGGACAAAAGGCACATCTCTGCTTCTGGGCTGGCTCATTTCTTTGTGGAGGAGGAGGTGGAACTTGCAGAATGTCCTGAATTAGTGTTTGTAGGTTTCGTCTTATTCCTGAGGTTGCAAGTCTGGTTTGTAAGTGAGGCTTCACGAATTCCCTGGCTAAATCATGTAAGAAACATCGACGAGTTACCTTTTTGTTCTTCTCATTTAACAAGTAAAGAACCATACTGTTTACTCCGGCTTGATCAAGCATACCAAAAAAAAATCTGAGAGGCCACCGGTTGGTTCTTCTTGCCACTGAATAACAGTGACAGAGCTTGTCGAACGTATCAGTTCCTCCTTTCGTGGAGTTATAAAACAAAATAACTTCTGGTTTCTTGGTTTCCTTATTGATTGCATCGTCATAATGCATGGTTGACAGTAGAATTACGTTTTTGCCTCGTTTTGGAGAATGCACGACTAGAGTTTTATTATGGTCAAAGGCAAAACGTGATGAACCTACTTCTTTGAAGGACTTGAAACTTTCAGGAATTTCCGCCTTATCCTTCCTTAGCGTACCCACCATGGTGAGTCCGCAGTCTTGGACCATTGTCTGAAACAACCCGACGGAAGCAAACCAATTGTCAACTGTAACATTATGGTTTGTCCCATGTATGTTTTCAGTAATTTTCCTGACTAAATATCTTGGTATTGGTTCTTTGTTTGGAGGAGACATTTTTCCAATGTAAGGTATAGCATTTAGCATATAAGAAGTTTTTACATCATTAAGGCTGACTATTTTCAGTCCATATTTGTCAGGTTTTGACTTGATGTAGACTCGAAATTGACATCTACCTCTGAAACCCAACAGCTGCTCATCAACTGTGACATGTTCAAAAGGCGTGTACATGTCTTGACAGTTTTTTATAAACTTGTCCCAAATAAAACGGATAGGTGCTAGTTTGTCCAAGGTTTTTCTTTCCTGACGAGTTCTCTTATCATCAAAACGAATACAAACAGCTAGAAACTTGAATCTAAGCAAACTCATAGTTGCTCGAAAAATGGGGTTTCCCAAGTCAGTTGACCAAAGCTCAACTAAATTTCTCATTCCATTTCATAAAACACCTGCTGTGTAAAGTAGGCCAATAAACGCCAGCAACTCCATCATTTATATGGTAGTGGATCGTTACTTCCCGTTCTTGAAGTTGTTGTCTTTGTCTTGTAATTTCCTCATTCGTTCTCATAGTGATTTCTCCCAATATGTGATGGTCAAGTAATAATTTCCATGATTCTACAGGCTTTTGAACATTTCTGGCCGGGCCCTTAGCTCCTGGAAGATGTTTTACCAGGTTATGAGCCACTGACCTGCCCCACCGATCAGGAACTTTAGTTGTCCAAACATATTTATTTTTACCCCTTAGTAAATATCTTCTACTCACATTATTTGCAGATTGTTCTCCTCCTGATTCACTCACGTTATTTGTTGCTAGTTCTTCTATTTCATTATCATTGTTAGCAGTCTCATTTCCCTCCGCAACTTCAACTTCTTCATTGGCTACAAATTCATCACTTTCCTCGTCCTCTTCTTCTGGAACAAAATCTGGATCTTCATCCGTGTCATCTCCACCAAAGTCACTTCCACTATCACTTAAATCTTCTTCACATAGCACTGCTAATATATCATCATCATTTGATAGAAAACTCATTTTACAAAATCACTATTGACATGTAATAAAAAAGGGGGAAACAAAACCAGAACATCCATTAAAAGTGAGCTTAAAGTACACACCGGGGTTTGTAGGACCCCAAATAGTAAACAATACCTATTCACTCAGTGTCTAGTGAGCAACTGACAGTAGCAATAGCGGGAGAAGTTAGCCAGGCTGGCCACCTTCATTTACACAGAGAGCAAAAATTACCCATTCTAATTTTTCACAGAGAAAATTGAAAAATGATTTTTGCTGGGGTCCTGTAGACCCCACAGTGAACTTTAAGGAAGGCCATGGGAATGCGGTCCTTAAAAAGATAAAAGTTCTCCTAAAATCCGACTCAAGATACTTTCCCACTGAACCCAGATTACCTGTGATGTATTTCCTTAGGATGGATAAAAGTTCTCCTAAAATCCGACTCAAGAAACTGTCCCACTGAACCCAGATTACCTGTGATGTATTTCCATAGGATGGATAAAAGTTCTCCTAAAATCCGACTCAAGAAACTGTCCCACTGAACCCAGATTACCTGTGATGTATTTCCATAGGATGGATAAAAGTTCTCCTAAAATCCGACTCAAGAAACTGTCCCACTAGAAAGCACGTTGGTATTATCTACGTGTTGCTAGAATCGCAGCTTTTATCACTAATCGCAGCTCCGACATAAACGTACCCTAACAGTGACAGAGCTTGTCGAACGTATCAGTTCCTCCTTTCGTGGAGTTATAAAACAAAATAACTTCTGGTTTCTTGGTTTCCTTATCGATTGCATCGTCATAATGCATGGTTGACAGTAGAATTATGTTTTTGCCTCGTTTTGGAGAATGCACGACTAGAGTTTTATTATGGTCAAAGGCAAAACGTGATGAACCTACTTCTTTGAAGGACTTGAAACTTTCAGGAATTTCCGCCTTATCCTTCCTTAGCGTACCCACCATGGTGAGTCCGCAGTCTTTGACCATTGTCTGAAACAACCCGACGGAAGCAAACCAATTGTCAACTGTAACATTACGGTTTGTCCCATGTATGTTTTCAGTAATTTTCCTGACTAAATATCTTGGTATTGGTTCTTTGTTTGGAGGAGACATTTTTCCAATGTAAGGTATAGCATTTAGCATATAAGAAGTTTTTACATCATTAAGGCTGACTATTTTCAGTCCATATTTGTCAGGTTTTGACTTGATGTAGACTCGAAATTGACATCTACCTCTGAAACCCAACAGCTGCTCGTCAACTGTGACATGTTCAAAAGGTGTGTACATAACTTGACAGGTTTTTATAAACTTGTCCCAAATAAAACGGATAGGTGCTAGTTTGTCCAAGGTTTTTCTTTCCTGATGAGTTCTCTTATCAAAACGAATACAAACAGCTAGAAACTTGAATCTAAGCAAACTCATAGTTGCTCGAAAAATGGGGTTTCCCAAGTCAGTTGACCAAAGCTCAACTAAATTTCTCATTCCATTTCTTAAAACACCTGCTGTGTAAAGTAGGCCAATAAACGCCAGCAACTCTTCATCATTTGTATGGTAGTGGTATGTTTGGATCGTTACTTCCCGTTCTTGAAGTTGTTGTCTTTGTCTTGTAATTTCCTCATTCGTTCTCATAGTGAGTTCCCAATATGTGATGGTCAAGTAACAATTTCCATGATTCTACAGGTTTTTGAACATTTCTGGCCGGGCCCTTAGCTCCTGGAAGATGTTTTACCAGGTTATGAGCCACTGACCTACCCCGCCTTTCAGGAACTTTAGTTGTCCAAACATATTTATTTTTACCCCTTAGTAAATATCTTCTACTCACATTATTTGCAGATTGTTCTCCTCCTGATTCACTCACGTTATTTGTCGCTAGTTCTTCTATTTCATTATCATCGTTGGCAGTCTCATTTCCCTCCGCAACTTCAACTTCTTCATTGGCTACAAATTCATCACTTTCCTCGTCCTCTTCTTCTGGAACAAAATCTGGATCTTCATCCGTGTCATCTCCACCAAAGTCACTTCCACTATCACTTAAATCTTCTTCACATAGCGCTGCTAATATATCATCATTTGATAGAAAACTCATTTTACAAAATCACTATTGACATGTAATAAAAAAGGAGGAAACAAAACCAGAACATCCATTAAAAGTGAGCTTAAAGTTCACACCGGGGTTTGTAGGACCCCAAATAGTAAACAATACCTATTCACTCAGTGTCTAGTGAGCAACTGACAGTAGCTATAGCGGGAGAAGTTAGCCAGGCTGGCCACCTTAATTTACACAGAGAGCAAAAATTACCCACGCTAATTTTTCACAGAGAAAATTGAAAAATGATTTTTGCTGGGGTCCTGTAGACCCCACAGTGAACTTTAAGGAAGGCCCTGGCAATGCGGTCCTTAAAAAGATAAAAGTTCTCCTAAAATCTGACTCAAGATACTTTCCCACTGAACCCAGATTAGCCTACCTGTGATGTATTTCCATAGGATGGATAAAAGTTCTCCTAAAATCCGACTCAAGAAACTGTCCCACTGAACCCAGATTAGCCTACTTGTGATGTTTTGACTTGATGTAGACTCGAAATTGACATCTACCTCTGAAACCCAACAGCTGCTCGTCAACTGTGACATGTTCAAAAGGTGTGTACATAACTTGACAGGTTTTTATAAACTTGTCCCAAATAAAACGGATAGGTGCTAGTTTGTCCAAGGTTTTTCTTTCCTGACGAGTTCTCTTATCATCAAAACGAATACAAACAGCTAGAAACTTGAATCTAAGCAAACTCATAGTTGCTCGAAAAATGGGGTTTCCCAAGTCAGTTGACCAAAGCTCAACTAAATTTCTCATTCCATTTCTTAAAACACCTGCTGTGTAAAGTAGGCCAATAAACGCCAGCAACTCTTCATCATTTGTATGGTAGTGGTATGTTTGGATCGTTACTTCCCGTTCTTGAAGTTGTTGTCTTTGTCTTGTAATTTCCTCATTCGTTCTCATAGTGAGTTCCCAATATGTGATGGTCAAGTAACAATTTTCATGATTCTACAGGTTTTTGAACATTTCTGGCCGGGCCCTTAGCTCCTGGAAGATGTTTTACCAGGTTATGAGCCACTGACCTACCCCACCTTTCAGGAACTTTAGTTGTCCAAACATATTTATTTTTACCCCTTAGTAAATATCTTCTACTCACATTATTTGCAGATTGTTCTCCTCCTGATTCACTCACGTTATTTGTCGCTAGTTCTTCTATTTCATTATCATCGTTGGCAGTCTCATTTCCCTCCGCAACTTCAACTTCTTCGTTGGCTACAAATTCATCACTTTCCTCATCCTCTTCTTCTGGAAAAAAATCTGGATCTTCATCCGTGTCATCTCCACCAAAGTCACTTCCACTATCACTTAAATCTTCTTCACATAGCGCTGCTAATATATCATCATTTGATAGAAAACTCATTTTACAAAATCACTATTGACATGTAATAAAAAAGGAGGAAACGAAACCAGAACATCCATTAAAAGTGAGCTTAAAGTTCACACCGGGGTTTGTAGGACCCCAAATAGTAAACAATACCTATTCACTCAGTGTCTAGTGAGCAACTGACAGTAGCTATAGCGGGAGAAGTTAGCCAGGCTGGCCACCTTAATTTACACAGAGAGCAAAAATTACCCACACTAATTTTTCACAAAAAAAATTGAAAAATGATTTTTGCTGGGATACTGTAGACCCCACAGTGAACTTTAAGGAAGGCCCTGGCAATGCGGTCCTTAAAAATATAAAAGTTCTCCTAAAATCCGACTCAAGAAACTGTCCCACTGAACCCAGATTAGCCTACCTGTGATGTATTTTGATAGGATGGATTATGCTGTTGGCAACATAATCAGGTTGGTCTATGACATTTTTTTTTTTGTAAATGTGGTTTTCACTACAGTTTGATCTCCAATGAAAAATGTCTATCCTATAGGACTGTATTATAGAGAAAAGATAGCAAGAGAAGATATCTTTATTCATTGATTGCGCACCATTGGTTTGACAAGGTTCTAACTGATCCCCCAGTAGTTTTGAGTAAAATGAAGTTGAAGTTTCATAAGTAGATTATTGAATTTATTTCAAATTAATGTTGTAAATTATATTCTTTTCGAGTTACTAGTCCCAAGAGCAATCAATTTCCACCACTGTATACATTTTTCCTGTTTAACCCTTTCACAGCCAAGATACTTCAATTATGTTGTATTAAGCTGTAAATTGGATCATAGATGTATAATATCACTAGAAATCATGTCAATTTTTTTCAAATTTTTTACTGGCTCCCTTCTGGGAGTATTTAACGTGGTACAAATTTGTAACATGAGCTGTAAACCAAGTATGAGATCCATAAACTGATACGAGACCAACCTACCTCTCAAAATGCGTTCTTTGTATACCAATCATTGTTGTGAATAATAAAAAATCACAAAGATTTACATGATCAATACGTTTTTATTGTGTGCAAAAAAAAACAGACTTGAATGAAAAAATACCAGATTACATAGTGTACAATTACAATTTCTGAAAAATCATAAGAAAATTTCAAGTGCATGGAAAAAGCAGTCCCACAATATTTTAGTATGTTGTCATCCTCTGTAAGAATTCAAAATTGAAATCATGAATCAGATTCATAAAATAGAATACTCATTTACAGAGAGGAAGCTCGCAGGTTGAAGTTTACTTATATTTTCTTATCAAGGTTATTTACAATTCAGTTTTTATTAGAATAATCAAAATGTTTTCATTGAGTGCAACAAGAACAAACTAGAATACAAAAATAAAAGATAAATAATACATAGGCCTACCGGTAATTATGATTCCATTCATGAATAGATGAATCTCATTTATACTAAAAATACTTATGTGAAAATACTTATTTATACTAAAACTACTAAAATTACAAGATACAGTTATTTTCAAATACAGAATGCCAAATACAAGAAGCTGACTTCACTACATAGATAAATCATGTGATTGAGGTTCCAGTTACTATTTTTAGTTATTTATAGTTACCGTTTCAGTTACTGTTGAGGTTTCAGTTACTTATTATGGTTTCAGTGAGTGTAAATAGTTTGGCAGAATACCAGGGAAATTTGCCCTCCAATACCTCATGGTAGAATAACATGAGGTGGAGATATAATTATTATAGGTATCTCCACCTCATGGTATTCTGCCATGCATTTTTTTTTATCATTCACACATAAGTGCACATTGCAGTGTGAGCATTTTGTACTTGGTCTTGACTGGATACCATACAATGCCGAGCACAGTTCACACCTTTTACGTTCAATGGTGGTCTTGACCCAGTGAATGCCCAGGTTTGCCCTCCTTATATCATCAGGGACAGAAATTCCTCTCTTTCTGACCACAGCAGATTGAGGCATTTTTCGTTTTTTTTTTTTAGATTTACTTGGGACATTAGTCCTATGGCCAAGGACCTTCTGAAATCAAGTACACTCACTGGCTTACCTGTCCCTTCTACATCAATGGTATTGTAGACCACATAAGCATTTACAAACATTACATCCATAAGACCAAAAAACAGTCTGTGCCACCATTTTCGCGACTTTCGTTTGACACAGTACAAGGCACGAAGTCTGTCTGCATGTTCAACCCCACCCATGCACCTATTGTAGTCAACCACAACCGTTGGACAAGTAATGTTTGTCCTACTACCATCTTTGTTGGTTCTTTTCACTGTCGCAGTTTCATTTCCGTGGTAATTGGAGGCCAACAATACAACTTTATTATCCATCCATTTCCAAAACCCTACATCAAGACAGGAGAATCTCTCAGACTCGCCCCTTTCCAATTTCTTGTCTTGTATAAGATTTTGTGGAAGCCCTTTCCTATTCCGTCTTATGGTCCCACAAGCAAGAATATTGTTGGCCTTCAATTTTTCCAACAAGGAAACAGATGTGAAATAATTGTCACAGAAAATCTGCCTGTTTGTTCCCCAAAGAGGTTTTGTTAGTTCAAGAACAACTCTTTCCCCAAGCCCAAAGTTTTCAAATTCCTTTTCAAGCTCTTCATTCTTTCCCTGATACACCCTGAAATCGAGTGTAGCCTCTTTGGTCACATATCCACCACAATTTATACCCTCTTTTTATTGGTTTTAGTGGGTTGTACTGCTTCAAAGAGCTGCGCCCTTTGAATTTGATTATTGACTCATCTACACTTAATGCCCTAGTACCTACATACAGTCTAGAGAATTGTTGGTTGAGTCCATCAATAAGAGGTCTTAGCTTATAGAGTTTGTCCTTGCATTCATTGGGAATACTGTAGTTGTCATTTACATGTAAAACTGAAAGAATTGCACAGAATCTATTTCTCGTCATGCACTCCCTTACAAATGGAACATCCATGTCCCGGGAAAGCTCCCAATATCAATTTATCGATGGGAGTACATGATAGCCCATGAAAAAGTTTATACCTAGGAACGCCAAGAATTCTTCTTTTGTTAGAGGTGTCCAAAGTTTCTTGTCCACTTGCACTGCATAAAGATTTGTCTGATAGACAATGTTGTCGAGAACAGGATCAATGAATATTCTCCAGACATCAAATGCTGTACTGCAAGATTCGAATACACCAGGGAATACTCCTTTAACAAACAAAAAAAAAAAATTAAAATCAAATAGAAAGTTGTTAGAAACTCAAACAATTCAAAATAACTATAGTAATGAGATATTTTCAAAGCATCCACTATTTGGAACACATAGCTATACTGACATAGCTATAGCTACTGATTTTTCGTGATTCACATTTGTATTATAAAAGTTATCATATGGCCTAATAGCCCATATGCCTACTGTAGAATGTTTCTATCATCATTCAGTCTATTCTATATCAATTACCTGAATAATCAACATGCAACATTTCTAATTGATATTGAAATTTATTGTAGACATCTCATGAATAAATTGAGCTACAGTCGTTTACAACTGTTCCCAGCCACTATGTACTTTATAATAAAATCTTGAACTGATGGTACAGATTGGTACCACCAGGCGTCAAAGGGTACCTTTTTCATTATATATGCCTTTTTGCAGTTAGAATTTAGTCGTACTGGAACCAGGCCATTTGGGATTGACGGAGTTCTAACTGCACATACAACTATGTCAAACCAACAGTCTTCAGCTGTTATGCATGGTTGTAACTGCACATGCAACTTTGTCTAACTAACTATCTAGCTGTTTCAAATGTAGAAAAAGTATTCAAGCACTATCATTTTGAGATAATATGATATTTTCAATAAAACACAACAAACATATCATTTTATTGTTCTCATTTATTTATCTAAATTCAAAATAACTTTAGTAATTAATAAATATTGAGAGCTAGACTGGATACATTTCTAAAAGTTGAATACGTTTCTCAACCACCCTGTGAAATTCAAAATGGTTATTCTTTCAAATGGGATTAGAACTCTTAATAAATGCACAATTAAAATTTCACAGATGCAGAACGACTTTATAATATTCACGGTCCTGCAATGGCATGAATGGGAACGCTGCTTTTATATAGTTTTTCTTCGCATCTGCAATTTGTCTTTGTTGTTTTTGCACCTTAGCCCTAATTTCAAGTACTGAGATGCCTGGAGTTGGACAGTGACTGATTTTTCTTATTTTTTCCTTTTCTCGATTGTGTTTCCACAGTTCTGGGGCTTCAATGAATCGTGGGAAGTCTTATATTTTGATGATACTGTGCTGTTGTGTGAATTCTAATTCTGCAACTTTGGAGAAAGGTACTGTTTTGTAATTGAGAAGTTTTGATGTGGTAGCATAAACCTTGAAGTCTTCTTGTTTCAATTGAATGATTCTATGCGGGTTGTTTGAGTTAATGGATTTTAAAACTTTTATCAGACCAATATGCAAAAAATATCCGTTTTGTTCATGGCCTTTCCAATTTATTGCACTGTGAGCATACATTAATTACACTTGTAATTAGTTCATCAATTGAATCCAGAAATCTTCTAGGCTAGGCCCATTGTCTACTTCTTGAACACAAGAATGACCAGGCAATGAGTACTCCATTTTAATATTATTAATTTGTTGGTTCTCTCTTAAAAAATCAGGAATCGCATTTGACATGATAGAATTTTTGTTGTGGGACACAAGAGTCACTCCACAATGTCAATTCAGTCAATTCGTATTCATCCATTACAACATCAAGAATTTTTCTCAAAGCACTGGCAATATCATTGCCTGCACGGCCTGAGAGTGTTTCTGGCTTTGCTTTTCATTATTATTATTGCTCTCAACTTCTGCTGCAGATTTGGAAGAGTTGGTTATAGCAAGATGTGAATTGTTCAACTTGGAGACAAGCCTGTTTCTTCTTTTTAGATTGGAAACTCTTCTTCCTGTAATCAACAAAGTAATAATTAAATAATATTTATCATACCTGAACAAACAAAGCCCTAGACGCTTAGAACATATATTATGCAGTTTATTGAAATGCATCTGATACAAAAAAAAAAAAAAACATCGAGGTCCTAAATGTCTAGTAGTACTGGAATCTCAACGTCATGTTCATTATGCCTAGGCTAGGCCCAATAGCCTACCTACTTTCAGACCAGGAAAAATCAATCTGTGATGCTCATACAATGAAAGCAAATTCAGAGTTATATGGGCTAGAAATCAAAATGAATCGGCTTCCAAATAAGAATATTGATAAATAGATAATATATTGGTTCCTGTTCATGTCTATTTGAAATTATTGTTGAAATAAAGTTATTTGTCTTCAGCATAGTATTTTAGATTATTGAATGATTCAGTGTGAGACAATCTTTATTCATTCATAAGAAAACTTTGGAAATTGTTCCAACCAAACTTCCAGCCTAGTCATCAAACAATCCAGGTGGCAACACACATCTATTGTTGATCAAATATATCATAATAATATAATATAGGCCTAGCCTAAATAAGATTTTTGATAAAAGGAAGAATTTCTGATATATAAGGAATATTACTACTGCCTACTGCTACTCTACTGCCTACATTATTAAATTTGAAAGAGAAAAAAATAATTTCAGTATTATTAACCTTACATATATTAGTTTTGATTGTCCTGACATTTTTTTTCAATTTTCCTTCAAAGGGGGCTCCCAGGAGGGAGCGTGACTTGAGAGTCACAATGGCCCTCAGTGGGTCTGAGTGCAAACAAACAGTTAGATAGTGACAGACAACTTCCATTACTATTCTCTTGAATATCAGAGTCCTGTAAATCAAATTTCAATGGATAATATTATATAATAATATTATTACTAATATTATAATGATACTACTTACTATTTACTTAATATTACTTACTTCATTGAAACCAAAAAAAGTTTTTAGCCAAGTTTAGTTGTAAATCAGACATACATTTCCCTGTGATCTGATTTAGAACTAGCCTGTTGTATTATATTCACCTACAAGGATATTATTGTAATGAAATGTGCTATTTGGGAGACCAAATAACAAAATAGTAGAGTACGCAAGAAAAAGTGGAAAATATAATGAGTAAATATGTACAAATATCTTTAAAAAATGCATGGATCAATTGTTATGGAATGTATAAAAACAGTTATTGTCAGGTGTGAAGCACAAATGCACCAGGCATTTTTGACAAAACACTTTTGGTGCTGCATTGCACTGTGGTATTTTGCACCTTTCCCTCTTCTTCGAAAACATTGGCCAATGTCCTACTTCGTCCATTCGAATCTCCTTCTGTGGAACTGGAGCCATGGGTCCTCGTTTTGCCTTCTCCTTGAATTCTTTCTCCAGACTACAGCTGGGCCTTCCTCTCTTCTTTGATGATACACTTTTGCCTTGTTGACACAAAGCATCAGCAACTTGAGCCTTGAATTGAAGGAGGCTGAGATGCTTCTCAGACCCCAAATGTAGTGTTCTATGATGCCTCCTATACATGAGCCATGAGTTGACCAACGTTTGGTCCATGAGGTGAAAATAAATTCGCATGTACCACTTTTTTGATCGGATCTCAGTACGGTAGAGTGAGATCAGAGAGTCCAGCAAATCAACCCCACCCATACTTTTATTATAGATCGAAACAATACTGGGACAAACTAAATCAATTTTGTTTTTTTGTTTAGCATCATATCGTTTCACTTGCTGCTCCGGATACGTCCCAACAAATGAACTGAGCAAATGTACTGATTTATTGTCGTACCATTTCACTGCACTAAGCCGGATACTGCCATCAACTACTGCTGTTTTCTCCTCCATTGCGCCTCTGTCCTTCTTCTTCATTATTTTGTCGTCTGTAAATTTGCATCCTTGTAATCTGTTTGGGTGCACAGTCCCTACACATTCGATGCCCATTTTGCACAAGGTTATTACAAGACTAGTTCCAGTGAACCAATTATCAAAAAACAGTTTATGGTTCATATTTTTAGGAATTATTGAACTCAACCGAAGCACAACGTTGCCACTGGCGCCTATATCTGGCAGGAAACGGGGTTGTATTACCTTCCCAGTATAAAATTCAAAATTGTACACAATACCTTTATCATCACACAAAAGAAAGCACTTATATCCCCACTTCTTTGTTTTTTCTGCACATGAACCTTTAGAGAATGTTTGCCTTTAAAAGGTATCATCTGTTCATCAACTGATAATTTCTCATCCATTTCAATTGCCTGGAATTTTTCTAGTAGAGCATCAATAAAGGGACGCAACTTATATAGTTTATCTTCTGAGCCATTGATGAAAGCATTGTTATTAAAATGAAGATTATTTTTTATGGTTTCCCACATTGTCCTTGACATTAGATCAGCTATTTTGGGTAGTCGAGTTTCAGCTTGCCAATACATGCGCGTGTGTGGTAAACCATAGATACTCATATGAAAACAGGTACCTATAAATTGTTCTAATAAATGTCTGTCCAGCTCCAGTCGTTTATTGATATTTTTCTGAAGAGCATAAATTTTTGATTCTTCAACTATTCTATCCAGAGTGGTGTTGTCTACAAAGTCTCTGAAATAGTTGATTGGTTCCTTTAGGGGTTCATCAATTTGAGGTGGAGTTGACTTCCACTTGGGGACCGGTCTGCAAAGTCTTGATGTGGGATTTTTCCAAGTGAGAGGAGTAAATATAAATTCTTCATTACCTTCTTCTTCTGGATTTGTAGCTGCTGCTTCTTCTCTTTCTTCTGCATTGTCTGTTGCCTCATGAGTTTCTGCTGGTTCGTCAGGTTCTGCTTCTAAAACTGTTTCTTCATTACTTTCATTGTCACTTTCACTTAAATATTCATCATCAGAACTAAGGAATTCCAGTTGTCTAGTAACAACCTCTTCAGTCAAATCCTTACCTGCCCAATTCATAATTATTTACTTTCAATAATTCTATTGCATTGCAGCACAAACAACACACATTTTTTACTCAGACTAAATAACCTCACTTTTCTTCCAACTTGCTGTTGTAGTTGTTGTCAGCTGTGACTTAGAAGTTACAAACCAATATCAAGTCATATAAAACTACTGAATCAGAATTTTAGCATTTTTATGTAATTTTTATAAATTTCATAATATTCTGAGATAGTCAGTAATTTTTATTTTAGCGGAATATATTTAATTGAAGAATATAATTTACTTATATAGTATGGCTGTCAGCTGGTCACTCAATGTCCCGGGAAGATGATTTTTGAAACAGAAGTTCTATAAATTGTCAACAGATAGCACTAAATTTCTTTCAGCCAGTCAACCATTTGTATCTTGGGAGTCATTCTGAGCAGTTACTGATAGTGATAATATCACATAACTAATATTATCCGTTCTCAAACGGCTTGTGACTTGAAAGTCACATGTGGCAGTAGAGGGTAGATACATTGATCTGTAGAAGATGAATAAAAGTGGCTGTGTTGAAAAGCATTATGAAAAATACTAACCTCTTACGTATCTCAAAGATGTCATCATCAGTACTTTCATCTGAAGTTGGAAGAATAAAATCATTAATAATTATCTCCAAAATTGCTAAATAAATCATAAGAACTCTCTAAATCAGATATTTCATCCATATTGACTCGTTTTCACCATTAAACAAATTAATATGAATAAAAGCACCATGAGGCAAGACAAGTGGAAGTAGCAGTGGGTGTCTAGGGTTTGGGCGAGTTAGAACCTTGTCAAAATGAACAATATGTGTGAAATGCCTTGCAGATAGAACTTTGTAAAATTGATATATCTGCCAATATCCACTAGATCGCGTTAAAAGTCAGTTCTTTATGTTCTTGAGAGTCAAATCAATGTGATGAGCCAGTAACCTCAATTTCACTAAAAATGTCAGTTAGAACCTTCAAATTTTGATACAATATAAAAGAATATATATATAAGTTGTGACAAATTTTATAAGTCAAGAAAACCCCAAATAAATAATGTGGCTACCCAAGCAGCAAAATAATCAGTTGAAAGTACTTTAAAAAGTAATTTTAAATCACTTTCAAGCATTTTCAAATCATTGTACAATGTTTTACAATGCTTTAAGTGGGCAAAATTGTGATTTATAAACTACTTGAAAATCATTTGAAATCACTTTCAAATGAAGAGCCCAATGCAAAAAGGATGAATGTCATAATTCACAAATTTTCAGGAAACGCATTTCAAACTTCAAAACGTTATTACTGAATGATAAGTTCAAATAGAATATTCATTATAAGTTTATGGGAAATCTATGAATATAGAACATAGAATACACTATAAATCGAAGAGTTTCTATTCAAATACTTGTAATAAAAAATTAATTTGTGAACTCAGTAAAATAAAAAAAACACAAAAAGGATGAGAATCATCAAAAAAGCACAAAAAGGAGGAATGTCTCTGAAAAACACAAAAAGGATGAGAGTCTGTAAAATCATGATCTAACTGAATTATTGATTACAGTCTCAAGTTTATTCATTCCATAGCACAATTAAATTCATTAAGTTTACTTAAAAACATCTTAAAAAATGGTTTTTAGATTAGGATACAGCCACAATAATTATTAAAATTCTTGTGCTTGAGCGTTTCGTAGAATGCTTTTGCTGATGGTGAGCAAAACTGTTTGAGGTGTTGCATGTCACGGTATTTCTCCAAACTGATTGGTAATAATTCTGAAATAGAAAATTCAGTGCATAAGATGATTTGAAAATTGTTTGAGTAAAAATAATGTAGAGCAATGGACTGTTTTTCAAAAAACTATTATTTAGAAACCAAACCTTCAATTCACACAATAATCTTAATAGATTATAGTGTAGACTGTATAGTGTAGTGAATATCAAACTGGCAACAAACTGGTAGGCCTTCATGGGCTGTTGAGCCATTGACAAAAAAAAATCTTGATAAAAATTTCAATTTACTTGGAATATTATTGGAACTTGAATCCTACAAAGACCCAACTTACAACTTGTGTGGTGAAGAGCAACTCACAGAATTTTATACAGACAACAAAGGAGGCCTCTAAGCATTTACACTGAATTAATAAATAAAATATCAACTTTGCAGTCAAACTAATCAAGATTGGATACAAGAGCAAAAGCTTCAAACTGACAAAATAGTTCTCACAACAGCCTTTCAAAATTCCTCAACAGAAGTCACACACATTAACTCGCTATAGAGTATGAGTATTAGTTTATGCTATGTCAAAAATTGATTGAAAAAATAATTATATATCACATAAAAGAATGATTCTTTACCTTCATAGAGCCTCTCAGGTAAGACAAATTCATCAGGTCCCAGGTTTTGTTGTTCCGTCATCAATCGCACAGATTTGGCACTTTTAGGTGGAGTAAATACTCCAGTATCCCACAATCCATTGTAAGTGCTTCTGTATTGGACCAATCGACTATTGTTCGATGAAAAGGTAATTTCTTTGACCGGTCTTGTGGGAAATGGACACTTCTTCACAAAAAATGGAGTCAAGTATTCAGTCCATTTTCTCAATAGAGATTTATCAACATGAATGACATCAAAAGGCGATGGTTTCACACGAGTATTTCGAAAAACGTCCATCCAATGTTCCGGTAATTCAGCAGGGTATTTCTGATCCATAAGTGCCATGTTTCGGTCGCATTAAAGGTACGAATGACCTCGCACAGGAAACGTTAGTTCAATGTAATCAAGTCGGCGAGTAAAATGTACTACATAATATAGCAATCTGAACACAGTAAAATTTTTGTTCTGTCCGGCACATCCATCACAAAACATTTCGAGTCTTTTAACTTTGTGATCAAGTACATTGAAAATGAAATGATGGAGAAAAGATGCCACTTCATCAGATCCTTTCTTCCCTTCGGTTTCAGTATAGCAGTAGAAAGTTGATTGCCCTGTAGAAAGTGTGTGGATATTGAAGGAATAGAAGGAAAGCTGTCTTCTATAGTAGACATCATTGGTGGAGATGTTGGGCATACTGAGGTTTTTTTGAAAATCAAAAGCAATAGCTTCATCTTCTTCACTCTTCTGGCTTTTCTTCTTTGCATCCCGTTTCCTGGTATAGAATACATCAGCTTTACGTTTATGAGTACATGAGTACATCAGCTTCACAGCTTACACTGATTTAATATTTGTGATGTGCTCGGGGAAAAGGGACCTTATGATACATGAGACACTTTTTGAGTTATTCACATTTTCTTGTAGTGCTTTTCTCACTGAATCCAATGGTATTTTTTTAAAAATTCTATCTCAATTTTTGACAAAGTTATGGAAGTTTGAAAAATTATTTTCCAAAAATAATAATTTTGTGAAAACATTTTATAACACAGTCATTAGTAAAAATAAAAACACAAACAAATTAAAATTCAATTTTGAAAATTTCACATTACTTTTTCTTCTTGTTTGAGGTGCCAGGTTCTTCAGGCACTTTCTGCTTTCTGCTTCTTTGCTTACGAGTTGTCTTTGGAGTTACTACTTCTTCCTCCTCTTCCAATTCCAGCCCTATTTCTGCATTATTTAAAAGGGGTTCTGGGCCAGGATTTGGACATAATAAGTACTTATAGGGATCACTACAGTACGGCCTAATTTTCTGGTGCAAGTATAATTTATTTTCGTTTCCAAGAGAGCCCCTCTGGAATAATTTCTGCTGGGTGGTCTCTAACTTCAGTATCGGCTGTGATCTTAAACGTGACTGCTGGCCCCCCAATTGTCAATTGACATGTGACCTTTGTGGCCTTTGCCAACCTTACCCTCCTCACTTTTAAAAGAAAAATGGTTGTACGTTGTTATATTCTTGATTGATCGCCATTTTTTGCTTGCAATATAGCCCAGCCAGTCATTCATTTTTACATAAATCACACCCTGCTCATTTCCTGTCAATACAGATTGATTCACTCTTGAGACGGAGGTTGAGTTTTCAATAATTTCCACTACATCAGCAAGACAACTAGCTTTTCCTTTCCTTACCTTTTTCTTTAGCAACCCAAAAGCCCAATCACAGGCAAATTTAGTGTGCCCTACCAGGAGAAATGATAATGTTATGTTTGTGTTTAACTTTTTGATTACTCTCCAAGCCAAGTAACAAGTGACAATATTATTTTTATTCTGGGCCACACAGTTATCTGCATGTAAATATAAGTTTTTCTCTCCCAGACCATGATGCTCTAAATAATAATGTAAATAGCTTACAATAGCGTTTGCTCCTTTAGCAACACTGCATGACTCCGGTATTACAAAATTGTGCTGGACTTTTATAGTGTCATTCATGATGCCAAATAGGCCTACTTTGAAAGTCGATTTATGTACTTTTTAGATCACTTCAAAGAATTTCAAACTAGATTCAAATTACCTTTAAATTACAGTAGAACTTCGATAATTCGAAGTTCAAGGGACCGACGCTTTACTACGAATTATGGAAGTTTACGAATTATCGAAGTTACGAATTATGGAAGGTTGTAGAGAAAAAAAATACGAATTATAGAAGGTAGTATATAAAGTACTGTATTCTCCTGCTTTCACATACTAATTCTCACAGGGATATAACAAACAATATAACAAAACTGAAAATGAAAGAGATAAACTAAAATAATTTCTGTATAAAAATAATCAAAGTAAAATGTCCTATAAAGCCTATGCCTAGTTTTTATATTTTCAAGATAAGATTAGATTATGGAATGATTCAGATATTGAATACAGTACCACTACTGTACAAGTACATAATTTAAAGGAAAAATAACGCAAAAAAAAACAAATTCGCACAGGGATATAACAAACAATGTAACAAACTGAATACGAGGCAAAGAGATAAACTAAAATAATCACTGTATGAAAACATTCATTTAAAAAACACTTTTAAGGCCAATTCACACCGCCACAACTGTTGCGATGCTATACCAGCCATGTTTCCCATCAGTATGCAGGAAGATGTCAACTCCGACGGTCCTGTGGTGTGAATCTGGATTTTCTTGTGGCTTACCTTGGTTTGATGACTCCAGCAGCAGCAGTAGTAGTAGTGATAATGAGCTGGTTTTATTGTATTCGGTGACAGCACGGGACCAGTGGGTCCGTACATCCAATCAATAAAAAAATCTGGTGTGGTACACTCACACAACTTCCCTTGCTCATATTTGAAACTACGATCAGACTTCTGTATATGTGTATATATAATTGTTTTCAGAGTACTTTTTCTTTGTGTGAATTGTGAAATTCGATGATTTTTTTAGTCGTCATTTTTTTAAAGTCATCAAAACAGCTGTTCTACAGATGAAATATCTCGACTATGTGTTCTTTTTATGAACTGCGCTTCCTACCCACCTCATGCACGAGAAGGAGGTTACTAAGTCCATTTTCCAAGGATGGGGTGTGGAGCCCCATTGGTTTCCCAGGAAGAAGACTCATGCCAGTTGATAGAGCTGATGAATACAGGGTATGAATTTGAAAAAATCAGTCAAGTTATTTTTGAAAAAATCGTGAAAAACATGGTTTTTTAGTACGCCGCCATTTTTCTTAAGAATATTATGGAGCTACTGCAATTTTCCCAGAAGAAAAACTTATGTCATTTGGTAGGGCTTATAAATAGCTATCCATGGTATAAATTTGAAGAGAATCGTTAGAGCCGTTTTCGAGAAAACCGTGAAAAACAATGGTTTTTAGTCATTATCCGCCATTTTTCTCAAGAATATTACGGAGCTCCTGAAATTTTCCCAGAAAGGAGACTAATGTCAGTCGATAGGGCTTATAAATAGCTATCCATGGTATAAATTTGAAGAAAATCGTTAGAGCCGTTTTCGAGAAAAACATGGTTTTTTAGTAATTATCCACCATTTTTTCTGCCATCTTGAATTGAATTTTATTGAATTTCTTATTGTCGGATCCTCATGGTATAAGGACCTTAAGTTTAAAAATTTGAACTCAATCGGTTAATTAGGAATGGAGTTATCATGTTCACAGACATACACACACACACAGACAAACACCCAAAAATCATGTTTTTGGACTCAGGGGATCTTGAAACGTATAGAAAACATGAAATTAGGGTACCTTAAATTTTTTTTGGAAAGCAATACTTTCCTTACCTATGGTAATAGGGCAAGGAAAGTAAAAAGGAAGACCTATGGCGAATTCCATCATTTAATGCGTGACCTTGAGGCTGACAATGATAAATTTTGTACATATTTTAGGTTAGGTTGTGACCAGTTTAATGAAGTGTTGTCGATGGTTGATGGTGATGTTACCAACTCTGCTGGCATTAATACTGTAAATAGTAATCTAATGATTATGGGGATGTCAGCTCACGGCCTAAACAATCGCTACAACGGATTGAATATGGAATATAAGATTCAAAGTGATAAGCCTATGATTGTCGGAAGTTGTGATCACTACGATATGGATGATGTGAAAGCATGGTACGGAACATCAGTGCTGCAAGAAGGCAGTGTGTTGCCGTTTGCTGAAATATCATGTTCGTTTGGAAACGAGCATCCGTTTAAAGGATACTATTGTCAAAATTACGACAACCAATTGGGCGGACCAACTTGTCCTGAATTAATGAAAAGTGTAACTTTGTATCATCTAGAAAACAGTATGAATAACCCGCCTGTCATGTGGGAATATCGTCCACAAGTGTCGATCCTGAATCCATCACCGCCAATTACACCTTACCGTTCTGCTGAGAGTCGCATCAATCTTGGCTGCAAAACTCCAGGTGTATTCGACACCAAACTTACCTGTGGTGAGGATGCTGTATCATCAATCACCGAGACAAAAACACTCATTCAGAAATTCATATCGCCTACATACTACAGTTACATTGAACAGGCTGGTTCTGTAACAAGAGGATTGAGTGAACCGGGTGGTGGACTTATGCCGCCTTCATTGCATGTTGGAGTTATGCCGCTGAATTCATGGTCGACTACACTCAAGCAAGAAAGCTGCCAGGAAGTGACGGCCATGTTTCGCTGCGATACAGCAATTGAGATTGAGTACAGCTACGAGTCTGTCTACCCTGATTGTCAACGCGCGAGCGCTCATCATATTACAATGGGTGACAACAAGTATCTACAACTCAATCGTCACACCATTCATCAATACGGCTACAAGGCCCGCTACAGGAAAGCGGCCAATCAAGATTAGCAATTAATGGAGCCCTGCAGCGTTGTTATGCAGTCGGAAACCACTTTCACCGAGCCAGAGGACGTCACACACATTCCAGTGGAATCAACAACACCTGTGGCTAACACTGACAGTGATTTCCTGCACGCTTTAATTCAAGACGAGATTTCTCCCGTCTACGTCAAGATGTTGACTGACAACGCACGCTGCAGGGCTTGGTACATGCGAAGTCGCTGGACCAACACAGTATCAGATAATAGGAATTATAATAAGAGGTTTGTGGAATATATTGCAAGGGTGTTCAAAATAAATAATCAATGTTAACCCAGTAACCAATTTGTATTTATTTAATCCTTACACCTAAGACAAGTCAGACACATTTTGAAATACAAAATCATTCACAATTCTTAGCCAATCATCAATTAGCGGGCCTTCTACTTTACGATCAATAAACGAATGTTCTGCCCAGTAGATAATTAATCCTGCGGCAAGAGGACTTGGCCGTTTATTAGTATAGTTCTTAAGTAGGTCACAACGCTTCCAGCGGTAGCGAAACAGTCTCTTATTGAATTCATCAGTGCTGGCAAGAAATTCTGAATTAGACATTACAATAACAGGTACTCTAGTCACGTCTACGGGAGCTTGATGTTTAACATTTACTTTCAAACAATCTCCAGCTAGTATTTGTTTTATGTCGTCATAGTAAGACGGATCCATTCTAGCTTCATTCCAAACTACTACTCTGCAATCAACGCAGTCCATAAATGGAAAGCGCTCCATCTTGCATGGATTATTTATCATTCCTACATTCAACAAAAAAGCACTAACACTATCGACAAAGAAATTCTTACCAGCATTTGATTCACCCCATATGAACAAACTGTTTCGTTTTCCCGACTGTCGCTCTAATACACTATACAGGGAACGCAAGAATACAATTACATCGGCAAGCACATTATGAAATTGGAAGAACAACAATTGCATTAGAACTTTTACACTTTCGTCAATGGGCATATACACACTTTGAAATTGATCTAAGTCCAATGTATGAAAGAACGGTGTACACGTTTGATAGTGTTCAAGAAATTTACAGATTGACCAATGTCTAATCTCATCTTTGAATACAACTAAAGCGCATGTGGCTATTCTATCCCTTTGCAAAATTAAATTATACCGCGATGAAGTCAAATATCTTGATGAACGAAACAACAGTTCAGGAGGTGACTGGCACATTTCAAACAGTAGTGATATTATTTCTTGGACGTTGACCTTCTTACCTTCACGTCGTCTTGGTCCTTTAGATACTGTATTGACAGTTCGCACAATTCCAACGCTTTGCTCGCTACCTCGTCTTCCTCGTCCACAATAATCTTCCCCCGGAACAGCGACCAAGTCCACCAGTCCGTCGGCGCCAGGTCCGCTATCTCCTCGCGCTGGTACACTCTCAAGTCGATCAGGATGCCGCCAGACGCGGACGCCGACTTGTACGAATTCAATTGATCGGCTGCTCGTACAAAGATACTGGAAGATAGCGAGCCAGTCGCTGATGGAGAGTCCTTGGGTTCCACAAGGGCGGCGAAACGCGTTAGACCGCTTGTAGAAGGAGTGGGCTGAGCAGCGACACTGGCGGCTGGTCCAGGTGCAATCATGGTAGATGTGAAAGTGGCCACTGGTCGTTTCTTGGCCTGAGCTGTCGACGTCTGGATGGCGGGCGACACATATGAACCGATCGCTGCTCTTAGATCCTGAATATACTCCACGCTGCCGCTGTCGCTTATTAAGCTCTCCAAGAAACGCCGTATAGTCATCGCTTGTATCATACTGAACTGTATCGTGGACCAAACGGGGGCGCAGTTTCGCTCGCAATAGTCTATCAACGATTCCAGCCCAAGGGATGTACGGTCGACATGCGTTTCTACATTCAGAACTAATTGACGCAGATGATGAATTACTGATTCGTACTTCATCTCTCTCGGACTCGCTGTCTTCTCGGCTATCTTGCGCTCCAGCGTGTTCAACTGTAAAACTAGGCAATCGATGTGTGGTATGAGAAACGGTTCGATTAGCATCTTCAACAAAGTCATCCACGAATAAATGGCTGGATACAACTCCTGACGACCTACTTGAGTCTGAAGAGTCGTAGGAATACTGGTTTGTTTCAATTTCTTCGGAGTTTGATACGTAGATGGAGAAGGGACTATCTCCTCTTCCGTCACTGGTGCTTTCCTCTTTACCGGTGTCTTCTTCGTTGTCGTAGCCTTCTTCGTCGTCGTCTGACGGCCAGTAGGCTGTCACTTGGTAGTAGACGTCTTCTCCTTCTTCTTCGGGGCTGTACATTTCGGTTCTTCGAATTGTGTTTCCGAATCACTGCTGCTACTATCCGATGAACTAATCTGTTGAGCAGTTTCAATAAAATCCTTCGGCTTACTATCAGGCAATACTTCGTCACACTGAAGATCACGCACTAGTGTAGCGTCGTCGTCATACGGCATTTGTGTATAGCACAACTCCTTAATATCACTCATAGCTAACTGAAATCGATCTGTTGTCAATCAAACGATACGAATGAAACTAAATTGTAGAATGATGCGAGCAGCACACATAGCTGGCTAAATAATTGCAATTAGGTCGCCTCGAGTGCCACTTAACATTGAGACAATAACAATGACAGCCACTTATAGCTACACTCATTAATGCGTTGCGGCGTAAGGAAGACCAATACCACCTACAGGGAGGCAATTAGTAGCAGAGAGCGACTAGCAATTTGTTTGAGGTAAAAAATTATCCAACTTAATTAGAAATGAATAGTGAAAGAACAGCAAAATAAATTTTTGTTTGAATTTCAAATATTTTGCCACACGGTTTGGTCAATGGGATTAAATAAATATCCAGTTTCAGGACGGGATGAATCAGTGTGCTTGCCGAGGTGTGAAGCTCCGGAAGTAGATGGAGATATCTCATGTGACAAAGGCGAAACAGAAGTGTGAGAAAACATACTGGTAGTTGCAGATGAAGTGTATGACGTAGACTCAATAGCATAATTAGAGTTCATTTCATATTCCTCTTCGGCACTGCAAATACTGTTCAATAAATCTTTTTTTATCTTGTTCTGGAACCGGTGAGGTAGTTTTCGGACAGATTGCACTGCACTCGAAAAAAATAGGTCTATCTCGTCGGGAATACTTTTAGTAGACCTATGAGCATTTTTATTTTCCTCCTTCTTCTTCATAAACTTCATAAGTTTGTCCACTCCTCTTGGAGATCGGTTCCGGCGTTCTTTTACTGTAGTTTGGTCAGCTTTTACCTCATCACCGACGAGTATGGACCTCTTCAATAAGCTGCTCCATATCAAACTGAGAAAAGAAGAGCCACTTTAATAAAAAACACAACAAAACCAGTAGATACAAATAGAAGCATGTGTGTTGGGCCGCCGTTCTAAGTGAACTGTCTGTTCCCACGTGGTCTAGTATACGTTCTGCGCATGCTCGGACCATAACGTGGCCGGACACGTTTGAAAAGATCGCTCAGAGAGCGAACGGTAGCTACGTGTGGCTAGTATAGCAAGCGTTGCCGCGTGGCCGTGGCTGCTATGTGAATTGCTTCATTTGATTAGCTGGGAAGCGATGTTTTGAAAAGTAGCTAGTGTGCGTCCAGCCACGCACGCCACATGCTGTGTGGCCTTTAATAATTCAGTTACAAACACTGAATTTGAATGATGACGATTGTTCTGACCTGGTGTTGATCTTCTCTATACGAAACAGTTGACTCATGTTACCAATTTATAACCTTGTTGCAAGATTTAACTGTTTCTCAGTCTGATGAAGATCAACATCAGGTCGAAACGATCATCATTACTCAAAGTAAGTGTTTTTTTCTAATTTGAAAGTTTTTTGAATCATAGTTGAATTATACATTACTAGTGATAAATAAGGGATATATGATACAATAACTATGAGAAAAATCAAGATTATCTTATTTAAAAAAGTCAGTTATTTTTGACTGCTTAAATTGGTCCATTCTAGCACAATCAATTGCGTTTTCAATGGATACCAAGGCAGAGAAAACTGAATCGTCGACATCTCTTGTTGACAAGAAATTACTCAATTCAGCAAAGTGAGATCAAGCTTGCTTTAACGAAATTGGCTGAGGAGGTTGGTCATCGTCGTCGTTGTCATCTCCATCATCATCATCATCATCATCATCATTTTGATTCTCCAAATTGTCCCGACTATATGTTGAGCCAAAATCTCATCATCAGTCAATGCACTTGAAATGGCCACATCGTCGTCAACATGAACGAAATCCATGAATGTCAAGTTGTCTTCTTCCTGCTCACCCACAGCACGAGACCAGTCAGCAGGAGCTATGATGGGCAATTCCTCTGCTTCTGGATGCTGATCACCATAGAATCCGCAGTGAGCAAAACAGTTTTTGATTGTTTGCTGAGAGACGTTTTTCCAGGATTTATGAGCAATGTTCATGGCATCCAAAATCGAAATTTTATGCTCTCACATATCATCAATACAATCCAACAGTCGAATCATGATTTCTTTGCGGTAGAACACTTAAAAGTTTTTTATGATCCCCTGGTCCAGTGGTTGCAGACGAGAAGTGGTATTAGGTGGAAGAAATTCCACTCTCACATTTTCAAGTTCATGCAAATTATTATGAGCTGTACAGTTATCAATCAGCAATAAAATTTTCCGTTTCTGTTGCATCATGTCGTTGTTAAGTCCCAAGAGCCACTCATTGAACAGTTCTGCTGTCATCCACGCTTTTTTATTAGATCGGTACATGATTAGGGAACGATCGGACGTTCTTAAAATAGCGTGGCTTTGCTGATTTCCCAATTATGAATGGTTTAGGTTTCTCGGAACCGTCCATATTCGTGCACAACAGTAGCGTAATTCGTTCTTCGCTGTTCTTGCCACCGTGGCACTTGTCGGTTTTGAAGCTGAGTGTACAATCAGGAACGCATCTAAAGAATAACTCCGTTTCATATGCGTTAAAGACATCTCGTGGATCGTATTCTGAAATCATTTCAATCAGTTTCTCTTTCCACTCAATGCGTACAGCTTCTCCAACTTCAGCGATCTCCCCACAAATTTTATGAAATTTGATAGAATTTCTTTTTTTAATTTATCAAGCCATCCCGTACTTGCCTTGAAACCCGTAATACCCAGTTTCTCCACGAAAAATATTGCTTTCTCCTTCAGCAAAGGGCCTCCAATTGGTACGTTTTTTGAACGGCATTGGGAAAACCATTCTAATAAACACTGCTCAAGTTCAGGGTGTTCACTTAGTTTCTGTCTCTTCCATGTTGCTTTCGATGAAGAAGCAGCTAAAACGTCTCGTTTTTTAAGAATACCACTCAACGTTGATAGCGGAATTCCAAAACATTCTGCCACATCCTCTTTTTACACCACTCGCGACCAATTCAATGACTTGTTTTTTCTGGAAAACTGATAAACACTTATATTGGGGTCGCGAACTCATAATCGGTTTTTGAACTACCGTATAACTGAATAAAATATGTAAATGTGTATACAAAACGTGGAAGCGGAAATGCAGTTTATGTAACCCGTACCAAGTTGAACTTTGAACTGAATTGAATGTCGAAGTTCAATGACTGAAGAATGCATTGATCTATTTTTAGATTATGACTTCAGCACTGGAGAATTGGTGAGAATTATTTTGGCAGTTCTGCCAAATTAATCAACGCAAAATTTCGTATGAATCGTGAGAATTGGAGCTGCTGAACGCATGTGCGCATAACCCTCTCTCCCATTCTCTTGCGAGAGAAATACGCCATCTCTCCCACTCCGTGGTAACTTCGAATTATAGAGTGTTATGACCGACGTTACTTCGAATTACAGAGTCTCAGGATTGACCAGAACCAGCAGATTTACTTCGAATTATGGAGGGGACCAAAATACATTGTTTTTCTACGAATTAAAGAAGTTTTTTCAAGGGACCGGAGCTCTTCGAATTATAGAAGGTTCGAATTATCGAAGTTCTACTGTACTTTTAAGTGATTGTACAATGATTTACAATGATTTAAGTGGGAAAAATTGTGATTTAAAAACTACTTGAAAATCATTTGAAATCACTTTCAAATGATTAAATAAGTTCTTAAAAATAATTTAGAATCATCAATTTATGTACTTTTTAAATCACTTCAAAGCATTTCAAACTAGATTCAAATCACTTTTAAATTACTTTTAAGTTATTGTACAATGATTTAAGTGGGCAAAATTGTGATTCATAAACTACTTGAAAATCATTTAAAATCACTTTCAAATGATTAAATAAGTTCTTAAAAATCATTTAGAATCATCGATTTATGTACTTTTTAAATCACTTCTATCTTATATAATGTTAGCTTTGGGACACATATCTTGTGAACCGACAATGCTATCCTAACATTTTTTTTTTTTTTGTTTGACAGGTCCAACTCTTTTCTAGTGCTGTACGAGAGATTTTCGCAATAACTGTATTAAACATTTTTTTATGATTTTTCAAAAAAAAAAATTGTTTTTGTTTCTTAAAAAAGTTGGTTTTTATTATTTTTTTTTTTGGATTTTTAAACATTTTTAAAGGAAAATCTCCTGATAGGAACTACCAAATGATATGGCGAACTTGTCCTTAAAATTTGAAATTGGTATTTCTAGTGGTTCTTGAGTAATGTGTCCCCAAATCTTGAAAAAGGTAATTTTTTAGGAATCTACTCACCACTACTGCCCTCCTGCAAAGTAAGATGGGTTATCTGGGTCCTCATCTGCCTCATACCGGTCTTCCAGGTTTCTTCTGGCCAATGATCTCTTCTGTCTAATTTTTTTCTCAATATCCTGAACCTTTTTTTCTGCTTTCAAAACTCACTGCTGGTCCAATCGTTCCATCGCTTTTGCTAAATTGTACCCCACTTTCAGCCCCAACTGTTCAAAAAGTGCCCATCATTAAAAGCAAGCACAGCAGCATATACCCCAAACTTCAAAATTGGTAGAGTCACAAATGTTCGTTTGGGAAGTAGGGACCATACAACATTGTTCAAAGACTCATTTGGGTTTTGCCCTTCAAACATCTACTCAATAAATTTGGATCAGCTAGGCTCTGGAAGATTGTTTTCACTTCATCCATTACTGCAGCAGGCAAATGGAAATGCTTATTATGATCATAAGCCTCCTTATTTTCTGATGCAATGAGATACTTACACCATGTGTCTTTGCTTTTAGAACAAAGCTGATGAGTAGGAATCTCATTCATTGACTTTACATGAAAGTACACAGACCAAACTGCAGCCTGCATGGATTCAAGGCTGTGTACATTTCTTCTAATGGCCAGACCATAGAATATTTGTATTTTTTTCATTGCCAAATCAGTAAGGCGCCCTTTCCCTGAAAGAGGTTTTCCATCTGAAAGCTTGAGTCCTCGTTTCCTGTTCAAGTCACGTAGCTGTGCTCTCATACGCTTTTACACATGCCCTACACATTCAAGCTTTTGAATTGCAAATTCACCATAAGGCTTGCCCTCACAAACAGCCTTGTAGGCATTCGAATCACCATCTCCTAAATAATCAACATATCTCACATTATGCTTTTGGATAGATCGTTGAAAAATCTTGACTGCTCCTTCCACCTCCATTCCTCCACTTGTACCGATGTAATTGGTAATGCAATTGTCAGTATGGTCATTCTGGTTTCTTCCTGGACATCTACAATATTTTGACATGGGGTGGATATCTAAAACCTTCCCAGTATCTGCAGAAGTAACAGATACAATACCATTCAGACTAACATGGCCCCTCTTTTGCCATGATCCATCAACTCCTACACACAAATCTATAACATTCTCATTTGCCTCTACTGCCTCTGCAACTGCACATCTCATTGAATCCTCACAGAGGGTTTGAGTAGTATTTCCTAAAATATTTTCATGGATTGCATATTTTGAAGGAGGTGGTGGGAGATTCAAAATACCACAAAGAGTTTGTGCTGCAGTGTAGCCCTTCCCAATAGCTCTAAGACCAAGCACCAATCTTATATTTATATCAAAAAGTCTCTTCTCCTTGCCATCTTCTGATTTGATTATCACTGGTTCAGTGTTTGTGAAAGACTCATCACACTCTAAACAATTAATAACTTTACATAAAAAAATTACATAACTTCAAAATTGATGAATAAATCCTTTACTTTAACATTCATAATTAACATAGTAATGCGACGAATTTTACTCTATGGCTGGAGCTCCAAATTAAAATTTTCAAGTGTCTCGTCTTCATTGACTTCAGCAGACGATTGTTTCTTCTTCTTTTCTCCATGTCTGTGAACAAAAATTGAATCAACTTTATTTTAATATCATCTTTATTGTATAACTTCAGGTACAAAAATAAGTCAAAACGGAAGCATTTGACCTGTAGGTCTACAGCAGATCAAGTTCAAAGGAAAACAAAATTGGAACCTTAGTTATGTACATTATCAATCAATCAATCAATCAATAATTATTATGAAGAATGTCATCTAAATTTGGAAAGAACATGTTTACTTCACTTATCTGTTAGAAATACAAAGTTATTGTCATAAGAGCTCGTGGTATTCAATCCTTTCAGTTGCTCTCCTAAAAATGTAATTTTTCACTTCTAGATGAATTCTACTAGAATATTTTAATGACGACTCTGTATTTCAAATCAATAAAACAAAAAAATAGAATATCAAATCAATGGGTGAAACCTATCTCAATAGGGACATGGGACAGTCAAGCGAGAACAATACAACTGCAATACCCTTTGGCAGGTAGATTTAGCACATTTTCGACACTTTGCATTTAGAATTTTACTTATATTTGGAAAGATAGAGCTCATTTAGAAAAATGGTTTAATTTCATTATTATGGAACATAATTTTGAGCCAATTCAAATATTATCAAAGAACAATTATAGTACAGCTTTACTATTCTACTACCTAATAACAGAATATCTATTCAGAATTTATTCTCTGTCCAGCAATAAGAAGTGACTGATTCCTTGTTCAACTGTGACTTACTATGACCTCTCACAACTGAAAAATTCTGTACATAAATTTGTCTTGAATAATAAGTTGATTGGTCTGGCAATTTGGGGATTGGAAGATTTTTCTGGCAGTCGAAGGATAAGATAAGAAGATTTTCGTCTGTGTCCTGGAGTTTATTATAGAACGCTTTTGCACGCAATTATTTATGTACACGTTTCTCAATCAACAAGTTAGACTTTCTACCTGGATCACTTTCAGCTTTGATTTTTTCTTGTAGGCACAAGCACGTAGAACAAACATCAGTTCGAGGAGATCGAAAACCCAAATTATAGTTGGTATTGAAAATGTACGGAAGTATGATTCCTTGACAGGTACATTTCCATTTTCAGCTGAATACATCATGAACAATTTCTTGATACTCAAATCAGAGGACAAATATTTTCTATTACTCTCTTTTCGACAATAGTAGCTCTCAATGCACTGCAATTTTTCAATAAACTTCATGACATTAATCTTTTTTGAAGCAAATTCTGCTGTCCTCTTAAAACCTCCCCTTTTCTCAGTTATAAAGCCCTGTTCATGGAATGTTTTTGTAATATTATTGACTCTGAATCTGGATATGCCCAGAATACCAATGAATGCATTCAAACAAACAGGCACCCTCTCCTTCTTTTTATTTAATACAAAATAACGTGTACTCCTCATTTGTTTCTTGTACTTGGATACTTCATTTTGATTTTTCCGTTGATTTGGACGCCTTCTCCTCACATTCACAATCTCAACATATTTTAAAACGAAATTATTCTGATATTCTTTTTCTGTCTTTTTATAGAATAAAGAATGAAACTTTTTCAAATCACACATATCAAGCGAACAACATTGAAAGGATTGACTGTTGTGTCCACAAGTTGGTTTGTCCGGCATACTCTTGGGCTTGTACCTAAAACCAAAGAAAGCAACTTTTAGGTTATGCCTAATTTGTTTGCTCTCTTCTGGCTTAGTAAGTTATATTAATTTTAAGTAGCTTAGTTTAAAAAGTGAAAGCTCCCACAATCATTCCTATTTAGAAATTGTATCATCTGTCATGCAATAATTAGAGAAATTACAAGAATCTAAAACAGAACAAGGGATGAAAGCATGGTTTGTAGTTATACTGAAACTTACCGTTCTGTCTTCAATTTAGCTTTCTTCTACTGCAATGGTGACTTTTTAGGTTTTCTAGCTCTCTCATTACTCTGCACTGGCGTCACTGAGATATCCATTGAACAAAAGATTCTATCACAATAAAATAAATTGACTCCAATAAAGATTCTAACCACTCAATACTCGAATATTCTGCAGCTATGGACTGCTTTGCTACAATGATGTTTGACAGGAGTCACATGACCTGAATGCTGCTCTCTCATTGGCTACAGCTGCCTAACTGACAAAACTCACATTATCCTACGGATATTGTCAGTTTTGACACTAACCCACAACTTTTGGTTCCATTTTATGTGGGATAATGTGATTTTAGAGAAGAACTATTAGCACCATTGAATTTCTCGCATCTTTTTCTGTAGGAATCCAGTGCTAACTAAATTTCGTAAAAAATGGATAATGTGAGTTTTGATTGTAGACCCCTCTTATCTCCATCTGATCTAATGTAAACAAATTATAGTAAGATTCACATCAATGTGTCAGCATTATTTGAATGGGGAGCATTGATGCTATTAATGAGGTATACTGACAGTTTCAAGTGAATATCAACGAACTGTTATGCCGGGTCTACACGACAACGATATTTGCATAAACTTGGCTCAAAGACAGGTTTACGCAAATCTGGCTTTGAGCCAAGTTTGCTCAAACCTCTGTTCACACGGCACCAACTTTGACTATTTTTTTCATATTGCGTTTCAACTAATATTTTCATTTAACTGCATACAACGATACAACATGTACATGATACAACGATATACATTATATTTCATGTCAGATTCATTATAAATAAGCCCAGTTTCACACTTTCAATCTAACATATTAGACACGGTGAAAAGCCAGATGTCAAAAAAATTGTGGGGTGTGCAACTGAGCTAACCCTTTTATTTACAAAAATATAAATCCAGATTATTTATATTAATACATATTATAATATCATACAAATATAAAATATTCAGTAGTAAAATATTTATAGTTTACTCACTTTATTATAGACTGCATTATCTGGGAAGATTGTTTAGAAGACTTTACGAACATAATGTTATTGAACATTCTCCAAGTTTTTCCACATATTTACACACAATTCAATTTTAGTTTTCAAGTTTTAATTTTTTGTCACTGTTATTAAAAAAGTTTTGTATTAAAGTAAGCTGTATTATAGATTCATTTAAATTACATATTATCTTCATCACTGTTAATGGAATCATGCTCCATGTCCCTTTCACACAACTCCAAATAGAATTTTTTGTAGTTTTCTGACAGAAAAGGACACATTGCTAGTAAGTCCTTTTTTCTCATCACTAATAGTAGGTTTTTTTACTATTCTTGGAAGTGCTAACACAGGTGGAAGCTTGGAAATTTTCATCGATTTTTCAAAGACATACACATCAGTTGGCACAATGAACTCACTATGTCCTTCTTTTATATATAAAACTGATGGATTGATGAAACGATTGACACTAGTCAGTGAAAGTTTACTGATATTCAATTTTTTTTGTGTTGATGAATTGATCAGCCAATGCCGAAAAATCGAAGAAATCATCTTCTTTCATTTCAACAGGGATAAAGGGGTTTGTTGGTCTTGAAGATGTTATTAGCTCATTGATGTCATTGGGGACCATTGTCTTGAAGCCTGACTTTTTGCGTTTTTCTATTAAACCAAAGTCCTTATCACATGCCATGAAGCTGTGACCTGATACAAGAAATTTTAATTCAATTGAATCGACATATTTTTTTGAAACTAGATAAATCATTGTCATGAGGATCATCCTATTTTTATTTTGCGAAGCACAATTATCAGCCCATATGAGGAGATTTCTCTGAGCAAAGTACCCTGATGAAATTACTTTGAAGAAACAGGATGCAATGTTACTCCCTCCTCTCCCACTTATTCCTTCATGCCAAAGACACATATATACGATTTATTATTTGTTGAATCATGCATACAGAAGTTATAGCAAGATAGCTGTCTTGAATAAAACATGTTTGAATGTGTAAGTGTTGGCACAAATATCACTTGCTGCATGTCCATACTTAAAGAACAAAAATCAGTATTTGAAGGTTCTTGGGTTTTTTTCTTTTCTTCACGCATCATCGAAACTGCCTTTTCTGCCCTTGCTTGATGCAATTGTAAATCGATGTTGAATTTTTTTTCAAGCATGGGATCAGAAGTTGCTTTCATGGATGAATGGAGTCTGTCACATTTCTGACATGTTTGAGTCCGCGGTTTTCTGAATGTGAGTTTAGGAAAGTCTTTCTTAAAAACTTGATCATAGAACCAGTATGAAACTTTACTTTCTGGATACTTAGACTTGAATGTCTTATAAAGTCTACTGACATTCAAGTCTGGACTGAGGTACTCCTTGGATGATTTTTTTCGACTGTAGTGGCTCAATTCTCTTGGGAACATGCAAATGTGGTTTCTTACTAAGTTTCTGTCCTCTTCTGTGAATTTATTTTTCATAGCATTACTACCTTCAGATTTTCCCCATTCATCAGTGAAAACGAGATTACTTTGTTTCTTTTTTGTCTGTAAAGTCTGCAGCTTTGATGGAGTAATAGCAAAGATGTCTCTGAAAGATTTTGAGCATATTTGAATGTGATTTCCTTTGCTATCTGGAATAGTGTAGGTCACTGTTACCTGTCTTCTACTATTTGCAGGGTCTTCATATTGAAGAATAAAGAATTCGATTATAATGAGCGTCATTTGATAAATATTTGGAGAAGCAGATTCATGTAACGAAAATGTTAGTAAAAGTATCACGCCTACTGAAGAGGAAGAGAAAGTGAAAATAGCAGATCCTGAAGAAAATATCAGTGAAGAGGTAGAAAGTATCAAACCCACTGAAGAAAAAAGAGAGAAAACGAAGAGAATTTGAATAATTCTTTGAAACCTAAAAGACATGAAGCTACTTGAAGGCAAATCAAGCTTGTTGAAGCAGAACCTTTAAAGACAAATTGATGTACCAGATTGAAAGAAAGCAAAACTCGATCTAACCTCAAAAAAGTGAATGCTTCACCATTGAAGCCAAAGTTGTCAAATTCACAGAAAGCATTGAAAAAGAAATTGAAAAGTATTGCCAGTTTGGATAAAAGTGATGAGGCCACACCCACTGTGGTGAGTGAAGCTCCAGCAAAAGATCCATCGCCCAGTAAGGGTAAGTCACGTGCAAAATTAACTAGGAAAAATTGCACCGATTTACTATTGAACTCTTTAGTAGACAGTAAGCCCTGTACTAGTAAAACGTTCAAAATTCCAAAATTGAGAAAATCCCATTCGAATAAGAATGAAACACCTTCAAATGAACAGAATGTCGGCGACACTTGCAAACAGAATGTTGATAAAAACTGTAAAGAGAATGACGAGATGCCTACATCAGCATCCATTACAGAGATACCATTAGCGACACCAGCGACTGCAAACAATTCAAACAGTTTGCCACAATGTACAGTAATTTCGAAAAGAAAGTCTGTATCTTTTAATGAGCAAATTCAAATCAAGGAAATCGAGTCTCTACCAGGAACAGGTAAATATGAAGTCTCAAATCTTGGCCACAAAGCTATCAGGAAGGTTGACCAGGAATTTCCTATCAAAATAACAACAACTTATAAGCCACCATGCAAATTGGATGAAATATTCTCGTACATCTTGAGATGGAGTGTCACCTGGTTAGAGGAAGAGAAGAGAAATGGTGCGGCCGGTAACCAAAGAAGGCCTCCTCCAGTCGGATTCAAAATTCCTATTAAGTGTTTACCTCATGAATTTGAAAGCTTTTTCAAATACTACAAGTGTGTTCTACCACTTGCTCTACTTGAAACCTGGACAAAAATCAGCAATGACTATATCAACAAGTCAAATCAAGATTATCTAGTGAAAGTTGATTCTTTCAGAAAAGATATACTAGAATTTTCAATGCTACCATATTCCACTGCATGTCGCCAGCAATTGGTGATAGATTGTCACACTTATATGCATGAGACAGATATGCGAGAAGGCCTTTTGAGAATAGGAGACTTGGGAATTACCGAACTGCGTTTCAATGTCAATGGGCAGATTAAGCACATCTATGTTAACGTTTTCTGTTATGTACAGAATGTATCTTCCTTCAAAGTGAGCGATTCACCTTACATTGGTGACAGTGACCTACTTCAAAAACTGGGACTCGAATTTAATACCAACTTACACCGAGTGCACGTTGGATTGCTGGTCAAATGTCGGAGTGAAGAAGAATCACTTGTAACAAATGGAATTGTCAGACTGAAGATAGTATTGTACATTCGCCATACGTTGAAACATTTTGTTTCTTTGTTAAACCTAGAAACATCTCCGTTGACACCAGCAATTTTGAAACCATCAACATTTGATTTTTCGGTTGAAGAATTAAAATTCACAAATTTCACGGAAAGTTGAACTCAGCTCAGGAACAAGCTGTGGCTCATGCGACCAATCTATGTATGGGCTCCAAGCCTAACATAGGCCTTATTCATGGGCCTCCAGGAACTGGAAAGTCGCATGTGATCATCAATCTGATCCAGACTTTGATATCTGAAAGTATCCATAAGTTCAACAAACATCCACAAATATTGCTTTGTGCTCCCACGAATGCTGCAATTGATCAGCTGGTGCTAAAGTTGAAGGATATACAATCAAAACTACCAGAAAAGCATAGATTCAAACTGATCTGCACTGGTCAGGTTGATCGGAGATCAGAGGTGTATCAACTGACACCTCAATGTCTAGCTGAGACACAACTCAGGAACGCTGCCAACTTGGATAGTGAGGAGCAGGAATTGGAGGTGAAAATTTAGCAAGGCCAGAGAAACTGCTATATGAATAATATTGACAAGAAAGGATCAGACTCCGTACAGAGAAAAATTGATGCTATTGATGAAGAGTTGCGAAAACTTAAATTGAATGAAAGACAGCAAGTCACCAGACACCAACAAAGATATCTGGAAACTTCATTAATTAGAAAGGCGCAGATAATCGCAATGACACTCTCATCATGCAACAACGACCAAATCGTCAATGCTCTCACAGACAATGGGAGAGAGCATCCATTGATAACATGCTGCATCATTGATGAGGCCGCTCAGTGTAATGAGACTGAGCTTCTCCTGCCATTGACACTTGATGTCAGCAAAATTATACTAGTGGGAGATCCTCTGCAGCTCACTACAACCACATTCAGTCAGAGATATGAAATATGGCAAATCGCTGTTCTCACACATCTACAAAGTTTGGGAAAACAATGAAGGTGTAACATCTACTTCTCCCATCAACTTCTTGGATACGCAATATCGAATGCATCCATCCATTGCAAGTTGGCCTTCTTGCCATATTTACAAGGGACGGTTGAAAAATAACAGAAGAATTCAGAGCTGAATTCGTATATGCTTGTAAACCATAATTTTCAGCAGAGCAGAGAAAGGGAAACAAATTACTGGGAAGCCCAATTGGTTGTTAGCTTAGCTTTTTCAATTCTGAAGAAACCATCATCAGAAGAAAGCATGCGTATTGGAATCATAACACCCTATGCAAACCAGAGGATAATGATGCAATCTGAAATCCGTCAAAGATCCAATAATGAAGGCGATTATGGAAGTCGGCTCGAAGTGAATTCCAAGGCTAGGAGCGTGACGTCATCATTGTCTCGATGGTTCGGTCGGAAGGCATTGGTTTCATGAACGAAATTGAGCGAATAAATGTGATGCTTACACGCGCTGAAAAGTGCCTATTAGTTTGTGCAAATTTCAATGCATTTTTGAGCAATCATATCTGGAAGGACCTCTATGAAGATGGAAGTCGGAGAAGAAGAGTCTTCTCGATTAATGACTATGATGACAAGAAGTTTGATGAATTGCTGGAGACTATTTACGCGAAGCGAAGAAGAGTTAGGAGAAATGAATGAGAACAATTGGCAAACGTGGATTTGAAGATAACAAGTGCTGCAGCACTATCACCTCACTAATGGCAAATGCCACTCCTCAATCTTCAGTCTCCGCAACAGTTCAATCTCGTGGGTGCAGGTATTACTTTATTTATAGTCCTCACTTAAAAACTTTTGATCAGCTAAAAGATGTAATGGATTTGGAATAATCCGTCTCGAAATACAGTTACCAATATTTCAGCAATCTTTTTTGAAAATACCTGCACCAAGTTCCAAACTCTTCAAAATATCTCTAATTTTCTGTAATGGAATTTCAAAGATTCCAATTCAAAATAGTCAAATGAATTCGGGAAAGCATTTATTGGAATTTACTGATGCATTTATATAACAGCAATTATTAAATAACAGCATTATTTATTCATCGACGTTATACATCATGATAGATCGGTAGATAAATACCGGGTGATTTTTTAGTCCTGTTACCCTATTTTTAATACATGGTAATTTTTCCCTAATAAAGGGAAATTTTGTTTTGTTGCACGAAGTTGGTAGCCCTACTCACTCAGTATACACAAGGCAGTGCGAGTTTTTTATCCTTAAGCTGTGTAACATTTTGTGATGATTTCCGGTCGTGTTATGAATAGAATGTCTTTTACCATAGAACAACAAGAAGAAAGGGTTTATGGCCTCAAGGTCTCCAGACCTCACATCCCCTGATTACTTTTTGTGGGGCTACATTAAGTCTGAGGCCTTCAAAAACAATCCTCACAATATTGATGAACTGAAAGCCAATATTACAGACTTAATCACGAATATTTCCAATATAACTCTGATAAAGGTTTCTGCTAATATGGTGAAAAGAGTCTGAGCGTGTATAACCTCAATGGGTGGACATTTTGAGCATAATGGTATAATAATTTTAAGTAACTAAGAAATGTGAGTAATAAAATATCAATTTTCTTTTGTAAATAACATATATTATTTTTTTTATTAATACCCAAATTTCCGTTTATAAATTACATCAAAAGGTGGGTAACAGGACTAAAAAATCACCCTGTATAATGTCATTCGCCCAAAACTGATTGAATGACGAATTCAAATTGAACTATAAAGATGTTATGTTCCATCTCATTGATAATTTTTGTGATGAAAAAACTTTCCTTTTGAATCTTAAAAATGTTGACTGATAACTCATTCAATATGGAAAAGTATTGATGTTTGACTGTATTTTTGGCAGAAATTTAGGAAATTTGTTTTGAGCTATGAAAACAAATAAATTTATTAAGTAGTTTTTACAGTCACCTTATTTTGATTCGATGCTATTCACATTGACAGTGGCATTTCACAAGAACTTTAATTGTTTGACTCTGATTAATAGACTAGCTTTAAAGTTGGTGATTTTTTAAATCCAAAACTGCCTTAAATACTTGTTACTTTTGTTGTTTTGTAATGTATTTTGGTGAATAGTTCATTGCTTCAGGGCTTCCATTCAAACTAGCTCTAGCTTCAAACTATAGCAAATCTTTAGTATTAATCATGAGTTCAAATTTGAAATTGCCATTATCATTATTATAGTCAAGTGGCAAGTTATACATTATAAAGTTGAGTTTGGATGATAAAATAGCACAATGCTATTGCAAAAGTAAAAAAAAAAATATGAACCATTCCGTAGACGTCCAATGTTCACAATTTCCATATGATTAAAAAATATAGTTTCCTTGTTCAACTTCACTCAAACTATAAAACTACATGAATAATGATTCCAAATAATTTTTATTGAGTGTTCTACAACTATAGTTACACTTGCAAACTAGGCCCTGTGGAGGTTCTTTTGCGTTGATTTTTTTACCTGAAGTGGTGTATGGCTGTCCATGGACACGGCTTTTTTGTTGATTCACTTGAATCTGTCTTTTAGTTGACGACATTCTTATTGAAAACTATTGCCAAATGAACATTCACGCACAAACAAACATACACTATAAAACCGATCGCGACGCGCCAACTGAGACAACAGACACAACTGAAACTGAGAGGTTAGGTTTCACAGTTCGCTTCGGCGGCATGGCAGCGTGAAGCCGCGAAATGGCGGTGGCACTTACATGATTCTCCACTACAGTCAGCTGGGCACTTACAGCACCAGCGACATCTTTCGGTCTCAATATCAACTAAAATACTAGTCCAAGGTATATTCAGTGTTTACTATCTTATAAAGCTTAGCTCATACATCATTTTCCACCAAAAATCTCATTTTTAACAATATTTTGACACTTACATTGTTTTCCATTTGAACTCCTCAATTGACCTCACATATATTTAATTCGAGGGTGCTGAATCCGAATCTGAAATCGCGAATTCTCTATCTTCATTTTGAAGCGATTCAGGTTTTGATGGATAGATGAGACATAATCGTTTCCTAGAAAAATTGACGCAAACCTGGCTGAGAATGATTGAAGAAAACACAAACCTTCAAACCTCATTAATTCACAACAATCTCCCGTCTACATGACGCAAACTTAAACCTGGCAGGTTTTCGCTAATATCGTTGTGTAGACCGGGCATTATGCATATTCTCCAATATTTTTATCGAAAGCTACCTTCTATTTTCTTTGGTAACACAACAAACTAATGTTCGGGAATAATTGATTCATGGGAAAAGCGGCTTACTTCTATGGAAGATATTTTTACATTAGCAAAAGCAACAACAGCTATGTGGCCGTTTTATAAATAACCCCTTTCTTTCGTCAAGTTAATTTCTGGCCGAATTTCCTCATTCTTTGCTCACAGATTCCACAACGGACACTTTTGAAGTTTTAAAAATACCCTCCATTCATCATACTGAATAATTAAAATTTCATCGAAATTGTTTAAGCTGTTCACGCGATCTGTCAGATATAAAAACAAAATTAGTCTTGATAGAATAGGATCAATTGATAGAACTCCCGTCATAAAAGTTTGTTTTATGAAATTATCTATACTCCCAGGGCCAGGAATAGAAATAAAAATATTTATTCTTATATTCATATTCTAATATTTATAAATCTGATTACCCTTTTAAAATTATTCAACACGACATGTTTCGGCTATAAATAATGCCATTATTAAGTGATTGGAAAATAAATAATAATATAAAAGCGAAATGGCACTCACTCACTGACTGACTCACTCACTCACTCACTCGCAGAACTAAAAATCTACCGGACCAAAAACGTTCAAATTTGGTAGGTATGTTCAGTTGGCCCTTTAGAGGCGCACTAAGAAATCTTTTTGGCAATATTTTAACTCTAGAGGTTGTTTTTAAGGGTTTAAAGTTCGTCTTTTAGCATGTATATTCTTCTTCTCCCAATCTCTTAATTATAATTGAAATTTCCATATCATATGTTACTATAGAACTATAATCTAGATAGAGTACCTCTTCGAAACAGTTGTTAACTGGCAACTAAATTAATAATTTTGTCAGGTTGGCATTAAGTTGAGTTGACTGTTAGGTTGGCACCAAGTTGAAGATTTAAATGCATTTATCGCGGAAAAATTGATTGGGCACTGCTACTTCAATCAGAGCTATTCCTGAGAATATTATATTATTATTTACTAGCCGTCAGGCTCGCTTCGCTCGCCATATCCGTCTAGCAAGGGGGCTCCGCCCCCTGGACCCCCGACTGGATCGTCCAGGATGAGATCAGCAGGCTCGCTTCGCTCGCCTGCATTTTTCATTTGGGTATTTTCATCATATGTTAGGACAATCTAGTCGGGGGTCCAGACTAAACGTCTGGCTAAACGGATATGGCGAGCGAAGCGAGCCTGACAGCTAGTAATATAATATTCCCAGGATTGAAGTAGCAGTGCCCAATCAATTTTTCCGCGATAAATGCATTTCAATCTTCAACTTGGTGTCAACCTAACAGAGTTAACTCAACTTAATGCCAACCTGACAAAATTTATTAATTTGGTTACCAGTTAACAACTGTTTTGAAGAGGTACTCTCTCTAGATTATAGTTCTATATTAACATATGGTATGGACATTTCAATTATAATTAAGAGATTAGGAGAAGAAGAATATACATGCTAAAAGACGAACTTTATACCCTTAAAACCACCCTTAGAGTTAAAATATCGCCAAAAGATTCCTTAGTGAGCATCTAGGACTTATAAGGAAGCTATATTTTAAGTTTTGTTGCAATCCGTCCAGTAGTTTTCCAGAAATCGTGATCAGTGAGTCAGTGAGATAAGAATTTTATAAGTATAGATTACTTATCAATGGTTACCCTTATAGATAGCAGCATCAAACTAAATCTCTCTATTCAATTATATTTTTGAATCAAATGCGTACATTATTAATTATATTAAAGTTGAAATATATAATTATATTTATATGTATTGGCTGTCATAAAAAAAACAAATAAGATAAAAATAAATGAATAAAGTCCACATTACCTCCAAGTAATACTGTAAACAGATTGATAAGGAAAACGTTTTATTATCTAAATCAAAGTGTTGAAATGAAGAAAATTATTAGACACTCACTTGCAATTTGTCATTTGTGGAAGTCTTGCATGCACTCTGGACATGCTGGTACTTTACATTTTCCACAGGTGTATCTTGTTCTTCTTTGACACATTTTCGACCTACATCGTAGTGGATTATCCAATATTTGTTTCATTGGATAGTGAGAAACTCCATCAAGACGTAGTTCATCACAAACGCCTAGCCTAGCTTTCTTCTTGACAGGAACGGTGGTGCTGGAAGATAGGCGTCCAACCTTCGGTCTCATGGAACAAGTCTCAATCATCAAAGTCACTATCATCCCCTTGAAGTCAACCAAACTCAAATTTTCATTTTTATTCTTCCTGAATAATATCCATGAATTGACAATTGATAAGTTCAGGAAATGGAAAAATATTCTCATGTAGAATCTGTTGTTTTTCATCGAATGTGGATAGTGAGCTACCATACGGTCTGTCAAGTCAACCCCTCCCATATATCTATTATACAATGATACACAAAAGGGTCTGGTCACATCTACATGAATTTTACGGTCATACCTTCTTGCTTCATCAGTTGGTTCTTTCCCGACAAAATTTGATATTATGTTAACACATATTGTTGTCAGCCCACCTTACTATTGTAATATTATCTGATGATGTGCAAACACTGATAGTGCCACGCCTTTCTTTTAGTATTTCTTTTTCTCCTCTCAGTTTTTCTCAGCTCCAAAAAGTATATTTTTTCTCACAGTTCTAACTGCCAGAATGCCCTTGGTTTTCAATTTTGAAAATAATTGATAACTTGTGAAGTAATTGTCCAAGAAAAGTCTGTAGTTACTATTTTATAATCCTTTACACAAACGTAGCACCAAGTCCCCTGTAACTCCCAAATGTGATACTGGTTCATTACGTTTCCCCTGATACATTTCAAATTTGGAAACAAATCCATCTGACCCTGAACGCACCCAAACTTTGAAGCCCCATTTGTGAGGTTTGGATTTTATGTACTGCTTGGCCTTGCTTCGACCTTTGAAAGGTATGATCATTTCATCTATTGCTTGAAACTCAGTAGGAGGTATCACAGTCGCAAAAACATCATTTAAAATTGTCAATATAGGTCTCAATTTGATAAAACAGTCTTTATTTGTCGGTGGAATTTCATCATCATTTATGAAATGTAAATAACGTTTCAACTTTTCAAACCTTTTCAAAGTCATTGCATCGAATTCCTCTCACACTAGACCAATACATTCTATAATTAGTGTACGTACAGTATCGAATGTAAGTCATTGTCACATTCAATGCTAAAAATAACTTGATCTCTGACAATTTTGTTGTGAAGTTATGCTCACCACATTGAATAGCATAGCATATTGTCTCTTTAGTGATCATTTCCAAGATACTATCAGGGAATAGTTTATTGAAATAGCTGTAATGGATTTCACCTTCTATGTGGTTTGTTCCTACATTACCAATAAATTGAGGGATATTATCACACAGATCATTGTCTTTATCAGCATACCATAAACGGCATTCCTAGCCGAAGGTCTCTCACAATTTTCCGAACGTTCTTCGTTTGTATGGTCTGGCGAATTATGATTACTTTCAATTATTACTTCACTTTCACTGGTCACTTCAAGTTCTTCATTATTCACAATAGTGTTCAATCCAATCTCTTCTTGGAAAATCTTTGGCACTTAGTTTCATCATCACTAAGAATATCTGAATCCAAATCTGAGTCACTAAGATGAACAGCTAATATTAGTAGAAGTTAATCTTCATCCACAATTTCGTTCAAATCTTCCATTTTCGAAAATTAAATTAACTATACACTATTTGTAAGTTAAATACTGTTCACTGTACACAATAACGTCAAAAACACAAAGAAATTGAGAAAGAATGTCTGTTCAAACTCAGTTACAAAAACACAGTATGTCATACTACAATAATTTTCAGGTAAAGTTCCAGTTTGTTCCATTTACAGTCGTCATACACACTTGTGGACGTTTGAAAATGTCACCTTCTTGAGTCAAATGAAAATATATTTGATTGGGAATGATGGTATTGGTACAAAGAAATATGATTATTTGTGATGAAAAACTATTGTAACATATAAAGCTTGATAAAGTATATTAAAAAATATTAAAATGAGACAAACAATCAACATAACCATAAACATATATACAGCTATATTCATTTATTCTCGAAAACAGCTGTTATGGCGCTGAAAAAGCAATGCTACCAATACAAAACACTACTGGCAACATCTGTGTGTATTGCTTAGATGTTGAACTAGGAAGAATAGCAAATTATTGCATCATAAAGTTAATGGCCACAAATGTTCCAATGTCCCTGAAGAGGATAATACCACCCAACCAAACTGTCAAGTAAATCAACACCGCCAATGTGCTTGTTTTACTCCCATATCACATGTGGACATTGAATCATTTCATACTTTTTTGCAGTTCAGTTATACTACTTTACATCTTCACACTGGATTAGCTCCAGCAAATGTGGAAAGCATTCTCACACATTTGTTGTCAACCCATATGAGTGAAGACACCTCACAGCCTACAACGTTAGCAACATACTCATAGAATGTGCAATGTCTCACAGACTCAACCTCCTTTGAAGTCTTCAACACTGGTAATTTACTGCCAGGGATCCTATCTGCTCGCACTGATAGAATTCCCTAAGTGCTCAAATAAACAAGAAGCTGGACTGAAGTAGGCCTATAGTATTTATCAAAGTATATCTTGTAGCTACCACCTCTTGGAATTATTCTTGTGAGGTGAAGTACAACTTTACCACTAGCTCCTAAATTTGGTTCACCATCCCTAATGTTAGCGTTTTCTTGACCAGTATAAACCTCAAAATTATATGCATAGCCTGTCATACCGGCAAGAACAAAAAGTTTGAAACCATATTTATGGGGGTTTGGCCGGCATGTACATTCGCAGATTATGTCTGTTTTTTGTAGAGCACATCTGCTCATCAACTGCAATACGTTCTTCAACAGGGATGGATATGAATCTTTCAGGAAGTAAATAAAAAACTGGTCTGATTTTGAAGAGGGTATCATACCCAGGTTGTCCATGTGGAATGAGATTGTCATTATTATTAAAGTGATGAAACTGTTTGTTTTTTTTCAAATTTATTTACAGTCATTGCTTCTTGGATAATGCTCATTCCAATTTTTGATTTCCAATAGAATCGTATGTTTTTAGCTGTCATTATATAAGTTGAAATTAAAATACCAATGTAGGATAAAACGTCTGTCCTAGATACAATAAATGGTCTTCCAGGGTTGATTACAGTGCCATACCTTGTTATTTCCTCAATGATCTTTTGCAACAGTTCATCTGTAAAAAAATATCTAAAGAACTGATAGTGAGTTTGTAGATTTGTGATTGTTGGGGGGAGACTGTCATCACCACTAAACTTTGTGTCACTATAAGATTTTTTCAAGTTTCAATTTCAATTTATTCAATTCACAATACAAGACACAAGATACATTTACATAGACAACATATCTAGTTTGCTTCCACACAATATTTCTAAGCACCTCCGATTTTTTTCATACCTGGTAGACCTATTTTGGGGGCAGTAGAAGTTGAAGGCTCATCATGAAAAACTGGAGGGGTTACAGTTGGTTCATCTTCATCTGTTGAGTTATCAGGTTCTGCATCAGGCAGTTGAACGGTTTTGGTAAACAATTGTTCATCTAATTCATCTAAATCTCCAACTTCCAATTCATCTTCACTGATATCAAAGTCCAAGATAATTGATTCTGATAAGTTCACAATATCTCCTGATCTCCTGATCCAGTGACAAACTGAGTACCAGGACTTTCATTATCAAAATCCATCTTTCATTAGTTATGAGAAAACTAGACTATTATTTGATGGAAAACAATATTCTATTTTTCTAATGTCTCAAAATGAAGGGAGAAACACAGATCATTACATAAACACAAATAATAATGAACTGAAGCAACACTCTCCATTACTGCGCAGCAGAAGTTTGGTTATGTTTACATGTTCACAGATCAGTGAATGCATGGTGTAACCAATGATTTAGGAACACCCATTAAATTTGAAATTACTGAATACTATTCAATCTTTCTTGAGAAGAAACATAATTTCTACATAAAGGAAGTATTAATCTTTAGAAATATCACTTTCTCCAACTAATGGAAGTTAATCATCCTCTATCCTCAATCTATAAGTTATTATAACTTCATTATTAAACTAACACAAGATTATTAATATTATAGAAAACAACACACAAATATTGAGAAAAATTGCAATGAACTATTCATGCGCATGACTTTTGTAACTGTTTTTTGAACTAAAGACAGTGCTGCCACTACAGGAAATGTTTTGAATCAACTCAGAAACATTATGATATATTGCTTGCTTTGCTTGGTGCAAAAAGTGCCAATGTCAAAAATCATAAGTTTTGGTAAACAGAGCTTGAAAGTAAGACTGTAATTTCTTTCTTAAACTGTTCATCAAGAATATTCCCCATTGGATTAATATTTTGTCAGTTTATGAATTAGATTATGACGATTTCAGTTGTAATATTTTTATTCACCTTAAAATTATAGTTTTCAATTTAAAAGTGACATTGGTACTTCTTGTTCTTAGGAAACTGTTGATTTGAAGGACATTGGTATTGATTCCATTTGGTTTTTGGGTCAATGTATATTAGTAAAGGCTCAATTTTTATCTGTAATGAATCACAATAATTCATTGATACATAATTTATAATAGATGGTGATGTAAAACTTCAATTTATGAATGTAAACAAGCTCCATACTTCAAAACTTAGGTTTTACCAATGTAATATTATTGACATAAGCCTTATGGAGCTAGGATCAATGCCCCAATTCTTGATTCAATAAAAGAACTGACTCATAGAATAATCTTCTTGAGCTAAAACCAATAATTCAAACATCAATTTCATAGAACTGAAAATTAAATCATACCATATTCCATTGAACTTAAGATTCGAATTTTTCAGTGAACAAAAATCCAAAATAAAAACTCTTGCTATTGAAATACTGCATGATACAGTAACACTTTAATAATACAATAAATTAGACATTTGTTTATTACTAATTACAATTGAATTGACACTGAAACATAATCAGAAATAAAATTTATTATGTTATAGCTTAATCCTTAACTTGAAAAAACTGACAATTAAATTATTGGAAATTGAGATTACCAAATCAGTCTTCACCAGTTTCAAAAGTTTTTATCAGTTTTTCAAGATCCAGTATTGAAAATCTAGTTACTTTCATCCCCACTCTCTTCATCAGGTAGATACTCATCTCCATTTGTGGTGTCTGAAGCTAAGTTCAAATAAAACTGACGGCTCGAAGGATGAATGTATTCCAGAAGAGAATGCAGGTCTTTCAGTTTAGCTTCCGGGAGTGGTATAACCTTCTTAGTGATAGGTGACAAAGGCCTCAATGAGTGTCTACCACGTCTTCCAAGATCCACCACTTTAAACTCTTCTTCATCGTCGAATGAATATTTGTAAAATAATTTTGATGGAGAGTCTTTTCTATATTGGATCCACTTCATCTTCAGCCACTGAACTGTCTCCCCCTGTGTATTCTGCTTTCGGTTAATGTAGTTTGTTGACAACAATTTTTTGAAATTCATAAAATGATGCTGCTCCAATTCCTTCACCTCTATTGGAGGTTTTCTTGGTACCAATCTGATAAGATTTGCCCAATCTTTTGGCAAATCGATTTTCGCTGTTGTGTTCTTTTTCACTTTTTCGATGGAGGCATGAATTGTATCAGCCTCCATGTGAGTATGACCAGGCTCAAGGAACTTTTGATTGATTATTCGAATTTCGCTCTCATTCACATCAGAAGAATTTAAATAGTTTAGCAGCATTACTGAGAAGTATATGTTCCGGTTCTGACCAGAGCAGGAGTCACTGAACATATTCACTTGCTCACATCCCTTGGGTAGATTCATCAAATATTGCCTAATACAGGAAGCAATTTCTTGGCCACCTCGTCGTGCCACAGTCTCATCCCATAGAAAGCAGACAGCTTGCTTTTTACTATTTGTTACACCATAAACAGTTAGATTATAGGTCCAAAGTGATCTTTTGTAAAACGCTAATCCACTTTGTAAAAATGGGGTTTGCAAGCACTTTTGCAAATCAAATGACAAAAACGCAATATTTGAGCTCTGTTCACTTTCTTTCTTATTTTTTTGTTTTTCAGTATATGAATTTTCAGCAAGTGTCAAGTGATTATTGTACTCTTCTTCAAATTTCTTCCTCTCTGTTTCATCCATCTCAGTATCAATTTTCATTTTAAATTTGTCACATTTTGCACACGTGTCATTACTTGGGCGATGGAAAGAGAGATTGAACTGTTCTACAAAAATTTTTCTGTAAAATGTTTCATTTTGTTCTTTACAAAAAGAAGTGTATAATCTATACATCTTTGAAATGCTTAAATCCGGATCCAAATATTTTTTGTCAGAATGTGATCTGGAATAGTGACTCTTATAGGACGGGAACATATTTATGTGCTTTTTAATAAGATCCACAGCATCACTTGAAACCCTCTTATGATTTGTATGTTTTCCTCTACCATCATCTGGACATATGCCGCTGTCACTTTTTCGTTTTTTCTCAACAATAATACGAACTTTCCCCAGTGTAACATCAAGGGTTTTTAAAAACATTGTTTGGCAAACTTCAAGCTTAGATTCTTTTTCTCCAGATGGAAGAAAATAACGTCGTGTGAACTGACGTCTACTCTCTTTCCTGATGCCATCAGCTATTCTCAGTCTCTCTACTTGTTTATTTGTTTCCTCCACTGAGTTGGATATGAATTGATCTTGTGAAGATGACAGTTTATAAAATGAAGTGAATATTTTTTTTTCGTGAATCTTCATTGATTTTACTAAAACATTTTTTTCTACACATACACGGATCACGTAGCATTTTTTTGGGCATCTTTTTCCTAGTTGTTGAGGTATATTCCTGCCCACTCACCCTGGAAGTTTTGCGAACATTTCGAACCCATGCTGATGGATTCCTTTTACGCTTTCGAGATTCTTCTCCAACTGCTGTTCTGATTCGTCCTCGTTTGCTGCATGTTCCAATATTTTCGGGGTTTGGAGCATTTTGTTGTTCATTGTTTGGCTGTACGTGTTCATGGTTATCACTGCGTTGTTCTCCAGTGAAAGATACGCTTCCTCCTGTGGAGCATGAAGAGCTATCACTATCATCATCTGATTGAGGAATCAATTCACTATCATTGTCAGAAGATGAATCACTAGATAGCATAATTTCATCAGCACTTATGTTTTGGAGAAGGTGAAATGTTGCCCCAGAAGTGTCTGCATTCACCACTGCATCCAAATTGAAGTCAATTGAAGTATCTGTAACAATATAAATGGTACGATTGAAATTAGTTGTGTTGGTATATGAGTAATTACTGTCTCTATGACAGACTGGTTATTCAAAACAATAATAATTACTATAAAAATAACACTTCAAATTGAAACTCACTGCATATCACTGGAAAGTAAATGGTTGTTAAAACAGCCTTCATCAGTAGTCAGTTTTTTTGCTACTAATGAGCTTTAGGCTTGTGCATGGTTAATGAGTGGGGTGATTATGAGATATGACTACTACTTTTGTAGGCAGTAGGGACCGACGGCTTAATGTCTCATCCGAAAGACAGGAGTGGCCGTTATTGTCAAAATCCTTTACCATCAACCAGGATTGAACCAGGGCCCAATGGATTTATCTGACTGCTGATAACACAGACTGACGGCTTAGCCCTCTCGGCTACGACCTCTATCTATAATATGTTATTTCAATCAACATTATTTACAATAAATTAGTCATGATTACAACAGTTATGGTTTTGTCATTTCATCATGATTTACTCTCTTAAACAATGATTATGTTCAATAAATGGATCAATTTCATCCAAACTTGAAATTAATTAATAAACATTTTGAAATTAATGCAGCTGCACCTACCTGTATTCATCAGCTGTGGAGTATTGCATTCAATAATAGGCAATTCTTCATTCACCTCAATTGTTTTCACATTTTGAAATTCATTTCCAATTGAATCACCTGCACAGATAAAGAGACAAGTTGAGAAGACTATTGTTTGAATAGTAGCTTTATTGCAAAAAACTGGTTCAACTTAAGGCAGACAAAACAGCAGAAATATTTTTTTTTTTTGGTTTTTTAGCAAAGATTATAGTTTGAAATTTGCGCTTTACAATGATGTAAAATTATTTCTCTATGTCAACTAGAAATATTTTTATTGTTATTTTTAAAACCTATTACATGTCAAATTTCCGGAAAAAACTTTCTTGTTTCAAAATTCCATACCCTTAAATGCATGATTTTCCACTTTCATCTGAAATAATTATTTTCATCTCTAGTATATCAGTTATATCAAGGGAAAAATATTTAAAAAAATCCCACTTACCATTAACATATTTTATAGATCATTTTTTGGTATGATGCACATCTGCATCATCATGGAGTGAAGATCTATAGTTTCATTCACTAGTTTTTCCACTTATGAAACCTAATTTTTACTTTGTCATTTATATACAAGATTCAGATGTTCAATACTGTATGATGTGTGATTGAAAAAAAAACAATAAATTTCAAATATTTCCTATATTATGTGAAATAAAAATTATTTACAGATAATAAAAAAACTAAATTTATGAATGATTTATGATGGCAATGTGCTGTTTTAGCCATAGTGGTATTGGTCAAAACAGTTTCTCTCTTGATTGATGCACAAGTTTACATTGCACTTTCTGCATTGAAGTAGGAGAAGCCTGGACAACCTGGAAGTTTGCATCGAAGTCGACTTTCATTGTTGTAGGCAATCCGATGATCCACCCCATCTTTGCGGACATCTATAGTTGGTTGAGGAGCTGCTGGTCCTTTCTTCCTCTTCTTATCCATGCCTACCTGTACATCTGATGAGGAGGGTCTGCCTCTCTTAGGAATATCCTTGTGGCCAATTTTGCACAGGGTCACTGCCACTTCTTCTCTGAACTTTGTTTGGATCATGGTGTTGCCATGAACTCTTTGGTACAGCAGCCATGCATTCACACATGTCAGGTCGATCAAATGGTGGAATATTCGAAAATACCATTTTTTTGACTTCATACTAATTTTGTGTGTGGCCATCATCATATCCAAAAGATCTACGCCTCCCATGGATTTGATGTAGTCTTCCACTGCCTGTGGGCGTCTCACCTCAATTCTCTGTTTCAGCTTCCTATCATATCGAGAGCATCTTCCAATTGGATTTTCCCCAGTGAATGTGGAGGCTAAATTGACAACCTTGTTATGTTCAATAAATGGATCAATTTCATCCAAACTTGAAATTAATTAATAACATTTTGAAATTATGCAGCTGCACCTACCTGTATTCATCAGCTGTGGAGTATTGCATTCAATAATAGGCAATCTTCATTCACCTCAATTGTTTTCACATTTTGAAATTCATTTCCAATTGAATCACCTGCACAGATAAAGAGACAAGTTGAGAAGACTATTGTTTGAATAGTAGCTTTATTGCAAAAAACTGGTTCAACTTAAGGGCAGACAAAACAGCAGAAATAATTTTTTTTTTTTGGTTTTTTAGCAAAGATTATAGTTTGAAATTTGCGCTTTACAATGATGTAAAATTTATTTCTCTATGTCAACTAGAAATATTTTTATTGTTATTTTTAAAAACCTATTACATGTCAATTTCCGGAAAAAAACTTTCTTGTTTCAAAATTCCATACCCTTAATGCATGATTTTCCACTTTCATCTGAAATAATTATTTTCATCTCTAGTATATCAGTATATCAAGGGAAAAATATTAAAAAAATCCCACTTACCATTAACATATTTTATAGATCATTTTTTGGTATGATGCACATCTGCATCATCATGAGTGAAGATCTATAGTTTCATTCACTAGTTTTTCCACTTATGAAACCTAATTTTTACTTTGTCATTTATATACAAGATTCAGATGTTCAATACTGTATGATGTGTGATTGAAAAAAAACAATAAATTTCAAATTTTCCTATATTATGTGAAATAAAATTATTTACAGATAATAAAAAACTAAATTATGAATGATTTATGATGGCAATGTGCTGTTTTAGCCATAGTGGTATTGGTCAAAACAGTTTCTCTCTTGATTGATGCACAAGTTTACATTGCACTTTCTGCATTTGAAGTAGGAGAAGCCTGGACAACCTGGAAGTTTGCATCGAAGTCGACTTTCATTGTTGTAGGCAATCCGATGATCCACCCCATCTTTGCGGACATCTATAGTTGGTTGAGGAGCTGCTGGTCCTTTCTTCCTCTTCTTATCCATGCCTACCTGTACATCTGATGAGGAGGGTCTGCCTCTCTTAGGAATATCCTTGTGGCCAATTTTGCACAGGGTCACTGCCACTTCTTCTCTGAACTTTGTTTTGATCATGGTGTTGCCATGAACTCTTTGGTACAGCAGCCATGCATTCACACATGTCAGGTCGATCAAATGGTGGAATATTCGAAAATACCATTTTTTTGACTTCATACTAATTTTGTGTGTGGCCATCATCATATCCAAAAGATCTACGCCTCCCATGGATTTGATGTAGTCTTCCACTGCCTGTGGGCGTCTCACCTCAATTCTCTGTTTCAGCTTCCTATCATATCGAGAGCATCTTCCAATTGGATTTTCCCCAGTGAATGTGGAGGCTAAATTGACAACCTTGTTATGTTCAATAAATGGATCAATTTCATCCAAACTTGAAATTAATTAATAAACATTTTGAAATTAATGCAGCTGCACCTACCTGTATTCATCAGCTGTGGAGTATTGCATTCAATAATAGGCAATTCTTCATTCACCTCAATTGTTTTCACATTTTGAAATTCATTTCCAATTGAATCACCTGCACAGATAAAGAGACAAGTTGAGAAGACTATTGTTTGAATAGTAGCTTTATTGCAAAAAACTGGTTCAACTTAAGGGCAGACAAAACAGCAGAAATAATTTTTTTTTTTTGGTTTTTTAGCAAAGATTATAGTTTGAAATTTGCGCTTTACAATGATGTAAAATTTATTTCTCTATGTCAACTAGAAATATTTTTATTGTTATTTTTAAAAACCTATTACATGTCAAATTTCCGGAAAAAAACTTTCTTGTTTCAAAATTCCATACCCTTAAATGCATGATTTTCCACTTTCATCTGAAATAATTATTTTCATCTCTAGTATATCAGTTATATCAAGGGAAAAATATTTAAAAAAATCCCACTTACCATTAACATATTTTATAGATCATTTTTTGGTATGATGCACATCTGCATCATCATGGAGTGAAGATCTATAGTTTCATTCACTAGTTTTTCCACTTATGAAACCTAATTTTTACTTTGTCATTTATATACAAGATTCAGATGTTCAATACTGTATGATGTGTGATTGAAAAAAAAACAATAAATTTCAAATATTTCCTATATTATGTGAAATAAAAATTATTTACAGATAATAAAAAAACTAAATTTATGAATGATTTATGATGGCAATGTGCTGTTTTAGCCATAGTGGTATTGGTCAAAACAGTTTCTCTCTTGATTGATGCACAAGTTTACATTGCACTTTCTGCATTTGAAGTAGGAGAAGCCTGGACAACCTGGAAGTTTGCATCGAAGTCGACTTTCATTGTTGTAGGCAATCCGATGATCCACCCCATCTTTGCGGACATCTATAGTTGGTTGAGGAGCTGCTGGTCCTTTCTTCCTCTTCTTATCCATGCCTACCTGTACATCTGATGAGGAGGGTCTGCCTCTCTTAGGAATATCCTTGTGGCCAATTTTGCACAGGGTCACTGCCACTTCTTCTCTGAACTTTGTTTGGATCATGGTGTTGCCATGAACTCTTTGGTACAGCAGCCATGCATTCACACATGTCAGGTCGATCAAATGGTGGAATATTCGAAAATACCATTTTTTTGACTTCATACTAATTTTGTGTGTGGCCATCATCATATCCAAAAGATCTACGCCTCCCATGGATTTGATGTAGTCTTCCACTGCCTGTGGGCGTCTCACCTCAATTCTCTGTTTCAGCTTCCTATCATATCGAGAGCATCTTCCAATTGGATTTTCCCCAGTGAATGTGGAGGCTAAATTGACAACCTTGTTATCTATCCAGGTCACAACTGAAACTTCAGTCCCATCAATCGTAGCTGTATTTTCATAAGATTTCCCACGTGGTTTCTTTTTCAGCAGCTTGTCTTCTGGAAGTTTGAGGCCAGGAAAGCGATTTCTTCTTATGGTCCCCAGAGAATGAATTTTCTTAGTTTCCAAATGAAGCAGTAGAGGAAGGGTTGTATAGTAATTATCAAAATAAATTTGATAATGTTGGTTTTCTGGAACAATCCGAGACAGCCGCAGAACAACATTTGCTGAAGCCCCAAGATCAGGCTCATTGGGCAGCATTTTTGAATTTTCCTGGCCAGAATAAATATCGAAATTGTAAGCAAAACCTGTTATGCCACTCAATACAAAAAGCTTGTAGCCCCATTTATGGGGCTTCATTGGGTTGTACTGTTTCATATAGTGATGTGCTTTTGTAGCACACACTTGTTCATCGACGGAAAGTTGGGCTTCCAAAGGGACAGATTGATTTATTTTTTACAAAGATGGTCTATTACAGGCCTAAGTTTGAACAGCCGGTCATGCTCAGGATGATTTCTGGGTTTACATAAGGTCTGGTCATTGAAATGAAGATATCTTCTTATATTTTCGAAGTCATTCACTGACATGGTATTAGAAATGACAGGATTCCCTATATTACCATTCCAGTAGTCTCTGATGTTGTTGAGTTTCACAATTGACATCATGATGAGAATTCCAATGTAATTTCTTATCATTGGGACAGTAACATGAAAGGGCCGGTTGGGATCTTTTTGTACACTATATTTTATTGTCTCTGCTACAACTAACTCTAGGAATTCATCATTTACAAAATAAGAGAAAAATTGTGTGGGTGTTTGTAGTTCTGCAATACTTGAAGGCAGATCTGTACTTCCCGAAAAATCAATGTCTTTTGGAGCTTGAAACTTCTTGCACTTCCACAGAGTTTTCACTGGACCACTTTTACTATTTGTAGAGACATTTCTCTTACCTGTGTTGCTGCTTACCACTCCTGAAGGCCCAGGTTGAGGTTCATTTGAGGCATCACTTGTGGGTTTAGTTGTTGAGCTCTGAGAAGATGTGGGTTCACAAAAAACTAAACTGTTCTCTGCTAATTCACGACACTTAGTCAGAGAGATAACTTGTCTATCGTCTGTGGCATAGTTATCCTCTTCATCTGTATCTAATTCACTGTCAATCGGAATCTCAAACTCGGTGTCTAAAATCAGCTGCACAAGTCTATCATCATCATAGTTCTCGGTATCTATCCTAATTATTTCATCCATATTATTTATTGTTCATGAATAACACAGTCAAGTTGAATTGAAACTCATAAAATAACTGAATATCAGCACCAAATTCACAATAAAACAGTTCAAAGCATTGAGAAACTGAAATCACAATAAGTCTAGCTGTACAAGTCTATCATCATCATAGTTCTCGGTATCTATCCTAATTATTTCATTCATATTATTTATTGTTCATGAATAACACAGTCAAGTTGAATTGAAACTCACAAATAATGGAATATCAGCACCAAACTCACAATAAAACTGAAATCACTGGGAAACTGAAATCACAACAATCCTGTAGACATTTGTAAACAAACTCCTAACCTAGCTCCCAACTGCATGGTGATGCATATCTGCATCACACATGTTTTTTACTGAAACAGCTGTGAGGTTCATTCTAAATCTCAAATTAAAATTGAAAATAATATTTGATGATATTTGAAAATTGAAAAATAATTTACTGGCCAATAATTTTAATTCCAAGTATTTTTTAAAAATTGTTCAAAATGACAATTTTACGTAGAGCTCTGAATGGTGAAAGAGGCATCTGGTTCATTCAATTTCGAGGTTTGTATGCTATCTTGTGGCAAAGGAAGGAACTACATTGATAGAGTATATATAGAAGAGTGCTAGAAGAATGAATCTATAGATATACGCTGCTTTCTGTAGTATCTGAATGGAAAGATATGGTATGATGCAGATCTGCATCACCATGCATTAAAGGTTTCTTTTTGTTTTTTTAGCAAAGATTATAGTTTGAAATTTGCGCTTTACAATGATGTAAAATTTATTTCTCTATGTCAACTAGAAAATATTTTTATTGTTATTTTTAAAAACCTATTACATGTCAAATTTCCGGAAAAAAACTTTCTTGTTTCAAAATTCCATAATAATATTCTACATTATGTACATCTTCATTATAGGTTATCTTTCTAAATTTTTTACAGTTGGTAAACACTGGTATTTCCAAAATTATCAGCTGTTATTGTTTTCAAACAAGGTGATTGAGGTTATTTTCTGAGTTTGGTGTTTTGTTAGAGAACATTTCATCCGTGATTTTATCAGTAATTTACACTATACGTACTAATAATTTTCTTTTTCAATTTGCCGTAAATTTCATTTTTTCAACTTTGGGGACAGATATCTCAGGAATGGAAAAAGATATCTTCACCAAATTTTGGGACACTATTGCTATTATAAAGTTCTAGTTCCGTACACAAGGAAATTAGGATATATCTTTTACAAACCAAATTATTAATCATTTTATATATATTTTTGATTGTATAAAACTTTTGATTGTATAGAATTTTTTTATTCATCATATCAAAAAAAGCTTGTGTAAGGATCTAGATAAAGGTCTGCTTTTCAAAAATAGAAAAAAAACAGAGCCCTAGCTCTAACAGCTCTTCAGATATCTGTCACAGAGTTAACATTAGTTGAATAGGGGTTTTGTCTCCCCTTAAAGAAGTCTCATCTCAGAATATCACAGAAAAAATAGGCTATTGAACAAATAATATTAATTATAATAGATACGAATTTCCAACCCCAGTGAGCTAAAACTAAAAAAAAAACATATATTTTTCTGCTCATTTACTTATAAGTGGACTATTATCTGAGTTATAATAATTGACAATCGATTAAATAGTCAGTCAGTTAGGCTACAATGCGGCTTCATAGTATGGGGATAGATTCACTTCCGTAAATTTGCAACACATTGCTTCTTCAGATGTTAGGTTAATCAATGTTAAAATAAATAATTATGCAATCACATTTTGTGATAAGAACTAATTTAAAGGTATTTTGTTATGATGACTACAAAAACTAGCATGGAATTATAGAAGCATACTAGCCTAGACTAGAATGAACATTGTAATGAAGATTTTTAATAAACTTACCTTTATCATTTGAGGTGCATAAGCTTGATATATATGCTGCTCTTGTCGAAATTATTAGTTTTTCTTCCATTTTAGTAACGCATATGTTACATTAAAACAAAAAACCTTCGTACTAATAATTATTACTTTGCAAAACACACTTTCAACTTTATAATAAACGTAACCTCTTAGCTCTTACGCTCTTAGGTTAGGTGCACACGAATGAAATTGATCAGATGTTTTAGAGCAATAACTGCCAATGTCCACATTGGCATCAGCTGACATATTTCTGTTGGGGATAGAACTGCCAAAGTCCACGTTGGAATTTCTTGCTCTAAAGTTGGTAATATATTTTTCCCAATGTCAACATTGGAACTTATTACACTAAGAAAGTGGATTTTCTTGGTTTGACATTGGTAATCATATGTTGAATATCCCTATAATGAAAGGGAACAGGACATTGGCAGTTCTTGCACATGAAAATATGGTATTTCTACAAGATGATAGAACAAAAATCAGAAAAATAAAAAATTATGACATTGGTACTTTTTGCACCAAGCCACAGATATGAGAATGCATATGACTATTAACAAATATAAATTTAAAAAGATATTCCAGTAGATATTCCAGGATCTCTTCCACTGGTCACCTCCTGAATTCTTCCTGGTTCTGCATTCCTCCATCCTATATTAGGAGGACAGCAAGCTCAACATCGAGGAAGGGATATGTGTTATGTAAATTGACAAATCTTTCTACCCTTCCACCACGTTGAATTGCTCTACTTCTGTCAACAGGAAGGAGGAGCAGGGATAAAAGCTCGAAGGCTGCTCCAACTCTTAGAGATGTTATAACCTTCCACACTACCCCCCACGCAACTCTATGCCGGTTGTTTGGGGGAGAGTATTGTAGATGTCATTCTTCCAAGAGGTGGAGATCCTCCATAACCATCATCCCCCCTCTATGAAAAACCCTCCTTATCAATTCTAACACCCCAATAGATGTGGCAGGTACTGCAGAGAGGGGTCGGTCGGTCCAGCCTGAGGACAGCGATTCTGTTCCTCCTAGCCCTACAAAGATCGGCATTGCAGGGCCGTCCCCTCCCAGCGATACCTGCCCTCCTACCTCGAGCGAGGCAGTCCCTTCGTCGCTCTTCTTCTTCATCCACCTGCTTAGTTGTTAACTCCTCCACATGTCTTTGAGCGGGGACTTCCTGAAATGGAAATAGAACTATCTTTATTAACATAAGATAGTTAACATAAGTTCTAAGAGTTTTAAATAATAATCTTAGGACATTTATCTTGTCAAGACCAATTGTTATATATTTTATCACTTTACATACTATTGATCTTGATAAGGTATATAAAGTGATAAAATAAATAACAATTGTAATTGGTTTGAAGAAAAAACTTCAAGATAACTCCTAAGTTAAATTTCTACCTAGTATTGGTGAAATTTGAACACCATTGGATGTCATTCTGATAAATATAACAAGGAATATAATATAGCCCTTGAAATGCAATGGCTTTTTCGCCTTCTAGGATTGCTATCTGAAACTCTTGTATTGGAAAGCATTATGCTACCCTACCTATCACACTGCAGAGGATATCTCATTACTGCTTGAATATACAAGCTCCTTGTATATTCAGATTCTATATAATGGCTGCTTTTTGCTACATTACTAAATACGTAAAGAGGATTCGAGAAATAAAAACTGTAGTCCAGTCACTATATACATTGGTGCTTGAGTAGTATGATTTTGGGGAGTCTGTGACAAGGTCAAAGTTCAGAGGACAAAAAAATTGAAAAAAATTATTAAAAAATAGCTTATTATTATACTGAATATTATTATAATTCATAATTTATAATAGCTTGTAATGGGCAACATCAAGGAGCTGGAGTCACTGAACATATTCACTTGCTCACATCCCTTGGGTAGATTCATCAAATATTGCCTAATACAGGAAGCAATTTCTTGGCCACCTCGTCGTGCCACAGTCTCATCCCATAGAAAGCAGACAGCTTGCTTTTTACTATTTGTTACACCATAAACAGTTAGATTAAAGGTCCAAAGTGATCTTTTGTAAAACGCTAATCCACTTTGTAAAAATGGGGTTTGCAAGCACTTTTGCAAATCAAATGACAAAAACGCAATATTTGAGCTCTGTTCACTTTCTTTCTTATTTTTTGTTTTTCAGTATATGAATTTTCAGCAAGTGTCAAGTGATTATTGTACTCTTCTTCAAATTTCTTCCTCTCTGTTTCATCCATCTCAGTATCAATTTTCATTTTAAATTTGTCACATTTTGCACACGTGTCATTACTTGGGCGATGGAAAGAGAGATTGAACTGTTCTACAACAATTTTTCTACAATACTAAGGTGCTGCTATGAAACATGGTTTCATAGGTTGTTCTCCAGGAGCCCCTATAGAACTACGGTACTGAATTGGGATAACAGAAAATTATTAACTAAACCTGGGGCCTATTGCATGAAAAAATACAAACTAGTAATATTTTTCTTTTATATGAGTTTTAACCAGCTGACTACTAATATTATTAGTTTGTATTTTCTCATGCAATAGGCCTCTGGTGTATTCTACTAACATCAACAATATTGCATATGAAAATTATTGTAACAAAAACATAACAGCCTAAGCAATTGAGGATATTATAAATAAACAAATTCTTCTTTAAATTCCATTATCACCAAGGAATAATTTGAATTTTTGATTTAGCTTAGTCCTAAAGCATAATAGTTGAAAATAATAAAGCATAATGATTAAAAATCCCATAAATTAAAGCAGCTGCACCTACCTGTATTCATCAGCTGTGGAGTATTGCATTCAATAATAGGCAATTCTTCATTCACCTCGATTGTTTTCACATTTTGAAATTCATTTCCAATTGAATCACCTGCACAGATAAAGAGACAAGTTGAGAAGACTATTGTTTGAATAGTAGCTTTATTACAAAAAACTGGTTCAACTTGAGGGCAGAAAAAACAGCAGAAATAATTTTTGTTTTTTTTTTTTGTTTTTTAGCAAAGATTATAGTTTGAAATTTGCGCTTTACAATGATGTAAAATTTATTTCTCTATGTCAACTAGAAATATTTTTATTGTTATTTTTAAAAACCTATTACATGTCAAATTTCCGGAAAAAAACTTTCTTGTTTCAAAATTCCATAATAATATTCTACATTATGTACATCTTCATTATAGGTTATCTTTCTAAATTTTTTACAGTTGGTAAACACTGGTATTTCCAAAATTATCAGCTGTTATTGTTTTCAAACAAGGTGATTGAGGTTATTTTCTGAGTTTGGTGTTTTGTTAGAGAACATTTCATCCGTGATTTTATCAGTAATTTACACTATACGTACTAATAATTTTCTTTTTCAATTTGCCGTAAATTTCATTTTTTCAACTTTGGGGACAGATATCTCAGGAATGGAAAAAGATATCTTCACCAGATTTTGGGACACTATTGCTATTATAAAGTTCTAGTTCCGTACACAAGGAAATTAGGATATATCTTTTACAAACCAAATTATTAATCATTTTATATATATTTTTGATTGTATAAAACTTTTGATTGTATAGAATTTTTTCATTCATCATATCAAAAAAAGCTTGTGTAAGGATCTAGATAAAGGTCTGCTTTTCAAAATAGAAAAAAAAAACAGAGCCCTAGCTCTAACAGCTCTTCAGATATCTGTCATAGAGTTAACATTAGTTGAATAGGGGTTTTGTCTCCCCTTAAAGAAGTCTCATCTCAGAATATCACAGAAAAAATAGGCTATTGAACAAATAATATTAATTATAATAGATACGAATTTCCAACCCCAGTGAGCTAAAACTAAAAAAAAACATATATTTTTCTGCTCATTTACTTATAAGTGGACTATTATCTGAGTTATAATAATTGACAATCGATTAAATAGTCAGTCAGTTAGGCTACAATACGGCTTCATAGTATGGGGATAGATTCACTTCCGTAAATTTGCAACACATTGCTTCTTCAGATGTTAGGTTAATCAATGTTAAAATAAATAATTATGCAATCACATTTTGTGATAAGAACTAATTTAGAGGTATTTTGTTATGATGACTACAAAAACTAGCATGGAATTATAGAAGCATACTAGCTTAGACTAGAATGAACATTGTAATGAAGATTTTTAATAAACTTACCTTTATCATTTGAGGTGCATAAGCTTGATATATATGCTGCTCTTGTCGAAATTATTAGTTTTTCTTTCATTTTAGTAACACATTTGTTACATTAAAACAAAAAACCTTCGTACTAATAATTATTACTTTGCAAAACACACTTTCAACTTTATAATAAACGTAACCTCTTAGCTCTTAGCTCTTACGCTCTTAGGTTAGGTGCTCACGAATGAAATTGATCAGATGTTTTAGAGCAATAACTGCCAATGTCCACATTGGCATCAGCTGACATATTTCTGTTGGGGATAGAACTGCCAAAGTCCACGTTGGAATTTCTTGCTCTAAAGTTGGTAATATATTTTTCCCAATGTCAACATTGGAACTTATTACACTAAGAAAGTGGATTTTCTTGGTTTGACATTGGTAATCATATGTTGAATATCCCTATAATGAAAGGGAACAGGACATTGGCAGTTCTTGCACATGAAAATATGGTATTTCTACAAGATGATAGCACAAAAATCAGAAAAATAAAAAATTATGACATTGGTACTTTTTGCACCAAGCCACATTTATGAGAATGCATATGACTATTAACAAATATAAATTTAAAAAGATATTCCAGTAGATATTCCAGGATCTCTTCCACTGGTCACCTCCTGAATTCTTCCTGGTTCTGCATTCCTCCATCCTATATTAGGAGGACAGCAAGCTCAACATCGAGGAAGGGATATGTGTTATGTAAATTGACACATCTTTCTACCCTTCCACCACGTTGAATTGCTCTACTTCTGTCAACAGGAAGGAGGAGCAGGGATGAAAGCTCGAAGGCTGCTCCAACTCTTAGAGATGTTATAACCTTCCACACTACCCCCCACGCAACTCTATGCCGGTAGTTTGGGGGAGAGTATTGTAGATGTCATTCTTCCAAGAGGTGGAGATCCTCCATAACCATCATCCCCCCTCTATGAAAAACCCTCCTTATCAATTCTAACACCCCAATAGATGTGGCAGGTACTGCAGAGAGGGGTCGGTCGGTCCAGCCTGAGGACAGCGATTCTGTTCCTCCTAGCCCTACAAAGATCGGCATTGCAGGGCCGTCCCCTCCCAGCAATACCTGCCCTCCTACCTCGAGCGAGGCAGTCCCTTCGTCGCTCTTCTTCTTCATCCACCTGCTTAGTTGTTAACTCCTCCACATGTCTTTGAGCGGGGACTTCCTGAAATGGAAATAGAACTATCTTTATTAACAATTAAATAATAATCTTAGGACATTTATCTTGTCAAGACCAATTGTTATATATTTTATCACTTTACATACTATTGATCTTGATAAGGTATATAAAGTGATAAAATAAATAACAATTGTAATTGGTTTGAAGAAAAAACTTCAAGATAACTCCTAAGTTAAATTTCTACCTAGTATTGGTGAAATTTGAACACCATTGGATGTCATTCTGATAAATATAACTAGGAATATATATCCCTTGAAATGCAATGGCTTTTTCGCCTTCTAGGATTGCTATCTGAAACTCTTGTATTGGAAAGCATTATGCTACCCTACCTATCACACTGCAGAGGATATCTCATTACTGCTTGAATATACAAGCCCCTTGTATATTCAGATTCTATATAATGGCTGCTTTTTGCTACATTACTAAATACGTAAAGAGGATTCGAGAAATAAAAACTGTAGTCCAGTCACTATATACATTGGTGCTTGAGTAGTATGATTTTGGGGAGTCTGTGACAAGGTCAAAGTTCAGAGGACAAAAAAATTGAAAAAAATTATTAAAAAAATAGCTTATTATTATACTGAATATTATTATAATTCATAATTTTATAATAGCTTGTAATGGGCAACATCAAGGAGCTGGAGTATGAATGCCCATACAACCTACTTTGTGTCAAGCGATGTCAGAGTGAGAAACACCCAGACTATGGCATGGGAATCATATCCCATGTGGAGCGGGAGAATTGCCTAGTATTGATCTTCCTACCAAAAATTTACACCACAACAATGTTTAAGAGCATCACATGTAGCAAGACAGTGGACATGACTGGCTACATCATCAAAGTGTTTCCAGCAGGGTGAACACATAGGGTGGAGTTGATAAAAAGTACTGACAAATAAAAAATGAAATAGAATCAATTCATATAATGTTTAATAAAGTAGTAATGAATTGTGTCTGATTCCTAGTAGTCCAGTCAATATAGATATAAAAAGGGGGGTGTGCTTGCAATTTATATTGTAGTTCTGATTTAAATATTGTCAAAATTGATTTTTTCTTTAAATTTTACTCAATTTTGAAAAATCATAACTCAGTACTCATTGGAGACTAGTTCGATCATATTCCCTCTGCATAAAAAAGGTGATAATTCAATTGTTTCTAACTTCCCCGCTATAAGTTTCGTTAACTCTGCTGCTAAAATATTTGTAGGAATATTACTGAAAAGAATAGAGGAATGGATAGAAAACAGAGGTGTATTGGAGGAGAATCAGGCGGGATTTCGAAGAGGATATTCAACAGTAGATGATGTGTTTACTCTTTACAGTATAATAAGTTATAAGTTGATCATTGAGAAAAGAAAAACCTATTGTTTCTTCATTGACTTCAAATCCGCTTTCGATTGTGTGAATAAAGAAGCCCTATTCTACAAGCTTCATAATTTGGGACTCAAATAAATGCATACAGTTGATAAAAAGTCTCTACAACAATAAAAATGCTGCAGTATGGTGTAAAGGAGGAAAAACAGAAAGTTTCAGCATTGAGAACTGATTAAAAAAAGGCTGCTTGGCCTCACCTTTGTTGTTTCTGATTTTTGTGCATGACATATGTGAGAGTATAGGTGGAGGCCTAACTCTCTTCTATACACAGACGATATAGTAATTTTTTCAGATCACCCAGTAATGTTACAGAGAATGATCAATAATTTGAGAAGATATTGTATGCGATGGAATCTAGAATTGAACATGACCAAATCAAAAATAATGTTGTTTAGGAGAGGAGAAAGACTGAGGAGAGATGAGAGGTGATATTATGGAGAGGAAAGACTGGAGGTGGTGAGGGAATATAAATATCTGGGAGTTACTTTCACATCTGCTCTATCAATGTGTCCACATTTTAAAAATGAAGTAACAGCAAAATTTGGTATAAATAGTGAATGGCATAGGCTTATCTTAAATGATGAGGTACCAATCTCTAGCAAGTGGCATGCATATAATGCTACAAGACGAGCAGTGGTGACTTTTGCGGCTGAGGTGTGGGGTTACATGCAATGGGAAGAATTTGAAAATTTTCAAAAGTTTTTTATCAAGAGATTGCTATCCCTACCAAGAAATATGCCGGACTACATCATTTACCTTGAATCTGGAGTAGATACAATGTGGGTGAATACTTTTGTCCTACACTTCAACTATATATTAAAAATGCTTGTGCTGCCTGAGCATAGATTTCCGCGAATCCTCAGTGAAATATTCATCAAGAAGAAATGTGGTTGGTATGGAGAATGGCTGAGACTTTGTAGAGATAATAATATAGACTGGCCAAATAATCTGCAGGAAAAGCGTGAGTGGAGCAGAATGGGTCAGCTATTGGTCACTAAAATTAGACAAACGGTTCGGGGTAGGTGGCTGGATAGGGCTAATGCTGCACAATTTCATTCCATATATGCTCTATTGAATAAGGAGGAAAGTCTGATAAGAGAATATATAAATGATAGGAATAAGCAGAATTTTATTAGTATTATTTTCAAAGCTAGAGGAGCTCTATTCCCGCTGAATTACAGACCAGAAAGACGGGAAGAAACACACAGATGTTCAATGTGCAATAGTCAGGGAAACGAGGACATGTTTCATTTTTTAGGTAGATGTAAAATTCTAAGAGAGATAAGAAAGACATGGTTCAATAAGTGGATACTGGAAAGAAGAGAGGTCATAGAATACTTGGATGGAAAGGATTGGAAACTTTTGGTGGGGTATGAGAGGGTGGCTCTGAGGTATAGAAAGCAAATAATAGAATAGTTCAATTATTAATGTTTTAATTTTTATCCTCTAATTGTTGGTCATTCTCTCTGTGATAAATGGATTGTTATATAAATATGAATCTTTGGTCATGTATACTACTACCAAGCATCCATCACATATAACAGTAATTAGATAAAAATGGGTGTATTTTTTTTCTGTATCCTCATATGAATCAGGTGAGAGTTCAATATTTGACATTTAAAATCTATTCTTTCAAAGACAGTCTGTTATGAATCGCAAACCAAGCCAATTTTATTTATTATTTTTTATTTTTACTGTATTATATAATTTATGAAAGCTTTTTCTTTGTCTCAAGAGTTAAGTATTATAATTATCAAGTTCAGCTCAACTTCAGCTGACGGCAAAATGCCATGCCTAATGAACTGTTCACTTCTGATTTACTGTTTATTATTTCAATTTGTTTCTTTGTTTTCTACATTGAGAACTGTTTGAATCGTTTTGTTGAATAAAGTTCATTTCTATTCTATTCTACTCATTGGAGACAGAGAGTTCCAAATGATCTCAATTTATTCAGAATTTTATAATCTTGAAAAAGGCAAGAGAAAATTTTTCTGTCCTATCACTGGTTTTGGCAGAAATAGCTGAAAACTGGAAAATGAACAGAAAATACAAGGGACATCCTGTATATAGCACAAGGAAATTTTGGATGGAGAATTTGGTTCTGGACTTCTCTCATGTATCCAAATAATATATTGAAAAATCAGAACTACAATATAAATTGCAAGCAAGTAGTATACCTTTGGGGAGTCTGGGACAAGGTCAAAGGTCAAAGTTCAAAGGTAAAAAAAATTGAAAAAGAAATTGAAAAAACAATTAACCCTTTCCAGCCCAACCTGAGAGAATCATGTTGAAAAATTTTTTTCACTGTGTATTTCGTTTTGCTCTAATAACGTAAAAATAATGTTTTCTGGTTCAAAATATTTTTATTACATCATAATTAAACAATGATCACAATAATCATCATTGGGCTGAAATGGTATGATAAGTCATATCCTTCTCCAATAACAAGAAATTGATATAATACAATAATTATCAGTTGATAGAAGACAATTATGTAATTGGAACACATTATGTTAAGTTCCGTAGATTAATCCTTATTTCCATAAGTAAATATTGAATTATTCCACACTTTATTGTCACTTGAATTTGAAAAATAATGTTTTATTTGACAGGTCATTCCACTCTTTTGTCAGTAAACTGTATCAAGAAGAGTGATGGTATTAGAACCCCCTTTCTATTGTTATATAATGTGAATTGACCATCACTTGAAACTTAGGCCGGTATTACATGGTAATATTTCTATTATCATATTTGATAATATGAAACGAGATTAGAATACGCAATCATATTTTCATCTTTTTTCATATGATCAACTATTATAATAGAACTATTACCGGGTAATACCGGCCTTAGGTCATTATATTCATATACAATCTTACATGAATTATATTTATTAGGTTCAGTTTCTAGAAATAAATAAATCATGGATGATAAAAGTGATGTATAATATTGTCATATAGATAAAAACGCATAAAAATAGATGAAACAAATAGAAAAGCCAAAGAAAAATTTCACTTTTTCTGGTGGAAAGAGAGGAAACAGTTTCTCTTCTGGTTTAGACAAAAAAAAGTCCACATTTCTGACACATCATTTGTGTGTATTGCGTGATACAGTTTTTGCATCGAAGTTTTTCATTTGTAGGTATTGGCCAGTGGTCTACTCCATCGAATCGAACATCATCGGTCGGTCTTGGGGTGATTTTGTATTTTTTGGCTGGTGCTTTGTACACTGGAGCATCATTTGAAGGTCGTCCTCGCTTCTTCAATTTGTCTTGCCCACAAGACAGGAGAGCATGGGCAACACTTGTTTTGAAGTCAAGTTGTGGAACTACCTTTGTGGTCGACTGTAATTGTTTGTGATGCCGGCGGTATAGCAACCATGAATTTACTACACACATGTCGATAAGATGAAACACTATCCTCAAGTAGTATCGCTTCACTCTATGTTTATTCCTGTAGAGCTCCACTAACATATCGTGAAGGTCAACGCCCCCCATTGCAGAATTGTATTCTTTTACAATATTTGGCCGAGGTACAGGAATCCTTTGTTTTTCTGCAACAGAATATCGTTGAACATCTTCAACAGGTTCAGCAGCAGCAAAACTGGAGACAAGACTCACACAACGATTATCATACCATTTGCAAACAAAAACTTCATTCTCAATGTCAATCATTTCATCATAGCTGCCTCGACCTTTCCCTGATAAAATTTTGTCATTTTCTAATTGACATCCACAGAGCCTGTTACTTCTTACAGGACCAACTGCCAATATGCCTCTCACTTTTAGTTCACAAATCAGATGGTATGAAGTAAACCAGTTGTCACAAAACAATTTGTAGTTTTGAAATTTGGGTATAACTTCTGAAAGTCATACAACTATTTCTCCACTAAGTCCCAGTTTATTATTTGTAGATTTCACTGTCCCTTTCCCCACATAAACCTCAAAGTCATGTACAATCCCACTCTGTGAAGCAATAGCAAAAACTTTTATGCCCCATTTATGGGGCTTGTTTTTTATATACTGTTTCATTTTTGATCTGCCCTTGAAAGGGATTATCATCTCATCCACTGAACATTTTTCCTCTGGTTCTACCTTCTTCATATTTTCTTGAACAGCATTCACAAATGGTCTTATTTTGAAAAGTTTATCATGATTAGCATCATTCAATGGCAGCATATGGGTATTATCATTTACATGGAAGTAAGTACGAAGTTTATCATATCTATTTCTAGAAATTTTGTCTGCAATAGGGGAGTACCTCGTTTCATTGGCCCAGTACATACGATAGGAAGGCATCCTTACAATAGAAGACAGCAGATTGATGCCAAGAAACTGTTCGATTCCTGCTCTATTTGTGTTAATGCTAGCTCCACTTTTTTGAACAGAGTATAAATTTGTCTGGACTACTAGATTCTCAATTATTTCTGAATCAATAAACATATCAAAATACTGTTTGGGAGTTTTCATTTCTTCTGGGGGTGTAATCTGAACTTCACATAGCTTCTCAGGAAATCTGAAATCCCGTGGTTTCCTCCATCTAGGTACTGGGTTGTAAGAAGATGCAGTCTCTCCTCACACTTCAATCAATCCTTCATTATTGTCTAGGCCTATCACTTCTGGAAGATCAGGGGCTGGGTCATCATTCTGAATATTAGTATCATATTCTACCTGATTTAGTCCCTCTTCAAAAACTTGTAGCCTCCGTTGTAGTTCTTCTTCATTCACTTGTCACCCCTCAGCATATCTCCTATTTGCTCAGGTGAAAGAAATGGAGCACTCATTCTTCCTGAAACAAAATAGAACAAAAATTTTTAGTAAACAATAAAGCTGATAGCAGTAAAATATTTAAATGTATATAATAATAATAATAATAATAATAAGTTGAAATTTGTTTAGTATTTGTTTAGTTACTAGAAAAATATGAGGTGGGTAGAGATCTCTAATAACCAACAGTAGTTATTCTACTTACAGTACCATATCTAGAAAGCTTGTAAAAGTTTGCTCAATTATTTTTACATTATCCATGCTGGTTGTAGTAAAATATAAATTGCTGAAATATTATTTCTACTGTATTTATCAAGGGCTCTTCAAAATTAGTCACTAATACTACATGAAGAGAGACTAGCAAACTAAACTGACTTGAATTCCCAATGATTACTATTCTCATCATGGTACATTTCAGCATAAACAATGCCCCCTGAATGATAAAACGCAATTATAATGAGACAAATTGATGAATGAAGATATTATCAATACTAAATAATTTATTTACATACATATTTTATCAATATACTTACTTTATATCAATTTCAAAATGCTCTGTAATGTGGTAGAACGTGCGACATAACCTTCTTTCCGGAAATAAACAAAAACGTAAACAGCTGGTCTTCTTCCATAGAAACAGTGCTACCAATACAACCTAGACATATTATTTCACTAACCGAGATAGAAATTATAGTCATTGGGAGCCAGAGAGCGCGAATTTTGAACCTAGAAAACCATGATCATTATTCTACTCACTGGGCTGGAAAGGGTTAAAAGAATTATCAGAGCATGATGACCACAAGTTCATCATAACAGGATGTTGTCAAGTTAATTGGACCATGATGTTGGCAGTTACAACCTTTACCATCTTGAAAGTCATGATTATACAACTTTTTTGTGCAGCATGATAATAAACAAGTTTATCAAAACATGATGACCCCAAGTTCATCATAACGGGATGTAGTCGAGTTAATTGGCCAAAGTACTCCAAAATTGAGGACATTGCCCGAAGAAGGGTGTATTTAACCAAAAAGAGAGTTTTGAGATAATTGCTTTTGAAGTTTTACTTGTTGAATATTTTTGTCAATTCGAATATTTCAGATTAAGAATTTAATGGAATATATATTTAAAAGTTAAACATATCTATTATAAATCTTGCATAATCATTCTTGAAATCTTCTCCTTTTTCAGCTGTGAATCAATTCAGTCAAGTCCAATCAAGTTTCAGTCCAATTTAAATTTTTTGTTACAATGATATTTCTCAAAACACTCACCTACGGGAGTTTTTGAGCACGTTTTACAAAAAAAACTGTTCTTTTTCTCTCTTTTCCTGGCCATCAATCACTGCAAACGGCACAGTCTCTGGTCTTGCCATCTAGTAGTTGAAGTTGGCAGAAGTGTTCTATTTGGTTGAAGAAATACTCAGTAGATCTCACCACTGAAAAGAACAGACAGCAGTGTGAAAATATATATGTATTAATGCAACATATATTGTTGGCCAGTGGTGCTGGCCAGCTGAGCGTTCGATGACTCTTATGTTGGCCAGTCCCACTGGCCATCTGATCAGCTGGGACAACCCAGTTGAAATAAATCTGAGTTGCTATGCAAAATGGTCTGGTCAGTACAGCTGGCCACCCGACTGATAAAGACAACCTATACCTTAGTTTTAAGATCACAAAAGGTTAAAGTTTTGATTATTCGAATATAATTTACATTTTCTTGGAAGATCAACATTTACTTTGTCCATTTCAAATAATTAACTAGCAAAAACAATGAATGACAGCAACTAACAGCTTAGTACCAGTACCACTAACCATAACCTCAACCAAAAAGCAAGATTTTGCTTGTCACATGTTTTACTACCAACTGAACATGTGTTTGGAAAAATATCTCTAACTTCATCAAAAATTCCCTGATCGTGATGAGATTTGGAGGGGATACTAACAAGAACATGGCAGATTGAATAAGCCAATTGCTGGAAGAAGGCCATATGAGCATATACGCCCCTCTTCCGGCAATGTCCTCAATTGATATATACTACCAAAAAACAGTTCAACCTACAAAGTCATATATCCGCAGAGTGGGGATTCCTTATTTAAAGAGGAAACATTTTATTTGACTTCATTAAATTTTAAGCTGTAGTTGAAGTTCAATAGTTCATTGTGGTTCTAGTCAGTTCAGTGTGTGTGTGTGTGTGTGTGTGTGTGTGTGTGTGTGTGTGTGTGTGTGTGTGTGTGTGTGTGTGTGCATCTCAGTTATGTTGAGTAGTAGTAGTGACAGCTTCAACAGGGATGCCTTTGTTGAGGAGGTTCACGATGAGCAATAACCTTCCAGAGGCTTTGACAGCACCAGCAGCGACAAGAACAAAGGATTCTTCACCAGCAGTGTCTGGAGGTCTATAGTGTCGCTCACCAAGAACATCTATGCATCTGGCAACAAGATCATCACCACCTCCAGCAGCCAGTGGTTCTGCTGGAAAATATAGCTCAGGGGCCGGAGCCAGCTGTCAACTAGCGCCGCAGTGCAGGATGGTTTCTCACAGCTTGGCGTTGTTGTCATTTGAGATGAGTGTCTGGCTTGGAAGTGTTTAGGCCGCATTGCAGGATGACTGTTAACGGTTGCCGGAAGATCAACAGCTGGTTTTTTTCGTTATTTTTCGTGATAGAGGAATTCTGATTGCAGATTCGTTCTCAGCGACCCCAAGTTTAGCCTAAAGGCTCAGAATGTCAACAATGTTTTTGAATAATTAAAAATCATCATGAAAATTCATTAATATGGTAGTACACCAAGTTTCTGGAAACTTTTTACTGGTGACTGGAGTTTATAGGCAACACAAAAATAAAAATAATTGTGAGAAAGAAAACTGCTGATGACACGAATAAGACCATCACTCCATTGTTCTTTTGTCTCGGCTGCTTGGCTGAGCCTGGCTGGAGGGATCAAATAACTGACTGGATTGATCTTTCGTCTGTCTGCTAGGCGGAACTACACTGACCATTGCTGGGTGGAAGATGTTACTGCGGCTGCTCGCATTCCCACCAACGCTGCTATTATTTGCTGTCTCAGCGCCTAGTCTGAGTCAGACAAGCATCCAGCCTGCACTGCGGAGCTAGGTTGAAGGTTGCCCCTGCAGCTGCGGTGATGGTGTTGGAGGGGGTAGAAGAACCAGCAGACGAGCATCTTGAGCTGATCCTGGCTGATCCACCCAATTACCAGGAGCAGCTCCCCATACCCTCCAAATTTCTGGAAGCTGTAGCTCCTGCAAACTTCATTGCCCAGCTGGAGGCTGTGGAGGTGGCTCTAGCAGGTCCTGTGGATGCACCAACAACCTGCAGGCTGCAGTGTCAGAGGCAGCTGTGAACATCATTCCTGGGGAGCAAGGAGGTATGAGGGCAGCTATCACCATTTTCGGGGAATGGCAGGGTAGGGGTAGAGGACAGGGTCGACCCAATTTCAATGCTCTTGAAATGGAGTGTGAGAGATTGGTGCAACAAGTTGAGTTGTGCTGCTATCCTGCTGTTCCTCGAAATTGTATGGGAGCAGTCAAAATTGTCAACAACTTGTTTGAGGAGCCTCAAACTATGGTCTTAAACAGATTGTTGACAATGGAAGATATGCTGCTAGACTATAACCCCACTACTGTGCAGTATAGCAAGGCTTGGTCTATCATGCTAGGCCTCAGAGGGTGCATAAGGCTATGCGCAACCCACAAGTTGGGTGCCCCAAGGCTTTTGCCTGTAGAACAAAGGCCTGCACAGGCTGTCAGCTATCAGGAAAGTTTCAATGACTACCTGACAGAGACCTAGCTCTCCTCTTTCTACTGGTAGAAGGCTATCCTAGGGGCAACCTTGACAGCTGGCTCCAGCACCTGAGCTTTATTTTCCAGCAGAACCACTGGCTGATGAAGGCGGTGACAATCTTGTTGCCGGATGCATAGATGTTCTTGGTGGGCGACACTATAGGCCTCCAGGGGCATCACTATAGGCCTCACATATAGATGCACACACACACACACACACACACACACACACTGAACTGACTACAACCACAGCTTAGAATGTAATGAAGTAATCTAATAAAATTTTTCAAATATATGACTTTGTAGGTCGAACTGTTTTTTGCTAGTATATAATCAATTTTGGCAGTACTTTGGCCAATTAACTCGACAACATCCCGTTATGATGAACTTGGGGTCATCATGCTCTGATGAACTTGTTTATTATCATGCCACACAAAAAAGTTGTATAATCATGACTTTCAAGATGGTGAAGGTTGTAACCGCCTACATCATGGTCCAATTAACTTGACAACATCCTTCTATGATGAACTTGGGGTCATAGCACTCTGATAAACTTGTTTATTATCATGCTGCACAAAAAAGTTGTATAATCATGACTTTCAAGATGGTGAAGGTTGTAAACCGCCAACATCATGGTCTGATAAACTTGTTGCCTATATAAATGCTAATTAATAAGTTCTTATCTCCAGTATGGATAAGACAGTGATAGCACAAGAGCTGTACAGGCAAGCTTGTCAGAATTTTCTGACAAGAAAGGTTACAGTCAAAGGTCTCGACGACCTCTATCAGGCTGACCTTGTTTAGATGATACTGTATGCTAAACAGAATAAAGGTTACAAGTACATTATCACAATCATAAATTGTCTCAGTAAGCTTGCATTTGCTATACCAATTAGGAATAAGTCAGTGAATGATATTGTTGAGCCTATGCAGCCTATATTTCAACAGCATCCAATGAAAAATCTGCAGACTGATTGGATGGGAAAGAGTGGTTCAATTCAATTTTTCAACAACTTGTACATCAGTATAATGTGAATCATTACTCAACTAGATCAGAGAAGAAGGCATCTATAGTGGAACGTTTCAACAGAACACTTAAACAGTCAATGTGAGTCAAGTTCACTAAGTGAGGAACCTATGGTTGGATAGACATTCTAACCTCACTTCTCAAAGTGTACAATTCTAAGATTCATCGAACAATTGGCATGCGACCAGTAGATGTGAAGAAGAAGCATGAAAAAGTGCTACTCAAGCGACTTGGTAAACAGCATCAAGCCTATCGAGAAGAGTTGCAGAAAAAGAATGCAAAGTGTGAAAGTAAGTTCTATCCAGGTCCTCATCAGGATATTGTGCCCTGAGACAAGGTTAGAATAAGCAAGTATAAAAAGACTTTTGAGAAAGGATACCTAGCCAATTGGACAGATGAGTTGTTTACAGTAACACGTGTATGCCCTACAGTGCCTGTAACATATGAATTGGAAGACTATAGAGGTGAACCTCTGAAGAAATTGAGAAGACAAAAGTGTCTAGTGTCTTTGAGATTGAAAAGGTTTTGAGGAGACAAGCTGCTAGTGCGTTGGGAAGGATATAGTTCTAATCACGACTCCTGGATTGATAAAAGTGACTTGGTCTAGCATGAGAGAGGTTGTAAACTTATTCAAAGTTATTGATTTTGATCGGGTGGTAAAAGGTTGTGGTCTTGAAATGGACAATAAGAAGAAGTGCCATGGTCCTTTGTTCCCCAACCATATGAGATGTATGTGGACCTTCAGGGTGTGGTAAGACAAAATCTGCTTTTCACCATGCATTTTGATCCAAAAGGAATACATTTCTCAAATATTCACCTTTTTCCAAAGACTATATTTCAGTCAGACTGCTATTATGCAAGGACTGGGCGAAGGGATGGAATATGTTGAGTGTGATACAAGTGATGAAATACCTGAACCATATGAACTGCCTGCCAATTCATCTGGTACAATCTGGACATCCTGAGAGTCAAGATATTCTATAAAGAAGGGGTCATTCATAGCTTTATAACGGTTTAATATGTTCATCTCAAAGTCATTGTTTTTATTTAGATAATCCAGCAAGAAGGGGTCTCTTGTTACTATAGAGTTATTCATGTAATGTATTATATCTTGGATTTCAAAACACTTGCAGGTTATATCATCCAAGCTATTAAATGGTTGAAGGAGCTGTTTCCCAATACAGAAGTCTAGATGATGATGACTGGGATAAATGGTTTGACTATGCACAATTCTAAATTCTGTCAGGACAGAGATTGCTGCTAAGTATTCAACTTCATTGTAACCAATTTTCTCCATTATTATTAGCAAGTATCCCAACGCCGTGAAAACGGCACAATGGGCAAAGAAGAAGAAGATTATTAGCAAGTCTCTCATGTTGAAACGTTTGTTAACTGTCACCATCACCTCTCAAATAAAAGTGGGAAACTCGTTATCAGCAGGGATTTGATATAGTTCATTTTTATGCAGGATGGTAGCCGATCAATATATGCACCATAGTATAGAGCTTTAACAGCTGCACACTGTGCCAATTTGTAGAAGTTGGGAGGGTTCAACATTTTGTAACAATTGAATTGAGGTGAGTCATACAGCTTAAGACTGTATCATTGTAGTCTAAAGTAGTTATATGGTTGAGGGAATAGAATTTCCTGTGCACTGCATTAGGCGGCAGTCGCCGAAAATATAGATCTGTGTTTCTACACTATACATTATGATTATATAATCTGATCAATTATCTGCTTCAATAACATTACTTATAGAACATATATTTACACATATACACTTATATTACATATGGGTTACCAGCAATGAGCAAATGATCAATTATACTTCTTACAGGCTCAAAAGCACTAGGCAAATCCACAATATCACTATTTACAGTATTTACTTAGCCATCTGGCAAATCAACAATCTCACTATTTACAGTATTTACAGAGCCATTGGGTCTGGTGAAGGTGCACTGGTCAAATCAGATAATACAGCCTCTGACGTCCCAGGAATATCACCCACACTAACTATTGGATGAATATTTTCACTGTCCAGTTTTCTCCTTCTATTCTTGGATATTCATAACATGGATCTTCATTTTCACTTGTGGATGGTTGGTATTCTTCTGATATGTAAAAATCTTCATGACCATCACTTTCACTCTCCTCTTCTGACATAAGCTCACTTATAGATTGCTAGATTATCTTCTTCTTGATATTCACAAAGATATTCTTCTTCAGCTGGTGTATCAACTACTCTTGCATTGTCAATATCATTTGTATGCCATTGTAATCTCTCCATTTGCCGCCAATCATCACCAAAATGTTTTTCAAAAGTTTATCTACATCATTCAGTTTTTCTTTCTTTACAATATGCACAGATGTATCTATTCCATTAATTCAGTTAATCAGTAATCCAAAAAATAAATTGATCCAAAATCATTTCGATAAAATTGTTCCCCTCCAACAGTGATCTTGTCAGATGCAGTTCTTTTAATATACTTGCGTTTTGATAAATTGAACTTGAAATGCCATGATGATGGCAGTCTGATAATCTCATCTTTAGCAGATTTCCAATCATAGATTTGGCTATCGTCACCATGTTTAAAAACAGTTCCATGACTTTGAAATATATCAAAATATTCTTCTTGGAGAACAATCCTATCTTTCTTTCTGAGAACTCTTTCTATCCGCCCAAATACACGGTCGGGTGGAATGAATGAATGCTCAACTACTAGGAAAACCAAGCATACTTCTTTTACTGGTCTGGCTGCTTGATGAATCAACCAGTAAGAAATCATAGCAACCATCACAGTATTTTTATTCTGGCCTCAACAGCCATTGGAGAGCATTTTAACTGTAGTACTGTATTTGCACAGTCTGTGGTATACTGCAGATGCAATTTCATTGGAAACTGTTCCAACTGTTCTTTCCATACATGCAAACATTTTCTGTTCTCATTTTGTCAATCACTTGAACACCCTACACATATTGTGAAGTTGAAATAATAAATCTGGCGAGAATAATATGCAGATTGGTCTGGTACTTTTGGTACTACATCAATGTAGTATCATCGTTTTCCTTCAAGATTTTGTAAAATGCAGAAGCTCTCAGTTTATGTACCCGTAACTCTGTCATGTGTTTAATCTTCTCTTGTTCAGAAGTTATGCTTATATTGGAAATTGGAGTTTGAACTGAAATAGAATAGAATAGAATAGAATAGAATAGAATATATTTCTAGATCCATAGGCATATTGATGCATAAGATCACGTCAAAAATTGAGATGTTTTATTGTTTTTTAAAATTTAGAATTCATTTCTATGTTTGGTTCCGACATCTGCAGAAACTCATCGACCTCATAAAAAGGATTACTGCATAGCCACCCATACATTACACATTTGAACTCTCTGAGGCTTAAGTTCCTGACCTTGAGGGGTAATTTATTGAAGAGTCGTATACTCATAATCAAATGACTGGATCTCAGTTTTTCAAGTCGAACAAAGGGAACGTCAATGTCATGTCTACGTCTGGTATTGAGTCCATGTATGTTGATTCTGTGCTGATGTTTATGCTTCCCTTTATACGCGTGAACTAGGCTATTGTAGATGTAGAGATTTACAACTGTCAGAATTCTAAGCTCAAGAAAAAGTGGCTTACAGTGGGCAATTCTTCCAGCTCCACTCATAATTCTTATTGCTCTCTTTTGCATTATCAGCACCTCTCCAGTCTTGGTTGCATTGCCCCAGAACATTAAACCATAACTCATAACTGACTGGAACAGTGCAAAATATGTGGATTTTACATATTCAAATGGTACACAGCACATTAAACGCGACAACAGAAAGTTGACTCGAGACAGCCTATCCAGAACTGCATCAATATGAGGAGCCCATGATAAATCCCTATCCACAATCAGACCCAGAAACTTGGCCTTATTGGTCACCAAGGAGTCTCCACTGTACGGTCTTAAACTGAAGACAACCATCTGAGTCTTGGATTGGTTCAAAAGAAAGCCATTTGCTGAGAACCAGTCTGAAGCCTGTTTTGTTGAATTTCTAGCTCTCTCACCAACAGCCAACACATCAGAATCTGAATCAATCAGAGTTGTGTCATCTGCATATATGTAAGTGTTGCTGTCTACATTATTGGGTAGGTCATTTATGGCTATCAAAAATAGCAGGGGTCCCATTATGGAGCCCTGAGGCACTCCACATTCAACATTCACCACAGGGGACCATCTACCATCAACTTCAACAGTCTGTTTTCTGTTACTAAGGTAGGAGCCAATGAAATTTAGAACTGAACCCTCAACACCATAGAAATTAAGTTTTTCAATTAATATTTTGTGATCAACACAGTCGAATGCACGACTTAGGTCACAGAAGGTTCCCCATGCAAACTCCCTTCTCTCAAATGCATTGAGTATGTCAGTTACTAGTGCGTCAATGGCTTCAACTGTGGACCTTCCCTTCCGAAAACCATATTGAGAGCGCGTGAAGATACCAGAGCTTTCAAAAAATGAACTCAACTGCTCTGCCACCAAACTCTCAATCACTTTAGCCAGAACAGGGATAAGCGATATAGGTCGATAGTCTGCTGGATCTTTTCTATTCCCCTTCTTGAAAATTGGACACACACGGGCAATCTTGAGAAAATCAGGAAAAACACCATCTCTTAAACAGGCATTAATGCATAAAGCCAAAGGCTCTGCAACCAAATCACTGATTTCTTTCATTAGAGAGTTAGAGAAACCATACAAATCCCTAGATCTTGAGGGTTTAAGATTCTTAATCACTCTGCACACATCATCCCGTGTGATAAGCCTCCAATGAAAATTTTTAGCAGAGACAGGACAGCTCCTCAGCAACTCCTGAAATGGGATGGAATTCTGCTTTATCCCCTTTCTTATATCCTCAATATATTTACTAAAAAACTGTGCAAAAGTATCAGGCTGAATTGGGGTAATGCTTTGTTTACTTTTCCCAGGCCTCATTTTATTTATAATTGTCCAAGCTGCTTTACACTTATTAGATGAGCTATCAATGACCCGGCCATTGTGGTTCAATTTTTCCATTCTTATTGTCTCCTTGTACCTCCCTCTCAATATTTTATACTCGGACTTTGCAAAATCAGTCCCCAACACTTTATAAGAATCATAGGCTGCCATCACCTTTAAACGCAGTGCAGCTAACTCCCTACTAAACCAAGGTTTGTTCAGATTCTTTGTCTTACAACTGATTGTACCCTTTTTTGTATACTTTTTTGGGCATGCTAAATCAAAATGGTACATCAAAGTATTAAAAAATGTTTGAAAAACTGCAGCCGCTGGAGAGCAAGGAGTGGAGCCAACATCACAGTCCAACAAACTCAACTCCAAACTCCAGTCAATGCGAGATAAACAGCATTTGAAATGTTCAATATTCTCTGCTGAAAGAGATCTGAAAGCTTTCACTGAACTGTCCACATCGTGACTGACATCAGATCCATCCAATACATCTCTCAACTCAAATTTTACCGCATCATGATCCGAAAAAATGCAAGGAAGAACCCTGGATTTAACATCACTGAAATCAGCATTAGAGAAGACATTATCAAGACAAGCCAGATTACGAGTGGGTTTAAAGTTACAACAGTAGAAATCAAATTGTCGAAGTAAGTTGATGAAATCTCTAGTAGTCTTTTGATCCCTCAGGATGTCGAAGTGGGCATTCAAGTCACCTCCAAGGACAATCCTATACTTACACCACTTATTAAGATAGCAAAGAATCTCTTCCAACTTTTCCAAAAACAAATTAGGGTTACCATCAGGAGTATGGTACAGAGAGACAATAATAAGTTTATGGGACTGCACTCGCACTGCACATGCCTCCATGTGCCTCTCAACACAGAATTGAGAAAGGTCAACTGATTGAAAAACTATATGATCAGCACATAAAATCAAAGTACCCCCATGGGCTCTTTCCTCTCTAGCATAGAATGCTGCCAATTTAAAACCGGAAATAATACACTGATCTTTGGCAGATTTATCAAGCCAGTGCTCAGATACACAGACAAAGTCAAAACAATCACTTCTCACACAAAAATCCTCCAGCAGATCATATTTATTGGAGACTCCCTGTATATTCAGGAACAAGAAAGCTATCCACTGCCCCTTCTCAATAGACTCATCACACCCCTTCACTCCATCACATGTCAGACTATTCCCAAACGCTGAGTGCTCACCTCCAAAAAATCGCCTGCATCACAGATGGAAGCCTCTCCACATGAAAATGACTGAGATCGATCAAGTTGCACTCCACGATCCATGCAGGAAACCTTAGACAACTCAGAATGTGGCTGCAATAGATCAATGTCAGCAGGAGTAACAGAATAACTGTTGATGATACCAAACAACTCTTCAACTAACCTTAATTTCCCTTTTTTATTCAGATGCAAACCATGAACAGTATGTAGAGACCTGAAGTAAGTCCACAAATTCACAATATTTATTGAGTAATCAGGAAAAGAAACTGGGATATTACGGATTACTCGATTCACCCTTTTGATTGTAACATTAATCATTGAGTCCTCCTTCAGGTCATATCGATAAGGAATAGTTGTGAGAATAAGCTTTGCATTTTTATAACTGTTGACAATTCTCATCAATTTCCCAGTGAATCGGTCAACATAATCCTGAGAAAAGCCATCTGCATCAAAACCATTTGACCCCCCAACCAATACAACATAGTCACCTGGTTCAGTGCTATCAATCTCCTTTTTCAACAACATTTCATCCATTACAATTTCCAGAGGAGCTCCAGGAGCAATATGTGAGAATACCTGTGAATAGCATCTGGTACCAGTAGACAACTTTTCCCTCAAGAGATTATTCAAGCCTCTTCCATGGCTATCGGACCATATTCTAATACTAGCTTCCCTTTTTGGTCTGAGCCGATACTTTCCACTAGTTTGTGGTTCAAAATCTTTCTTCATGCCCTCCAGCCGCGTCAGCACCCCCTTGGCTCTCTCCAACTCATCTCCCAACATGATGATCTGATCCATCATTGAAGTATTCTCCTCAACTAGGAGATGCAATTCTTTCCAGTCCATTCCAAAAGGAAGTTTGTTACAATTCTCTATTACCCCTTCATCATCAGTAATGATTTTTTTTCCCATGCATTCAAAAAGTGTCTGCGAGCTGGTTTCTTTCATTGTAGGCCGGTCAGTAAGCTCCATAATCCGCAGATCGTTAACAATTGACCTATCAATAGCAGCACACCATTGTTCCCTAAGCCTCAGATTCTCCACTACTAGATTATTTCTTTCTATAGTAAGCTTCTCAATCATACTAAAACAACCGCAGCCCTTCTCATTATCATTAAACGAGACTATAGACAAATTCACATTACTCTCACCTTTGGTGAGAGAGTCATAGTTAGAGATATGTTCCCTACATGAAATACTTGGTGTTGAGCAGACTACATTTACAGCCGATCCATTAGCATCAAATGCCTGAGCCTTTGCTGGATGACAGTGATCATTTGGCTCAGACACTATATTTTTTGCCTGTTTATCCGTGGTCATATGAGCTTTACACGATCTATCCAGACACCTCCATGTAAGATCACCGTTTGCCTTTTGAAACCCCTTTCTGTAATCATACCCATCATATGAAAGTTTTGGGCATCCTTTATTGGTAAGACCCAATTGCATGTTTTCCATGCCTATAGTACTTATGATTGATATGTTTATCTAAAAAATACAGAAATCCAAAGAGTACAAAATTATGAGTTAATCGAGCTACAGGCCCACATACATAAACAATAAATGAATATTAATAACTAATAAAAACACCGAAAAAAAAAAAAAAAAAAAAAAAAAAGTTATGTGTATTATACTAATTTAGATATTGTAGTTCAGTTAATTACCCTATTTTTTCTCTGATTTATATCATTAAAGAAATATTATTATAAGATAACGTCTAATATTATTATAAGAAAAAAAAAATTATTTGAACAGTCAGAAAACATATGTGCAAAAACTTTGTTGTATTAATGTGTATTGGTAAATTGAGGAGGACAAAAGAATCGTGTCAGTAAATTAAGTTTTAATGATAATTGAAATGCAATAAGAAAAAGAATTGGATTAGTCTTTTACAGTGAGAAAATATCAGATTATAATTCAGTACGAAAGTATCAATAAAACTACCTGTTGATCGTTCCTATTATCGTAGTTGAGATTTAAAAACTTTACGTTGGCGTTATCAGTTTAAGATAAAAGTATAAGACAGATTACTGTTTCAGTCCAAGCTATACAAAAACAATCAGATATGAACCAAACCAATCAGGAGAAATCAAGCTAATGAAACTAAAAAGAACGAAGTAGCAATAGACAGTTTGAATAATTACGCAATTAAATAGAAAAAAAGAAGAGAGAAAAAAAAAAAAAAAGTCAGTCCCCTCTCGCCACAAGGTAGAAATGAACTACGAAATTTCTCGCTTTAAAACTCCCGTAAGCACATCGGGCGTATCCCGTCCATGCCCAGGACAAGCCCGAGATAATGAACCCAACAAGGCAATACAGAGTTTACAATTCACACCCCTGCACAACGCTTGCTGGGAACTGCTAGGGAACGCTTATTTGCAACAGAGCAAACCTTGTGAATACGTTACATGAAAAAAATTATTAACTATTCTCACCCTGAAACGAAAAGTTCAGGACTTGAAAAAGCAAACTATAATAAAATGTTTTATTATCGTGAAATAGCAATTAATGGTCAACACTATAATAATAATATAACACACTATCAATTGTGTTTATATCCTTAGTTAGGCCAATAAATATTCGGTAAACTAATAAAGATGAGTTTATTTCATATTATTATTATACTTTTAGCTATAATATGGTTTTTAAAATTTAGGATGTACGATTAATAATTGAGGTTTTATGTTATTACATTTAATAATATAATATCAGTTATACTTGAATAGGTAATAATTATATAATTAAATTGTATTATTGATGTAAGGGTTGGATATAGATCTAAGATAAGTTTATTTAGGATATTTATTTAGATTCTATTATTTCTATTTTTAAATATCTACGAAGTTTATGAACAGAATCCTCTATTAAACTTTAAAAATAACTATATTTATGAAAGAGAAAATTCACTGGAGAAATTAGAATTTAGTTACCAAAACGTTAATGATTTGACACTGGAAATTATTTTATCAAGATATAAGATTGGACAGAAATCTACTTGAGTTAGGCAATGAAACGTTTATATTTTAAAGAGAAAATTCCATTGATAACTTACAATTGAGTTGAGGTTAATAATTTGACACGGAAATATATTATTACAGTATTAGCGGTTAACAGAAATCTACTTGAAAAATATATTACTACGCTATTAGGTTAAACAGAAATCTACTTGAATTGGGCAATGAAAGTAAAGAAACAGTGTTATCTTATCTGGAGCTCCGTCCGCTGCCACGGCTCAACACCGACTGATGTTGTGAACGTGTTTACAAAATAGTTTATGAAACGGAATCAGTTTATGCTTCTAGAATTGAATGAAGTATTTTGCAATAAGATTCTATTATTTTATTTGGATGAATGAAATACAAATAAGAAATATTATAAACTATTCAAATTCGATTTTCAGAGTAGGATAGAACTTCTAACCTAAACTTCCACAGTCGACGACAACAAGCATTGTTGACGTTGACATTCATATTGGCCAAATTTCAAGTGTGCTAAAACAGCTGATCAGAAAACTTTTTATCATTTGTGTTTATTATTCAAGAATCAAAATAGTTATAATAATAATCATCTTATTGTCACTTGAAAGAATAAATGTGAAAGCCAGAAAAAATATTGAAATATAAGTGGTATTATGGTAGTTTAAAAGTATTTAACTTATGTTGTTTCTGCAATAAACTATTTTTAACATTGTAAGTTGGGATATTCCTTCAATGAAACTGAGTTTTATATATGAATGTATCATGTATTTTGTCAAGAAGTATGATAGAAAGTAAAATTAAAAAATGTAATAGATCAATTTCAATGGAAATTAAAGTTTCTTTTTGCTACTTTAATAATCATTATTGGCAAGAGGTTCTCTTTCACAGGTCGCCCAAGCAAATATTTCATTATAAAAGTCCTGTATTTCTTCTTCATTTGGTAGGTAGTCCTTGAGCTTCTTAATGTCACTTATTTTGGTGTGGAGTATGGGAATGAATCCTTCTGGGTAGGCTACTGCGTCTGGGAGAGTGATAACATCTGAATATGTGTTCCGTAAGCGAAAAGTGTGGCTCTCAAGTCCATCAATATAGCGATGAGCTGAAACAGTTCCTTCATTAGAATTTGAATGCGCGAATTGCATGAACTTGCTAATCTTCAAATTCACTTTATCTTCTCTAGGGACAAGTCTCCCCATCGTTTCAATCGACAGCATATTTTTTTATAGAACTTTAGCCAAAAAACTTTTATAATCAATCATGTTCTTAGAATTTGGGATTTCAACAATAAATGAATCTTTAGGACTCAATGATGAGTTTAATACACTGTTTAAGAGTGTATATCCTGTCACATTTCTTGATCTTTCTCTTCAGAACAGCAAAATCTCTGTCGCAAGGCAGGAATGTGTGTCCTCTTATTGGGAAATATTGGTTGATTGTTCTAAATTTTCCCAATGACACCAAGGCTGACATAGCTCGCAGAAGTGTGTGATTTTTATTTTGCGATCCAGAACCATCAGAAAAAATGTGAAGATCTTTTACTCCAACCATCGAGGTGTCAAGGTATTGCATAATGAAAGATGTCACCTCATTTGGACCTTTAGTGGCCATACCTTCATTGTAAACAAAAAACTTTATCATTTTTCAAATTATGAATACAGAAAACAGATACAGTTAACTGTCTCAAATAAAATGTCTCTTGTACTGGTATGGTGGGAAGCTGCAAATTCTGCATGTAATCTATACAAATAGCACCCACAGAATGATCACGTTTCGCTAAATCAGTGATTTCTGTTATTTTTTTGAAAAACTTCTTACTTTTACGGATGTGCACCATTTTTTCTGCTGCATGTACTCTTTTTGCAGCATCGTTAAAAAATCTGTTTCTTATTTTAACATTAAGTGCCTCACATGTACCGCATGTGTCAACCTGTGGACGACCAAATTTGAGAGAAAAGTTTTCCAGGAAATTTTTCTATAAAAACTATACTTGACATCTAATTTAGGATGCTTCTCTTTGAAGAGGTTATACATTATCAGAAGATTCAATTTCTCACTCAAATAATTAGTCTCATTTTTTGAGTAATGAGCCACTTTGCTTGGAAATGAAGAAATATGCTGCTTTATGGAGTCAATGAAATGACCAGGTTTAGCATTCCCAGATTTATTTTTCTCACGCTGGTCTTGTGGTGGCTTTCCTAGGGACAGTAGTAGATTCAGACGTCGAATCCGTTCATAAAATACACCATGAATGTTAACAAAGACTTTTTTACATACCTGGTATTTTCCACTAACACTTGAAATTTCATAAACATAAATGGCTCCTCTGTCCGGTTGTTTTGATTCATCTTGGTCTTTTCTACGACGACGTTGCTTTACTGGAGTAACTGAGATCAAGCTTTGAAGGTAGCTGTCCTGCTCGTTTTTGTTTCAAAGCTCCTAAACTTGGTATAAATCATGTTTCGAACCTCTTCATTGATTAAATCATAGCAGCGACGTTTACATCTGCAAATAATAAAAATAATGAAATTAATAATATTATAACAACCATCCATTACATACGTGTCTTACAGAGGTCACTATTTCACTGAGTTCCAGGGCCAGTTAGAGTTGAAAATACAAGTTAACTTGTACAGTATTGAAATAAGTAAAGTACCAACCATATAATATTAATTGAACTCATGTTCTTACATAAAATTTTAAACGATTGAAACTTAATATCAATTTCATCAAATACATACTTATGTTGTAACCACCTTGCTACAACTTTTCAAAGTTATTTGCAAAGTTATCTGACTGATTTGGGAAGTCATATTATTTTGGATCAGTAAACAGAATAGAAAGCTTGGCTATTGAGACTAAAAATAGATATAATATTCTGCTGTGCTCTGATTACCTAAATTAAGTATGCTAAAATAAATGAATCTGTGGTAAACTCAGCAATGTTTCATAATATGCTTGTAGTCTTGTAGTACTAATATGGTAATGAAATAGGTGTGCTACAGCTTAGGAAGGCTATACCTTCCTTTGACAAAATGAGATATTACAATGATTATAAAATAACATTAAAAAGTATACCTAATGAATAAACTTACTTGCAATCATCTCTTTTTCTTTTGAGTTTTTAAATTATTATGAATTCATTCTAGTTTTTCTGCTCTCTTAGTATTTCACTCTTAGTACTTCTTCTGTTCGGATTGAAATTTTATTTTTTTTTCTAGTTTTTCATACATTCCATATGTTTCTTTTTTCTTTATTATATTTTTTCTATTTTCGACTGAATCTCAAGCCACTAATTATAGCCGACTGATTACTCGTTGCCATTGCTCAAACTACTTAGTTTTTCTGGTAACGCCAATGATAATATTATAATCGATTTTTAAATGGAAAATATTTTAATTTCAAGTTTTTGTAATGTATTGTATATAAAAATTTTTATATTTTTCACATAAGTAAAGTTTTGTTTAATGATTTTGGCAATAAATATTTCTTTCTTCTTTCTTCTTCAATCAGCTCCCTGAGATATTTCAGGTTGTTGTTGATTCTTCCAATTGACGTAAGCTGCACCCTTGACTCGTGCTTTTTTGACAACATTCCTTTTGTATTCACATGGATTAGTAGATACCTTCTTTCTTTTGTTACTATATTGCTCAATTCCGTCATCAGCCATACTACATGTATTACTTTGGATATAACTTTTATTTCAATAGAGAAGTTTTAATGAAGCAATCACAAAGACTTGAACAATATTAGTTGTAAACAAACATAACCTCAATGCTAAATGCTAATAAGAATAAGCGTGGGACGCCGCATGCAGCGCTTGACATGTGACCACTCTATCAGCTGTTAAGCACAGAAACAACACAAGTCAATGACTGGTGTTGTTTCTGCATCAAATGAAATTTTCAGGCCGTTCAAAAACCGTGTAGAATGGCTTGACTGGTGTTGTTTTTACATGAAAAGACATGGCTATATCCATACATACCGAATTCACTCTTAACTCAAAATGGCCAAAAATGTGACTCATGTTGTTTCTGAAATAAATCATTCAAATAAAATTGAAAATACCTATATTAGGTACTCCATAATTTCTTTCAAAATGGGATTTTTAATGTACAAATTTTATATTAAAAATAATCTAAGATCAGAGTTAGATCTGAACTAGTATTATTATTAGGGTTGTCACCACTTAACAAATTTCTCTTAACATTAAGTAAATTTTGATAAATTTACAATGAATAAATAACATAATCGACAATAATTATTAATTAGCTATTTTCAGTTTGTGATTAATGTTGAATTAAGTTTTATGTTGCCTTTTATTACTGCAATGAAATATTTAAATTACATCATTGTTGTTGTAGCCTATGCTAGGACTCAATAATCACGAGAGGAAAAACATACATAAGTCAAATGGAATATTATTTTATTTGATTCCAACCAGAGATTTTAATAAAACAACTGATAAAATTAATATCAATTATCATTTTAAATCATGAGCTAGTTCTTCAGCCCAGGGGCCTCACTAGTATAAGAACAGATGATTGTAAACCAGCTTACACATCGGTGTCTTATGACTAACCTTAAGGCCCGCCACAAAGTAGACCCACGCTAATCCACGAAAAACAACCCACGCCGTGGGATGTTTTGTAAACCATTGCTAGGCTTCTCCAGACATCTGTGTAATGATAATAATACATGCAATGAATAATCCACTTGTCAGCTGATTGATTATTGATTGACTATAGCAATGGTTTACAATCCATTTCATGGGTCTTCTTTGCGGCAGGCCCAACTATCATCAATCAGGAACATCTTAACCAGAGAATTTTGTCTCTTCAGCTGATGTCTCACTTGCACCACGGAGTAAGGGCGAGAACAGACAAGCTTTTTCAGTCGTCTTTCAGACGAGTCGGCAGAGCAGGAAACTCTCCAATTGGCTGATTCTTGAAAAGCAAGCTTCCTGAATCATCTGATTCCCAAACGCCAACCCAATCAGCCAATCGGAGAGCTTCCTGCCCTGCTGACTCGTCTGAAAACGCTTCGTGTAACTTGGACCTAAGAAACAAGAAAAAATTGTTTCTTTTGTATGTGCTTGAACCAAACAATTTTATCAGATTAGCACTTACACACTGCGTGTAACACGAGACCGGTTCGTCGGTCTTTTGATTGTAGAATTTTTTGAGACATCAACTTCGTGTATGTGCAGGTGTGTCAAATCAACCAGTGATGTGTTGATTTTAATAAGAGACAGGTGAAAGACATGTAAAACAAAAATGTTCTCTTAAAGTTCTGTGAGTTTTAAATTGTATTAATTATTGTAAGATCCTATTATACTGTATTATATAGACAGCAAATCAATTATAACCTAGTTACCGTATACTTTATAGTTTTATAGTAATTTTGTTATTTGTTTTTTTTTTCTACAACAATGAAACGCAGAACTTGAAGCTATTGCTTGTGTAGTTTTATATTTTTTTTGTTATCCAAGAAACAACTGTTGATAAAATTTAAAATATTGCAATACTTTTGTTATTTGTTATTTCATTGTAAAACGATGAACCGCACTAAATGTTATCTGATAATTTTATAGTTTGTTTTAATTTATAGTTATCTAATAGATTCTCTTGCATGGTGAGATGAAATCCACATTATTAGAAAGCTTAATCGAATGTGTATTTTATTTTTATAAATGATAACATTGCCTGGAAAAGTGTAGATAATTTTTATTTTTATAGCTAGTTGTTATAAATAATTATGTTTATTATTAAATTATTGAAAAAATGTTTATTTTCTTTAAATGTTACAAGTTACAACAGACTACTTTTTATCAATAAATTCTTAGTACTACTTGAAATGTTTTTTTCAATATCCTAGTATTATTACAAACATGAATCTTAATAATAGTTTTCTTAAATCATCTCTTTTAAACTTGTAACCTATCCTCGCAGTTTTAAAAATTCTGATAAAATGAAACAAATCCGAACAAAAAGGCCCCTCCCACCTTGGCATTTGAGTAGGTGAGACCAATTTTATCCTAAATATCTTATCTATACCGTATCTATTCTACATTCCTTGAGTGATACCAAGTCACACCAGATGCATCTTGAAATGCTGTATATGCTTGCTATGCCAAGTAGGTACATTTATCTGTCCAATTGTGACATCACCCTAAAAGTCAAAAGTAAACACTTTGGCTTTAGGATACTCACCAACATTTCTTCTCCGTTGAAAAAAACTTGTGTGTTTAAGGCATAGGAAAGTAAACGATTTTTATTATACCTGTCTTTTCTAGTATTACACCATAAAGTTGAGAATGGAGTTGATAGATGAAGAAACACAAGCTTCGGTAGAGTTTTTGTTTGGTTGATACTAGATGACCTTATTGAATTATGTCCCATAAGGCCCAATTCACACAGAAGTGGCGCTGGCGTGGCACTGTCATTTTGCTACTCCTATTATAAACATACATAGTGTTTCAAAAAAATGTATACACACTTTGAACCTCCATAGAAAATTTATTCACATTTATACAAAGTTGAATTTCAGAAAATTAGAAAGCTGAAAGTCCAATGTAAATGAAACATAAATAACAAATGTTAATACTGTTCAAATTGGTGACTTGCAGCATCAATACAATTCTGAGTACGAGTCACCACTGATTTTGTACATCGTATCAAAACATCCAATGTGAAACGCCTCTTCTCTTTGCATATGGTTTATATAGGATTGAAAAAAGTCAAGAGCCGTGCCATCGCTACTTCTGTGTGAATTGGGTGATCTTATTACTAAGATTATAAGATCAATGTAATCTCTTGAAACACAGCGTCCTTATAGACAGATATTCACGTTTCATTTGTCATTGGAAAGAGAATTTAATTCTTCAGGGTGATTGCTTTTTAATTTTTAGATTTCTGATTTGTAGCAAAAATAAACTAATTAAAATTTGAACACTTTTTTAAAATAAATAAATATTTTAATTTTGAGAAGCAACTTTTTTGCAAGAAAATTCAATTTAAACTGTAGAGTGTAGGTAGACGTGATGTCTATGTAGACATAGCGTCCTTATGGACAGGTATTCACGTTTCATTTGTCATTGGAAAGAGAATTTAATTCTTCAGGGTGATTGCTTTTTAATTTTTAGATTTCTGATTTGTAGCAAAAATAAACTAATTAAAATTTGAACACTTTTTTAAAATAAATAAATATTTTAATTTTGAGAAGCAACTTTTTTGCAAGAAAATTCAATTTAAACTGTAGAGTGTAGGTAGACGTGATGTCTATGTAGACATAGCGTCCTTATGGACAGGTATTCACGTTTCATTTGTCATTGGAAAGAGAATTTAATTCTTCAGGGTGATTGCTTTTTAATTTTTAGATTTTTGAATTGAAGCAAAAATAAACTACTTGAAGTTTGAATTCAATTTTGAGAAAGCAACTTTTTGCAAGAAAATTCAATTTAAACTGTAGAGTGTAGACGTGATGTGTGTTGCATGATTTGACTGTTTCCACATTGATCTGATGTGACTGTCCCTACTACTAATGACTACTGAACACTCTCAAGGCAGAATAAAGTCAGGGCTTTTATGACAAAGGAGATACTTTATTCTTCAATGTTGTTTTCAATCACGAACTGCTTATTATTAAATCACTTTTTGCTATTAGAAAAAACGACTAGCAGTCAGATATTTTACAATAAATGAATTAATCACTCACTTTGACAACGAGATCTTTCGGCAGGTCCGCCATCTTCTTGGTTGTCAAGAAGCCTAGGTTGTCAAGATAGAGAAGCCTAAACCTGAAGCGTAAACCAGTGGTTGTTAAGCCTTGAAACTGGTGGGATTCGATCCCATGGTTGTTCCAACAACAGTTGATCAGAGTATTTAATAAAGCCCTATTCAATTGCGCTATCAGTGGTTGTTTCTATTCATCTGCAGTGGTTGTTTAACGCTGTTCGGTACAGTTTTTTTTAATTCAAATTGGATAATCTTTTTCAATATAATTGTTAAGATCATTATAAGAGTGAGAAAAAGTGGCAACTGAAATTTTTAAGTAGTCTCATAAGCGAGTTATGTGTTGTTGAAAGTGCTAACTCCGTTCCAGATCATAAACGGTTTCGAATTTTCCATTGGATTTTTTTAATACATTCAGTATATCATTGACTTTGTTCTAATATGCGTTTTTTCGCGATTTATGCCAAAATAAACAAGTTATTGAATTTACAAAAAATGTTACTTTTTTATTTATGAACGATATGGAGAATAAAATGTTTTAGTTTGGAAAGATACTTTTTTTGAATTTCTAAGAGAAGTTTTGTTAATATAGTCGAAACCGTTTATGATCTGGAAAGAAAACGGAGTTAGCACTTCAACGACCCATAACTCCCATAACTCGCTTATTAGACCACTTGAAAATTCCAGTTGCCACTTTTTCCCACTCTTATACAATCTTATTGAAGAAGATTATCCAATTTAAGAAAAAAGTGTACCAAACAGCCTTAAATATCATGGATTTTTCAAAAATGGTCAATAATTTAAACCGCTCAAATTCTCAGGAATGATAGTACTCAACGAGAGGAACAATACTATGTCATCACATTGGTGAAATTCACTCCTATTCTTGAGTTATAAGCACTTGAAGATGAGTGATTTCTCTGATCTGAGAGTGGAGGGAAGATTTTATGTTTCAGTGAATAACTCACTCTGTATGGTAGCGAAACGTCTCATATTATAGCACGACACTTAGGTTAACCTCAATCCATAGTCCGAATATCAACCAAATCTGGGAGATTTGCATTTCTTATGAAATCCATGAATTGGCGAAATGCACTCCTATTATGAGACGAAACGTCACATGGCTAGTGCAATACCGATTGCTGGATAAACAGAAAGAATTTGCAGTACTCTATTCCTACATCATTGAATTATATTCTTTGAATGAAGCACCTATAGAAGTCATTATCATGTGTACTCAATTCAGTTATATAAAATATCATAGTAGCAGGACACTTGTTCGGTCAACCAGCATTTATTTATTTGAATAAAACTAGATTATTGCTCTTAATAGGTGAGGGATTTTATTACATATCTAATTTCTGATATTTTATTATATTTTAAAGACTGGCACCAACAAAAACAGCAACAGTTTTTTAACAAAACCTGAATCGGTAGTTAGTGATGGTTCAGGCACGAGAATAAGCAGAATGGCTAGTAGCGGGATTTATTATACCTATGTAGGACCTATTATATACATATAGCTGGACCTATTTTTTATAGGTCCTGCGAGGACCTCTATAGGATGTCCTACTTTTTAGTTGCGAGTACGTATGGTTGGCAGTCCTGTCAGCTAGTGCAATACCGATTGCTGAATAAACAGAAAGAATTTGCAGTACCTACTCTATTCTTACCTCATTGAATTATTTGAATCATATTCTTTGAATGGAGCACCTATAGAAGCCATTATCATATGTACTCAATTCAGTTATATAAAATATCATAGTAGCCAGGTAGCCTATGTAAATGGAATGGAATTTAGTACTATAAAGGGAATGCCATGAAAAGCATGTAGCCATCTATTTTAGACATCTAACTGAATTGAGTAGCTACACGTAATAATGACTTACATAGGTGGTTCATTTACATACCTCATTCAATGAGGTAGGAGTAGAGTACTGCACATGCTTTCTGTTAGCAATAAAAAAACTGTGTTGAGGTTTTATGATTTCTTTATTTAATTATTCACTTCACATTTTATTCTTGAGTGAATCATGCAGCTGCTTTATTTCACACATGCACCGTTTTAACTGTTCAGATTTCGAGTGATTCAATAAGTCCTGCGGCAAGTCCCGTGCGCGTGTCTCCTCATATTTATCAATTCCAGTATGTTTCCTCTGTGTGTAGAATATTACAGGTTTTTTTTATAAATTATTGATATTGAACATAAAAATATGATAAATAGTATTTTTATTGAACAATCAATATTCAATTCTTATGAATATGAATATAAAAATAATATGATACTAGTTCAGTAGAATTAAATAGAGATTTATCCATTTTTCAGATTCCAATTCAAGTTAGAAATGTAGATACATTTAAAAATTAGTATTACACATTTTCTTGTAAACTGAATCAAGATGATACACTAAAAATCGATTCTAATGTTGGGCTCTAGAATAATTTTGTGAACGTCGAGTTTTTTACAAATAGTTTTCGTGACTTACAAATAGTTTCGGGCAAATAGTACTAATGAATAATACTGTATATGATACAATCCAACCAATCAGATATCAATTTCTTCAATGCCTACATAATTTATAACTGTTTATTAATTCTACAATTTTCTATTCTTTCTCACGAGGTAAGATGAAAAGTCTAAGGCCCGGTTGCACAAAAGCCGGTTAAATTCTAACGTGAAATTAATTTCACAAGAACCAATCAGAGAAGGCGTTTTTGAAAAGACGGCTTCTCTGATTGGTTCTCGTGGAATTAATCACAGTTAAAATTTAACCGGCTTTTGTACAACAGGCACTAAGATTATTAATGAAACTATACAGGATTGTGGAGAATGAAACTATGGAGAATGGATTATTCAAAATATATAATGAACTAGCAGGTAACCCGTGCTCCGCAATGGTCTAATTAAAAACTTGAACTAGGTAGAAATCTTGAATAATCTAAAATAGGCCTATAACCATCCTCGTTAAATTTAGAATTCAGTCAGTAAATCAAGAAAAATTCAGTCCTGTAGTTCAAACTTCAGTCGTATGTGAATTTCCTATCCCGTAAGTGTGTGTAAGCCAATTCTTCGCTCAATTATAGATTGATTAGATAGATAGATGTATTATAGATTAGATACTTTTCAAAAAAAATTCTATTCTCTTAATATGTTAATTTATGATAATATATAATTAGTTGTACAACTAAGAACTTGGAAAACAATAATAACTACTTAGGCCTATTCATTTATTTATTCATATACAAATACAATTCAGGTAAAAACAACAGGCATTCGCCCAAAACTGCTCTGAACCTTAATTTGGAATACACAGTCTCTAGAGGTTATGTAAAAATGATGACTTAATTCACACACTATTTTGAGTCTAAAAAAATGCATCTACTACAATTTTGAATCAGATTAATTGATTGCAAAATACAAATCCAAACAAAATATTCTTCCTTCACAATCACCAAAAATATTAAAAATTTCACATAAATCCACAATTATTATAACTTTAGGCTACCGTATTACTGTAACTTTTTATTTGTAACTTCTTTGATTGGATATGACTTTTACTCTTCAATATTATTATATTCATTTAAAGATAACATTTTTTATGAATAATAATAGTATTGTATACTAGGTATCGGATGTTCCGGATCTTCGAAGATCCGGAGCTTTATAAGAAATGCTGAACATGCTAATTTATTGTAAATTGAGCCATCTAACTCTCTCACCTCATTAAAGGAAGCTCTTTTATAAATTTCTTTAATTTTCCAATATCTGTCTAGTGCTGGCCTGTAAGTAAATAAAAGCGGAACAGTTCAGTATATATGAGGTAAGCCTAATTACTGTAAGTAAGCCTAAAAAGTACACATTAATATTAGGCATATTCACGGTTTTTCTAAAATGTACCGTATTTTTTGTTTGTAAGCGTACACTATTTGGGTGTTAAGTACCTAATATTTCATTTGTAGGACATTAGCAATCTATTAAATAGATGCGGTAAAGTTGCAGACAAATAAATTAAATCCAATATTGGTACAATGCATTGGATAAGTGGGCCTAAATAAAATACCTACAATAGCCTATAGAATTTTACTCTTCAAATTTGAACTTTTAACAATATTTTGAATGGTATTTTTCTTTAATAATGATTCAAATTAATATTAAACCAAAAAATCTGGTGTGGCGCACTCACACAACTTTCCTTGCCGTTATGAAAGTTGATCACCTGACGCCAGTGTTCATGGGCATCTCAGTCTACTTAAAAACAAAGATGTGAGCCAGCTGGTGACAGGACGATAACGCTGGAGACATACGAGGTCTGCTATCTCTACATAGTGAATGATTTATAATGAATCAACAGTTGCCAACACTTTGCAATTGAATAATCAAATTTTCTCGAATTTCAAGCTTATTTTTGATTTTAGGTGAAAATGTTACTGAAAATCAATTGTAGAGATTTTCATGCTCAATATCTTCCACTTGATTTTTTGTTTAAATTGTATCTGAAGCCTGATAATTGGGAATCTAAAATCAAACTTTGCATAGATGGGGAGGAGCTCCTGAAATTTTTACAGATATGGGACTTGTGACAGTTGATAGAGCTTATCAATGACTATTTTAGGTATGAATTTAATCAAATTCGTTGGAGCCGTTTGAGAAAATCGCGAAAACCCTGTTTTTGACAACATTCTCTCCATTTTAGCCGCCATCTTGAATTGCATTTGATCGAAATTGTTCGTGTCGGATCCTTATATTGTAAGGACCTTAAGTTCCAAACTTCAAGTCATTCCGTTAATTGGGAGATAAGATATCGTGTACACAGACGCACATACACTCATACAGACCAATACCCAAAAACCTTTTTTTTGGACTCAGGGGACCTTGAATCGTATAGGAATTTAGAAATTGGGGTACCTTAATTTTTTTTCGGAAAGCAATACTTTCCTTACCTATGGTAATAGGGCAAGGAAAGTAAAATTTTCCCATTCAATTATTATTATTATTGGTATTATTAGGTAATTCACAAAAATAATAAATAGTAAGGCTAAGAGAACTGAACCTTGTGTTAATCCTCTGTTCCAATTGTTAGAAAAGAGCTATGTGTGTATTATTTACTTTCATACATTTTGGGTACCTAATTTATGTACATTCTAGTACTTACACTGATACTAATGAAGATCCAATAGAACTGCATTCTTGAAAATTATCTTCCATCGATTTCGTCCTCAACTTTTTCTGTTTACGTAAAATACAAGAGCATAATTTTGAATTTATCAATGCTTCATCTTCAAAATTATACATAAACTCAGCCCATACTTTTTCCAAATTACAAGGATTATTTGCAGTTTCAAAAACTCCTTTTTCTATAGGCCTAGGTGAACTAATTGTATCGAGAATATTCCAGTCATCACCATTTAAATACCTATTTTGTTGAAGTAGCATCCCATTTTCATTTTCTGAATACACTTCTCTTTTCTTTAGTTTCAGGGGTGTCAAAAAAGGACATTTATAGCTTTTTTCTTGACATGAATATGTAATTAAAGCTTCGTCACTCTCGATCAATATTATTTGTTTAAGCTCCTTCTCATCAGTTGATAAACATTTTTTAGAATTATAGCTGTTTTCAAATTCTTTCTGGCATATTTTGAAGCCAAAAGATGGTTTATTACGCTTATTTTTTATAAGTGCAAGAGATTTCGTTTCTTGCAATGCGATTTCTATATTATGACTGGTATTAATTGATTTGCTAACTACAAAGGGTGCATACTTTTTATCGGTAATACTTGTAAGAACGGTTTTCTTGCTCAGCCTCACCATCTCGGAAAGATTTTAATTTTCCAACTCTCGTTGAGTGTAAATTAATTAAGAGTAATTTTTAGTCTTATCTACTCTGTTCAATATCTATTCAATTGAGTTTTTTCTTGGAATATAAATAGTACAAATAACATTTGGCACATTCAACATCGGAGAAACCTTTGACCACGATTTGTGAACGTTTTTTTATTTGGTTGAAGCATAAGAAGAAACTTTAGGATATTAATTCACTTCAAGGTAGATAAACACATTCATCCACTTTTTATTGATACTATCATTTTCTATAACAGATATTGATGTGTTTGTGTGGTAATGCTACACCTTGGGAGATAAATATTGATGGAAAATTTTGATAAGCTGAATCATGGTACCTAGAATACAGGTATACATTATTGAGCTGAATGATGGATGTTTTATTTTAAATTAGAGTGCAAAATTCTATATATTCAATTCTTTGAACATAATAATATGCTAATGTAATTAATTATAAATTGCTAGAGCATTTGTGTTACATTTAACACATTGATAAAGTTGAAATTTTTAAAATTGATTTTGTCCAATTCAGAATAACCATAGAGAAAAGTTAGCATACGCTTATATTTATTTTATAATATAAATATGGAATCAGAGAGTCTAGAACAATTGAACCTTATAGAGAAAAGACAGCATAATGCTATATTTTCTTCGAGATTGAACATTGTTACTCAAATGATGCTAACATTTCAAAGAGAAATAATTTGCAAAAAATTATAGCTGATGTAATTCATTTTTATAATTTAATTTTTTCATTGGAATTCCAAATGTCAGGAACTGTAGAGCTTTCTAAATCAAATTTCCAACATACATCAATTTGTTTCTGACCATTTCAAAACACTCAATCACTTCAAGTTTCAGTTCAAATGTTAATGATTTACGCTTTGCCATAATGTAGATGATCACAGAACAAAACTAACAACAGTAGAAAAATAAACGGTAAGAGAATTCACATGTCAGTCTACTAACAATGTCCAGTTCACAAAACATAACTGTCTTCCCAGTTGAGGATTCCCTTTGACATGATTTTTTTCAACTTGAATGCTGTCTTCAATTAATTGTTCGTTTGGTTTCCTAGTGAAAAACCTAGATGAAAAATTCAAAGTATTTTTTTTATTCGGAATTTTATTTTTGATGAATTTAAAATAGCAATACAAAAAAATAAGAAATTCTTATGGTTCTAGATGAATGGAAATGGGAAATTGTAATGGAAACCAAAAAATCTAAACTTTATCTTTATTACTATACAAAATATAAAAATAAAATATTCCTCTATTGGAACATGAGTATTGTAATAATGATTAAAATGTACAGTGGAGTTCAGTGATAACACTCTACTACAGTGAAATTGCAATTATGAAACTGAATCATGTTTACGTCATGGAAATTATTAATTTTTTATGAAAAAAACATTTTTTGATAGTGTATTTACAAAACTTATTGATGATTTTCTCTCGGATAAAAAATAACTCACAATAGAATCTTAAACTCATTTAATTTTTACATTTACTATAGTTTAAACTATGATAGCCTACAAAAAGATTAAAATATGGCAAGAGAAATTATCCATGCAAATACCAATCACAGAAATATATGATATACTATTATATTCATCATGATGAATACACGTTATACGTATACATTCAAATACTCATTTACAATAGATTTTAAGATCTTCTACTAAATTGAAGTGACATAAGTTAGTTATAAAGTAAGTAACCATAATAAATATTTTGACAAACCATTTCATTAAGAGTTGATGCAGTCTATTTTTAATCCTACACAAACATTTTCTTCTTGAAGCATTACCCTATAATAATATTTCAACAGTTGTCATTTGCTGCTTATGTAATATATAGTCAATATCTGACCTAAAATATAATTTTTATAAAAATAATTATTTTATTCAAAAATAAATAAGTCATTACCGATCGTAATAAATAAGAATTGAGTGTTAGTTTCATTTGAAGCTGCTAAAAAACATTTTCTCAAAATCTAATAGAATTAGTAGTCCTTAGAGGAAAACTACTTCAATTTAAGGCTGACGCATTAAAAAACTACATAAAAATTAAACTATGAGAGATAAATGGATGTAAATATATATGTAGGGGTATTTCAGAGTTAAAAAATACTGGTTAGTCTAAATGTATTAAAAATAGCAATATAATAATAGTAAGGAAAAGTGTAAAATAAAAAAATGATAATACATTTGAGAATAAAATTAAATCATAAAAATTTGAAAAACAAGGAACAATTCATTATAATATTATTTTATGGTATGAATCATACTTTGAGTAAGGAATACTTATGTAACTATGCATAGGCCTACCAACTATGAAAATAATATTTATCAATATCTTTTACATTGGATACAAGTTTATTGCTCATTTAAATACATCACTTATGACTAATAGAATATGAACATAATATTTCGATGCATGAATTTTTAGTTTTCTCTTACAGTTACTAATCACATGAGCTACCTTGAAAGCAGAGTAGCGTAATAAATACAGTCATAAATAATGACACAACCTTGTAGTGGACATTTCAATTTGATAGCAGCCGATCGCACTTGTGATGACAGGTAGGAGAATACGTAACTTGTGCGGTAACGTATTCACCGCATTCATATGATAATTCTGCCCTCAACTAAGTTTCGGGCAGAAACAATCATACTCATGCGGTGAATTAGCGTTACCGGACTTGTGACGAAAAGTATTATTGTGCAATTGGTAGTATTTACTGTGGATTAGGCTGATAGTTATAGCCTGGATACTGTTGCTGCTGCGGGGGTCCTTGCTGACCCCCTGGGCCGGCGCCTTGGGGAGGGGGAGGCCGTGAGTACTGTGGGTAGGAGGCAGGGCCCTGGCCAGGGCCGGGCGGGTACGACTGGGCGTAGGCCTGAGGGTAGTTCTGCGAGTACTGCTGGGCGGGCGAGTAGGCCTGCGATGACACAGCGGTCGGCGCCGGGCCGTAGCCGCCGGGGCCTTGCGGCGGGAAGCCGCCGGCATTGGGAGGTGTCTGACTGTTGGCCGGCGCAGGTGGCGGGTAGTTTTGCGGCGCACTGGTCGGCGGGTAGGTCTGAGTGGACGCAGACGGCGCCGCTGTTGTCTGCGAGTAGGCGCTCTGTGGGTTGGGCGAAGCGGCCGACGCCGGTCCCCCGTACCCCGCTGGTCCTGCTTGGCTGTTGAACCCGCCTTGCTGGCCCTGTTGCGACGGCGGTGGCCCTCCCGGCCCCCCTGGCGGCGGTGGATAGCTGCCCGGTTGCTGCTGCTGTTGCTGTGGCGGGGGTCCACCTCCACCACCCCCATATCCTCCTGGATAATTGTTTCCTCCAGGATTGTTATAATTACCTGAAACAGAAATTACATTTTCATAGGATAAGAAACAAAATTATTGGAAATAACATGGCAATCAAATTTATTAGACAATATAATCTAAAATCTCATCATCTACATGGCAACTCAAAAATTTTAAGCGAATTAGTTTGAATTATTAAAAAAACTAAGGTATGATAAATGAATATATAATTATTCCATTATTAATATAGACATGAAGAAGGGTTGAGCTTACAATATAGCCCATATATTGTAGTTCTGATTTTTAAATATATTGTTTAGATACATAAGAGAAGTAAGAGAAGACCAGAACCAATTTTTCATGCAAAATTTCTTTGTCCTGACTACAGAGTGCCCCAAAAACATCGTATTTTCGGTTCATTTTCCAGTTTTTGATACAGAAATACACAGCTATGAATATAAAAGAAGGCCATTTTTTGTGTGTGGAAATATGGGTTAAAGTACACTCAACAATGAATTTCCCATTTTTACAACGAGTTTAACTTATGATTTACGAACATTTTACGAGATCTCAATGTGAGGAGAATGAAGGTAGTGATTATGGTTGAAGCTAAAAATGAGGTGTTTTTCGAAGTAGAAGCATTGTTATCAGGTGTACCTGGAAATCTACATGAGATAGAGCGCTCTACCTGGTCACAGGTTGTAGAGCACAGAATTACGACCAGAAGATTTTGAATTATAATTTTAAATGTAGACATTAGGAAGATATTGTTGATTAAAAACTGAAATTCATTAAAATTGATTTTTCTCAATGAGTATGATCTGGCCCCTGGTGCACCGGGGCAGACGAACCGCGGTCCATGGGAGCTTTTGACAGTTCATAAATCGGTCGCCATCTTTGATTATCCTGCACCGGTGCAGAATTCATGAACCGGTCGCAAACATATGATCCACAAAAGGCTAACCAGAACCGGAGAGCTCCTATTGGTCGAAAGTTTTAGGAGCGTCATATGAACATCTGAAGTGAATAGTCGATGCCCTCGAAAAAGGTAAAAGTTGAAATAGAGGAGCAAAGCAAGTACGAGGCACTTTATTCTTTTGAAAATATATTATATCCCATTATAGAGAACGAGGAAGTCCATTCATTATTGGCAGGTAAGTTTATTATTTGTATTATATTATCAACAATTAACTTAGTTTGGTATGATTATTTTATTAAAAATGTTATGTATGTGCTCATTACACAATCTATCCAAAAATGCCTTGACGTTGATTGGGAAATTGTAAATATTAACGCTTTGTTAATATTCCATAAGGACATGAACATAAAATAAATTTATTTGTTCACACTAATTTATTGTAGAATAGAAGAGAGCATAAGCATGTTTGTGTTTTGAAAGATATAACCTACATTTGTGGTGAAACCAAACAAGCTCCAGTGTTTACACAGAATAAATAGATTTCAAAAGTGCGCGCCAAACGGCAAGAATCGGTTCATGTCAACCTTCCCATGGGAACACTAGCGGTGCACCATTAAAAGCTGGTTTGGCAGCCATATTGTGGTGCACCAGGGGCAGTGGATCTTGTCCTCCCAGAACGTACAAATTTTTGAAAAATTGTAACTCAGAAATAATTGAAGATAGAGCGTTCCGAATGATCTCATTCTATTCAGAATTTCATAATCTGGAAAAAGGCAGTAGTGAATTTTTCAGTCCGATGGCTGGATTTGGCGAAAATAGCTGAGGACTGAAAAATGAACCGAAAATCCGAGGTTTTTGAACCTCGAAAATTTTGTATGAGAAAATTGGTTCTGGACTTCTCTTATGTATCCAAACGATATATAAAAAAATCAGAACTACAATACAATATCAAGCACCGATGTAGGCTATTATTATAATGACTGGACTGATGTAGAAATTTCAAAATATTCTTTTCCTACAGTTACCTTAAAAAGTGACCATTCCTGCACTGATTACAGAACGCAAAGAATCACTTTTCCGCTCTAGTGCGCAAAGTATTACTTTGCGTACTCTTAATATTTCGCTTATTATCTTGAAGTCATCCCAATCAGCTGTTGACATTATTCGCGTGTATTTTGAATGCGAATTTGTTCTATCTATATTTTTTCTGATTTTCAAATAAATGAAAATGAGAAATCATTAAATTATACATTTTGAATATTATTAATTATTATTCATTATTTCAAATAATATTTTTTCCATTCATAAATTGATTGATTGAAAAATTATTTAGAAATTAAGATTTACTCAAAATTATTAAAATTTTCAAATTAATTGGATTAATTTTATTTCTAATTTGAATAAATTATCGATTATTAATTTTCAATTGGATTATCAAGTTAAAAATAAATTAAAGTTGTTATTAATAACAAAATTATACAGACAAACATTTAATGGATTTCAGCCATAATTTTACCCATAAACAACCACTTCTCATATTCAATTGTAACTGTAGGGAAAATTTAATGTGAAATACGTGCGCAAAGTTCCTCTGCTGCACTCAAGAAACCATTCCGCCCTCGCCTACGGCTCGTGCGTAAACGTTTCTTTCGATTCAGCAAACTGTCACTTTGCGCACTAGTTGCACAAATAACTAACTATTGTGTTTCTTTGCATCTTCTTGCTAGATCTAGTTGATAATAGACAACGTAAATTCAATGAATAAGTACAGAAATTGTACTTAAAACGTTATATTGTGGCTTTATTCTTACTTATTTTATATTTTTAGGTTTCAATTATTTATCTATTTTATTTTAGTATTTTTCTCTCCTTAATGCAAGCTCTCGACCAGACATTAGTCTTGTGAGTTTCAAGTTCTTTACGTACGGTTAATAATTTTATTTTTGGTAATAATATTTACGAATTTGTAGAAAGATATAATAAATTTGAATGGGTTCAACCAAGAATAATGTACATGGAAATTAAAGAAAATGTCACAATCTCAATAAAAATTATGTGAAAGTTATGAACACACGATTATAATAATTATTATCTATTACGAACACAATGAAACCTATTTGCAGTTGAAGACATGAAAACAGTGAAAATAGAGAGTAGAAGAGAGTTTACCTGGCTGATTGGGTTGATTGGGTGCAGGCCCCGGGTAGCCACCCGGTCCAGGCTGGTTGTAGGCGTTGGCGTTGGGAGGGGGGCCGTAGGGAGAGCCCTGCTGGCCACCGGGAGGCCCTGGTGGATAGCCGGGGCCCGGGTAGTTGGAAGGAGGCGGCTGTTGCTGCTGTGGGGGCGGCTGCTGCTGCTGCTGTTGTTGCTGCTGCTGCGGGGGCGGTTGTTGCTGCTGCTGTGGGGGCGGCGGCTGCTGCTGTTGGGGGTGTTGGGGAGGTTGTTGTTGAGGTGGGGGCGGTTGCTGCTGTGGCTGAGGGGCCTGCTGTGATGGTGGCTGTGGGGGCTGACCTTGCGGTTGTTGCGGGGGCGGCTGTTGTTGTGATTGGGGTGGCTGCTGCTGTTGGGCCACATTGGGAGGCGGTGGCCCACCACCACCCATCGGTCCATACGGCCCCCCTTGTGGTCCATAGGGACTCCCCTGCTGAGGCGGCGGGGGTGGCTGGCCTTGGTTGGGTGGACCTCCGTAGCCACCTGGTTGGTTGCTCTGTGGATATCCTCCTGGCCCACCTGCCTGTGATGGATATGTCTGCAACAAACACACATTTCCCATTCAACCCAATAATAATTCAGCATTTCCTAGTAACCATAGTTGAAGAACATTACAATCGGAGAGGATTTTACACCACATTTATTCAATTTGCTATTATTTTGCACTACAGATCCTGAATTTGAATATTTTGTGATATTATGTTTGTTGTTATAGCTATTGCATGATGTAATCTTGCATATTGTATGTGTGTGTGTGTGTGTAAAATCAAGGTCTATAAAAACCGGTCATGTCACCAATGCTAATTTGGTCATATTGAGTGTAATCGGGAGTTTATCTGGTCATAAGCTCAGACTAAAATCAAGTTAACAAACTTCTGCGATCTAATCAGTTGAATGCCGGCCAGGGTTGTGGTCCGAGTGGTCTGACGCGTTGCAAATTCAGTCTGGTGGTGTGTCATATAATCCCGCCCAGGATTTGATCTCATATCCATGCATCATATCACGGTATGTGGATTATTCACAAAAAAATAAAAATAAAGTAACCAGGTACTCCCATTGGACAGGAGAACAATTATTAAAAACAGTAGCACCACCAAATTTCATTGAAATACTTTCTAATTACTTTGCGATGATCTGAAGTTTGGTTCTTTCATTTTCATGATCATTCCTCTCATTAACAGGTTGGCTGCCGTGAGATACGCAGGCGCTCCTCAGCCAAGTATCACCCATAGGCCGTGAGGATCCATGCTTGATCCTCAGGCTGCGTTCTTTTCAATGCTTTCTTTATCGGTCAGGCCTGCTCAACATGTCCCGTTCATATTATGTGGCATGTAGATAATAGAATTGCCTTCTCACTGATTCAAACGCCATCTCTAGTATGTTGTCGACTATTGAAGTATGTTCTCAGTTTCAGCTGGTCACTCGGTTGTTTACAAAGAAAGATTACTGTGTTTTTTGAAGTTGATAGTTCAGAACACTTCAAAATTTGTTTTTATATAATTTATCAATGAAAATAATATCAATTTTGTTCAAAAAAGTAGTAATATTCATCAAATTCTAATCTAACTATGTAGGCATAAGTGATATCAATCAGTGAGTTATTTTAGGGGCTATTAATGGAGTTTGAGGTTAGTTTTGGAAAATCAACATCCTATCTATATTATTACTATCTTTACACTGATAAATGAATAATACATGCAATACAGATTACCTATTGGGAATGAGTACGTTATCTGTAGGCCATGAGGATAGCCGGTGATCCTCACCATTTTTTTCGAAAATTCGAGGTTTTATGAAGGTTTTGGTGCAATATCAAGAATATTCCTATATTTGGAGCAATGTACATTGTTTATCTCTTGCGGCCCAGGGGGGTGGTTTTCATTTTAACATTACGGCAGCCAACCTGTTAAACACACACATATCTAGCTAGGTCCAAGAGGATAAGGTGTGAGGCAATGTAGCTAGAATACATGTATTATAGGTACCTTGGTGTGAGGTATGAGGTGAGTTACCTGTGAAGATACTTGAGTTTGCCCAGGATACTGGCCCCCACCATATGGCTGCGGATAGCCTTGAGGTCCACGATACTGACCAGGTCCGCCACCTGATTGAGGCCCTACAAATCAATTCAATCAGAAAATTGTAAACCATCAGATTTTGTCAAGGGAAAAATATGAACTGATCAACTACAAGAAAACTAAGAGAATCTTAGCGATTAGTATTGACGTATGCAGTGTTTCAATACAAATTTTATGCCCAGTTTCACCAAGCTCGGTCAAAACATTTGAACATTGTAAAACTGGGTACGCTTTGTATGAGTGCACTGTAATTATCGATAGATGCTATCGCCGTAGAAATCATATGTTCCAGTGCACTCGTTGTGAAGCGTTCAAATGTTTAAAAGAGTCATTGTAAAAATAGGTAAATATTTATTTTCAAATGAATAATTATATTGATGATGTTCAGATAAATCCTTTTCTGCTGTGAAAAATAATCTATTACACAAATCGATGTAATTACTAAATTGAAAGAGGGCACGAGGTTGGAAACAATCCCATTTCAGATTGACAGTGCCTTCACACTATTTAACCCTAAAGAGACACACGGGGGTGTTTCACACTCCAGGGAGTTTTTCTTCTGTTCTGCAGTTGAAAATAACAAACAGATGGGAAATTTTGCCCAGTCTAAATTAGGTTTATAGCATTGTCAACTGCTCTCCACCACTCTCAGTCAGTAAAAGCATTCTTCTACAAGGTCACCAGCTCATCTTGTTCTTCGTTTGGGGTGTCTAACACCCTAGAGTGTCTTTTACGTAGGACTTTATCAAATACTTTTATTATAAAGATTTACTTGTATTGAGCACTATGAATGTGGTATGGTATGATTGATCAGAGTGGAATAAATGCTATGATTCTCTGTAACTTGAGGTTCGAAACAATAAAGTGAAGAGACGTGATTTTTTGATAAAGTTGTCATTGGCAATGATCAAAGCGATTCATTCAAACCAGATTAGGAGCTCTAACACTCAAGCGGAACATACGTACTTCTAAAATTAGTATAAGTATTGATAAGCAGTGCTTTACTTCCGATTTCTGTATGCACTTGGAACAAAAATGATTAAGAAATGATAAATTATGGGCTACTATAAGTACTTATTTTCTCTATATTTTTCAAAGAAACATGCAAAATGAAATTGGGGTGTTCAACACCCCAGTGTGTACTGTGTTAGCATGAAGTAAGTGTGTCTCTGTAGGGTTAAACTAATTTAATCTTAAAAAAACTTTATACAGTATATATCTATCTATCTTCATAAAAAACAATTATTTATAAAAGAATACGCTCAGAATAATCCTGAGTAATTTATAACAATGATTACGTCAAATTTCTATAAATCCACATGATGTGTGTGATATCTATTATTCTCAAAATACTTCCCATTCATGCCTAGTCCACACTATCGCCAAATCGCTGGTCTTGCCAACACTGCAATGCTATCATTTGTGGATGCTCGGCTGGCCACTCGCCTTCGTTTGACAAAAATCTGAGCGAAGTCAATCGAAGGCCAATGAAGGCGAGCGCTGGCAAAGCAGCCATCCACACGCTCGCGCTCGTCTTCATTTGTATGCATTGGACGATAATGTGGATGCGGCATTATATATCATTGAAATGTTTTCATTTTTACACTTTACATAAAATTATAAGAGTTGAGGGGGAAGTTGAGGCAATAGCACTATTAATAACACAATTTCTGTATATATTTATATATCTGGCTATTTTTATATGGATGGTTATTTATGTTCAACGGATCTCGAAAACGGCTCTAACGATTTTCACCAAATTTGGAACATAGTAGGTTTATGATACAAAAATTCGATTGCACTAGGTCTCATCCCTGGGAAAACTAGCTGAAAGACATGGAAAGGATAATTCATCCTTGGAAAAACAGATGATAATTTCGTCGTCTGTCGATAACAGAAGATACGTGTGTCTGTGTGGGAGATCAGCTGTGTAATCAATCAGCTTACCGTATCTCGCGAGAAATCTAGAAATTTTAATAGACTCGATCAAAATAATCTGATTTGTTGAAATGACAAATGGTATATCATAATATTCAAAGTTAATAATTATTTTACAGTTTCAAGTTATTTTGTTATTCAATTTGGTTTGTAAACAATCTAAATTAGAACTTTTCTGTTTTTAAATATTTGGACTGAAATTGAACCTGAATTCAAGTGTATAGAACATAACCTACTTTTTGGACCATTTATAGTGTATAAATCGAAATTTGGGGGAGAAATAGTTTTGGGCTGTGTCTGTTAGACCTTCCCCAATCATTTTGAAGAATTGTGTTCTGTTTATCAATAAATAAATAACGAGCGAAGCTCGGTGCCCCAATATTAGTGAGTGATGACAACTTGACACTGGAGGAGATAGTGAAAGCATTAATAATTGAAAACATAGTAAGACTACTGACGTTGTTGGGCCATGTTTTGCTGCACAGACGGCATCAGCTGCCCTCGATAACCAGTCTGTTGAGCAAAGTTGTTGACGCCTGGTGGACCCTGGTTGTTGGGAGGTCCTTCAGGGCCAACGGCAGGACCCCGGTCCCGGCCCAGGCCCGGGGCCCATCATTCCCATCTGGTGGCCAGCTATAGGCTGCGGAGGCTGAAACACATTCAACTTATACAATTAAGAAGCCATTCACTCGATGAAAGTTATTTCATTCTTTCAATCACGCGACTGGTCGTGTGATTGAGTAGGGCGCGACTACCGGAAGGCTAAATGAATGAATGGATTTATTTATTTGCCAAAAACAAATGAGATCGAAAAGAAGAAGAACTCGATATGTAGCTTGCTTAAAATAGACTTGTTTCTCCATCTCTAGACTTTGACTTATCATTGACAAATCTTCCTAAATCAAAAATGTCTTGTTTTCTCAGTAAATTGGATACAAATTACTTGGAAATATTGCTTAAAATAAATCATTTAATTGCTTAAACTAGACTTGTTCCTCTATCTCTAGACTTTGTTTGACTATTCATTGATAAATCTTCCTAAATAAAAAATGTCTTGTTTCTAAGTGTTTTCCCAGTAAATTGGACACAATAGTTAGATCTCAATTTACTTCATCAGTGATATTTCAATAGAACTAATAAAATGTGTAAAATAAGCAGCTTGTAGACAGGGAATGTAGAGTCGGAAAATTACTGATGGCCAGTGCTTGTCATTGATTCCATTAATTTCCAATCGAGTTAGACAGATGTTTGGTAAATGGAACCTGATGGTTCCTTGTAGAAGTAAAAGTTTCAATCACTTCCACTTAACATATTATTTACATTAATAATAGCTTTATAGTATATTCTTACCGGTAGAAGATTCTGCACATTTTGATTTGCATCCGCTATTGAAGTTAGATACACAAGATTTCTGTGTAATATATGTTGATATCTGAAAAATACAACATAATCTGTACAGTTGAATGCGAGAGCCAAGTCGATTTGAAAACGATTTTTCAATGTTTATTAATTTGAGTTTTTGTTGCACATGAATACACTCCACAAACTAAAACAGTTTTTTATAGGTAGAAAATTGGATTTCTGTAATCATAATAGACACTTAGCAAGTACAATGTTATAAAATCTTTTTTAGGAATAAACTTTTTTCATAACAGCAAGCGATGGTTTCTATTGTAAAAAATGCGCCTGAAAAACTTACTTGTTTGAAAGGTCCATAAAAAAGAAAGTAGGCTACTTTAAATATTGTTTAGATTCTTTATTCAAGAATATAGTATTCCAAACAATCTTCATCTGAGTAAAATGAGAGAGAAATGGATGATTAAATCTGGAAATAAAATGAGTGAAAAAAGCTCTAACGGCGTAGATTCATTGCTGTTCTTTTGAACAGAGCAACTGACGGGAGATTCATTGCTGTAGATTCATTGCTGTTCTTTTGAACAGGGCAACTTACGGGAGGAGGGGGGATTTGTATCTTGAGATGCGACTTCTCATAGTCAACAGGTTAAACTGGCGTACCGCTTGAATTTGTTTTATTTGTCTAATCCAAAAACCAATTTGCACATTAATTGATATGAATTCTATATAAGAAGAAATGTTCTCAAATAATGCATCTTAAATACTACCATTTAACTCAAGTTAATATGATAATAGTATTAAAATAAATTATTGCACACTTACTGTAAACATTCTTGACCCTTTCCTTTGCTCTGATACTCTTGAATAGTTTGAATTAGCTGACTGTTTTCATCAAGCATCTGAAAGTAATCAATATGAAATTATGATAGCTGTTCTATGAGTTAAATTACTTCAACATCGACTAATTTATGACTTATGAATTTAATTAATAGATTACTTTTTAATCTAAATCTGATCAATTTTCAGAAGGCACAACCGAATAATTATTTATCAAGATATGTAAAAAAATTATGTGAAAAATGTGCTTTACTTCCTCGATAAAAATTCAGGATTCATCAAGTTGAAACACAGTTTGCTTTGCTCCAACCCATGTAAACTCTCAATAAAAATTATATCTAATGTCTTTGCGGTATTAATTCCACAGAAATTAAATAGAAGGTAGGTAGTGTATTTGTTCTGTAAAATTAGTATATTTTGCAAACATGTTGGTTGGACTTGGATCTACAGGACACTTGGAGACTCAAGGCAGAGCTATATTCTCAACATTATAATTATAAATCGAGAGGATCTCACAAGCCAGGTATCTCTCAATTACAATCGTTTACTCTATCAGAAACCTTATCACATCAAGGTAGTTATATATGAACTCTTTCTTTTCAAGTGATTCAGTTACTGAGTATAGGCACCAATGTCGCAATGAATAGTGATTTCCGAAAATGTGGCTCATGCAAGATGGGAAAAATAAATGAATTAACAGTATATGATTAAAGTATAACTAAATTGAAAAATTGACAGTTCTATATAGTCCAGTCACTATATACATTGGTGCATGCAATTTATATTGTAGTTCTGATTTTTAAATATATTATTTGGGTACATAAGAGAAGTCCAGAACCAATTTCTTCATGCAAAATTTTCTTGTGCTGGATACAAGGTGGCCCAAAAACCTCGGATTTTCGGCTCAACTTCCAGTTTTCAGCTATTTCTGTAAATCTCGTAATCGGACAGAAAAATTTGCTTTCACCTTTTTTCTAGATTATAAAATTCTGAATAAAATGAGATAATTCGGAACTCTCTATCTCCAATGAGCACTGAGTTATGATTTTTCAAAAATGATTGAAATTTGAAGAAAAAATCAATTTTGATGATTTTTAGTTTTTGATCACCAATATCTTCCGATTGTTACCGTTTAGATGTATAATTCAAAATCCCTCTAGGAGTATTTTTGTGCTCTACAATCTGAGATCATGTATCGATATTTCGCTCTATCACATATGAATTTACAGGTACACCTGACAACAATGCTCCTTTTATTGTAAAAAACACCTACTTTCCAGCTTCAACCATCATCACCAACTACATTGCCCTCACATTGATATTTCGCACAATGACATAAGTTCAAGAGATTATGTTCTATGAGAATCACCCGTCAAATGCACTTCATTTCAGTATTTCCTAGTGTAGAGACGCGCTTAAGGATACCTCAAAGATCACAATTTCAAACACATATAACTTTTGACACTTTTGAAATTTTGCATGAAGAAATTGGTTCTGGACTTCTCTTATGTACCCAAATAATATATTAAAAAATCAGAACTACAAATAAATTGCAAGCACACCCTTTTTTATGTTTATATTGACTGGACTAATAAAGTATTAATGCATTCAATGTCGAGAAACATGAGAGAAAAACCACTCAAGCTCAGATTATATTAGCACATAAGAATGACTCTTTTGGCTTTACTTGAAAAATTGCAGAACTATCACAATCTTGCCTGTTTTATTAGAGTGCATCCAAAAAACAGGTATGCAGGAATTTTGAAAGCACTTGTCTGTTTGTTAAAGCTCCTGACATAGCAACCACCCAGGCAGTACGAAAGCTGATACCGGTAAGAGGATTTTGTTGACCACTGGAGGTTTCACTTAGTTTGATTTGAGTTATTATTATTTATTCCATTTCACAATTACAACATCAAATTAATGAGGGAAAATCAACAAGATAAACCCAAAACTGAGTTTTGCCAGACATTTGAATCAGCAACCTTCCTGCCCAATAAGAGTTTTACGGATTCACTATTAGGTCTCTTTGAGCCTATTGAAGTCGTAAGCTATGTTGAGGCAAATGATCGAATATTTAGAATGCAATAGCTTCCTTGGTAACATGCAGTATGGTTCTAGAAAAAGCAGGTCCATTCCATCAACTGAGCTCTCTCTTTCTCAGAGAATACAGAGGGTAAAAGAGGCTTTTGAAGATCAGAGATCAATTGCGTTGGTATTGACCGAAATCTCCAAGGCAATTGATTTTGTGTCTTGTTGAGAAAGCTGACTAGATATGGATTCAAGGGAAGAGCATGAAAGATGGTTGCTGACTACCTCAAGGATAGAGGACAGGTGGGCGCCACATCAAAAGCAGAAAATGTAAAGCATGTGGCACCCCAAGGCTCAGTACTTAGCCCGCTGCTGTTCTCGTTGAATATCAATGAATTGCACCTGAATAGGTTACTTTTTACTTATGACAACACCATTATTAATCAGGAAAAACGGCCTCATGACGCTAATTTCAAATATCAAATGCTCTCCATTTAAACTAAAGTTAAATAAGACACAGAAGATTCTGTACTCTTAGCAGTACAAAGATTCTTGTTTCTTAGCCTGCCACCTTACTAGGTTCAAGAATTTATATGAAATTTTCATGGGAGGCACTTATCAACTAGGTTTGCAAGAGAATCTCACATGGAACTCGAGGGCAGGTGAACTAGAAAGAGCATCCCTGTTGCCTATAACTTAAAGAATCAAGGACAGTTTGGCTGTGTGAATGTTCATCTGCCTGCCAAACTTAGAACGCGCCCAGCAAATGTGTTCAAGAACTCATTGGAGGAGCTTCTTCGTTGGAATATTTTAATGGAAACTTTGATTGGATATGATGCTGCCTACAGTATAACTTACCTCATGCATTATATTTTGTAGGGTAACTACTTGACTCGAGTACCCTTGTACCTAGGGAAGCCTGGCCTTGGATTTATACTAATTCTTTACTAGCAATTCTCATGATGAATGATATTCGATCATATTAGTTGATAAAACAGTTGTTTATGTAGTGATTATCATGTGAATGTGTACATAACTTACTTCTTGTGTTAGATGTCAGATAAAAATATTAGGCCTAGGCCTACATACTAAAAATCAATTTTTTGCTCATCTCTACAACTATTTTGAAACTTGATCTCAAGTCACAGCATGTCTTATGAGATTACTCATTTAATAATAAGATAAGTAATGGATTTGGGCTAATTCAACTATAGTTTTGAACTCAATCATTCAACTTAGAGGTTACACAATTAAGGTAACCTACTAATAATTTAATGACAGCTAAGTTAAAACGTACTTAATCTAAATTAAAACTTATAGACACTCAATACCTTTTGAATCTGTGCAGGACTAGGAGTTGGTCGTCCCCTTTGAACAAAAGCTACGGACATTTTTCTTGGTAAATTGTATAACCGGCTAAACGATGCGTTTCCGTAACTCAGAGCTCACGTCGTAAGATTAAATAGGAATAAAAATGAGACGTATTCAATAAATAATTACCACGTAAAGCACTGATTACTTTTTAACATTAGAATGGGAATTATAAAGATGCATTTAAAAGAAGTGCATTCTCATTTTCCGTTTTGTATTGTGAACTGGAACAAAAAAGATGTCGACAAACATTGAATTAATTCAGGTTTTAATTTGCATCAGCGTCAGTTCGACTGTCTCACTCTGTCTGCGTCTGAATCTGAAGAGTAGACGGAATCCGGAATGTTCAGAATTTGGTATTCCGTGTTCCGAATCGGGACCAAAAATAAAGTAGAAATAGTTGAACAATACGTTTTGAACAAATAAATAATACCATTAAAAAGTGAATTGAATAATTATTGATTATTCATATTATCTATAATTAATTAATTTCTATTTAGTTGAGACTGCTTATCTATGGAGAAATCTTGTTTACTTATTGACAACTTATAGTTGGTAGCCCTGCAAAGTTCTGGATTTCCATTTCCATTCTAATTCCCATTTTCCAAATAACGAAATAATTTTTAAGGTTAACTACTTATCTTTCGTAATCGTGAATGAATAGCAGTGTATTTTTTATTATACAAATTAATTTTATTTAAATTATTGAATAAGTTTATTTAAAAATGCCTATCAGTGGCTATGACACACATGATGATGGTCCGGGATTCGTTGGAATAAGATTCTGTCAAGAATGGTTAGTAGCTACAATACCTACTAGATTATTTTGATACTATAATGTAATATTGGTTGAGTTTCAGAATTAATATTAATAATAATTGCTGAATATAGTTTTGATTGACTTGAAACTTTATTTTATGATCTTGCAAATAACCATTTAAACTGCAAACTTTATTCGTATAATACCAAAATATTGTCAAAAGAAAAAAACTTAACCTCCCTAACCTACCCCTCCAACTTTAAAATAATATACTAAACTTTTAAGGCTCTGATGTATGATTTAATATTTTTATGTATCGCTTATTTTAATATCGATATCTATTAGGGACACCAAATAAGAAACTGTACCCAAGGTTACAAATGTGTAATTTGATTGCAGAAATGTACTCGTGTAATGATGTTTCACTACTAATGGTTGCTACTATTCGACTCTTAACTTTTAAAATTTATCATTACTGTTTTTAATCACAATCATTTTTCATGGTACGACCAAACTATCAATGTTTTATAAACATTGTAACTGTCACAAGAAAACTGCTGGATTTGTCTTGCACTGCAAACTAAGCCGGAGAAGTCAGTCATACACAGCAGGTAACGAGCCGTCTCTCCCGCATTTGCTTCCTGCTGCTCAAAATGAGCGGCCTGATGATTGAGAAGCTTTTTCTAATGTTGTACCACGGTCTCTTCCATTGCCACATTACCTCTTGATTGCTACTGTGGGATCACTCGGAAGGTGCTGCTGATGACCTGAAGCTGCATGGCAGCGCCCATCTTGCCAACTCCAAGCCCATGTTTGCTCGCTTTGGTGAACTGACGGTCATCAACCATTACATCCTCCTGTGCTTGGTGTATGCTAAGAGGATACAACATACTCTGTCTGCCCTTAGTGACATTCACTACGACTACACCAGGCACCCTGAGCTGTTCGATGTCTTCAGGAGACGCCTCTACCGATCGCAGTCCAATTATAGGCCAGAAATTCAATTAAGAAGCTGTCTCCTGTTGTGAAAACCTTTAATACCTTCTGCTTCATCCATTACCTTTACTTGTGTGTGGGATCAATGATGTCATGAAACTCAATTTCAATACACATAATTACACAACTAATCAGATGTCAGATAAAACAGTGACTACTTTTAATAAACATTCAAATCATCACTCATAAATTCATTCACATTATAATATGCCTTGTCACAAAGCAGATTCCTGACGGTTCTCTTGAAGGCGGCCTCATCCAACTGCTTCACACCAGGAGGCAGCTTGTTAAGGCTGTCTGGTACACTTTTTTATTGGTTAATCTTTTTCGATATAGTTGTTAAGATCATTAAAAGAGTGAGAAAAGGTGGCAACTGAAATTTTTAAGTAGTCTAATAGGCGAGTTATGAAAGCTATGGGTCGTTGAAGTGCTAACTTAGTTTTCTTTCCATATCATAAACGGTTGCAACTATATTAACAGAACTTCTCTTGAAAATTCAAAAAATGTATCTTTTCAAAACTTAAACATTTTATTCCCCATATCGTTCATAAATAATAAAGTAACATCTTTTGTAAATTCGATAACTTGTTTATTTCGGCATAAATCGCGAAAAAACGCATATTAGAACAAAGCCAATGATATACTGAATTTATTAAAAAAAAAAACTCCAATAGAAAATACGAAACTGTTTATGATCTGGAAAGAAAACAGAGTTCAACACTTCAACAACCCATAACTCGCTTATTAGACCACTCAAAAATTTCAGTTGCCACTTTTTGTCACTCTTTTAATGATCTTAACAATTGTACTGACAAAGATTATCCAATTTAAATAAAAAAGTTTACCGAACAGCCTTGAAGAATTTCAGTCCAAAAATTCTATAACTGGCCTGTGATCGGTGGAGACGTCTTCCGGGGACATCCAGCAGCTCACGGTGCCTGGTGTTGTGGTAGTGAATGTCACTCAGAGACAGTCAGAGTATGCTGTGTCCTCTTGACATATATTAAGCACTGAAGGATGCAATGGCTGAAGACCGTCGTCACACCAAGGCGAGCAAAGATGGGTTTACAGTGGGCGAATGGTCGCTGCCTGTTAAGATTCTCACATCCCTCTTTTGCAGCCTCAGGACATCAGCTGAATGACCCCACAGGAGCAATCCATAGATGACATGGCAATGGAAGAGAGCGTGATACATCATTACAAGATACTTCTCAGTCACCAGGCCCCTCATCTCGAGCAGCAGAAAGCAAATGCGGGAGAGTCGGCTGGTTACCTGCTGTATATGACTGTTCCAGCTGAATTTGCAGTCCAAGAGAAATACCAGCAGCTTCACTGGATTCTGAGTGTCACGTACTTGTCGTGGCAAGCTAAAGAAAATCCTTTGGTTTTTTTGACAATGAATATTATAGTGTACACGAATTTATGGATAATTGGAATTTTTATTAGAAGTAGTTACTGTTTGGATCACTACCATCTGAAAAGCTATGTTAAATTACGTGTTTTTAGTTTCATGACGCCATCGATCCCACAAGTGTGTGTAATGGATGAAGCAGAAGATATTAAAGTTATGCCTTTCGTTTTGTTACAGCAATAACATGTTATATCCTAAAGAAGACAAAGAGAATAAAGTATTATTATACGCTGTAAGTATTTGACCTACTTTTCTATTCATTCACTTTGTTTTTTTATATACTTTGTAGATTTTTTGTATTGTATCAAAATATACCTCCATTCATTTATACTTCTATTAATGAAGTTTCATTAAATGATTGCAAATCATTACTTAGAACTGGAGCTCAAATAATGACTTGCTCATTACAATTCAATATGAAGATCAATGAAAAATATTTTTTCCTCCACCTACTGTCTAAAGTACTTACTTTACTCCCTGAAACATAATACTGAAGTGGTACTAAAAAAGTGGTTGCTCTCGGTACTAAAAAACAGAAAAACTCCCTAAGGAGGAAAAGTGACTCCATTTAAATAACATGGGAAACATCTCTGTTATAAAAACTTACATTGTAATAGGTTAGAAGGTCTAAGCTCAGATGAGGAAGCATATAGAGTAGACATTAAACCAACTAAATTCAATACCTCAACCAGACATTTGATCAATATATGAAATTTATGTTTGTATGCTAAAATTATTACAAACTTCATATCACTATACTAAAAAAATTAAAATTTATTTTTATTCCATGTTATTCAAAATACGAAACTGTTTATGATCTGGAAAGAAAACAGAGTTCAACACTTCAACAACCCATAACTCGCTTATTAGACCACTCAAAAATTTCAGTTGCCACTTTTTGTCACTCTTTTAATGATCTTAACAATTGTACTGACAAAGATTATCCAATTTAAATAAAAAAGTTTACCGAACAGCCTTGAAGAATTTCAGTCCAAAAATTCTATAACTGGCCTGTGATCGGTGGAGACGTCTTCCGGGGACATCCAGCAGCTCACGGTGCCTGGTGTTGTGGTAGTGAATGTCACTCAGAGACAGTCAGAGTATGCTGTGTCCTCTTGACATATATTAAGCACTGAAGGATGCAATGGCTGAAGACCGTCGTCACACCAAGGCGAGCAAAGATGGGTTTACAGTGGGCGAATGGTCGCTGCCTGTTAAGATTCTCACATCCCTCTTTTGCAGCCTCAGGACATCAGCTGAATGACCCCACAGGAGCAATCCATAGATGACATGGCAATGGAAGAGAGCGTGATACATCATTACAAGATACTTCTCAGTCACCAGGCCCCCATCTCGAGCAGCAGAAATCTAATGCGGGAGAGTTGGCTGGTTACCTGCTGTATATGACTGTTCCAGCTGAATTTGCAGTCCAAGAGAAATACCAGCAGCTTCACTGGATTCTGAGTGTCATGTAGGTGTCGTGGCAAGCTACAGAAGTTCCTTTGTTCTTGACAATGCATATTATAGGTACACGAATTTATGGTTGATAATTGGAATTTTTATTAAAAGTAGTTACTGTTTGGATCACTACCATCTGAAAAGCTATGTTAAATTACGTGTTTTTAGTTTCATGACGCCATCGATCCCACAAGTGTGTGTAATGGATGAAGCAGAAGATATTAAAGTTATGCCTTTCGTTTTGTTACAGCAATAACATGTTATATCCTAAAGAAGACAAAGAGAATAAAGTATTATTATACGCTGTAAGTATTTGACCTACTTTTCTATTCATTCACTTTGTTTTTTTATATACTTTGTAGATTTTTGTATTGTATCAAAATATACCTCCATTCATTTATACTTCTATTAATGAAGTTTCATTAAATGATTGCAAATCATTACTTAGAACTGGAGCTCAAATAATGACTTATTCATTACAAATCAATATGAAGATGAATGAGAAATATTTTTTCCTCCACCTACTGTCTATAGTACTTACTTTACTCCCTGAAACATAATTCTGAAGTGGTACTAAAAAAGTGGTTGCTCTCGGTACTAAAAAACAGAAAAACTCCCTAAGGAGGAAAAGTGACTCCATTTAAATAACATGGGAAACATCTCTGTTATAAAAACTTACATTGTAATAGGTTAGAAGGTCTAAGCTCAGATGAGGAAGCATATAGAGTAGACATTAAACCAACTAAATTCAATACCTCAACCAGACATTTGATCAATATATGAAATTTATGTTTGTATGCTAAAATTATTACAAACTTCATATCACTATACTAAAAAAATTAAAATTTATTTTTATTCCATGTTATTCAAAATACCAGCCAACGAATATTCCTCATTAACTAATCAAATTTGAAATGGGAACTTCATCATAGCTGTAGTTGTGGCGGCCATTGCTGTTACAACTTTTGCCGACAGATAGCGCTGTCGGCGGAGAACTGTGATTACAAGCCAGCTGTTTCTGTTTACTTTTTAGATTATGGTGTAACACATTGTTTGGTCACGTACGTAAAACTTATTTTATTTGAAGTTTTTATAAAAATGTAGGTGGAGGAAAAATGTTGTGTATATCATGAGTGAAAAATGTTTCTTCCTCAGGAAGATTGTTGCCCTCGGCTTCGCCTCGGGCTTCAAACTTTTCCCTCAGGGATAAAAAAAGTACTTTTCACTCTAGATATACAAATAACTATTAATTATGCTAAATAACTATGCTTATAGTTCATTGCAAAACATTGTAATTTTTTAAAAGTAGAATACGTTGAGTTTTTGAAATTGTATCTTATATACTATCATTAGCTGAAGCATCCTCTAGCCTATAATTGAATCTTAATTCATAATTCTTAATTGATTTTTTTATTTCTCACAGCCAATTATTATTTAGTTCATAGACAGTTCACAAAGACAAGCTACACACTCGAAATTTAACTCTAAGTGACCAGCGGCAAAATCCATGATGTGTCTAATTGAAACGAGTACATATTGCATCAAAGCATAACATATATTTTGCATTTCATCAGAATATAATTCATTGAGGTTCTTCAAGGTACTCTAGACAAATTGTGTTTTATTTTACAGTGCCGTAATTGCGATTTCAAGCAACTTGCCGATAGTAACTGTATCTACGTCAATAAGATTATGCACGAAATTGAGTAAGTATCTCATATAATTTGAACAACCATAAATTTTCAATAGTTTTCATACGATTTCTTATGGTCAAACTTTTTATTTTTTCCATAGAACCTCATGAGCGTTAGGTTTAATAGGAGATGAATTGACCTTCATTTTTTGACAGGTGCTAAACCTTCTGTTTTTAGCACTGAATTACTGCAATCATATTATTATGGTGATATCATCGTATAAAATTTTATTCAAATCATATATTAATATTATTTTATTCATATATATATATATATATATATATATATATATATGTGTGTGTGTGTGTGTGTGTAATAATTATTTAATCGTATTATGTTAGATCATATTTTTGTAAAAAAAAACTACACGCATTGTTGGCTAATCCGATTTTGCTGTTCTGTTGGTAATCTAGCTATATACACTTTTCATCACCAACTTATTGTGACTCAAGTATTTTCATCCTGTTTGTATCATATTGCTCATTACAACTAAATCAAGAAACTACCATTCTAACCCTTCAACAATAATTAATATCACGATAATTTTAACTGTAAATTCTGTAAGTAAATTTAACAGTGTAATAAACTGATGAGTAAATTTAACTGTTACGTAAACATAAAGTTCACTGATATATGTATATTTAGGCTATATTTGAATTTAGATGTTTTGTATATGGTACCTTGTCAATCAGCCTCTTTGAGGTACTGAAACGTTTTTTCTATTCTATTCTTATATGAATTTTCATGTTTGTAATAATCAAAATTCAAATACTAATTAATAGATATTAAATAGTGTTAATTTCAGTGGTGGTTGAAAGATAATTAACGTTTTAAATTGCTGAGGGTATGTTACATTATCACAGTAATGGTGATGGTACCGTATTAAATCCATAGATGTGATGGATTGTAGGCTACCTTATTTCTGTATAATGTGAACAATTAATTTGATTGTTTGCAGTGAATTGACGCACATCGTATCAGATGTGATCTCAGATCCTACACTTCCAAGAACGGAAGAACATCCGTGTCCAAAATGCAATCATCGTGAAGCAGTGTTTTTCCAGGCCCAGACGCGGCGAGCTGAGGTAACAAACAGCTCAACATCAGTTATAGTTGTAACTACTTCTATTTCAGTCAACAACTAATTCAATTTTGAACTTTTCATTAAAACTTTATATTTGATTTCCTCGTTACATTGTTATAGAACAAATTTAAAAAATATTTGGCCGTATTTCCAGAAAAAGAAAAGATGAAATTCTCAAGCAAGAACTGTACACAGTTGTCGTTATAAATAAAAATATAAATCTGTGTACCCTTTTTCAATTATTTCGTCACGGAATAACTTAAAAAGGGTATTCAGATTTATATTTTTATTTATAATTATTCAAAAGTAGCCCTAAAGAAAAAAGACAGTTCTCGTTCTATTCTATTAATATATTCTATTCTACTGCTGTAGACCGACTGTAGCTTGGCACCAGCATAGTGGCTGAATCGTTATAATCGTCGCTTAGGAATTCCTCTGAATAAAACAAACTAGCAAATATTTTCAAGCTATCAAGCTTCTCAACAAATTAGATCTCTATTTTCTAATAGCTCGTTATTGTCAACAAATAAAATTAAAAATGCATGGTTTGGTATAATGGTTAGTTTTACAACTTGATTAAGTTTCTCTTCTTTCATGTTTGTAATTATCAAAATCCAAATACTAATTAATAGATCTTAAATAGTGTTAATTACAGTGGTGGTTGAAAGATAATTAAGGTTTTAAATTACTGATGGTTGGTTACATTATCACAGTGATGATACCGTATTAAAATCCATAGATGTGATGGATTGTAGGCTACCTTATTTCTGTATAATGTGAACAATTAATTTGATTGTTTGCAGTGAATTGACGCACATCGTATCAGATGTGATCTCAGATCCTACACTTCCAAGAACGGAAGAACATCCGTGTCCAAAATGCAATCATCGTGAAGCAGTGTTTTTCCAGGCCCAGACGCGGCGAGCTGAGGTAACAAACAGCTCAACATCAGTTATAGTTGTACAACTACTTCTATTTCAGTCAACAACTAATTCAATTTTGAACTTTTCATTAAAACTTTATATTTGATTTCCTCGTTACATTGTTATAGAACAAATTTAAAAAATATTTGGCCGTATTTCCAGAAAAAGAAAAGATGAAATTCTCAAGCAAGAACTGTACACAGTTGTCGTTATAAATAAAAATATAAATCTGTGTACCCTTTTTCAATTATTTCGTCACGGAATAACTTAAAAAGGGTATTCAGATTTATATTTTTATTTATAATTATTCAAAAGTAGCCCTAAAGAAAAAAGACAGTTCTCGTTCTATTCTATTAATATATTCTATTCTACTGCTGTAGACCGACTGTAGCTTGGCACCAGCATAGTGGCTGAATCGTTATAATCGTCGCTTAGGAATTCCTCTGAATAAAACAAACTAGCAAATATTTTTAAGCTATCAAGCTTCTCAACAAATTAGATCTCTATTTTCTAATAGCTCGTTATTGTCAACAAATAAAATTAAAAATGCATGGTTTGGTATAATGGTTAGTTTTACAACTTGATTAAGTTTCTCTTCTGTCATGTTTGTAATTATCAAAATCCAAATACTAATTAATAGATCTTAAATAGTGTTAATTACAGTGGTGGTTGAAAGATGATTAAGGTTTTAAATTACTGATGGTTGGTTACATTATCACAGTGATGATACCGTATTAAAATCCATAGATGTATTTTAATTTTCTATACTTTAATTCGTAGATAGAATTAGATACATGATAATAGATTCCTACTAGACTTTACGTAGACTTCTATCTCCGCGCGCTTGCTAGATTGTCAACTTGTCTACAATTCTGAAATTAAATTTTACATATGTTATAATAATTTATATGATTGCTAAATATTTGTTATTCAAATTGCAGGAAGAGATGAGGTTGTACTACGTGTGTACGAATCAGCACTGCACTCATCGCTGGACTGAATGAAGTGATTTCTTTATGATACTTATAATTTATTTCATTCACAACCCATCATGGTTCACATGTATCTCCCATTTTTAATTACTGTAATTAAGATTTTCCAAGTGAATAATAATTTCTCATTATTTTCCAAGTGGTTTGTCTTCTTACTATTGCCGCTTAAAATATAATATTTGTATGATAAATCCCAACTCAATATATAGAAAGATTTGCTAATTAATGAATTTCCACATGTATTAGCATTTTGTGAATTTTTCACTGCATATGATTTTTACTTTCCTTGCCCTATTACCATAGGTAAGGAAAGTATTGCTTTCCGAAAAAAATTAAGGTACCCCAATTTCTAAATTGTTTCAATGTCCCCTGAGTCCAAAAAAGTGGTTTTTGGGTATTGGTCTATATGTGTATGTGTGTGTATGTGTACACGATATCTCATCTCTCAATTAACGGAATGACTTAAAATTTGGAACTTAAGGTCCTTACACTATTAGGATCCGACACGAACAATTTCGATCAAATGCAATTCAAGATGGCGGCTAAAATGTTGTCAAAAACATGGTTTTTCGCGATTTTCTCTAAAATATCTCCAACGATTTTGATCAAATTTATACCTTAAATAGTCATTGATAAGCTATATCAATTGTTATTTTCCTGTCACTAGCTGGCTCAGATCTTTGAATAGTAGACTTGAGATGCGCGTGAACACTAGCGTAAGGTGATCAATTTTCATAATGGCAAGGAAAGTTGTGTGAGTGCGCCACACCAGATTTTTCAATTTTACCAATGCGTGAGTTATAGAAAGTACGTGGATGGTTAATGAGATGAACTAATTAGGTCATTGCCTGTCGGTGGTATTTGACCCACGAAACAGGTGGTGCTAGCAGACTGAATGTTGTAGAATGCCAGACCAATTTGGCCGCAGTTGGCGCATTGATTGATGATTTAATTTGGTTCATCTTTTGTTGAAATTTCACAAATAAACTTTTCCATAGCCCTAAGCTCAAACTGTAAACTAGATTCGTCGCAAAAAAACTAGTAAAATACAGTAGAACGTCAATAATCCGGATTAATTGGTACCGGACCCCATCCGGATTATCGAAATTACGGTCAGTACGCACTATTCAAGAAACAAAGCTGTTGAAATTGTATATACAGTACAGTATTCAATTATTGGTAGGTAGAGTATAAGATATAAACATTAAAAACAAGTTTTTAAAGCACTGTATCGTATTTTATGTACAGCAACATGTGTACAACGCACAGTAAAAAAACCAGACACTAAATATTTCCGAAGCCGGATATTTGACGTCCGAATTATCGACTTTCTACTGTAAATTAAAAACATGAATATTAATGCAACAAAAATCGACGTTATGATGCACAACAAACACAAATTTTAACCCTTGATGAAACTGATGAAAAGCCCAGAAACACAAAACTTAATGAAATAAACTTTGATTTCAGGCGTTATTTTGGCAATTTCCGAAATTTCTTCCCATCTCATGGCTAAAATAACTGAAGCTGAAGTTCAGTTTTAGGGCTGCTCGGTACACTTTTTTATTATTTAAATTGAATAATCTTTTTCAATATAATTGTTAAGAGTGAGAAAAAGTGGCAACTGAAATTTTCAAGAGGTCTAATAAGCGAGTTATGGGTTGTTGAAGTGCTAACTTTCCAGATTCTGTTCTTTCCAGATCATAAACGGTTTCGACTAAATTATTAGAACTTCTCTTAAAAATACAAAAGATGTATCTTTCCAAACTAAAACATTTTATTCCCCATATCGTTCATAAATAAAAAAGTAACATTTTTTGTAAATTCGATGACTTGTTTATTTTGGCATTAATCGCGAAAAAACGTATAAGCTTATTAGAACAAAGCCAATGATATACTGAATGTATGGAAAAAATCCAATGGAAAATTCGAAACCGTTTATGATCTGCAAAGAAAACGGAGTTTAGCACTTCAACAATTCATAACTCGCTTATTAGACCACTTAAAAATTTCATTTGCCACTTTTTCTCACTCTTATAATAATCTTAATGATTATATTGAAAAAGATTATCCAATTTAAATAAAAATAAAAAGGTGTAGAACTACCGAACAACCTTAAAGGTACTGTTTGTCAGATTTCTACGGGTATTGTAGATTTTATTCCTTGTGAGATCAAAATCTCACAATTGAAACAGGTATTGGATTGATACAAGGTGCAAAACGTTCAGTTACAATGGAAGTTTATTATCAGAAAATTAGTCGACACTTTTTAAAAATGGCATACATTAAATGCCCTCCTCGAGTGACGCATTCGTGGAGTCGGTCCATAACATTCCGCATTGCCCGCTCTACCACATCACCAGGATGATGATCATCACACTAACGACATAGGCAACATTATGTTGTTCAAAAAGTCGGGAAATTTAGCATATCGCTAGGATATCAATGCAAGCTAAACGCGCTCTATTCCCTGGCAGTTTAATTTCCCGTAATGGAGAATTACATTTGACCCCTTGCTCACCGGACCTCACACGGTATTCTTTATTGATTCATACAAGAACATCATCAAAAATGATAGGGAGAGAAAAATAAGGTAACATTGTGCTATTCCTCTCAAATTTAGATAAGTTTGCACATAGTTCGGTATGTGACTTATTCTTATGAGGCTATTTGAAAGCAAGGGTCTACATAAACAAATCCCGGATCATTCAGGAGTTGAAGGTAACAATAATTCACAACGAAATCACAAAATTCCTGGTGACGTGACGTGCTTGAGTGGACACTGCTCAACGTCAAGGACCGACTCCAAGAATGCATCAATCGAGAAGAAGGGCATTTGATAGATGTGATTTTTAAAAACTAATTTGATTAATTTTCTGATGATAAACTTCCATTGTAAAAACATGTTTTCCACTTTTGTTTTAATTGACAGTATGGCAAGTATTTTAATTTTTTTTGAGTAGTTGAGAAGTTGATATTGTGGTTATTATTCATATTGAATCAAAAAGACTAAGAAATTGTCAAAAACCACAGATTTATTGATACTTAGAAAGACCGGTTTCGGTTATTACACCATTGTCAATCTCTGATAAACTAAAACTAAATACAAGAGCAGCAGAATTTATACTAGTAGGCGAGTACTGCTATTGGTCAAGGGCATGAACGCCTGCCATTGGCCCAGCTAGACAGTCTCCTCCCACTCAACGGTGTGACAAAATGGCGGCTTAAGCAACAGAATCGCCATGATAACAAAATGGTGGTTTTTGACAATTTCTTGGTCTTTTTCATTCAATAAGTATTTTAAAACCATCTATCTGCTCCCCCCCCCCCCTGTATAATTATAATCACTATGATCGTAGACTTGTAGCCTATGTGTTAGTCTTGTCTATCAAATAATTTTGAAAAATGTATTAAAATCGCCAATCGCTTATTTCAAGCAAAGGACAATAAATAAGTAAAATGGTGACCCACCTTTCAAATGAATTATTTACAGAACGCTAATACGTCATGACAACTTCTCTCCATTGGTAGCAAAGTCTTTCTGAATCTTCAGTTCGTACATTTGCGGTGTCAAGTGAGGATCAATGCCGAGCTGCTTCATCTTTATGACAACTTCAAACAAGTAGTCGTAGCCCTCACACCTGTTGAACAGAAAATACACTACATTCAGATACTGAATACTTATATCCAGTATCGATGATAATTAGAATGTTACAATTAAATTTTACCCAGTGATGAACCATGTTGACTGCTAAGACTACCTGCAGTACTCTTAAGTTAGGACATCTTTAGAAAGGAGGAATAGTTCACGTTCATTATCGTGCGTACATAAAGTGACTCAAGTTATGTTATGGATTTTACAAAAATACATATTTCGTCTATAGCCAACTTATCAGCAATTTTCATATTTGAAATACATTTTTGGGTTTTATACTACTACTTGAGTTTGAGCCAGTCGACAATAAAGAAGTTGGGATACCAGTACGCCAAATGATAAAGTTATTAACAGTAGGTGGTGTGCGCGCAAGGTTTCAATATAAGTCTACTCTCAAGTAGCCTAGACTATACACTCTAATAGTCTAATATTAATAATATAAAATAGAATTATAGTACCCTTTAAAATTAATCTATATAAATAAAAATCGAGCCTCAAATTTTGATATTCAATAACTTTTTTATGTAAGCACCGAATTTGATGATTTTTTTAGTTGTGTTCGTTATGTTCAGGACCAGGTTTATGGCCTATCAAATCTATAATACGACTTCAGGACTCTTTCCTACGGTCCTTCAAAGTTTACTTGTAATCGTTATGGGAGAAGATTTGTGAGGTGGCCACACACAGAAATAAAAATCAGCTTTATAATCATTGCGTCATACAACAGCCGTCAGTAGACTGTAGACAAGAGTGTGTGATGCTCCATAACCGCCCATGTATTTTATTCTAAACACCCCGACTAAAAACAAAATGACTGTTCTGTGTGTAACCATCCAGCAGTGCGGCCTCAGGTTAAAGACTTGCTCTAAAGACATTGCTTTGTTTCGAATAATTGTGCTGTCTTCGGTGTTTAGAATTAATTTATTATTGATTTTTAGTAAATTATTACTGAATAAATATATAACTAAGCACATAGGAAGTCCATATTGAGATATAAATGTAAATACTGGTTGTTGGATAATTTTCATAAAAATATAGTGCATTAAGGCTAAGCACACCTGAGGAGGCGCGGCTTGGTGATACAAAGTGTGGATCTTATGGAGATTGCCTTATCACACTGTTCTACGGCATGCCCCATTCAGTGTGAGTGCTTCCATTCAAAGCAACTGGATGCAAAATGCCGTATCTCGCCTCCTCAGGTGTGCATCCAGCTAAAGTTTGTCATGAGATGCATTAACTATTTGGCGATACGAAGTTCGCCGGGCCAGCTAGTATAAAATAAAAAAACGGTCTTAGTTTTATAACAGTAACAGTGAAAATTAAACTGGATTACATTACATGCTGTTTGCTCCAAAACAAAGACTAACAGTCTAAAATATGCCATTTTTATTTAAATATAGGAGTATACGTTAATTGGGTAAAATAAATAGGTGAATCAAATAGTGACGCCTTGTCGCGGCTTTTTGGCAGAAATATAGTGAGTTTAACTTCGAATTGGCAGCATAGGTTTGATGTGAAGCGACAATGTTGTCTATTAGAAATAACAAAGTCTAGAGTGAATCTCACGATAAAGTATTGAATTAAGCCCCGCACATACATCGATTCTTGTTCGAACGATATTTTGCCGTCATTATGAATTCTATCAGATTAAAGGAAACTTGACAAATATCATCTTTTTAATAAATAGAATTTATAAGGACGGCAAAATACCGTATGAACTAAAATTGATGTGTGTGTGCTGGGCATAAGGCGGCGGAAAAATGAGCAAAGCAAGCGGCGTTTATCGCTGTGCGTTTGTCAGCATTGGTCAAATGGGAAGCATTGATTTGACTTGATAAGGAATGATGACAGTTTAGAGTGATTCTCACTTAAAATCTTGAAGTTTTATGGTGAATATTATTGGAAGGAAATTGATAGAAATTTATTGGAAGAAGCTTAATTGAAGTGTAGTGATGGAAATCGAGTGATAGTATAGACAATTTGTAAAAAATCGTCAAATGAGAAGCATTGATTTGACTTGATAAGGAATGTTGACAGTTTAGAGTGATTCTCACTTGAAATCTTGAAGTTTTATGGTGGATATTATTGGAAGGAAATTGATAGAAATTTATTGGAAGAAGCTTAATTAAATAATTATTATTTAACGAAAATCCCAAATAAATGCTGCAAATCACCCCGAAGACCTCTGCTACTGCAAACATTAACAACAGGGTTAACAGCTAGATGGAAATTTGATGAGAACTACTATCCAAAAATTTTTGCCAGCCCGGGAATCGAACCCGGTACCTCCCAATTGCCAGTCAGGAATGCTTACCCTTACACCAAACTGACAATTTTATAAAATGAGCGCTGCTATCCAGAGATTGTCAGTTTGGTGTAAGGGTAAGCATTCCTGACTGGCAATTGGGAGGTACCGGGTTCGAATCCCGGGCTGGCAAATAATTTTTGGATAGTAGTTCTCATCGAATTTCCATCTAGCTTTTAACCCTGTTGTCAATGTCTGCAGTAGCAGAGGTCTTCGGGGTGATTTGCAGCATTTATTTGGGATTTTCGTTAAATAATAATTATATATTAATTAGCATTTGAATAAATGTATTCTCTATTTAATTCCATCTGTAAAGCTTAATTAAATTGTAGTGATATAAATCGAGTGATAGTATAGACAATGAATGTATTGTAGAGGTTATGAGATATAAAGCGAGACTCAATCCCTCAAACAGTTAAAGAGTGGCTGGCATGTTAGGGATGTAGGGGTGGGAATGTCTCTCACACGTCTTCCCCTCTAACTCTGTATTGATGAGACCAGTGTAGAGAATGTTCCAAGTGAGGGTACCGGCTGCTGAGAACAAACTCTTACCCCCACCCTAGAAAAATCACAGTTGAGTCTCATGTGGTGGGAGTCGAAGGTCGCTGAACTCGTCGCCGTCTAGGAGTCACCCCGACTACCTGACACCTGGTCATTTTGGCCATAGGCGACAACCTGTACCCTCGTAAAAATATGCCATTGCCGTCAAGTTGTCACCCCGACTACTTGTCACCTACTGGACCGAAGGTGCCAACTAGTCATGACCGTAAACGTCAACCTGACACCTTGCACCCTCGCGTCAGAGTGTCCCTCCGACTAGTTTACACCTCCTTAGAAAAGAGACAAGTAGACAGGGACGGCTCACGTCAACCTGTCCCCTCAAAAACGGTTTTTAAAAGAGGACAGGTTGATGGGGTGTCAAGTAGTCGGGGTGGCACCTAGTCGCGTTCCCCTATAGATGTCATGAAATATGCGATAAATTTTTCATTTCAGGGATCGATTTAGAGTAGTTAGGAGGTATACCGGTTAACATACCAAAAATCCGCTAACTTTTAGGTGTGACTTACATGATCTTGGCCTGCTGCCAGGTGTCGCCCCACACGTAGATGCCGTGTCGCCGAACCAAAATGGCGCAGGTGGCCGGGTACGCCTGTATCACGGCCTCCATGCGCTCTCTCAGGTCAGCCTCCTCGGGCGTGTTCTCTATTATCGGCACCACCAACTCCTCGTCGTAGCGGTAGTTACGGTTCAGCTCCTGATTCCTGATTCCCTTTACAATCACACACAAATTATCCAAACAGGAGAATACAGCCTAATTGATTGACAGAATGTGACTTTTTACTTTCCTTGCCCTATTACCATAGGTAAGGAAAGTATTGCTTTCCGAAAAAAATTAAGGTACCCCAATTTCTAAATTTCTATACGTTTCAAGGTCCCCTGAGTCCAAAAAAGTGGTTTTTGGGAATTGGTGTGTGTGTGTGTGTGTGTGTGTGTGTGTAGGAGTGTATGTGCGTCTGTGTACACGATATCTCATCTCCCAATTAACGGAATGACTTGAAATTTGGAACTCAAGGTCCTTACAATATAAGGATCCGACACGAACAATTTCGATCAAATGCAATTCAAGATAGCGGCTGAAATGGCGAAAATGTTGTCAAAAACAGGGGTTTTCGCGATTTTCTCGAAAACGGCTCCAACGATTTTGATTAAATTTATACCCAAAATAGTCATTGATAAGCTCTATCAACTGCCACAAGTCCCATATCTGTAAAAATTTCAGGAGCTCCGCTCCATCTATGCAAAGTTTGATTTTAGATTCCCAATTATCAGGCTTCAGAGACAATCTAAACAAATAAATTCGATTGGAAAGATCTCTACAATTAATGCTCAGTAACATTTTCACCTAAAATTGAAAATAAGCTTGAAATTCGAGAAAATGTGATTATCCAATTGCAAACTTGATTCTATTAAATGATTCACTATGAAGAGATAGCAGACCTTGTATGTCTCCAGCGTTATTGTCCTGTCACCACCTGGCTCAAATATTTTGTTTATAAGTAGACTTGAGATGCGCGTCAACACTAGCGTCAGGTGATCAATTCTCATAACGGCAAGGAAAGTTGTGTAAGTGCGCCACACCAGATTTTTTATTTGTTGACGTGGCGAAGTTTGGACAGTAATGTCCACTCTACTACTTAAACAATTAATAACCAAAAGTGTGAAAGCTAAGGGACGCTTATAAACTGACCCGTCCGTCCGTTTTGCTATTACCTTGATATATAGAGAGTTGATCAGAGTTTGACAATAAAAACAGAAGTTTGTTCATAATATAACCATACAAAAACGATAGCACAAGAAGATATCCCATGGTATAGGGCGTTTATGTTCCAAATTTCACCGTCAACTCAGCCGATAGCCCTAGTAGATATTTTTCGAGAAGCTATGTGACGCAAGTAGTCTCTCATACTGAGCTATTCTTAAGCTGCGTACAGATATACGCGCCTCCAACCCGCTCCGCACACGCTCCGCCCTCGTTCCGCCAACGCTCCGCAATCGCTCCGCCCCCGCGCTGTACTCGCACCGATCATGAACGTTATGGGAGATGTTAGCTCTTCTCGCGTTCCACTCTTGCTCCCCGGTCGATCATCAATCGCTCTGCTCGAGTGACGCTCGGTTGCGGAGCAGAGCGAAAGTCTGTACGCACCTTAACACTCTCACCTCACCCGACCAAAACAGTAATAATAGACAGTAGTCGACAGTAATCGGCTTGAGCTAACAAAAATCAACTTGAAATTTGGAACATGACGACAAAACGACCAATACCATGGTATATCTTCTTTTGCTATCTATCCTCTATGATATAACATAGCTTTCGCCATGGCACCCTAAGTTACTTTCTGATAAATACACGGGAGAGCAAACAGACTATAGTAGGCTATATTAATCACAATAATAATATGTAATACACTATACACTATAAAGACTAGGAAGTATAAATCATTTACTCGATTTTTTGTAAAGACGATCGTTTCGTCATGCTGTTTTAGCATCTACAGAGTGACTGTGTAAGGAAAACACAAAATAAAAGGAGTTCATCATATATACATTCAATATGAAGATGTCAACTCAGATTGTCATTTTCGCCATATTTTGAAGCTTTATAAAAATGAAGCATCAATTATATCAAATGCTTTTTTGTCAAGTTTTTCGAATCGACACAATATAATTAATTTCTATCTGAATACTTCATGTACGGTAAAATAAATAAAACAAAATCTTATTTCACCCTTTATTTTAAAAAAAAACTTTAAAATAGTTGACCTATTTATTTTTTAAAAAACTTTAAAATAGTTGACCTATTTATTTTTTAAAAAACTTTAAAATAGTTGAACTATTTTAAAGTTTTTTTAAAAAATAAAGGGTGCTATAAGATTTTATTTTGTTTTATTAATTTAAATTAGTCCATGTCAATGAAGTGTTTTCTGTACGGTATATACAACATGTAAATAAGATTTGGTAACTTAGTTTAATAATTATTATAAAAGGAAGCAATTATCTCGCAAATTTCTAATAACTAATTACTTGATTATATCGCTATTATTTAATTACTATTTCAGCTACAAAGTTGAAATCTGAAGGTAGATGGAAAGTACGTATTAAAAATATGTGATGAACTCACCTTTATCATTTCCAAATGACTTATTCGGAATTCTTTCAAAGGATACAGCATAGTTATGAGGAGCGCAGCTTGAGAATGTGTATGTATGACGGCTCCAGCATTTCTTGCTGCAAAATAATCGTAACAAAATTATTCATTTCAAACTCAAACGTGACTTGTATCATATGTATTCAAGTTTTTAATGTGTTCTGAAAGAACGGATTATATAGTAGGGTCTGAATTCTGGATAAAAATAGAAATTTGGTACAACGGTATCAAGTACCGAGTAGTAATTTAAAAATACTAACTTTAGAAGATACTTACAATTTCAATTTTTCTGTGGAGTTGAAATATTTAAATTTAAAATGTAATATGTAAATTTTGTTGACAGAGTTGATATATTTAATTTATCTAAATATTTAAACTTAGTTTAAATAGTATGAATACGGTAGTGAATTAGTGATCGAATATAGAAGACCATGTGAAATTAAGTTGATGATAACCTCTGTAAGCACACATGAAGAGTGGAGTGCACTGGCTGCGCTTCAGTCGTTTCTCATCTGCTGGCAACGAAATGTCCTTTCCAAATACATCCTGAACAAACAAGTCTTCCGGCTGCAGTCTTTCTTTCTGAACACCTGACGGTGCAATGTAAATTTCTTCCCTACAACAGTGAAAGATCTAGTTCAGCTTCTGATATGACTCGATAAACCTAACAGGTTTGCATTATCAATCTGAACATCCAGAAAAATACTTTCATATTTGAAAATGAGGGAAAGTATTATGTTAGAAAACTTACTTATCTCTGATGCTGATACCACCACCCGTGCCAGTAACCCAGCCTAATTGATAGAACTGGCGACATAGCTCCGGTATAAGATCTCTTGGATGTTCACTCTGAAACAATGATTGAAAAATGTAGGTAAGCATTTGATGCGATGTATTCTCAAGCAATTCAATGTTCTTTGTTCATTTGATTATCCTAATAATGAGCTAGAGCATTTATTTGCAATTAATAATCCTTTAAAAGTAAGGAGGAAAGTGAGATCCTTTTATCTTACAATTAGAAAGTGTAAATACATATAATATGTATAATCTTCCTATTTAAAAACAAAAATTAATTGTTACACTTCACCAATAGTTTGTTCATCAAATTTGTCTTTATTTTTGTAGCTTAATTTAAAAAAAATATATTATTTTGATATCCGAATAATGAGCGTTTTTGTGCTTTTTGATTTTCGAAGAGAATATATTATTGGTTTGGGATAGAAAAAGTATAGTAATGTTGTAATATAATATGTATAATTACATAATTGAAATAAATTATTTAGATGTCTATACTCATCATACGTGATACATGAATATTGTACAAGGTAGCATATACAATGGTATACAAAATGTAAGGTTTCTCAAGATATTGAGGAAATAAATTCAAAAAAGTCCACTAATCATATCCATAATTCACTAACCCATAGTCCACCAATAAATCGAAACTAATATTGGATAGAAAATAAAATTGTCATTTTCCTTACAGAATTAAATATTTACTTCTAATATCTGATATGATTATATTTCAAGAAATATGAGTAAAAGCTAGAAAAATTCAAGCACTTACCATTTTATCAAGCAAACTTGAACTGTTGAGTCACGAGTTAATACTTCAATACTCATGAGTTATCTCATCCACAAAAGAGAGAGATAACAAGCTACTGTATTTGTGATCTCCTTCAATCCACTAGAATATCACAGACTGAATGAGTAGCCTGAAATGGACATCATTTTAGATAATTATTAGAAGTAAGATAAAATAATATAGAACATAACAACGATAAGGAAAACTAATATAGATAATGTCGTTAATATACACAGTTATGGGTGTAATAAACATCTAGACGTTGACCTTGTACTATACATAATATATATATATATATATATATTTATATATATAATTTACCTAGGTAAATTCATTTTCACTGATGGGCGAGTTGATAGATTTTCTTCTTTTAGAAAGAATTTCACTAATCTATTCGTCCTTCGATTTTTGGGCCCTGAAGTAACGGAACCACTTTCCGTGAAAATCTGTGATGGTTCAGCTGAGCAGGCGGATAGTAAGAGAAAAGACGAAAATAAAATTTTCAGTGTTGTTATATCGACGTTTTTTGCTATCGCCGATAGTGAAATGTTGAGTGTTGTTAAGTTGGTGACCGTTCAATTATTGATCTTATTCTTACCAGAATCTTAATGACAAAACTGCTTATAAATTATTAATTATTAAAAGTTTTATTCTAACATAAACATATTATAATTCAAAAAGATTGAAGAACTGGAAGATTTTGAAAAATATTGATTTAAATTATTTTTATGAAAAAATAAAACCTCTGCATTTCTTTGCATATGATAACACTGTATAGGTTACATAGCGTGAGTAACGATTAAAGAAGCCTTCAAAATTTAGAATAAATATATAATTTTGAATCCACTACTTGAAACAAATGATAAGTGCTTACAGAATGTACAGACCTATCAAAATGTAAGACAATCAGAAAAGTCTATATTTGTATTGGAATGTCACAGTAAAAACACACACACACTCAGCAGACTCCCTTAGTCTGGAGAAAGGTATTTATTGAAGGGAGGAGAAAAGCATTTGGAGAGATTGTGAAATGGAAAAAGAGAAATGTATTTTATGTAAATAATGAATGAATAATGAATTTATTGTCAAATACAAGAAATATTTTTGGAAAAAAATAATCATTAAATTACATTAGTTTTTGGCGTAAATTGAAAAATAAGTTGTGAAATTATTGGGGGTTTCAAAATAATGCCGCGGTGAGCCTAATTTATGAGAGGCTGGGGTTGAATTTGGGTGGGGCGTCATTAAGCTTGGGAGAAGTGGGCACACTTGACCTAGAGTTTGGGGTAAAAATAGGAGATCCACAAAATCATCAAATTTACCGACAGCATGCACAGGGGTCTTCTTATCAAGAAAAATATGAATACATTAAATGAATTGCTTTTTTGAATGCAGCTGCCTGACAGTCATAACTAATTCAGCACAACACAGTGAGTGACAATGATTAACGATGCCTGTAAGCCAGTAGTTTTCCTGATAGTCATCTTCTGCAGGACAACTCTTCCAACTCCACTAGCTCCACCCAGGTCATGGTACCTTGAAAGAATGAGAGATCATCAACCCTGGAAGAAGGTGTTGATAGCCTATGCATCCAATGTTGATGGGAGATCAGCATGATAATGAAAAGTAGGAGGCCTAATAAAAGGATCCTAGTGGGACACTATGCAGACTAGTTTTTTTAAAATAATTTTCTATTCAACCAAACTGTGTGGCTACAATCATATATATATAATTACTCAGAATTAGATGTAGAGGTGGAATCCACCTACTTTAGAGAAAACACACAGTTGCTTGGTGATGAATGCTGATAAAAGAGAGGATCATGTTGAAGAAAGCTATGAAAGACTGTCAAGACCACAAGCTAAGAGTCATGTTTCTCCAGAGTATCTAGGTACAGCCTCTTGCAAAACAGTACAGTAATAGTATTGTGCTGTAGGGACATGCTGCAATGCAGGTGGCTATAGAAAAATTTTGCTCATGCAAGAGTAGCTTTACCACATAATGACGTTTTTACCTCAGTTGCGAAATTTTTCGCCAATCTTTTAAAAACTTAGAGTCATGGTCAATGTTTGTTCAGCTTCCAGTTGCAGTTGAGAGGAGACTGGCAACAAGGAGGTCAGATACACAATTACAAAACAAAATGATGAGACGATATTATTCTACCTCAAGATTGTCGAGGACCCAAAGAAGATTATACAGTAGCTTCTTCCCTGTTGGTGCATTGACTATCTTCATCAGGATTCTAGTACATTGCCGTGAGCAGAATGGGGAAATTTTTGATAAGGCACTTTGGATGAAGTTATTGAATTCGCCCCTCAACTACCTAAATGACGACAATACTCTTAATGCATCCATCCTGATCTAGCACTCCATAAATTAATGTGAATAAAAAACGACAAATACACATCATAAACTGATATTAATTTAATGTTCAATTTTATTTCAAGATAATTACAAAATCTAGCAAGTGCTAGTCATGGATCAAAACTCTGAATCACTGGATAAGAATTGAAGAGTCAATGAGACCGCAGAGTTAGAAATATGCTATTTCAGACTCAAACTCTTGTTATAGTATCACTGAAAATCCCAAACTTCTGTCTTAGAAATTTGGGTTCAACAGTTCAACTTTCACTGTTACACACATCACAAATTGAACTATCAATTTTCTACATTGAAAATCATTTTAGATTATCGATTTCACTAATGATTATATACTGGCAAATATTGTCAAATAAAGCATTAACATTCATAGACAGAAAATCTGGTGTGGCGCACTCACACTACTTTCCTTGCCGTTATGAAAATTGATCACGTGACGCTAGTGTTCACGCGCATAAGAAAGAGTCTACTATTCAAAGATTTGAGCCAGCTGGTGACAGGATAATAACGCTGGAGACACACGATGTGTGCTATCTCTTCATAGTGAATGATTTAATAGAATCAACAGTTGCCAACTGTTTGCAATTGAATAATCACATTCTCTCGAATTTTGAGCTTATTTAAAATTTTAGGTGAAAATGTTACTGAACATTAATTGAAGAGATTTTCATGCTCAATCTTTTCCACTTGAATTTTTTGTCTAAATTGTATCTGAAGCCTGATAATTGGGAATCTGAAATCAAACTTTGCATAGATGAGGCGGAGCTCCTGAAATTTTTACAGATATCGGACTTGTGGCAGTTGATAGAGCTTTTTAATGACTATTCCAGGTATAAATTTGATCAAAATCGTTGGAGCCGTTTTCGAGAAAATCGTGAAAAACCCTGTTTTTGACAACATTTTTGCCATTTTAGCCGCCATCTTGGATTGCATTTGATCGAAATTGTTCGCGTCGGATCCTTATAGTGTAAGGACCTTACGTTCAGCTTCCAGTTGCAGTTGAGAGGAGACTGGCAACAAGGAGGTCAGATACACAATTACAAAACAAAATGATGAGACGATATTATTCTACCTCAAGATTGTCGAGGACCCAAAGAAGATTATACAGTAGCTTCTTCCCTGTTGGTGCATTGACTATCTTCATCAGGATTCTAGTACATTGCCGTGAGCAGAATGGGGAAATTTTTGATAAGGCACTTTGGATGAAGTTATTGAATTCGCCCCTCAACTACCTAAATGACGACAATACTCTTAATGCATCCATCCTGATCTAGCACTCCATAAATTAATGTGAATAAAAAACGACAAATACACATCATAAACTGATATTAATTTAATGTTCAATTTTATTTCAAGATAATTACAAAATCTAGCAAGTGCTAGTCATGGATCAAAAACTCTGAATCACTGGATAAGAATTGAAGAGTCAATGAGACCGCAGAGTTAGAAATATGCTATTTCAGACTCAAACTCTTGTTATAGTATCACTGAAAATCCCAAACTTCTGTCTTAGAAATTTGGGTTCAACAGTTCAACTTTCACTGTTACACACATCACAAATTGAACTATCAATTTTCTACATTGAAAATCATTTTAGATTATCGATTTCACTAATGATTATATACTGGCAAATATTGTCAAATAAAGCATTAACATTCATAGACAGAAAATCTGGTGTGGCGCACTCACACTACTTTCCTTGCCGTTATGAAAATTGATCACGTGACGCTAGTGTTCACGCGCATAAGAAAGAGTCTACTATTCAAAGATTTGAGCCAGCTGGTGACAGGATAATAACGCTGGAGACACACGATGTGTGCTATCTCTTCATAGTGAATGATTTAATAGAATCAACAGTTGCCAACTGTTTGCAATTGAATAATCACATTCTCTCGAATTTTGAGCTTATTTAAAATTTTAGGTGAAAATGTTACTGAACATTAATTGAAGAGATTTTCATGCTCAATCTTTTCCACTTGAATTTTTTTGTCTAAATTGTATCTGAAGCCTGATAATTGGGAATCTGAAATCAAACTTTGCATAGATGAGGCGGAGCTCCTGAAATTTTTACAGATATCGGACTTGTGGCAGTTGATAGAGCTTTTTAATGACTATTCCAGGTATAAATTTGATCAAAATCGTTGGAGCCGTTTTCGAGAAAATCGTGAAAAACCCTGTTTTTGACAACATTTTTGCCATTTTAGCCGCCATCTTGGATTGCATTTGATCGAAATTGTTCGCGTCGGATCCTTATAGTGTAAGGACCTTACGTTCCAAATTTCAAGTCATTCCGTAAACTGGGAGATGAGATATCGTGTACACAGACGCACATACACTCATTTGATGATTATAAACACCATAATAAAATACCTTATATGCTTCATTACTCCCACGTTGTGGGATCAATGGTGTCATAGAACTCAATACACAAATATTCAGATGGCAGCGATCCAGTGACTACTATCAGCAAAAATTGAAATAATCACTTTTAAATTTATTTACACTGTAATATCCCATATCACACAGCAGCTTTCTGGTGGTTCTCTTTAAACCCCCCCCCCCTATAAATGGCTTACGCTCGGTGAAGGCATCTATTGGGGACATCCAACAGCTTATGGTACCTGGTGTTGTGGTAACGAATGTGTCATGGGCAGCCAGAGTATGCTGCATCGTCTCGGCATACACTAAGCACAGGAGGATGTAATGGCTGAATACCGTCAATACACCAAGCTGAGAAAAGATGGGCTTACAGTGGGCAAGATGGGCTTAGAGTGGGCAAGATGGGCTTAGAGTGGGCAAGATGGGCTTTCAGTGGGCAAGATGGACTTACAGTGGGCAAGATGGGTTTACAGTGGGCAAGATAGGCGCTGCCAGTTTTGATTCTCTCAGCCCTCTTTTGCAGCTTCAGGTTATTAGCAGCCCCTGCCTAGTGATCCCTCAGGAGCAATCTAGATGTGATGTGGCAATGGCAGTAGCTTAGTACCGTAGAGAGCGTGGTACAACATAAGAACATACCTCAGTCACCAGCCCGCTCATCATGAGCAGCATGAAGAAAATGCGGGAGAGTCTCACCTGCTGTAGGCCTATATGACTAACTGCTCCAGCTGAGTTTGCAGACAAAGACAAAACCCAGCCGCTTTACTGGATCCTGAGTGTCACAAAGTTCTTGTGAAAAACAGTTTAGAACTAAACAGTTCAACTTATATAATGCAATAAGATGGACTTGCAGTGGGCAAGATGTGTGCTGTTTGTTATTCTCTCAACCCTCTTTTGCAGCTTCAGGACATCATTAGCGACCCTGCCAAGTGACCCCACAAGAGCAATCCTTAGGTGATGTGACAATGGAAGATAGCTTATTAGTACCGTACATCATCCCAAGATACCTCAGTCACCAGGCCCCTGATCTTGAGCAGCAGAAAACAAATGGGGGAGAGTCAGCTGGTTATATCTAATGTTATATGAGCAACTGCTCTAGCAGAGTTTGCAGTCCAAGACAAAACCCAGCGGTTTCAGTGGATCCTGAGGGTCACACAGTTTTTGTAGCAAGCTACATTGGGTTTTGTTCTCATTCAGCTGGAATCCATTAACAACAAAACAGAAAGTAGCAGATCAAAAGGCTTTGCAGACGTTTATAATAAAACCCGCCAAGTTCAGCACCCTACGACAGTAGAGTTGTATTAAACGCAAACATAAGAGAGAACCCGTAAAACAATGTCTAACCCAATGTATCTAAAATACATTTTAGGTATTCTAGGTACATTGGTCTAACCTGACAAGAACCCACCATATATAGACTTTAACGTTCTCAAAAATAAACACAGTTTATAGCCTACCACTAGGCCTAGACCTACTGCCTGGGCTGGGATTTTGTAAACTCTCAAACTAACCTAAGCATAAACATTCCATTCTGAAAAGCCTTTCTTTTACTTGTATGATCTAATTCTAGTGTAACTCGAATTTTTTATGGTAGGCTATAAACAAAATAATTGCATGCCGGTATCCGCACTAATAAATATCTAACCTAACAATATGGGTTATGAGTTTAATAAATTAATGGAATTAACAATAGTGTATAACAATCCGAGGAATAGCTTGAAAAAATTGATAGCCTATCAATCATTAAGATGATAACCAAGATAAATAGGTACTGTAGGCCTACACGGTACTAATGTTCTGATAAAAAATGTTATCAACAGCTTACCTGTCACTCACTGTGTGGAGTCAGCTGTGTCAAATATTATCAACAGAGTTTGCCGTCTGCTATGACATAAAATATTACGTCAGTTTCTGTTTAGATTTTTCAAAAAAATGGTTGTCGGTTTTGGTTGATTGCTTTCCTATTCCTATCATTCTCCTTTTGTCTTTCTTCTTCTATCTTTTGTTTATGTCCCACCCATCACCTTCGGCAACCTTCGGCGCATCTCTCTCACTCACACTCTCTGAACGCTGCTAGACGATTCTAGCGAAATCTGAAATGGCGTTCTGAACAATGGATTGTCGAAATTCTTGACAGTGATACGGTTTTCATTCTATATTCATCCTTATTCAGTTCATCTTCATAAATATGTGATTTAAAAAACAATTCAAGTGATTTAATACCAAAGTAGAAGTTGGTATTTTTTCACTTGTTTTCTCGGATTACGGTTAAGCATTGAAGTAAAAAGTTCTCTAACCTCAATGTTTTTGTTGGTAAAAAGCAGTATTTTAATTATGTTTAAATTAGATTCTAATTAAAATTAAGTATTTAAAACCAAATTTGTCAGAGAGTGTATTAAATAGCTTTATTCTGCAAATCTTGAATGCTTCATTTGTAGTTCTCTAGATCTTGAAAGTACATGCCCCCTGTGTGAGTTGAATCTACACAATGGAGAATGTTAAATTCTCAGGCGAACCGGTAAGTTGAAACAAATATTTAATTTGATTCTATATTTTATATTATTCTCGTATCAGTTATATTAATATTATAATGGATTCAACGTTGAAGATATTAGACAATCCACTCCATAATAGTATTCCTTGGAAAAAGGTTTTATTACTATGGATTGATTTGTTTTTGGTAAGGCGTTGCTTTGGAGTGATATTACATATACCTGTTATTATGATTCTTTAGGCTGTACACAGTTTTTAATCTCAATTTGATATATTAGATAGTTATCAATTAGATAGTTTGATATTATTCTAGATATGATATTATTGACCTTAACCTATGATGGCTCTTGATGCTTGCTTTTGCTTCTATATTAATCATGAGTCATGACCCATAACCTCAGATTATATTTTATGTGAACTAAGACAAGAATAAGTATGATAGCCTACTTACATATTACTCAATTCATGTAAAGGAATAGTACTAAGCTTACTTCCCAATTTATTAAAATTATAAGTCTCTCAAGAGTATTCTAAAACTTAATCTTGTGTGTCATATCAGATACAACTGCTACGTATATAGCTACATTACTTATGAGACAACTCTACACTCCACAGATAATTTATTGTTTTTTGACATTGAGCAGCACTTTTTCAAAGTAAATTACTTACAGAAAATTACATCAATCCGCTTTCAATAAAAACAGCAGTGATTAAATTTGTTAAATTCCTTATTTATGAAGATTGGAGAATAACATTCAGAGAAGAAGAGTAAAGAAGGAAAACTGATGCTGAGCTTTAAACTTTAAAGAGACAGTGGTATAGTACGCTTTGAAAAGCACAGAGACTGGAACTGTTTGGACATTTTTTCAGGATGAATGAAAACAGAATGCCAAAAATACTGCTTAGTGCTTACATAGAAACTTTACACCAGAAGGAAAACGATCAGACCAATAATAAGATGGGGAGACGAGGTCAGAGATGATCTGATAAAGATGGCTTTAGACTTATAGAGTATTGAGAAGATTGATTGATGAAAAAGAGACATGGAGGAATGTTGTGCAGGGAGCCAAAGCTCTCACTCAATCAAGGATTAGAAAATTACATTAGGACTCCAGGCTGTGTCGCCAGAGGGGTACCAGTGGTGCCCGCGTGTATAACGCAAGCTGAGACACCAGGAATGGCGGCCGTACTAGCGAGACACCAGCCAGCCTTAAAAGTTTGTGTCCTAGTATAATATGGAAATAGTCATATTAATATGAAATTCAATCGAAAGCTTTTGTTGGATCACAATGAGTCAGCTGAGGGCAATCACTGTTCTGAAAAGAGACAAACGAGACGAGAAATCCTGCTCCTACAAAAGCAGGTTTTCCGGATCATCACCTCGTCCCATCGGCTGGAACACTGCGCCAATCTTTAGGAGACTGAAGATTATGACGGTCTATAGTCAGTATCTGTTCAGTTCGCTGTTACTGTTGAGAAGAGGCCAACATAACTTCCAGCAAAGAGTACATGCATATAGCCACAACACAAGGAGGAGAAATGATATCAATTCGCTTCATGCCAAACTGACTTTGTGAGGGCTCTTTGGCAGAGGTTTGTTAGTCTGGCAATCTACTCCCTGGATGAAGAGGCAACACAGTGTTTTCTGAGATCTATGACTGACCTCCCATCTTAATCTTCGTTTTTGTTATCAAGTTTTAAATTTTTGGACGCAATCTATCGAGAAAATGCTGGTCATGGATGGAGATTTCTGAATTACTGACTAAAATACACTTGACAATATCTTAAAGAGCCATTTTTTAGTTTGCTTGTTGGTTAACATATGGAATGGCATTAACTTATGCAACTACTGTATGAAATAGAATGTATTTTGTGTTCTCTTAATATTTCTCTCTTTTTATTATTCTCTTAATATTCCTCTCTTTTTGCAGGTGGTTTATATAAAAGAAGAACGAACAAACCTCAGTGCTCTTAATCCTATTGATCTGAATATACAAGATGAAGAAGTAAGTCCTTTCAAATTTTCAGAGTTATGAACATTAATCATATTTCATTCATTGCCTTTCAGACTGATGATATATTTTTGAACACTTCTTTGGAACAAGAACAAATCAAAATGAATAAATTGTAGGCTAAATCTTAGATGAAAAGAAACATGATTGTTAAACATTAGTTTTCTTCCAAAATTAATCAATTTTATATTAAGTTGATTATTATTTTGAACTCATTGGAGGTGAAAATTGTTCAAGTACGAAGGAATATTGAGACAAGTCTACATATATACACGGTGTCCCAAGAAGAGGTTTACACGTTTGATTCTATATTACGTGCCCATTCATTCACAGACATTTTTTAAAGTTTACAAAGTAGGTTCTAAAAATATTATGGGAAAATTTCAGCTCTCTAACATTCGTGGAAACAGAATGGCGGCATATTGAAAAACGATACTTAAAGAACATTGAAAATGTGTTTTTGGTCTAATAAAATATTTTTATTGTTGCTCTTTAGGGCAATATGATTTTTAAATAAAAACATCTAGAACATAGCCTAATGAAAAACCTTAAAGTCCATAATTATTCAAATTGAAACACATCCACAGCAACACACTGATAACAGCGCTTAAGAAATTATTCGTAAGCTCTTACAAAGAAACTCTGTGGTATCAGTAGAATATGCCGCCATTTTGCTTCTGCAAAGGTTAGGGAGCTGAAATTTCACCATAATATTTTCAGAACCTACTTTGTAACCTGTGTAAAATTAAAAAAAAGTTCGGTATACATGAATGGTCACGAATATAAAATTAAACGTGTAAACCTCTTTGTGGGACACCGGTATGTAAATGAGCATTAACTCATACTTTACATTGATCTGCAAACTATCGGTGTTGAAAAAGTTGATACTTCAGTAAAATTTTCAATTTATCAAAGACATTATGATAAAAAATTGAGTAAGATGCTGAAATCAGTTTGAAAATGCACTTGAAAATGTTGATGAATTATTGTCAATAGAGACGTTGGTTTAAATCCCAACAAGTAGTTGACGTAACATTATTATCTCGAGATCTCATCTCAATAGTTACGCACAAGTTGGAAGCTTTTGTATTCATAATCTATTAAAAATAATGTCTTACTATATTATCGTCACAGTCATAAAGGATCATCACCACCGTATGTGTAACTATAAGCAAAATCATATTGTTGGAAACTTGAAGCAAAGGAACACAAAAAGTAGACTATACAACTGTTTTAGAAGTTTTTCAGAAAAAGGCAGTTCTATTTTATATCAATTTACAGTATTTATATTACGCAATAGAAATCATGTACTTTCATCATGGACATACATGTACATTGTATGCGAATTTATTGCGTTTTTTAATCATGTCCAAATAGCACATTGTAACCTAGCACCATGGTAACCCAGCATCATTGTAAACCATGAATAATATTGTTCCAGGATGAAAGCAGTGATAGATCAGAACATAAGGTTTATTGTTCCTTGACTGTCGTCAACCCTGATGAAATAACCTATGACAGTGTTGGGTCTGATGTAAGTCAACTCCTCTCATAGTATTTTCTCCAATCAACATTAAAATATCTATTAATGTAATTTGAAGACTGCTGTCTCACTGAGGAGAAAACTTCTAAATATTAGAAGTTGAGGTATTTGTCTGTATTTTTTATGAAAATGTATACTTTTACCCGCACATCATGAAGTTATCTGGAATGTTTTCAGAATCCATTTCAGTTCTTCATATTACAATTTATTGTAAATACAAATGATGATACCCTCTCGGCGTGAAAAAATGTATGAACTTTAAATATAATTTGAATTAAATATCCAAATAATTGAGTTAATCAAATGTTTTTATTATTAATGATGGAAACAATAATATGCTAGGAATGTAATTATTATAATTACATAAAAATTATAAAAACTATATGATTGACTTTTTTCAGAAAAATAACATTGCTAACTGCTATGTAAAAAATTAAGTATTCTGAAATATTTGGAATCAGAAATCTGACCATTCATGGGAGTGGAAAGAGGAAAAAATTCTCTACAACCTTGACTACTTTAAGGATTTTTTTTCTGAAGTGTTTTGCAAGATTCGCAACTTTGAATAAGCCAGAAATTTGTGATATTTCCCCCATTTTCACAGTCTCGCATATGCAAAGTTGCTTATCTTGTGAAACACTTCAGATCAAAAATCCTAAAAGTAGTCAAGGTTGTAGAGAATTTTCTCCTCTTTCCACTCCCATTAATCATACTTCTGATTCCAATACCGTTCAAAAGTTACAGCCAATTGAAAAAATGATGATTTTTATTTTCTCATTTTTCTTGCGATTTTACTGTTATTCAGGAGTATCTAAAACGAGTACAATACATGATAGAAACATGCGATTGGTCTCAAATAAAAGAGAATTCCATGCTCTATAAGCTGAGTTGCCTTAAAATTCATCTTGCATCACTGAGTATTATCGAAAAACTCTCAATACTGTGAAAATGAGAAAAATATTGCAAATTTCTTGATTTTTGAAACATGTATCTTACTTCACGATTCTATTTTTACAAAAATAATTTACCTCACATGAAAGAGAAGATTATGTTCTTCAAATCAAGACCAAGTACCATTTTTTATCATTTCAGGTTACCGAGATACACAGTTTTGAATATAGAAATTGACAATTTTTTTGTGTATTTAACTATGGGCTACAATAGGCCTACACTCAAGGAGGAATTTTATATTTTTTCAACAAATTTTAGTTATGATACATGATTTTCGCCTTGGCGAGCTGAGAAGAATGAGCTGTAGTACGAGGAGATGTGATCATTCAGTTAAAAGTTATACGTGTTTGAAGTTTTGATCCTTGACGTATCCTTATGCGTGCCCCCCCCCCCCACTAGGAAATACTGAAATTAAGTGCATCTAACGGGTGATTCTCATAGAACATAACCCTCGTAAGATGATTTCAGCCGAAATATGTTTCTTTTTTTCTTAGGAAGGCCTTGAAAAGGTATTATAATGAAAATTTGAATTTTGGCTGTAGGACACGATTTTCTATTTTTGGGAGTATTCTCCCTCCCCTCACTACTAAATTCGAAAATTCATAAGGAATCCTGTTCAGAGTTATTGTTCTTTCACGTGATGTGTGGTTTTTTATCATTACTCGATATAGAACACCGAGTTATAGTACATTATTTCTGCAGTCCCTTGAAACATAGCTCTTGCAGTCCATATTGTAACAACTTTCCATAGTAACAACAGTCCATATAATAAACAATTATTTATTAGATAGTCTAGAAATAAATGCTTTTACTGGAGTACAGTCAATTGTCCAATTCTTGAAGCAAAGGCAATTAACAATAAATAGTAAGAAATGTCAATTCCTACAATTCAAAAGTAAATATAATTCAGTAGAGGATAGAGAAATAAATGTGTTTGTAGAGGAAAATGAATTAGACCAAGAAGAGAAAGTAGCATTCTTGGGAATTTTATTGGACAGGAAATTAACATGGCATCCTTACATTGAGAGGATATGTAATAAGATATCATCTGGGGTATTTGTCCTGCGGCAGCTTGCTAGGCTGAATGATAAAAAACTACTGTTAACTGCTTACCATGGACTTATACTATCTCATATTAGGTATGCTATTTTAGTATGGGGTAATTCATCTCAACAAAATATGGACAGGGTGTTTAAGATTCAAAAGAAGGCACTCAGATGTATAGAGAAAGTGAATAGGTTAGACTCTTGTAGGCCTTTATTTAAAAAGCTTGGTCTATTAACTGTGCCATCTTTGTATGTATATGAAGTTGTAATGCATGTGAAAACGAGTGGTGTGATCCAGAATTCAGATGTTCATGAGTATAATACGCGAAACAGAGCAGATTATCATATAATGGTTCACAATAGTAGGTTATTTGAACAAAAACCAGATTATATTGGTAGGAAATTTTATAACAAGCTACCTCAAATCTTGAAAAGTAATGATGATTTGAAGATTTTCAAAAAACAAATTAAAAAATATTTAGTTGATAGAGCTTTTTATAGTGTACAAGAATTCCTTTCAAACCTAAACTAGGTTGAACTACTTAGTGTTAGAATTATTATGTAATAACATGACTTGTCTTATACTCCATGACTGGAGTCTTTAGGACGTAATCTTAAAAAAAAAAAAAAATATTGTATGGACTCGATGTTAAACACCCCTACTAAGTACATTATTTTGGCCTAGAGTCCCTTAAGTCTTTTCTGGAAGAAATCAATTAATCCCTTGAGTGTTTCAATTGTGCAGAACCCCTTAATAGTGCACAAAACCCCCACGTAGTTGACCGAGCGAAGTAAGGTCTAAGATTCAAGTCGACGGTTCGGCATTTCTCTTAATGTTTATATGTTGCGCATTTACGGCGAAACGCGGTAATAGATTTTCATGAAATTTGACAGGTATGTTCCTTTTTTAATTGCGCGTCGACGTATATACAAGGTTTTTGGAAATTTTGCATTTCAAGGATAATATAAAAGGAAAAAGGAGCCTCCTTCATACGCCAATATTAGAGTAAAAATCAGACTATAGAATTATTCATCATAAATCAGCTGACAAGTGATTACACAGATGTGTGGAGAAGCCAGTCTAATGCTGTATTTCCATATTAAGGTCTATAGTTTCAATCAGGTACTTGTGGATGAGAGTACTGCGTGAGGTCTACTGTTCACAGAACTACTAGTATATTTCCCACGAATTTAATCCCGTCATTATAAATTTTGGTTTGCCAAACCCATTTTATAATTGCAGTTGATAGAAATGATATTGTACCTGTAGTGTAGTAAATGCCAGTAAATAATGATACTGTACAACAAAATATTGTACATATTTTTCATCTTCATCATTGATATAATACACCCCAATTTAGAAGTACATACCTCGAAATAGTACATTTTTGAGTGGTACCTTAAAATGTATTACATCGAGGTACTTATTATAAATGAACTATAATATTACAATACTGATATAGGTACAATTTATATTAGGTATCATCATTATGCATTGCATGAAACATATGGTTTTCCGTATTTATAATTGTGTGGTTACCCCGTGAAGGTAATTCAAGGCCCAATTCACACGTGGCGTTTCACTGACTTTTTGCCACTTCTACGCCACTCATATGTAAACTTACGATCTATAATATAGATTACATATTTATTAACATATTATTAACATATTATGTTTATATGGGAGTTGAAAAATGTCAGCGTCACGCCTCCATGCCACTTAACGTGGATTGGGTCTAAGTTATTAATACAATATTAAAGCATTATTCACATGCTTCAATAAAAATATGTTGCAAACGAGTCTGCTTATCTGTTACAGGAATTCAACTCCGATTGGGTTTTTGGCCTCCAAAATTCAGAATCTAACCTGCAACCAATCACGAGAACCAGTGACACTGCACAGCTATCATTGGAGAATAGCAGTGATGCATGCTTGATTGGGCCTGGAGAGCTCAGTAACGACAGTCTTTACAGCAAATTAGATAATAGCAGCAGTGATAACAGTAATTACACATTTTTCCCTCTACCAAACGAATCAGCTCTAGTCAATTTCAATGCCGAGGAAGATTGGAATAAAAGCGTTCCTGAACAAATAAAGTTAGTTCCAGCAGCAAAGAAAACATTCATCTGCCCAAAGTGCAACAAAGTATTCGCATCTAGATCAAATCTAGAGCGGCACAGTGCTGTGCACAGCGATGTCAAGCCGTTCCAGTGCGTCGAATGCAAGAAGATGTTCGCGAGACGTGTGCACCTCGAGCGGCACAAGCTGCTGCACACGGACCACAAGCCGTTCGTGTGCGACATCTGCAAGAAGGGCTTCACGCAGAAGGGCCACCTCGAGAAGCACAAGATCGTGCACTCGGGCGTCAAGCCGTTCGAATGCGCCAACTGCAGGAAGATGTTTGCTCGCAAGGAGTCGCTCAAGCGGCACAGCGAGCTTCGTATCTGCGAGAACAAGGTTCTCACGCTAGCCTCTGGCTCTGCCCAACCAACCCAAAAAGTGCCTACAGCCCAGGCCAAACAAACCAAAGTTGATACCGGTGACAACCGTTCTTAGTCCAATATTGTGTTCTTCCTCTAATCATTTTCACTTCCCTTTCGCAGTGTGTGCCCTCTTCATGTAGAACTTCTTGATGATGATTATATATTATTTATTTATGTTGCGGATTTCAGAGGATTATGTTTGTGATTTTCTCACTCTATCAAGTCATTAATTCTAAGTAGAGGTATATAGAAATGTCTTTTTGTACTGATAACTGTTCTTCTTTTTGAATTCCTGTTTCCTGTAGTCAGTTTAGTGAACTTTTTTCAGATTGATGTATACAGTTTTGCAGATTTGCCACCTAGTGAGATCGGACTCTCTGTTTAGCGAGCTGACAATTTTTTTCATACTTAGGCCGGTTGCAGACGAACCACTATCCCATGTGGGATGTGGGAGCGATTATTTTCCATCTGTGGTACTACAAACGTAGCGCATATGGAATACATTGGCAGGCATGGCAGTGGTACTGATACTTCCACATGGCGTTGCCCGTTGTATGCAATTATTTTCCTTGCGATTGTCGTACCACTGGTTTGAGCACTACGCTTCCCCTAGCTTCTGTACCACAATCGCAGTCACTGTGACTTTGAAAACAGCTGTATGATAAAACACCCGAATATTATACAAACTTCTGAAAACTGTTGCACTAATGCGCATTTTCTCGAATGTAGTGTGAAAGTCTCTCTGCGTTAGTCGTATTGTTGAGTGGTATGTCGGTCCCACATCCCACATGCGATAGTCTGCAACATTACATTCCGGGTCCTGTAGCTTTGTTTATCGGCGGAGAGCCACTATACTACAATACTACCCGTTCAAAAACATCGAACATCTGTAGGGAGCTTCCTCCATCTACAGAACTAGGTTCTCTGGAGCCTATGTTTTTTTGAAGTATGAATATCACCCCGCGAACCATACCTTACCTATATGCCGTTTCAAAGCCACGGAGGCAAAGCTACGGGACGCGTACTATACTGTAATTGAAAAGAAGTGACTGAGACAAATTATTAGTGCCCTACTTTTAGGGCTCCCGTCCACTGGAACCATTTTTACGGTTGTTGATAACACATGTTTATTCACGGCCGAACAGATTTTCTGTAATGGATGCTATAACATTTGTTGAGAAATTGTTCGTTTCAATTCAGCCGATGCAAGTTTTGTTCTAATGAAACATGCTTCTCTCAATGCATCTGCATCCGCTCTGTTGTAGCATTCAGATCGAAAAATATGTTGACTAGTCATTATTCTTGACTCAAACTATACAGCGTCCTTAGAATGCCATATTATGTGGGAATTCCTCACGTGAAACAAACTGAATGAATTATTAGAGTTGTTAAATAACGAGAGGATGGAGAACAGGGGCTCAATCAAGAGAAAAAGCTTGAGATTGCAGCAGCGTAATGGTGGTCAATTTTTTCTCGATCTGAACAATTATTGATAGTAGCTATCAATGGATGAGGAGCCTTGGTATTGGAGGACTAGCTCTGCGATGGACAATGAGTAAAATTGATGTAGGTAACTATTGATAGTCCTCAATTGTATTAATTCTTTAATCTAACGTTTTTCTGTATAGGTTAATGCAATTAAGAAATAAAGCTTTATGAAATATCTGTACTGCTCAGTAGGAATAACGATTTCATCACAAATGGTTTAGTTTTTCATTCTTTCCAAAGTGCTCATCCACATACCAAACTGAACAATATTGAAGATAATATATTTAATGTGTGCATTCATTTGTAATTGTTAGATTTCTTCTTCTTTTCTAATCACAGCTCAAGCACGTTGTTTTAAAGACATCTTTCCTGTGGTAATGGACCCAACACAACAACAAAGACATCTTTGAGTTTGCTTGTGTGAATATAAAATACCTCCTTAACATGTAAATACTATAGAAAGGATTATATGAAATGGACAAGGACAATACCCACTATTACTTGAAATAATAGAATAATGGTATTGACACGGCACGCTCTAAACAAACGTAGAACGAATAGTATGTAAAGTGTGCTCGTATAGTATGGTCAGCTGTTTCCCGGTTCACAAGACTTATGAAACAGACTCCATCGTTCCATCGAAGAATCAGTTGGAGCATGACCATAGCCACCTCTAATGTATTAGAGGTGGCTATAGCATGACCAATCTATAGATAGTTACACTATGGATGGCCATGGTTGGGGTGGGGTGTTGGGGTTGGGGTGTGGTGCACAAGTCAACAATTTCCAGACATTAGAGTCTGCAGCCAATTGGCTAGTAGTAAACAGTGTTCAAAATCGTGTGGGATTTTTTACCTAATCTATAACAAAATGAAATTTTATTTCGCTTCATATGAAAGAACCAATGAGGATTCAAAGGTGATATCTGGATAGCAAACATGATTCAACAGTCATTCTCATTATTTAATGATCAACAATACACACATTCATCAGTCTTACTTCAATCTATTTAAAAGAGTCACACTTCGAATTACAATAAAATATTATGGGAAGAATAAATAGCAAGTTATGGATGACTAGTGAAAATGAATCAAGTAGCAAACTAAATTTCTATCAATATTATAATAAGCCCGTAAAACTAAGACATTCTACTAGAATAAAACGCAAACAATAGTGCAAATGAACAAAAAGCAAATGATTGGGAAATGAGAAAAATATTTACATTAAATTTTACACCAACTTAAAGATAAATATAGGCTTGTACAACTTCGAACTTTAGTATTGTAAAAATGTAATAAGACGACAAAAATCAAAACGCCCATAATAGAACAACAAATGTAAATTAGAAAAAAAATACAGTAGTTATACATTTTTAAGCTAAATTTAATTGTATCTTAAATAAGTTCTTGAATAAATCCTAGGAATGAACCACTCTCACTTAATAGTGAAATTACGTTATTATACATTGGAGACAATGTTAAGAAAACATTTTTGGAATGGATTCATTGGTAGTTATTCATAAGGCAATATGAACTGTAAGAGGAAACTATGATTCATATTAAAAAGCAATATGACCACACTATTACTGTAATATGAAATGTTCTGTAATAAACACTATTCCGTTCAAATAACAATCATTGCCGCTCAGCAGAAGTGGGTAAGAAAAATATCTTATATCCTGATTCTCAATAGAAAAAACTGATATGAAATTCCAGTACATGTTTCACAACCTTTTCGCAGATGATTTGCATATTCTTATTAAATTCTGTCATAGCTGGGTGTAACCTGAAAGCCGCTTACTAAAAACAGTACTCCATCCTGAAAGAAAATTATATAAATTAGTTTCATTGAAAATATTAGTAGCTACATTTTGATTTTTCCTTGAAATACAGTTTGGTTCATAATGGATGTCAGCTTAGAATTGCATCTTAGAACTAAATGGTGGTGGGAGGTGTGGGAAGCGATGCCACAAACAATGAGTTCCACCCCTATACCACAGAATGGAAAATATCAATACAACAAATGCATTTTACATGACGCCAAGACTTGAGTGCACCAAGACCACGTGACTTGACTGCACCATCTTGTTAGAAATTAAAATTACCGCTACTATAACAATGCTAGACTTTCTTTCAAGATGGCGGATTTTGGCGTCAGGATACTAGCCGACTTTCCATTCTGTATGTATTCTGTGCCTATACCACCAATAGTGAAACTACAGTGATTTTTTAGTCCCGTTACCCTACTTTAAATGTGTGGTTATTTATTTCTAATAGAGGAAAATTTTAGTAGTCTCACAAAGTTGGTAGCCCTACTCAATCTGTATATACACGGTAGTGCAAGTTGATATCCTTGAGCGGGGTAAAATTTTGTGTGTACTCCAGTCGTCTTATGGACAGAATGTCTTTTATCATAGGACATTAATATTATGGTGGAAAGAGTCAAAGCGTGTACTATAACTTCAATGATATTTTGAGTATATTCTTAACAAATCGTAAGAGGACAAATGAAAATTCTGGTTTTATAAGGCGAAATAATTAGACTACATTTTAAATATTATTGTAGTAAGGTAGCAACCATCATTTTACATTTACACACACTGTTCAAACAATTACACTGTTTCTCACACTGAAATTGTCACTAACACACCATAACACCTTTGGTGTTATTGCACGAATTTATTATGTTTTTCGCATTTTCAAGTCTGATATTGTCGCATGACGAGTCTCAAAAATCTTTGACTTGAGCTAAACTAAATCAAAACATAATTTTCTATGGACTGTCTATTAAAATTTTATAAGTGATATTTGAACTAAGATTGTCAGGTATCTTTGTAAACGACTAGTAAGGTATTGGATGTCAAGATAACCGAGTTTTAACTCGTTTTCTTTCAACCATGTAAGTGGAACTATATCTCGTTGAAAACAAATAATACTCTAAAATGAAATAGGTAATATTGATAAGATTGACAAATCTGTTGAGATAAAATTTGAGTCATGTTTTTAAAATACAGTGAATGAGATATAGCTCTTTTTGAATGATAGGCTACATACTTTACAATTCATTTTTTTTTCAAAATAATAAATGCAGAATGACAATATTATATAACACGGCCGCTTTGGTCTAGTGGTAAGGAGCGTTACAAACTTCGGTCTGCTAGCACCGCTTCGTTCGTGGGTTCGAATCCCGCCGATATCACGGGCGTTTGATCATCTCATCAATTCAACAACACACTTTCCATTACCCAATCTATAGATTGGCCATGCCCAAGCTCATGTGGGCTTCATCCGAAATAAAAAATATATAAGAGTACACAGTGTAAGGAACTATAGTTGGAATGCAAACTTGAAAATATGCGAGGTGAATAGGAGTTTACTAGCGTAAGAAAGAACAGAGCTGTACTTACCCTGACTAAGGAAGGGAGGTCAGACCAGAATTCATAGTTCGGTATCATTTCAAAACCTTCTGCTCCACGAATATATTTCAAAGCTAAAACTCCGCCACCAAAGTAAGCTGCAAATAGGACAAGGAAGATGATGATCAGCTTCGAGCCCGTTGACATTTCATCTTCATCGACTAATGTGTCTCCGGCTTTCAAGCATGCATCGACAGATGTCAAGAGAAGATCAAATGCCTGAAAAGGAAAAGTGCATAACTCATGAAACAAAAATATCCAAAATATGGAGCCTCTAAAGTATAGTATACTAATAAGTAGCTAATAAGTAGCCAAACCTCAACATTCACTGAAAAATCTTATATCAACTACAATAAAATTTTACATCAACGGTAAATTGAGTGGTAAAAAGTTACACATTCTCCTCTTACGAGTTAAAGAGAAAGTTCAATTATACAAGGTGCGCCAGAGAAACTAACTTATTTGAAAGGTCAATAAAAACAAAAGTAATTTAGTTATTGTTTTAATCTTTTTTTTTAATATGAGATACAATATCCCTATTTTTTCATGCAGTCTTGAAAATGACATCAGATAAATGGCAACCCCCATTGCGCATACACTGATGAAGTTGATTTTTGAAATTTGTATCCACGCGTTGCAGTATATCAATCGGTATGTTGGCAATGGCTTCGCGAATGTTGTTCTTGAGGTGTGCTACAGTCCGTGGTCGATCGACATAAACCAGGGATTTCAAATAACCCCATAAGAAAATCGCATTGAGCAAACGCATGTGGAAATGAGCCTAGTCACTGAAAAAATGACCGCGTCTTCAGGCAGGTTGTCATCAGCATATCACATGCATTTTGAAGGGCAACAAAATCGCGTTCAGTCAATTCTTGAGCAACAGCCAATTTATAGGGATGAAGTTGAAGGTCTTCATGGAAAATTCGTCGAACAGTGGAGTCACAAATTGCCATAGCATCTGCGTGTTTGTAAGTCAAACGCCGGGGAGAGCGCATAACTGACTGCCTCATACTTTCGATATTTTCTGGAGTTCTGATGGTTCGTTGAAGTCCATTTCTGGGTTCAGCGATACTTCCACACTCCCGGAATGAGTTAACCCACGACAGAATCGAATTTCGGCCAGGAACGAGTCTGTGAGGAGGAATTTCAAATCGAGCGCGGAAGGTACGCTGCGTAGAAACAAGTGATCGACCATTAGAAGAGAAGCTCTCAACTGCGAAGGCCCACTGCTCTCTAGACCAGAGCATGATGGCTACTATAGCTACTTAGGGAAGGATAAACTTGGGAACTTCCCTCTCTAGATGCGCCCTCTCCTGCATCTCTACACGACCAATTCACCGTGCGGGAATTTTTTCAAATAAGAAAGTTTCCCTGGCACACCTTGTAGTTCTTGATTATTTTGTGAGCTGTTCGTTTTCGAGCGAAATAGCTTAACTTATATACGACTATGATCTTCGTGACATACCAAAAAGTATATTTAGATGATAATTCATTTGACATCAGCCAATCCCTAATACAGAAACCCCTAAATTGACATTACAAGCCTGATCTTTGACATAGCTGTGAACAACACATTTCCATGTGGAAAGTGTACATTGAAATTGGATTCAATTCTCCACTCCACAATGTTTCTACCTTGAGGATCGTATTACATTCGGCCATCAGTGGGTCACCAGATTGCACACTGAATCAAGCTCTGTAAAATCTAGTAACCGGCCGAGAGAATCTGGTGATCCTAGTGTAATGAGCGCAATAACAACTAATGCCCCCGATTTGCTCGGACACTTGGCGACCCACTGGTTGCCGAATGTAATACGAGCCTAAGGCTGGTTCAGTCGCTTAATCCAGCTTTTTAAACCCAGCAAGTTATTCAATAACTGGGACACGCATTTCAAGAGGAAATACTTCATTGTCCTCAGGAGGAAAGGCCGTTAGAGTAGCTTCTGAAGCACATTGCCGAAAATCAATAGATGCAATTTTATCTATTCAAATTGGTACACACACAGTACAATACAATTAATTTTATTTTGTTTGTAATTAATATTATAAGTTAGCAACTGATTTCAATTTCAAAGAGGTGATTAAAGATAGGCAATGTTACTTACATTATTATTGGTTTTACTTTCGGGTGAAACCTTTAGGTCTGGCAGGATAGCTGACTTATCACAAACTAGTTTCATAGTAATAACTGGGCTGAAACAGAAAATAATCAACTATAAATGAATAATACTCTGGTTAAGCACCATGTTAAATACCAACTTGACTCCACTTTTGGTATCATTTTTATAAATTAATGAAGAATGAATGGATGTAGAATTTTCTCCTTTCACTTCTCATTTCCTTCTAACTTTTAAAATAAGGAAATTATGTCTGATAAATTGATGTTAGGTGAGACAATACCCAGTACGGTAGGTGAGCTCCCAAACTATATTCCTTCTAAATGTCTATTCTATTGTTTTTATCCAAGTATTGTAAGAAGTATGTTTTGCTAACTGATCATCTACAATCATGAAGGGAGCTTGGCTGTACTTTTGCTTGGCCTGTCACTGAATAAATTGTCATCCCACATTCTCCCACTCATCCTTGACCGAATCTCATATGATATCATCATACTTGACTAACATTCATATCCTTGACTGAAAGTTCGGGTTTACTATAAACCAAAAATATAACTTCTGTGATTTCAATTAAAACAGTCTGTCCAATTGATTATTGCGGTACCGTACATTAGAGTAAATAGGACAATCGTGCTGAATGTATTGAATTGTCATGTATATCTATGAATCCCCCTTGAAAGGAGGTCAGTAGCTATTTAATAAAAATTGATTGTAAATTTACCTTTTTCCATCCATTTTTTGAAATTTCACCGAAACAGGATCATTTTCATTCGTGGATACGAACTCACTAGTAGATAGATTCAATCCTGTATACTTTTTTGGAGTGGTCGAGTTGCTTCGGAGGCACAACTGAAAAATAGGAAAATTTACAACAATATTACTTTTATCTATCTCGGCTGATTGCTAAAACTTATGAATGACTCTACAATGACCTGTAGAATGAAAATTATCTGGAAGAGGTACTTACCCTCAAGCTCTAGGATTGCAATAGTAGGGTGTCATTCGAAAGTGCGAAATCTCAAAAGTGAGAGTATTCCAACTTTTCGTTATTTGTGTTTATTATATAAAATTATCAACACATTTCAAATAATTTCAATTGTCATTTGAAAGCCAAAACCTAGCCTCCCTAAACTTTCATTTTACCATTAAAACCTAATTGAACAGAACCTTCTAGGTTATGTTCATACACTAGACAATTTGAAACTAGCAGTTCTGAGCCCCTCCCTTAGTTTAGAATAAAGCTCTGCCAATAAAAAGACAGGCCGCCATTCTATTATTTCCTTCAAAACATTTTTGAAATTCCTGGTAACTAAAACGTGGTTAAGTGGTAGTAGTACTGTGAAAATATTACTGTTCAAACTTCTCCACGTCAAAAAATAAAAGTCATTCTATTTTTAAACTTTTACACAATTTGGGTTGCTTGAATAATTTTAATTTTTTGATGGTATGTAGAACCCTTGAACGTTTTATACCATAGATAAAAAGATAGCATAAGAAGATATCCCATAGTATATGGCCTGTATGGCCCAAATTTCAAACATAATTTTGTTTGTTCAAACCAATTAAGTTGTTTATTATACTCTCTTGACCGGGTGAGGGTATGAGAGAATGCCAGCATCACATAGCTTCACGAAAAAAAACTACGTTGGTCACTGACTTGAACAAACAGTAAAATTCGGAACATAAACGCCATACCGTATATCATTAAATATCTTTTTATACTCATCGATTTCATTATCCATGACGAGTAATCCGTTTTTTGAACTATTTTTAACAACACTACAGTCTAATTAATATCTTTGAATATTAGTTATTAAAACTAGTACTCACTGTGGAGCGCTTTCGAATTTTTAGAATCCATTTTCAACACTGAATGTTTAAAGATATTCAAAGATTTAAAGATTCAAAGACATTAGACTGTAGTGTCGTTGAAGATAGTTCAAAAAACGGATATCTTTTTATGTTATTTTTTCTCTATGGTTTTACGCATTTCTGTAAATTGTGCTTGCTTCACCTATCAATCCAAGAACTATTATATTACATAATATGTATATTCCTTAACGATGGCATGTACTTATTACTTCCGATGTCTTCACCACGGTCTAAAGATCGGGGAATTGTCAATATGTATATAATAATGATCTGTGTCGAAACTGGATTGAGTTGCATATTGCAATTCATTATCGCTGAGAACCACTTTCAACCATTGCCGTCTCTTTACATATATAGAGTATAATCTATATTCTAGACGGCAATAGCTTAACTCACCACTGATAAAAATGAAAGTTCCATCGAGTCTGAATCAAATTTGATAGATGAGAACTGAATATTAAGTGAAGTGTGATTGTTCTTTTTAATAAATTTAAAAAAGATGAAGTTGTAGCTTTGTTTAAAAGATGAAATAGGCCTATAAGAATTATTCTAAAGAATCAATGACTTACAGTTACTCCGCTCCCCGTATTGCAATCATTCACTTCTGTGGGATTTTCGACTAATTTAGAATCTCTACAAGGCGAGTATTTCAGATCTGTCGTTTCATTCAATTTGAGCCATCTGAAACATAGTTATTGTCATTATGCAGTTTAGAAACAATAAAATTCAATATTTACAACAGATTAAATGGACAAGAACTTCAATTGGAAAATTTTAGATCAACTACTTACTCGCAAACCATAGTGATTTTCCAATTGTATAATTATATCTTGTCTCAAACAACTAGGCAACTTATCAATGGGAATTCCAAAAGGTGTGTCAAAAGTTGTATATAGTCCCCATGGTTGTTCAACGACTATTGATATTTTTAACCAAGCATTATAATTCTGAAATTCTGATTGCTGGTGATTTCAATGTTGATTTTATCAGTGATTCTCCAAAAACTCGAACTGTTATTGAAATTTTGAAATGTTATGGACTCTATATCAACTGCACTGAGCCTACAAAGGGGAGGGTTTGCCTTGACAACGTTGCAGTTAGCTTTCAGTCTGAAATTTGCAGCTCAAATGTGATAGAGTTGCATGGGGATGACCACTCTGCTTTGAGGACTGCTTGCATCCTCCCGACAGCGGCTGAGGCACGTGTTGCACCTTCTTCTACCTGGCATGCTGACTACATTTTTCGAACGAGACCTGTGCATGAATCAGCCCTTGAAAATTTCAGAGGTGCCAGTACATCCTGGAATGATATTTTCCTCTCCTCAGGTGGTATTGAGTTGTTTGCAGTTTTTTTCACTATTTTCGTGACGGATTCGATTTCCTTTTTCCTTAAATTGTCAGGCCTCACCGCCCTCAGGCACTGAAGAGGAGACCTAGCCATCTGGATGGCCACAGGGCCATCTGTGGTATACTGATGACCTAGCCAGACTTGAGGGACTCATGCTTGCCCTCAAGGAACCGATGTGAAGATGGTGATGCTGACAGCTCTGCTAGATATATAAATTTTAAATAATTCTACAAGAGGAGGATCGAGCTGGCTGAGAAGTTGGAAACTGAGCGACGGATTGAGGATGCATCTAACCAATGCAAAGCTGCCTGGATGTGATAAATACAAACAGATCCATGCCACGGAAAAAGTTCAATGGCTTCTTTGTGGGTTCGGTTCAGGACATAGTGGATTCCCTGCCTGATGTTGCCATTGATCCAATTGTTTTGTTGGAAAGAAGAATCCAGACGGGACAGGAGCATCTCTCCTTCTTTCGCCCCACCACACCAGCTGCCTTGAGGAAGATCATACGCTCTTTCAAACCCTCTAAAAGTTCAGATGTGTTTGACATGTCTGTGAGCATGCTTCGACATTGCAGTTTCTCTCTCTGCATCTGTCAATGAGTGCTTGAGGTCTGGAAATTTTCCTGTTTTCTTGAGAACATCACGAACTGTCCCAGTATTCAAGAAGGGTGATCGTGAGAACCTTCGTATCTTCAGGTCAATCTTCATAACTCCTGTCTTTGGCAAGGTGATTGAGGCAGTGATCAAGCCTCAGCTGGAGGCTTTCTTCGAGAATGACCTGTTCTCCAACATGCAGTTTGGCTTCCGAGTTGGGAGATCAACAGTAGCCGAACATGTAGCTGAGGCTGAGCGGATTGATGCTGCCTTCGAGGATGGTGAGTCTCTATGTGATCTGAGCCGAGCTTTCGACTGTGTGGACCATCGCATTCTACTTAGAAAATTGAGCTTCTGTGGTCTAAGGGAGTCGGCCCTTTCCATTTTGGGCTCATACCTTTCTGGAAGGACTTCAGATTGATGAACAGGCAGCGACCATCTTGCCCACTGTAAGCCCATCTTTGCTCGCCTTGGTGTACTGACTGTCTTCAGTCATTACATCCTCCTGTGCTTGGTGTATGTCAAGAAGATACTCTAGCTGCCCGTAGTGAGCTGTTGGATATCCACAGGAGACGCCTCCACCGATCATAGGCCAGTTATAGAATTTCTGGAATTCTACAACAAGCTGCCTAGTATTGTGAAGCAGTTGGATGAGGCCACCTTCAAGATAACCGTCACATTTATGAGTGATGATTTAAATTTTTTTCAAGTGGTCACTGTTTTATCTACCATCTGAATAGTTGTTGTGTTATTATGTGTGACGCCATCGACCCTACAAGTGTGGGTAATGGATGAAGCAGAAGGTTAAAGGTTTTTGCCTTTGCAAAAAGTTGATAAGCTTAATAGAAAATAGAATCAAATAATACAACTAATAATAATAATAATTATTATGATTTTAAGAATTTGATCATCAAATTGATATTTTAATTGTAAGATAATTTCTCAGGCCTACAGGCACAGGGAATCTTCCCTTTCAAGAAAGTAATTGTCATTTAACTATAAATTTAATACCATAATAATTAGACTGAACAGTTTATTTAGCCGGTTTTCATGTTACAAATCCAAAATCCGATATATGGTACCAGAATTAAAATAAATTTGGAGATGATGAATTTATCAAGACTCAAATATTTCTTTACTATCCTGTATATTTTTTATATTGTAGAAAAAGCGTAAGTTAGAAGGAAATATTGTCAGATTTGATGGCCTATTTGCTAGCATTTAAAAACCAAATTACTTTATATTCACAATATTTTTATAGTAAAATAAATTTTACTACCATTAGGTTAGTTAGGATTGCTGCCTTTCTGCGCAATCACGGTTTTTTTGAAATGGATTTAAATAATAAAATTACAATTTTACTACGCATTACATAATCAGTACTGCAAATCAATGACTCACGAGAGTTGGAATTCCATAATATTTGAGAAATCATAATACATTCCGTCAGGAAACGTGCACTTGCAGGGATTTGCTTGAATACATTTTCCATTTTTGCCTTTTAATGAGTTTGTTTCTGAGACATTTACTAAAAATACTATAAATAAAACAGTTGTAACCTGCAATAAACAGTTGCCTAACATCTTTGTTATTGAAGTTAAAATCACATCACCATAACCATAACCAATAAACGAAAACGAGAAAACGAACAGATATTTTGTCATCATATGTTTATCAAGTTAACCAACCTTGAATAAATTTGATAATTTATAATCAATATAGAAATATTATGCTCTCTTGAAAAAATCACAATAATATATTTCTTTATTTGAAAACAAGTGAAATTATTTGCATTGTATAATAATTGGATTGTTCGTATTAATCATATTATGATACATTTTAAACATAACAGCTGTTTAGTTCCAACGTGTTTGATCTTGGAGCTAGGACACAGAGGCTAGGCTAGGATACTTGTCTGCTATTTGTCTGGCCAGCTGTCCAATGCTTCGTACAAAGTTGTGTTTCTTTTTCTAGCATTTTATTCACTAAACTTTTATAAGTTTGGGATATACTTTTCTTGTTAATATAAACATTGATCCCATATTGACAGCATCATTGCAGTGAATTATATATTTATTCTCATAATTTTTATAGTCAGATCAAATTGAGAAGCAAAGTTAGCTGTAGAGAGCTAACAACAAAACTGTACTACCAGTTACATATTGATAGAATCAAAAGAGAATTCTTTGAAAATTTATCGTATTCTTATTAAAGAAACTTAGAATGTCAACTGGAACGTAAGTATCAAAACATTAATCAATCTATTTTTGTGTTAAATTTAGTGTTAACAATTCCTTAACCTTAAAAATGGCATGCTTCATAATGTCATGCATCCATTCAATTCCAATTTTTGTTGTTGTATATTTGCAACTATAATATCATTGTTATTTTAAGACTATTCCAGATTAGTTTTAGTTTAGTTTTAGGTCTATTCTAAGTCATTGACCAGTGCTGCTGGATAGACTGTGTCAAGGGTTTATAAAACATGTCACAAGAAAGTTTAAAAATGTCATCTCACTATCATGAAATTCACTCAGGCTATAGAATGAATGCTCCACCAAGAAAGATCTCAAGACTGCTCGGAATTGTCTATCACATTCACTATCCCTGGCCCACTCTGGCAGCTTATTGAACATTTTTAAAGCAATAATGCTATGAAAGGATAACACCTCTGAGTCCTTGCTAAACGAAATTTTGGCATGTTGATGAGGTGAGACTGAAGGGCTTTATAGCCATGTATCTCACCACGAGTATCAGTACTACTAGCTCTGTGTCTGATGCAAAACAGACATTCAAGAATCTACTGATTTACAACAGTAAGCATTTTTAACTTCTTGAAGAGTGGTCTGCAATGAGTCATGTAGTCACTGCCCGTCAGCACTCGAACAGCCTTTTTCTGCAGAAGCAGCACATCACCAAGTCGTAGAGAGTGTCCCCACAGATAAAGTCTATAACAGACATGGCTGTGAACCATGGCATAGTAGATAGTAAGGATGTATCCGGCACTAATTTCAGATTACAACTTTCGCAGAAGATGAAGCGCATTGGACAGCTTGGATCAAAAATTGACAATATGACTTGTTCAGCTTATTCTGGTAACCTATTCAAGGAAAATCTCAGCAACTTCACATCACATTCCACCTGACCAGCCTGTCCCAAGGAGCAGAGAAGCTTCTGTGTCTTGTCCTTGATCAGCAGCAACTTGTTTTGGTTGAACCAGCTCTTAGCAGACCTCAACGAATCATCAGCAGCTTACCCCAGTAACTCCACATCACGTCCTATATTGATCAGTGTAGTGTCATCAGCATATACAAAAGCATTCATTCTCATATCAATGTCATTAATTGCAATGATAAAGAGGAGAGGGCCCAGAACCGATTCCTGAGGTACACCGTACTCTACCAATTGCTTGAGGTGGCTTCATCAATACTCACCACCTGACGTCTGTTGTCAAGGTAAGAGGACAGCACTGAAAAAACTGCCCCACCAATTCCATATGACTTCAGCTTCTTCAGCAGGACACCATGAGAAATGCTATCGAAAGCCTTACTGAGGTCACTCACTGTAAGGCACACTGATTCTCCTTCCTCAAAAGCATTGGTGATTTTCTCTATCAACATTTCAACAACAGTGATGGTTGATCTACCCTTTAAAAAGACATGCTGGCATGATGAAAAGAGATCCTCCCTCACAAAATAGGTCATCAACTATTCCCTCATATCAACCTCCATGATTTTGGCAAACACAGGCTCAATAGAGATTGGTCGAAAACTACCCATCATAGTTCTAGGGCCCTTCTTCTATACTGGAACAGTCCTGGAAATCTTCAGCTCGTCTGGGAAAACTCCCACGTTCAAACATTGATTTATACACTTTGTGAGTGAAGCAGCAATCAGATGAATGATTCGTTTCAGTACATGAATGGAGAGGTCATATACATCCTGACTATGAGAGTTTTTGAAACCAGAAACTATTCGTATCACAGTCACAGTATACATACAGTATGGAAACTTGGCTAGTACCCTGGCGCAAAAATCCGCCATCTTGTTAGGAAGCTCCGCATTGTAATAGTATTGATGGGAGGTTCGGATCACTTCAATGATCCGGATCAATTGATCTCGTTCACTGCCACGTGCCAATCAGAAGACCAGGATTGGAACTTCCTAAGGTCACGTGACGTGTCTAGTATTTGTGCTATGTAAGAAGCATTGGTTGGATAGGCGTTTGATTGACAGTTTTCATTCTGTACCTATTCTGTGTCACAGTGGCCTCTTCAATTGGTCTCACTTTTATTGCGACTGGAATATTTTGACACTGCCAATCTGGAAACCACAGTTTAACGATTACTTTAACACTACCAAATAGACAACCAATCTTATAACTCATAGATATTTATTAAAAATTTCATAGAAGCTTATACATCTATTTATGGTTTTGATAGAATACTATTTTTTCTTGAGCGCTGTGCACACCGGAGAAATGCTTAATCCTGTTGATTTTCTCCCAATCATTAATTTGATATTGTGATTGTAGAATGTAATAAATAAATATTTTGAAACTGGTACAAGGTACCAGTGCCAAATATGTTGTAAGAAACTTCATTTACTTCAGCTCCACAATAGATTCCAATGAAGAAGATGAGTGACTAATCACGGTACAATAGCACCAGAACCGTTGTATGTATATGTATTTTATGAAGGGACTGATTCAAGAATCCAAAGGTTCAGGGAACCCCACAAGTCAACCGGAGCTTATTGTGTTTCCAAATACGTTAGTTGGGCAATCCAATACCTGTGTCCTTCAGAAGATCCAGGAGTTTTTCCCTATACTAATATCCCATCCATCACCTGGTTGCTTGCAACCAAATAGAACCATTCTTCTTGCCCCTTGTCTCTCGCAATCCAGTTTGATATGCTTGGCAGTCTCTTAAGACTGATTGATCCTCGTGACCTACGTGAGTTCCACTCCTGGTCTCCTTTATAGGTCCTTCCGCTCAGGGAGGGGTCGCCAAATTGCCTCTTGGGCACCTGGCCACCCTCGACTCAGCCTCTTGACCCATATTTGTGCCTGGAGTTTTACCCATCTTTGGTTTCTTGGATTTTTCTTTTTTGCAGGGTCAAAAGACTTACCTCTACCAAGAAGTTTCGCCTGATAGGCCGCCCTTCCTTAAGCAGTTCTCTCCTCCCTTAAACTCGTGACCTATGTGAGTTCTACTCCTGGCCTTTTTTTGTAGGTCCTTCCGCTGAGGGAGGGGCCACCAAATTGCCTCTAGGGCGCCTGGCGACTGGCTACCCTCGAATCAGCCTCGACCCACATTTGTGCCTGGAGTTTCACCCATCTCTGGTCACTTTTTTTTATTTCTGCCCCTCCGAAACTTTGCAAGTTCAAAAGCCTCACCTCTTCCAAGAAGTTATGTCATCATGTTGTGATCAGTAAAAGCCTTTTCAATGTTGATAGCCTCTACATAAGAGTGCATCGGAACCTCCTGTGTTCCTGAACAACCCATTTCAGATTGAGAAACCTGCCCTGATGAGGCAGATCCCGTCCAGCACCGTTCATCAGACTAGTACAAAATTAAATATTTAAAAAAAATTAAAATTTTCCATTTGACATAAAAATTGAAAAGTTTATTGACCTTTCATCGTTGAACTCAAATATAAAAGAACTTTTCCGATGTCTGTACTACAAACCGTTTTTAATACTTGGTGGATTTTGGGTCATGGCAATATGACACCTGCTGAGATCTGCTGAATGGCTTTGCCAGAACAATAATCACAGCAATTATAGTGTAGTCGTAGTGTAGCTAAGCTGTGCTCCAGCTCTTTAGATGATTCGAAATCGGCGACCCCAAATACATTCAGACCCTATTGGACGATTTTCCTGAAACCTCCGTTTATTAGAACCTAAATGGCCATTTAACTAATTGATGCTTTCAAAAATTTTGTTGCAGGACAGCTGTATCTTTCAAAGTAACACTCACATCTCATCCAGGATTACCTTTTAAAGTGTAAGTAGTTTTTTTCATTCTGGCACTTGATAATCCGTAATACATTTAAAAAACGCATTTCTATGTCTAGATAATAGTAACCCACTAAAAAGTTTAATGCAAAAAAAAAACGATTGAAATCTCTTTGATCTGGAATGCCCTGTCTGGTACAACATGGTTTCTGTGTTTTTCTATCAAATTATAAATCTGTAATCTTTTATCTTATACAAAATAGTTTCAAGGTTTTCTTTATTAATTATCTTGAGAATTAATTTAAAAGTCTTGGGTCTGAAATTATGGTTTTGTACGGTTCAATTTCTTATTAATGCTTATTGAATACTGTTTTTCTGATAGGAAGCATAAGTAATGTCTTTCAATCAATATTGAAAGTGTGAGTTTATTCCTGGAACTATAAGGTGCATGTTGAGAAATTGTAGTATTCAAAAATCTTGATTGATTAGTTCAAACTACAAGGATTGCAACTTTTCAAGTTTAATAGAATGATGTCTTTTATTTGGTTGCTAATTGGTTTTGCTATTCCGTAGGTGTTCGGGGGTCTCGTGGTCAGGATTTAACTAGAAGAAATTAGATTGGTGCGCGTTGGAGAATCCTAGGCGAGGAATCTTGTATATATATATTAGCAAGTTGTGAATTCGATTGGCAGCTATGATTCTAGATCGTTTGCCATCATTCACTTCGTTTGGCGATTATAGAATCAGATTCGATATGGACTTGCAGAACAAGTTTGATTCTATATTTAAAGCTATAGATGAGTTTTCAAAGATCATGAAGAATGAGTCAACAAGTACAGTTGTGGACATTTTTACAGTGGCTAGTGAAATTGAAACTCTTTTTGTCACTATGGAGAAAAACAATCTGGTGCCAAGTTTTAGTAAAAAGTTTGAACAATATTGCAAAATGAAAGGAAAGTTTCCTGACTTTGAATTTGAGTTTCTCAGGAATGCTTGTGACCATGTGCTCACGAAATATCTAACAAGTCCTGATCTGAGTGAAAGCGTTGTATCAAACTCCATAAATCAATATCTCTTACACTGCAGTAGTGATAGGCTAAGGCAACTAACATCAAATATAATTAACACTCGTCAGGCTTTTGTAGAGCTCTCTAACTTTGTTGAAAGAAATTGTGACCCTGTTGATGTGGAAGCTAGAATTATTTTCGACCACTTCTGCGTCAATTTTAATTCAGATAATCGCAATATGAAAATGTTGGAGAAAAATCTGATCGATTTATTAAGTAATAATCCAGAAGAAGGTCTAAATTATAATATTTTAGTTCGGATCTTGAACATGAATAACGAAACGGCCATTCAGGCTTCAGCTAAGAAGTGTATTGTTTCACTTATCATTTCAACACGGTTGATATTGAAACAAAAACAATTCTGCATTGCTCTGTTCGATTTGCCTTGTGATAAACTGTGTCTTATTCTGAAGCAATACCCCTCAATTTTGGATTCAATTTTTGAATCAATTTCAAATTCATTGATTCAACATCAATGTAGCCATTCAGGAGAGAATATCCTTTGGACTTGTGATGACGCCAATCTTCTGTCGTATTCAGAAATCATTGGCATCTTCAGAGTATTGAAAACATCAAATTCTAGGTATGAAGAACTCATTAGGTCGTTCATTCATAGTCGGAAGTCGGGTAAAACATCAAAGCTGATTGAAGAGATTGAAAGTGTAATCTTTTCAAGACGCTCATAACATGTCGAAAGAGATACTTCTGTCTAATAAAATAATGGACATCATTCTAGTGAACTGAAATTTTGCATTTGCTTATTGGTTTTTACAATGTTCTTGCTGCATTTGTTGGTACTTATCATTGAACTCTGTTGAACTTCACGTTTTAGCTATTCACTAACCTCGCAATTGAACTGTTGTAACCATCCATGACTTGCCTTCATCATATTATTCATCAATAGACCGTAGTTAATGACTCTGAGCTATATTTAGATGTAAAAATATGCATTTCACCCAGATTTTCACTCCCAAAAATACTTGAAAATGTTTTTTACCGAGCCTTATTCATCAGTTATATCAGTTGTTATCATCATTGTTTGAAATTCATTCCAATAATTAATAAAAAATTGAGTTATTATATTATATCCTGTGCAATAAATGACTTCTACAATTTTATCATTATTTTGAAATATTCTGATGAATTTTTCCTTATTTTGTATACTTTAATCAAGACCGCTTTACTATTTTGACCAATACCGGTATATAAAAACCTATTTTTTCAATTAATAGGAAGTTTTGCTTGAAACAATTGATATAATATTATTACGAAATTCTACTATTGAGAATTATGATGAAAGGAAGCATTGTAACTCATTCATGCTCAATTGGTAATTATCATTGTAATTTTTCAGCCCAGTGATATATTATGTATTGAATCATAGACTATCTCATTCATTTTGGATGTGTATTATTGAGACTTTCTTAAATGAAAACTGTATTGGGCTATCGCATATTTTCAATTTAATTTATACAGATATCAATTATGACATTTTCAGATGAAAAATGAAGTTTTTGCAATAAATTGATGAAATAGAATCATAGATGCTTACGGTAATTGTTTAAATATGTTGAATCTGTACGTTTAACGTACAAGGATAAATTTAATGGGACGGTTGGGTAAAATCACACGCCTGCAACCTTTTTTATTGTTATTTTTAATTATCATCTAACCTATCATTATCATTGTTATCTAACCTGATCTTTATGGTAAAAGTAAACAATCTTATACTCTCAATGTAAATGACGAAGCAGTAATTTATAAGTTTCAGATTAACATTGATGGCGTATTTGCCAGCTCTCCTTCAACACTGTTGTAAATGTCGAACTAAAATATTACTTATAAGTCAAAAGTGATTTTTTGTATATTAATTGCATGTTGAAAGTAAAATATCCTTTCCTGATATTTGCGCTACTTGGTAGGCTATATCAATTATGGCTTTGTAAATATTTTTATATTTTTCAAATACTTTTGTTTTTTATAACTGAATAAAATTTGGAATTTGATGAGTAAAGTATATATTCTAGTTTTTGTATATATCTTCTTCTCTTCACATAACAATAGAATATTTTCGAAAGAGGGAGACTTAGAAATACCCAATTTGATTTACATTGTAAAGCTGTGAATCTCTTATTGTTTAGACTTAGAGGTCTGTTACTTGAACCTTGAGTGTATTTCAAAACAGGGGCATGTTTAAACGATTTTGCATTTCTCATTTAAAATTCTTAGTTCTCCTATACAGCACAGGTCTATACAGCGCCTTCGGCATGAGATAATTTTGTTCTGGTTCTGTATTAAAAGACTTATGGTATATTATGTTTCTAGTATACTAGTACATCTTTCAGGAGACCTTATCTTAGGGTCAAAACATAGTGAAGTAGTAAAGTAGTTTCAAGTTTGATTATTGTCATACATGACATCAAAACCTATTCAATTTTTGAAATATTATTTTGTGAATTGGAAATCTGGTTGCGGATTTAATTATTAAATATAATTGATAAAGCGAGAAGATCTCCAATGTACAAAGATGAAACGTGTGTTTTATCACGTTTCGTGAAGGCAATATTATGGGTTTTAGTTCCATACTATACAAACAAGAGTGAGTTGACTTTTGGTCTGTGAATCAAGGGTGCATGTGTTTTTCATATAAATGGATTTGGAATTATTCTTTCGGGGCCCGTATTCTTGAACCGTTTGTGAAGTGAGTTGTTGAGTTAAGGCATTGGTTACCTGAAGGATTCTGTCTTGAGAATTCAATTATAGGCTGTCGTAGTCCGGGCAGTTTAAACCAACATAATTGTAAATATAAAGAAAATAAAGATCTCAGTACCCTTTTTTTGAAATATTTTATCACAAAAATAAAATATTTCAAAAAAAGGGTACTGAGATTTTTATTTTCTTTATATTTATATTACAAGTAGCCCTATACATAAAAGAGATAAAAATACTACATAATTGTATTTTCAGGATTTGAATCTTGTAGGGAAAGCTGGTGTTTTTGATTCATCAACTGGCAGAGTTTTTTTTATATATTTTTTTATTTTAAATTCGGGAGTGTTTTAACTGGACCTTTGAAGAACAGGCCAAGGGACTTTTGTTAAGGTAAAGTAAGATCTATAATTCTAAATAGTAATTTTAGTTTTTTATTGTTATTATTATCATAAACTGAACGACCACAGATCAGCAAAGCGAGTAGCCCCTGAAATATTCATCTGATTATTATTTCGTAATAAATTCTAATTTTGTAATAAATAATTTATTGATTTGTTTTAAATATCAAAAACCTGTACGATCTTTTTTTTTCTTGTTTTTCATTTTCCCACCCTTACATTATTGAAAATAAAACATGTATTTAAATGGTTCGAAACATCTTGCTCCACTTATTTAAATACGGTAAATCCATTACGTTTGAGATTCTCAAGCTTGAATTCTATCTTCGTCGCTCCTCTATGTTTTGACTCCTATCAATTCTAGCCAGAGCTTGTCTTCGTTGCTTGCTGGCCGCTGACGAGCGTTCAAACATTTCAACAAGACACCAAGAATGTCCTCCAATTAGCTAATTCCAACCAACAGCTGATTGTCAGCCAATAGTAGGACATTCGGGGTGGCGTATTGGCTTGTTGGAACGCTAGCCAGAGTGGCCAGCTTTACACTTTCAATCAAATAGAATTTATTTGCCATACAAATTGAGATAAAATGCAATAAGGATACGAATAAATTCATAAATTCTCGTGATATAGATGTTCAACAATAATTTCCTCAAGCCAGTACGAATAAAATACCAGTACGAATAAATTCCTGTGAAATAGATGTTCAACAATAATTTCCTCAAGCATAATACCAGTATCTAATGTGTAAGTAGAGTTTAAAATGTCAAACCATACTTATTTGATTAGCAATAGCAAAGAATAAACTATTATATTATGCAATATTAAAATATCACATGTTCTACTTTGGATAATTGTCGGTTCTCTTGAAACTATACAACCTAATCTAGGCCTATAATAATTATTGCAATTTTTCAAAAAATATCGCTATAGTTAGTCCACTTTATGATGGCAGTGGAAAAAGATTTGACATAGAAACAGCGTTGCCGATTCTCTGCCTTGTTGAGGGTTGAGTGTAAGAGAGGGCCGGCTGCGCCCTAACTCCGCCCTCCTAGGTAAAAATAAAGGCAGCTATTCTATTCTATTCCTTGTCACTGCCTTCTATAGAACACCTGATACCGGTATATCTGATGAAATACTAACTGTCCATTCTTGTTAAAAATGAACAATCATAGTTTTATTCGTAAAGAAAATACCGTATATTTTTTAATGATTGAATATTAAATTTTCATAAATAATAATTTTAAAAAAAGTTCGAAATTTGAGAAATTGTGATTATTCAATTGCAAACTGTTGGCAAATGTTGACTATTAAATCATTCACTATGACGAGATAGCAGACATCGTGTGTCTCCAGCGTTATTGTCCTGTCACCAGCTGGCTCAGATCTTTGAATAGTAGACTTGAGATGCGCGTGAACACTAGCGTCAGGTGATCAATCTTCATAACGGCAAGGAAAGTTGTGTGAGTGAGACACACCAGATTTTTATCATATCTTATTGGCTCTCGTGGAATTAATCACGGTTAAAATTTAACAGGCTTTTGTGCTACCGGCACTTTGTCAATTATGTACCAAAGCGGTGAGGTGAAACTGAAGCCAAACGTGAAGCTACGAGATATCTCCAGTAATAAAGGCCTTTAATATCAGATAATTATATCTATGATGACTGATGATTATTGTTACAGATTCAAAGTGCCCGACAATACGCCATTTACAGCTGTAGTCAAGTTCGCAGCAGAAGAATTTAAGGTGACACCCGAAACTTCAGCAATTATTACCAATGATGGCGTCGGTATAAATCCACAGCAACCAGCAGGTATTTCTAAAAACCTCTTTTACATTCAAATACCACACAAAACAATATAGCATTAAATATTTGGTGTGTAGAAGTTATAGAAATTTCATTTTATAGTTGCATCAATGAATGAGTTGACAGTAATTGGTGCTATAGTTCACTTTAAACTTTCAGTATTGATTGAATGGAAAGTATTTGCGTTTATATACAAGGAATGTTGACAGTTGATGATTCTTAAGCCAGGTTTACACTATGTAGAAGAGCTACATGTAGCTCAGCTATATAGCCACAGAATAAGTACAGAATGGTAACTTGTAATAAATCGCCTATCTAACCAATGCTTTTTACATGACGCCAATACTAAACACGTCACGTGACCTTGGGAAGTTCCAATCCTGGTCTTCTGATTGGCTCGTAGCAGTGAACGAGATCAATTAATCCGGATCATTGAAGTGATCCGAACCTACCATCAATACTATTACAAAGCGGCGCTTCCTAACAAGATGGCGGATTTTAGCGTCAGGGTACTATCCAAGTTTCCGTACTGTATGTATACTGTGATATAGTTCTGCTACAAGCTCAAAAAGTGACACTGGAGATCTGCTATATATCCGGCTATGTAGCAGTATTAAGCCTATTTTCTCAGCTATATAGCAGAAAATGAGCTATCCAAAATTTTCGGTAAATAACAAAGAGAATCTGAGTTATATGTAGCTCTGCTACATGTCAATTTTTGTTCATAGCAGATCTAGATGTAGCTGCTCTGACCTTGAAGGAAGGCTGCCGCAGCTGTTTAGTGCCTGCTGGGTTTACACCAGATATATACTGTACTCATTTGTTGTCAGAGTGCAAGGAGGTTACTGCGCCTTGTGATTATTTCTTTTTGATTTATATATTATTGTGCAATGATGGAGAGTGAATTTGACTGGAAGAGACTAAATTATCTAATATCTTCTTTCTCTTCTCTGTGATGAAAGTATCACAGTAGCTGCGGCGAAAGCCGCGGCCAAACCTTCTTCTTCGGCATCTGGCTGGGAACTGAGTAGTGAATAGACCTACTGGTTTATTCCAAACTATATGTAGCTCTGCTACAAGTAATGGCATCAAAGTTAATTATAGCAGAGCTATATATAGCTCTGCTACATGAAATTAGTGTTGAATCTACTTACTGGCTTATTCCAAACTATATGTAGCTCTGCTACAAGTAATGGCATCAAATTTAATTATAGCAGAGCTACATATAGCTCTGCTACATAAAATTAGTGTTGAATCTACTCTAGCAGAGCTATATGTAGCTCAAATTCTATATAGCTCTCCAGCTACATAGTGTAAACTTAGCTTCACACCTATATTCCAACTATATCATAATTATTATATAGATGATTTAAAGGTGCGTACAGATATACGCGCCGCGAACATGAGCAATTCACTTTTTATCAGCTGATACCAAGCTTTTTATATCTATATCTTACAGTTTCATAAATAATAATTTTAAAAAAATCTAAATTCAGCTAGTTGATTATATTTCTACATTGTTCGATCTGGCACTGTTGTGGAGCTAGAAAAAGATATCGCTGTCTGCTTTGTCGAATGATAGACAAGGATAGCAACACCAATGTTAATCAAATACTGCCATTATAACGTGTATACCTCCCTATAGTAAGGAATGTCTATATTAACCCTAATATTTAATGATAGGGTATGTCCTGATTGATTGCAAATTTCCCATTGGATGTGTAGTGGAGCAAACAGAAACACCAACTCCTAGTAAGCCTAGTACTCCTAGTCAAAAAATTACAGCAATTTTGAATAATTTGTGTAGTCTCAGGCCCGGTTGCACAATAGCCGGTTAAATTTTTACTTTCCTTGTCCTATTACCATAGGTAAGGAAAGTATTACTTTCCGAAAAAAATTAAGATACCCCAATTTCTATACGTTTCAAGGTCCCCTGAGTCCAAAAAAGTGTTTTTTTTTTTGGGTATTGGTCTGTATGAGTGTATTGTATGTGTGTGTGTACACGATATCTAATCTTCCAATTAACGGAATGGCTTGAAATTTGGAACTTGAGGTCCTTACAATATAAGAATCCGACTCAAACAATTTCGATCAAATTCAGTACAAGATGGCGGCTAAAATGGCGAAAATGTTGTCAAAAACAGGGTTTTTCGCGATTTTAACGAAAACGGCTCCAACGATTTTTATCAAATTTATACCTAAAATGGTCATTAATTTATAAGCTCTATCAACTGCCACAAGTCCCATATCTGTAAAAAATTCAGAAGTTCCGCCCCCATATATGCAAAGTTTGATTTTAGATTCCCAATTATCAAGCTTCAGTCAGATACAATTTAAAGGAAAAAATTCAAGTGGAAAAGATTCAGCATAAATTCTCTACAATTAATGTTGAGTAAAATTTTCACCTAAAATTGAAAAGAAGTTCGAAATTTGAGAAATTGTGATTATTCAATTGCAAACTGTTGGCAAATGTTGACTATTAAATCATTCACTATGACGAGATAGCAGACATCGTGTGTCTCCAGCGTTATTGTCCTGTCACCAGCTGGCTCAGATCTTTGAATAGTAGACTTGAGATGCGCGTGAACACTAGCGTCAGGTGATCAATCTTAATAACGGCAAGGAAAGTTGTGTGAGTGAGACACACCAGATTTTTATCATATCTTATTGGCTCTCGTGGAATTAATCACGGTTAAAATTTAACCGGCTTTTGTGCAACCGGCACTTTGTCAATTATGTACCAAAGCGGTGAGGTGAAACTGAAGCCAAACGTGAAGCTACGAGATATCTCCAGTAATAAAGCCTTTAATATCAGATAATTATATCTATGATGACTGATGATTATTGTTACAGATTCAAAGTGCCCGACAATACGCCATTTACAGCTGTAGTCAAGTTCGCAGCAGAAGAATTTAAGGTGACACCCGAAACTTCAGCAATTATTACCAATGATGGCGTCGGTATAAATCCACAGCAACCAGCAGGTATTTCTAAAAACCTCTTTTACATTCAAATACCACACAAAACAATATAGCATTAAATATTTGGTGTGTAGAAGTTATAGAAATTTCATTTTATAGTTGCATCAATGAATGAGTTGACAGTAATTGGTGCTATAGTTCACTTTAAACTTTCAGTATTGATTGAATGGAAAGTATTTGCGTTTATATACAAGGAATGTTGACAGTTGATGATTCTTAAGCCAGGTTTACACTATGTAGAAGAGCTACATGTAGCTCAGCTATATAGCCACAGAATAAGTACAGAATGGTAACTTGTAATAAATCGCCTATCTAACCAATGCTTTTTACATGACGCCAATACTAAACACGTCACGTGACCTTGGGAAGTTCCAATCCTGGTCTTCTGATTGGCTCGTAGCAGTGAACGAGATCAATTAATCCGGATCATTGAAGTGATCCGAACCTACCATCAATACTATTACAAAGCGGCGCTTCCTAACAAGATGGCGGATTTTAGCGTCAGGGTACTATCCAAGTTTCCGTACTGTATGTATACTGTGATATAGTTCTGCTACAAGCTCAAAAAGTGACACTGGAGATCTGCTATATATCCCGGCTATGTAGCAGTATTAAGCCTATTTTCTCAGCTATATAGCAGAAAATGAGCTATCCAAAATTTTCGGTAAATAACAAAGAGAATCTGAGTTATATGTAGCTCTGCTACATGTCAATTTTTGTTCATAGCAGATCTAGATGTAGCTGCTCTGACCTTGAAGGAAGGCTGCCGCAGCTGTTTAGTGCCTGCTGGGTTTACACCAGATATATACTGTACTCATTTGTTGTCAGAGTGCAAGGAGGTTACTGCGCCTTGTGATTATTTCTTTTTGATTTATATATTATTGTGCAATGATGGAGAGTGAATTTGACTGGAAGAGACTAAATTATCTAATATCTTCTTTCTCTTCTCTGTGATGAAAGTATCACAGTAGCTGCGGCGAAAGCCGCGGCCAAACCTTCTTCTTCGGCATCTGGCTGGGAACTGAGTAGTGAATAGACCTACTGGTTTATTCCAAACTATATGTAGCTCTGCTACAAGTAATGGCATCAAAGTTAATTATAGCAGAGCTATATATAGCTCTGCTACATGAAATTAGTGTTGAATCTACTTACTGGCTTATTCCAAACTATATGTAGCTCTGCTACAAGTAATGGCATCAAATTTAATTATAGCAGAGCTACATATAGCTCTGCTACATAAAATTAGTGTTGAATCTACTCTAGCAGAGCTATATGTAGCTCAAATTCTATATAGCTCTCCAGCTACATAGTGTAAACTTAGCTTCACACCTATATTCCAACTATATCATAATTATTATATAGATGATTTAAAGGTGCGTACAGATATACGCGCCGCGAACATGAGCAATTCACTTTTTATCAGCTGATACCAAGCTTTTTATATCTATATCTTACAGTTTCTGTAAAAATACAGATATAGTCAGCTGATTAAAAGTGAATTGCTCATGTTCGCGGCGCGTATATCTGTACGCACCTTAATAATTACTGTCCTCATTCCTCGTCTTCTCCCTGTTAAGGAGATATGGTCTACTTGCAATCAGGAAGAGCTAGCTAATGTATTCCATAATTGCATCATTGGACTACTCTGAAGTACATCGAACCCCTGTTATGGTAATTTCCTGGTAACTGGTGATTGAAAATTAAAAGTTTTGAGACCTTTGAAGAGAACTTAGAGAAAACAGGTCGATTCGTGGTGACTGACACAGGAGTAAAAAGAGCAAAGTTGAATCATCTTTTATAATCCATACAAAATTACTTTTGACTTTTGTCAATTTGATATTGACTTTACCAGCTTAAGTGTATGTAGACGTCAGTTTGAATATCAGTGTTACTTATTTATAAATAAAGTCCCAACTGAATTCATTATTAATAGAATATTACAAAATCCATAATGAATTTTATACTGGATTGGATTAGGATAAATGCTTATTTTAAATTATCTATATCCATTATGTAGTGTTTCATTCTTGTGTTATAAATTTAAAAAAATATCTGTCATGACTTCCTTGAATTGGTCTTTTTGAGTTTTTCATTTGCTTGTGATTTTGTTACTTTGTCTTATCGTTTGTAAGTATTGAGATGTGACCTGGTTTCCATAATTTTATTTATTCTAGTGGTTTGAATAAGCTCTTTTTCTTTCTATTGACATGTTTGCTGTACCTTGTTGTTCTAACTCACTGCCGGCGCACAAGTTTTCTTTGCCGGTAGTGCCATTTTGTAAGTAGTTATTTATTTTATCAATCTGTATTATTTTATGACAAATAAATGAATTTGAATTTGAGGAATATGCGGAGCAGAGAAATGTAGGGAGATCAGCCAATGGCAGTGATGAATAGTCATAGGTAGAAGCGCAGTTGACAATTTGTTAATTAGAATCAGTCGACTGAAAGCTTTCAGAGAGGAAACTTCTTATGTGTATCATGAGCACTTGAACACTCACTAGAAATTAGAGAACGCTGGCCGGTTTAGAACGGCAACATCGCCGCCGCTGTATCCCTACCTTTCTCTGCTGCGCATGTCCCTCCAAGTCGAACGCAATTTTGTATGGACCATAGCTGTTTCCAGCCGCCACGGGTTGGCGATAGAGAAAGAATTATTATTGTTATGATGCTGTTGAAGCAGTATGGCCGTTCTTTAGGATACTAATTCCACTGTTGTTCGAAAACTAACCTTTATTTGGACAGTTTATTTTATGAAATTGGGATGGAAAGAAGTTTTGGACTGTAGTCTGTTTCTTTGTCCTTAAGTTGATTGTAAATGATGAATGAATAAATAAATAAAATGAGTTTTTTTGTCATTAAAGCTAGTGAACTTATCACATAGCCGTAATCAAAAGGGTACATATCAAGTTGTGATCTGACAACTTAAATGGAGATAACAATTTTGTAGATTTTTTAATGTGAGTTTTGTTATTGATTCCACTACCCGGTGTAGATATGGACTGTCTTTTAATTCCAGTGAGAAATATTTTATAAGCCCAAGTCGTAGAGCCAGCGTCCGATTACTGCATCAAAATCCACTTACTAATTATTATCCCTTTAGGTTTTATTATTTGTTGTGCTTTATTATTTCACTGCATTTGTAATAATATCGTTTTATGAATGACAAATTCTATTCAAACAACTGAAAATATAGAATGCAGCATTCATACAAGTCTAATGCTACCATTTAAAACTCTCCAGTTTCAGATAATGTGTGGGGTAGGTACCATTTTACATATAACCTAGTATTTTCTCATTCAATGGTTTGATTGAAACTTATATTAATTTTTTACAGGGTCTGTTTTCCTTAAACATGGCGGTGATCTACGTCTTATTCCCAGAGATAGAGTTGGCTCAGCGTGATTTGGATAGCAACCCAGGTGTTATTATACCAAGGGCACAAAATATTCATTCCAATTGTAAAAATGTAACAGGAATTAAATAAATGTATCAGTTACGGTATAAAATACCGCACATGGTTTTAATAGTGTCTATTTAATTTTTTTGAAAAGTTTGGTAATTTAAAAAAATATATTTATCACAATACTTCAATTATTCTGAAAAATAGTCTAAATATAATACTGTATCTGAAAATGCTATGAAATGTTTATGATGTTTTGTTGAAATAAGATCTTTAATATGTTATAATAAATTTCTTGTAATAAATCCAGTACATTGATTTTTTTCTTAACAACAAATCAACCTCGAGATAGTCAATTTTCTCACGTAGGGTCAAAACATAGTGGAGCAGTGAAGGTAGATGGTAGCGGAGAATGTAGCTGAGGGTATTGAAAAGTTATGCATAAATTCAGATGTGTCAAAACAGAGTGGAGTGGCGAAGGTAGAGTGAAGCGGAGACAAACACATGCATTATTTTCAACACTCTCAGCCAACTTCTTAGTCCAGTCAAATGTTAGTTTTTCAGGAAACAGCCCCAAAAGAATTTTTCTCGACGGTTCTATAATGTGTATTTTGGGGCGCTGAATTCGAATCTGAAATTCGCTGACATGCCAGAGAGCGGCTTCACCTCCAAAACCCTCAAAATTTCGGATTGTTTTCAATTTTTCCATCCAATCTCGAAAACTTCAAGTTTTATGAGGAAAATCATTTTTTACAAAATCAAAGATAATTAATTTTCCAATAAATTGAGTGGTCGCGCAGGACTCTACCATTTTTGGTTCCGGAGCTTCGAATTTTTAAAAAAGGGGTATTTTTCAAGGGGTTTTAAAAATTATGCAAACCAACCACTTCTACCCTAAACAACTTTTTTCTAGTAGATAATGATAAATAACCACACATAACGTGAAAGAACAACCAATTCTGAACAGGATTCCTTGGGAATATTTTCGAATTCAGTAGAGGGGGAGGGGGAATACACCCATAAAATAAAAAATCATGTTCTATCTTCTATGTGTTGACAGTCAATTGAACGGGTCGCGGCAGTGAACGAGACCGATTGACCCGAATCAGTAAAGTGATCCGAACTTCCCAACACTAATCTCTAAACAAAGATAAATTTCCCTCCAAAAATTCGCAGAGCCTTCTTAATCGCCTCTCACTGCTAGAAGTAGTAGATTGAGATTTGTTTAATTTCTGTTATTTTGTCATTATATTTATTTTTTAGAAATAAAATGACTATTATTATACCTTAATAGTGAGGTGGTAGTTTAAAACAATTTCAATATTTGAAATACTAGACAGGAGAGTCACAAGTGCTTCAAGCACACAAGGCCGGGGTCGCAGAGAATCGCCAGCCCTTAAAACCACCACAAAAAAATGAGACAAATTGGGACGACGACAAACTAGGTTGCTTCACACACACGACAAGCTTGGTTTAATCGCGGAAATCCACCACATATTTTGAATCTTATTATCTATAATTATTAAAGTTGAATTTAAAACTGGAATTATAATTATTCCTTGCACGCGTCTCGAGGCTACAACATCATTCCACGTGACTCCAAATCATGTTCCCTGAACAGGCCTATGATGGAATTCCCCAATTTAAGAATATCACTGGAACTGATGATAACTCCTATAATGGACACTTTTAATAGCCTATTTACTTCTCAGCCTTTTTAAAGGTACTACAAACTAAGAGGAATACAGGTTCAGTGCTCCCAAAAAATGATAATGTAAAATAGGAAAAGACCCAATTTGTCTTTCACTGTTACACTTTGGCACGTCCATAAAAACTGACCATTTTTCGGTGAGTGGCGGTTTTCATGGCAGGCGGAGCTCCGGCGACTCATAAGGCCTCTCTATTCTCATTTTTCACTTTGCAAGGCTCATGCTCATAATGTCAAATCAAGAAGTCAACGGTTTTCAAAACTTTGATGGTTAATAAATTTGTAATTCGTGTTAATTTCTGTGTTTATGGTCCAAAACTTGAAGCAATCTTATAAATCAATAGAACTTACGTAAGATTTGCTTATTCGTGAGTTGTTTTTTGATTCTATCAAAGAAATGTAAGTAATTCAATTTCATTATCTTACTTGAAGAACAACATAATTATTCCGCTTTAGAATACTATATTCTCTAATTTTAAATAATAATATAATTAAGGCAGATTCAATACAAATATTGTCTGCAGATAGAAGTATAAATTCAAATATAAATAACCGTAATGATCTTAGGCCAGGACCAGGATGCTATCACATAGATTATATTAGATTTAATTCTTTTGCTATCGGACCATACAGTCATCAGCAACGTCAATAGAATATTCATAACACTTAATTTATTATAAAGAATGTGTGAAAAACTCCTCCAAAGATCAAACAGTAGGTAATTTAAAAACAAAGAGACTGGATAATATTTTATTGACTCTGGCAACCTATTGTAGACCGTTCCTAAGACTTGATGGGACATCTGTACTTTGGTTAAACTTGTACGTTGGGTATCATGTACGTTGGGTATCAAGTTGTTGTCTTTGGCGGGTGTTGTATGAAAACAAAGAGACTGGATAATTTTTTATTGACTCTGGCAACCTATTGTAGACCGTTCCTAAGATGTGATGGGACTTCTGTACTTTGGTTAAACTTGTACGTTGGGTATCAAGTTGTTGTCTTTGGCGGGTGTTGTATGAATTAACCATACCTCTTGTGTTCATTTTACTCTTATTTTTATGTATGTACAAGGTAACAACATAAATATATTGGTTGTGAACCGTTAATATTCCAAGAGAAACAAATAACGGTTTACAATGTTCCCTGAAAGTGGCCCCCATTATTATCCTCACAGTTTTTTTCTGGAGAAGAAGAACACCAGAAACATGACTACTTCCACCCCAGTGTAGGATACCATATGACAGAAGACTGTGGAACAAACTGAAATATGCCATACGCAAATAATCATTCGACAGTTGACTCTTGAGACATCTTATGAGGTAGATAGACTTTGAGAGCTCAAAGTCTCACATAGTGAGATCTTCAAGGTGCATTTACCTAGTACTTAGTATAGCTACGACTCGCTGTTAAAGCTATAAATTCAGAATAAAATTGTGCTTCGGCTGGAGCAAATTAACTAAAAATTCATTAGTTTCGATGATTCATTGGATTTTTATGTTGTATGAACGTTATAGCGGCAGATGAACTGTACTGTAAGTGTTGGCTACTATATTGCTTTTATATATTCATGTATCCAATGAATCATCAAATCCAATGAATTTTTAGGTTATGTGCTCCAGTCGCAGCAGCTCTAGCCGCGCGGCATAAGTCGTCGCTAAGAAATGGTATCTTTATAGGGGCTCTGTTCAAATCTTTTGTAATAGCTTATATTAGGTAATATAATTCTATCAAATATTGATTAGTATAACAGGAAGCTAACAATCGATCAAATATCTATACACATACGGTAGTATAACATATGACTCTAATTGTAATCCAAATCGAAGCGCCGTATAAGTACTAATCTCAGTCTCATGCCAGCGCCACACTCTTGCCAAGTGTTTGGCCGAGCGGCTGGCTGTATTCATTTATACGGGCGGAGGAAACGTGAGCGGTGGCATAGCTATAGGCCTACGTACTCTTGCCCTTGCGCTTATCATTTGTACGCACTTGGCAAGAGTGTGGAACCGGCATGATAATTAATTATTTTTGTGCTTCGTAAGCTGATCAGTCAAATAAATTAGGGCCAGACCATATTAAGCGTTTTTATAGGCGCCAACCCAATCGGAGAGCTTTCTGCCCTGCGGACTCTAAAAAAACGTTTTTTTCTAAAAACGCCACCTGAAAAAAACGCTTAATATGGTCTTAACAGGAGAGTTGTTCCACTCATACAATACCAGATATAGACAAAACCTCAGAGACGACATTCATCGAACTGGTATGTATGAGATGAGGGGTAAAGAGTGCAGGAATTCGGCTTTATAATTTATTGCCAACACGCGTTAAGGTTCTCACATGTGCGAAGTTTAGAATTAAGGTAAAGGAGGAGTTGTTGCAGGTTTGTCCTTATTCCAGTGAGGAATTCTTTTTGCATCATGAAATGCAAAGATTGACGATTGGAGTATTATTGACAAATCCGTATACCCCTTTCATAGGTGGTCAGTGGGATGAAAGATGAAAATGACGTTTTTGCACTGGCAGCGAACAGTCGGCAGGGCAGGAAGCTCTCCGATTGACTGATTATCAGACCATCGGAGAACTTCCTACCCTGCTGAAAAATTATGAAAACAAAATGGCGGCCGTTCAAAAATTCATTTCTTGAATAACCAAAAAACGTTGATTTTACAAAAAAAAAATACAATAATGGTTCTAGTAAATTTAATTTATTTGGAAAAATTTTCATTTTTTGTAGCTCTGTCTAGTTGTAACAATTCAATTTTTTTCAAAATTCAATTGTGCAAAGTTCCACTTCCGTATGTTTAGCCATTATTAAAAAAAAATAGTATGTGTAAAATACGAAATGGCGGCTGTGTGAGTAACTTAGGACTTTTGGACAGTTTGAAAATTATATTTAGACGTGTTTCGTACCCAGGAACAATGTCCTAGATTATTAGTAGGTAGTTCGGAACACTCTGTAGACAAATAAAGCTGCGTACACATATTCGCGCTTCCAACCCGCACCGAGCACGCTCCTCCCTCGTACCGCCCTCGTACCACCATCGAACCACAGTCGCTCCGCCCACGCACCCATCATGAATGTTACGAAAGATGTTAGATCTTCTCGCGTTCCCCGGTCGAACCACTGTTGCTCCCCGGTCGATCATCAATCGCTCTGCTGGAGTGACGTTCGGTTGCGGAGCAGAGCGAAAGTCTGTACGCACCTTAAGATAGAACCTATTAACTCACCATTTTTCTTGAATGTATTTATGATTTCCCGTTTTAGATAAGGGTTAATATTAATAAAATAATTGGTTGGACTTGAAATAAGTTTGAAAATTTCAAAAAAAAATTCACTATTTGGCTATATTAGGCTATTAGTACAGGTTTGACGAATAAAGGTTTTTTCAATTCAACAGGAATACGTTTATCTCACTACACGACAGGTCTATAATATTACTGAAACAACTATGACTGTAAAGATTTTCAACAACAATATAAAGTATACAGTGATATAAAATTTTTAAACCAGTTTTATCTCTAGGTACTTGTGTGGATAGAATTCCTTCAGAAATCATCTAATGGCCCAACTTGGTATAGATCGATTTAACAACAGAGTGCGCTTCAAAAAATATTGCATCCTCTCAATCGTCTCCTCGCATCCGATCGCCCAGACTTCCGCACCATACAGCCCTGAAGGCACAACAACCGAGTCAAAGAGTTTTATCTTACCAAGCCAGTCATCTGATTTCACCCTGGCCAGAAATCAGATGACTGGCTCGGTAAGATAAAACTCTTCGACTCGGCTGTTCTGCCTTCAGGGTTGTATGGCGCGGAAGTCTGGGCGCTCGGTTGCGAGGAGACGATTGTGAGGATGCAAATCTTTTTTTTTGAAGCTCACTCTGTTTTTAAATTGATCTACACCAAGTTGGGCCATTAGAATAGAAACAAATCGTGTCAGTTTAAAGCTGCAGCTGTTGAAAAGGCAGTTGCAGTGGTTATTGAGGATTCTGAATATGAGCGAGTCGAGACTTCCCTATAAGTGCTATCGGGTAAGTTTGATAGAAATAATAACTGGGAACATTGTATTAGGAGGAATCTAGAAGCGATAAACTTCGAAGGACTATGGCAAGTAGATGGTTTTGACGCTGTTGATTTGAGCAATGCATTCTCTGATATTTTGAATACGTACTCCTTTTTTCTTATTGAGTTGGATAGACAGAAGGCGCTCAGCTCTGTTAACTGTCAACGATACTTCAAGCTGAATCCAAATTAGATATCATCTACTGTATTTCTGGATGTCATACAATTATAATGCATAAACCATTTTTGTGTTATTCAAGTTATTAAAAATATAAATTATCCAAAATCGATTCATGAATTTTAATTATCATTGTTCCAGATGATGTCTGTTGACCAAAATGAAGAAAATGGAAGGGAGCAGAATGACGAGGACTTCAGCAAACTTCCGTTCAAGTTGCCAGAAAATCTTCCTCCAAAAGTTCGTGAGCATGCATTGAAACTATATAAAATGGCTCTGGAAAGAAAAAGAAAACCCTTCACATTAAAAGACTTTGAAATTGGTAAACCATTGGGCAGGGGGAAAATTCGGTAGAGTGTATATGGCCAGAGAAAAAAAAACTCATACAATTTTTGCTTTAAAAACTATTTTCAAGTCTGAACTACATAAAGGCAACATGGAGCATCAGGTTATACGCGAGGTTGAGATTCACAGTCGTTTACATCATCCCAACATAATTAGTATGTTCACATATTTTGCCGATGAGAAGAGAATATTCCTTGTCCTTGAATATGCGGGCAAAGGAGAGCTGTACAGGCATTTGCAAAGTTCGCCTTATAAACGATTTCCAGAGAATCTCTCAGCAAAGTACATCTATGAGGTTGCTGATGCACTTCACTACTGCCATCTCAACAAAGTTATCCATAGGGACATAAAACCGGAGAACATATTGCTGACATATGATGGCCGGATCAAGCTGTCCGATTTCGGGTGGTCGGTGCATACGCCTTCACTGAAGCGCAAGACCATGTGTGGAACACTCGACTATCTGCCGCCTGAGATGGTGAAAAACAGAAGCTACAACGAATACGTGGACAACTGGTGCGTTGGCGTACTCTGTTTCGAATTCCTTGTTGGCTTTCCCCCATTTGAAAGTAAAACCAATGACGAGACATTCAAGAAGATCTGTGCTGTAGATGTTCGCTATCCGGCTTTCATCAGCTCAGGTGCTAAAGACCTGATATCCAAATTGCTTCAAAAAGATCCCAAAAATAGGCTTCCACTACCAAGCGTTTTGACTCATGAGTGGGTCGTCTCTAAGAAGAGAACACTCAAGGCTGATTAGTTGAAGCATTTTAAAAATCGTTCACTGGTTCTTATTTGTTGATGGATCTGATCCATCACAGCCTTATTTTAATATAGTTATTTAATATGTATTTTAATAGCTAATAAATATTATATTGCAATCAATATACAGTTTCAATGCTTTACTTTCCGAAATTTATCTAATGAAGGTAACTCTGTTGTATTTGAATCCTCAATGAAATGGCTGGGATACATAAAAATAGTTATGCATTAATTACTCAAGGTTTGCAGAGAATAATGAACAGTGCTCTCTCTCTGCCCATGATGCCTATTAGTAAACGTTTTCTGACTATAATGACGTCGAGCTTTAACTTGATTAATATTGTTCCAGAACTGTGTGTAGATTATAAATTGTTTGCAAGTGCATATTTTTTCAATGGCTAGTCGCTTATGTGTTTGGGACCTCCTTGTAAGACATCTAATAATTTATGTAATACTTGGACATGGAATAAACTGTTTTTTCATCCATTATTTATTATTTTATCAGAAACTTCCAATTATGATTTCATCTTGAACCGTCTAGAACTGAACTGTTCATTTATTTTTTGGAAAATGGATTTTGGTGTTTTTCTATGGATAAAATGAGTTTGTACGATATATCTGTGAATATAAGTTGATTCTTCTATATAATAAGGAAAAAAACAATCAAGTGATGTGATGTACTTATGTTATAAATCTGACGAGCTTTCACTTATATGTGGGACAAGAAAGCAACTTACAAACTCTAGTCTGGAAGCAAAACTTGTGCCTGCTCTTCAGGACTCCAGTAGACGTTATGGATAACGGAAGAATGTCAGGTGTAACTTGAACCTTGCGGACACGTACTTGAACAGGTTACAGGTGTCCACACGACTCAAGTTACATTATTGCGGTAGACTGCCTCCACTAACTAGAACATCAACTGGAGTCGTGAAAATTATAGATTACTAACTCAGACCTACACTCTTTCACGAAGAAGAGAGACTGATTTGTAAAAAGATCGTGTTAGTCAGTAATAACTGATTTCAGTCGCGGTTAATAATTCTAACTCTGATCTGAAAGTAAAAAGCGCATGTCAATCATAATAATTTTCTTACAGATACCGTGTATTGGAGAGTCTCTCCTTTCCATGAATAGATGATACAATATAAGTTAGATACAAGAACTAAACCTTATTTGTAACAACGGATTTCGTGTGATGAAATAAATTACTCTTTTGAATTGACACGCTATTGATTTAATTTCCACATTGAATATGCAAATCTTACTCTACTAAAACACCAATTTATACATTATAAATTACTAATCTAACATCTATCGAACTAAAATTATGTGCTTTTAATTTTTGTAATACTGAATTATTTGAGCTGTTAACTCTCAACTTACTTACACTTTATGACTGTAAGTGAAAATTAGATTTACCAAAGATAGGCTATTTTACATAAAATTAAGAAGAATAGTATAAATGTAGGTATTATGAATAAATGTGTGAATGATGGAATTGAGTCAGAACTATAACGCAACGTGGCTGAGTGGTCTGAGGATTCGGAACTTCAGCCTGCTTTTATGTAACTGGTCGTGATTCAACCCGGGTACATGGATATTTGATCATCTCATCCATGGCCCATTGGAGTGTTGATACAACACTATCATAGTATCAACACTACAGTCGGCTAGTTCTCATCTCAACACTCACTCACAATCGAAAGCTTAAAGTGGACATCGAAAAGCAAAAAAACAATTCAATATAGTTGGAATAATTTTGATATTCGATAATGTTCAGTACTAACTGCTGTGTACTGGAGGATCTCATATCTTCACATGCCTATTTTGACCATTCCGTGAAAATAAATTGGAAGTTGAGACGTTCAGTTCATCGAAACACGACATAACCTGACAAGTTATTTTTAATTAGTTTCAAAGATAATAGGGTAGGTTGGAGGTTTAAGTTTTGCTTTTTAATGGCAATATGCTGGTATTATTAGAAATATATTATTATAAGTATCATTTGAATATATGATACTGTATCCACTGGACTTTCTAAAAGCAACGGGAACTTGACAAACTTAGTGGGGTTTCACACCAAAGCTGGGCCGAGCCGAGCGGAATCCGCGTGCGCGTCAACTATGCAGGATTTAGTCAGGAGCATTCAAATCAACGCCGGGCCGAGCCGAGCGGATTTGTGCAGTCAGCTTGACGCCCAACTCGAGCATTTTCGGCCAAGCGGATTCTTTCAGTTTAGTTCGATCTTCCCACATAGTGAGTTCTAACTACAAGGCTAGAAAACCTACTGAGTGAATTGGCTTCAGTGCGAACGCAGGCAGATTTCGCTAAGTCGATCCGCCTCCAGCCGATTCCGCTCGGCCCAGCTTTGTTGTGAAATGGGCCTTAAGACCCTCTTAAACAGCTGATTTGTGATAAACTAAAATCCGTGATGAAATTAATGCCACCCTAAGTATACATTATTGAAAGAAACAAATCATATCCATTACTTCCACGTAAAAATCATAAAGTTACAAGCGTTCTAAGTTTTTACAAGGTTATTATCAGAATTGTGTATATTAGACAATAAATTATTAATCGGTAATAGAAAAGTATACATACATATTAATAGATGGTAAGTTTAACCTAAAAGCAAGGGAGCACAATGCATTGCTGCTTCTCGACTCGGTCGATGCAGACGTCAGTGTTGAAATGCTTGACGGGGATGACGTGACGGGTGCGCTGACGGGTTGCGCCGTGACCACACGTTGCCGAGCATGGCGACCACACGCTCCAGTTCGAGTACTTGCACAGTTCCGGGTTGCCTGAAAATGTTCGTCAAACTGTCACTCAAGTCACTAACGAAACATTTCACATGTACAATACGACTGTACTGTCGTCTGCCGAAAACCTTGATGTTAGTGGCAGTCACTCCAGACGCGGGTGTGCAGTAGTGCTATCATGTCGCATCTATATGTTGGATCATCTAACAGCACCTTCATCGTCATAATATGTAATGAAGGCTAATTTCGGCCAGCGCCAGTGTGTGGATGGGTGGTTTGCAAAGCTGGCTACCGCTGGCCTTCATTAAGGCTATGCAAAGGCTAAAAATAAACTTTCTACTGGTGATATTTTTCAAAGTTTTTCGATTTTTATACTATCAAGCTATCAAAATGAAAAAGTTTTCTCATGAAAATTTTTTTCCAATCATTACTTTTTAAGATATGAGCGCCTAAAGTTCAAATTTTTGGGACAGAACATTTCAAATTCGGTAAGAGATGAATCCATGAGATTTATAGGATAGATTCTTCATGGTTTTGTTGATGTAGTAAACCAAAAATTTTCTGAAAATATCGATTTTTGAGAAAGTTATTCAATTTACCAAAAATAACTCAACTAAAAGCTATTTTTGGTAAATTGAATAACTTTCTTAAAAATTGATATTCTTAGAAAATTTTTGTTTTACTAGATCAACAATACAATGAAGAATCTATCCTCTGAATCTCATGGGTTCATCTCTTACCGAGTTTGAAATGTTCTGTCCCAGAAATTAACTTTAGGCGCTCATATCTCAAAAAGTAATGATCGGAAAAAAAATGTTTTCCTGAGAAAACTTTTTCATTTTGATAGCTTGATGATATAAAAATCGAAAAACTTTGAAAAATATCACCAGTAGAAAGTTTATTTTTAGCCTTTGCACAGCCTTAAGGCTCATATTGCAGGCTGGGCCAACATGTAGATGTGGCATTACAGGTAGCTGTTACAGAACACTGTTCACTTGTCAGTTCGATGAAACGTTACCGGTACGTTAGTGGCTGACCTTAGGCTGCTTATAAATGGGGAATATCGAGATGTAAAGTTAGTGGCAGTCTAATGAACGAAGAGGGGCCATAATATCTTGGAACCCCAAATATTACGTCTACCCTAATATTTTACTACGGCGGCCACTGCTTTTCATTACGGTATGTAATGTCACTCACCTACTACTGTACTTTCATCTATGCAGATGAATGCTAGGTTGAAATTGGTGGAAAGAGAGGTGGTGAATAGCACTATCCACCAGTAACTTTCCATCTCTACATTTAGAGTCCCTTAAGAATAATTTGTGTTGGCAGTTCATAAAAGATGTATTTTGTAATCTTAACGTCAAGTATTAGGCCACTCTCACAGTGGACGTCGTTTACGTACGACGAATCTGTTGTAAATCTACATCCATCTACTAGTTGACGAGGAATTTCCGTAAGGACTCCCCACCAATAAGAGCCATACAAATATTACATTAATTTACCAGTTGAAATAAGAGCCATTCAGCACTAGGAAAAATAATATAGTTGGATAGAAATAATTTAGTATCAATATAATATTAATTGGAGTGATATAGATGAATGTTTGATGGGTGAGCGTGGTCCAATGTTTGAAAACATGCTTGGCTACTATCACATTCATCTTCAGTTGGATGCCTCACCCTCGGCTTTAAACACGGACGCCAATGATTTATGATATTTCATTTGTGACCCAGCCTGGTGGCCTAAATAATACTAGCCTTATGCCGCATCTACATGTTGGCCCAATGTCGACCAGCGCAAGTGTGCGGATGGGTGGTTTGCCAGTGCTGGCCTAGATGTGGACTAGGCATTACCATGCTGGGCCAACATGTGGAGTAGGCAGTAGGATACGACCAGATGGCCAGTAAACTGTTACACATTTTTCCAGTAAAACGTCGCGCCGGAATGGGCTACTAAAAATATAATGGAAGGTGACCAGACGTGCTATAAATAGATGCACAGAAGTTCCATTACATTAGCCTATTCAGGTGTGAAATTCTACCACGGAAATCTGTGACAGTTTGGCGGTGCCCTCACAGTTTTTATCGTATTCAACAGAGAACGGAAATTATGCTCTTACCACATTGTTTTCCTCTACACTTTTTCTTCTGTTGAATTTCTGGACAGCTTTCACCTGTTTTCGGCTTGACCTGAAAAAAATAAATTTATTATTTATTTATTCGTCAACGATAAGAACTTAGAATCTTGGAATACACATTATCATTTATAATACTTTCAAAAAACCACAGATAAATCAGATTTTTTAGAAAAAAAGCTACGGCCTAAAGGTCTAATATACTTAAAATATACTTAAAAAGGTCTGATATATTCAAAAAAGCTAAAGGTCTAATATACTAAGGCAATAATTTGAAAAAAAATCCAAGACACAGATTAATATGAATAGTTGAGATTTGAGCTGATATAAGGAGTTGCTAGATTGTTTGAATTAGGGCTTTCTCATGTTAGTTCATGAATCTGAATACATTCAATCAATGTGACGCTGCAGCAGTTGAATGGTGCATGAAGTGAATTTGAGAATTTATCTTGCAAGCAAATGTGACTGAATATATTTAGTTACAACGTTGTTGACGTTAAATAATGTAGAATATTGAACATATTTATTGTATTGTGTGAAAGAGACAGAATGGATTTCTACCTGTTGTCTTCATTAATACAAATTATTTAATACTAGCAGCAAACCCGTGCTCCGCAAGGGTCTATTTTTAAACTTGACAAACTGAAAACTTGACGTAATAAAATCTTGAAGAATTGAAAATAAAACTAACTATCCCCGGTTAATATTAAGAATCTATATGCAAAATTTCAAGTTAATCAGTCCAGTAGTTCAGACGTGATAATGCGACAAACATAATTTTCCCATCCCGAACGTGTATAAGCCAGTTCTTTACTTTATTATGGTATAGATATATAACAAAATATTCACTCACGTTGACATGCATGAGAAAGTCTAGTTAGGCTGCACAATATCTGACAAAGTGACAACAGTTATTTGATCAACTAGAAGCTTAAGCTTATCAACATTCACAATGTTGTGTTACAATGATGTTATTTTGTCACCAAACTTGATGCGACTTATACTATCATTGAATCCAATGTACCTAGAGTGTATTCTAGTTACATTGAGTGAATCTTGATATGGTCACTATAAATAGTGAGGTCCACGTTATGTCAGTGGATAAAGATAGAAGAATAGCGATGCCGATTCTCTGCATTAATTAATCATATTTCTATACTGCCAAAAACATAATTGGCACCGTTGTGGACCTAGAAAAGGATAGTACCACCGGCTTTGTCGAATGATAGACAAGGATAGGAAAACCAAAGTTGATCAAATACTGTCATTATAACGTGGACCTCACTATAGAGTGTACTATTCCGACTTCAACATTGATTGGTCATAAGGAACAACTGATGATTCAATCAATGAATTCAACTTTGAGCATCAGGCCTACCTTGACAGTTCGAAATCTCTCGCGCTCGCCTCGACCACACTTTTTCGAGCACTGAGACCATTTGCCCCATTTCGAGTACTCGCACTGCTCGCCCTCCTGGACGTCCTGATTATCTGAATCCGGACTCTCTGATGTTGCCTGTCAAACATTCAATATAATATCAAAAATTTCTATTGTTATGATGATGAGCGGTACGTTCAGAACTATCCTATTCTGCAGCGATGGAGTAGGCCTACTTGATTAACAAGCTGTAAATGCTTATACGTCTGTTCATTCTTACCTGTATTATTAAAGATATGTGATTAAAATTTTCTGAGACTACTGATACAAATCTGCAACATAATAATATTAATAGCCTTCATAGCCGGCTCATTGTCTCTACTCTTGTGTGCCTTATCAGAGCCATAGCTAACAGGGGTCTGGCAAACGACTCTGCAATGAATTTATGGGCGAGTTCTCAGCTAATGGCTCTGTTAGCTATGGGTGACTTTATGGAACGACTCTGCAACCGGGCATCAGCTAAACTCGCATTAAAAATTATTATAAATGTATTTTTATACAGTATTTCAATAGGATACAATAATAATTATTATTTTCAATACCGGTATACAGTAATCAGAATAAACTCTCATCTAAACCCGGATTGAAAAATATAAACATAGTTTTTATTCAGATGGAAATTACTAAGATATTGCATTTATTCAAATGCTAGTGAATTAGATAATAATTTTATTATTAAACGAAAATCCAAATAAAATGCTGTAAATCACCCAGAAGACTTCTGCTATTGCAAATATTGACAACAGGGTAAACACTACACCTTTTCCAGTTTTCCAATTACTTGTGATGACTTCCCAAATACAATTGACTATTCTCATCTACATTCTGACATTCTCTCAATTACAAGTGACTATTCTCAAATACAATTGATAATTTCTCAAATAAAAATGGAAAAGGTGTAGATGGAAATTCGATGATCGCTACTATTAAAAAATTATTTGTCAGCCCGGGAATCGAACCCGGTACCTATTTTTGAATAGTAGCGATCATCGAATTTTCATCTAGCTGTTTACCCTGTTGTCAATATTTGCAATAGCAGAAGTCTTCGGAGTGAATTACAGTATTTAATTTGGATTTTCGTTTAATAATGATAGTTGTTATTCATTTGTATTCAGCATTCCAATGGGAAACAATAAACATTATTCGATATAATTGGAATTATGTTTTAAAAGAGATGAAAAACAGGTCATTCGTTACGGGTAGGTCTATGTCAAACTGACTTCATATAGATAATATAAAAAGATTCATACCTTTATTTGTGATCTAGAGGGAATCCCTGGTGGTGTTGAGTATTCTGGAAAATGAAAGTATAAATTATTTATTTATCGTTATGAGGTCTTATAGGTAATGTTTTATAGCAATATATGTTGTATGACACAATTTTGTCTCTTTTGGTCAATGAAAATTCGTACTAATAGAATAGGGATCTATAACTAATAAAAATCAATCACGGTATAAAGCTGGATCATGAATGGATACGTTTATGGATTGTTTATGAGAAAAACAAAAGCAGAAAAATACGTGTAAAAATTAAAAAAAGGTTTTTGCTGAGGATGGTACCAACATAAGCTATAAGCTTGGGCGTGGGTAATGGGAGAGATGAATAGCCTACAGGTAGGGCACAGTGAGATGGGCCCTGGCTGTCATTTGAAACAATGGAAATCAGGGCAATCTCGTCGTGCGCTTCCTATAGTATTGTATCTTGTAAGTGGGACCCAAGTGATCTTGAAGCTTGTAACTGTCCGTTATACGGCGTGTACTCAGACACCCATCTTATTTAGTCCAGTCAAATGGTCGTTTTTCAGAAAACAGCCCCGAAAGAATTTTTCTCGACAGTTCTATATGTATTTTGGGGCGCTGAATTCGAATCTGAAATTTGCTGACACGCCAGAGGGCGGCTTCATCCCAAAAACCCCCAAAATTTTGGACTTTTTCCAATTTTCCCATTTCATCTCGTAAACCTTGAGATTCTCAAGAAAAATCATTCTCGACAAAATTAAAGAAAATAAAATTTGAATAAATTGAGTGGTCGCGCAGAATTCTACCATTTTGGTTCCGGAGCTACTACGAATTTAAAAAAAATGGGTATTTTCTAAGGGGTTTTCAAAATTATGAAAACCTACCACTTCTACCCTATACAACTTGGTTATTTTTCCAGTATAGATAAAAAACCAAACATCACGTGAAAGAACAATTCATTATGAACAGGATTCTTTAGAAATTTTCGAATTTAGTAGTGGGGGGAGGGGGAATACCCCCAAGAATAGAAAACCAAGTCCTACATCCAAAATACAAATTTTTCATTATAATACCTTTTCAAGGCCTTCCTAACAAAAAAAAAAATACATATTTCGGCTGAAATCATCTCACGAGGGTTATTTTCTATGAGAATCACCCGTTAGAAACATTTAATTTCAGTATTTCCTAGTGGGGGGGGGGGGTTCGTCATAGGGATACGTCAAGGATCAAAACTTTAATCACTTATAACTTTTGACAGAAAAACTTTTGATAGAAAACCAAGTCCTACAGCCAAAATACAAAATTTTCATTATAATACCTTTTCAAGGCCTTCCTAACAAAAGAATACATATTTCGGCTGGAATCATCTCACGAGGGTATTTTCTATGAGAATCACCCGTTAGAAACATTTAATTTCAGTATTTCCTAGTGGGGGGGGGGGTTCGTCATAGGGATACGTCAAGGATCAAAACTTTAATCACTTATAACTTTTGACAGAAAAACTTTTGATAGAAAACCAAGTCCTACAGCCAAAATACAAAATTTTCATTATAATACCTTTTCAAGGCCTTCCTAACAAAAGAATACATATTTCGGCTGGAATCATCTCACGAGGGTTATTTTCTATGAGAATCACCCGTTAGAAACATTTAATTTCAGTATTTCCTAGTGGGGGGGGGGGGGGGGGGGGGGGGGGGGGGGCTCATCATAGGGATAAGTCAAGGATCAAAACTTTAATCACTTATAACTTTTGACAGAATGATCAGATCTCCTCATACTACTCACTCTTCTCAGCTCGTCAGGGCGGTTCAAAATCATGTATCATAACTGAAATTTGATGGAAAAATAAGAAATTCCTCTTTTAGTGTATTTTAGTCCCTATTTAAATACACAGAAAAATGGCCAATTTCTGTATTCAAAACTGTGTATCTCAAAGTGACAACAGTTATTTGATCATCTAGAAGCTTAAGTCTCAAAATTTAGTAACTGACCGAGCGAAGTGCGGTCTAGATTCAAGTCGACGGTTTGGCATTTCTCTTAATGTTTAAATGTTTTTATGTTGCGCATTTACGGCGAAACGCGGTAATAGATTTTCATGAAATTTGACAGGTATGTTCCTTTTATAATTGAGCGTCGACGTATATACAAGGTTTTTGGAAATTTTACATTTCAAGGATAATAAAAAGGAAAAAGGAGCCTCCTTCATACGCCAATATTATAGTAAAAATCAGACTATAGAATTATTCATCATAAATCAGCTGACAAGTGATTACACAGATGTGTGGAGAAGCCAGTCTATTGCTGTATTTCCATAAGGTCTATAGTTTCAATCAGGTACTTGTGGATGAGAATACTGCGTGAGGCTTACTACTGTTCACAGAACTACTAGTTTAGAGTACCGTACCTATAATCAGTCAATTTAGTTGAGAGATTTTTGTGCAATAACAATGAGAATCACTTATCAATATTGAAAATTGTAGTTTTGAATATTGTACGAGGGTCATTTTTCATCCTCCGATCGTCTATCATAAGACACAGACAAGCGTTAGGGGAGACTTTCACTGAACTGAACAGTTTATCATTCCCACCACTGCTTATGACGCCATGTGATCAGTGCGGCCAGATCATCAATTTGTTGTCGAGTTATAGACCCGCACACATGACCGCCTTATTTGATTCTGCCGCAAAGTGCTAGTCAAGTAGGTTTATTAGTTTTTGCAAGCCAAATGCAATAGTTCAACATGAATCTAACGGAAAATGATTCAATTTTACGAAGAAAACGTTATCAGTGATGATGTTGTGGTTGAATGTTTCTGATAATAAAAGACGTCAGTTGAAATAACTTCCGAAATCGTCGTAATGCATGACAACTCAGCCTCACAGTGTTGGTGCAACCAAGCGGCTTCTCCAGCAAATCAAATGAGATAATTTTGATCATACACCAAACCTGACTTGTCACTAGTAACTTATACCTTATCCTCAAACTCGAGACATGACTTTGAGGGCAGAGTTCCCATACTAACGAGGAGCTCCAATAAATGTCATAGCCCACTAAAACTCATTATTGGCGGCAGCATTCTATGAAGAGGGTTCTGGTAGGATTGGACCATCCTGGTATGAAAAATGCCTCAACCTTTACGGAAATTATGATTATGAATAAAAGCCGTTTTGGGTATATCCCGTGGCTCAATTTTGTATATACATTGTAATTGAATAGGGATCTATAACTAATAAAAATCAATCACGGTATAAAGCTGGATCATGAATGGATACGTTTATGGATTGTTTATGAGAAAAACAAAAGAAGAAAAAAACGTGTAAAAATTAAAAAAAGGTTTTTGCTGAGGATGGTACCAACATAAGCTATAAGCTTGGGCGTGGGTAATGGGAGAGATGAATAGCCTACAGGTAGGGCACAGTGAGATGGGCCCTGGCTGTCATTTGAAACAATGGAAATCAGGGCAATCTCGTCGTGCGCTTCCTATAGTATTGTATCTTGTAAGTGGGACCCAAGTGATCTTGAAGCTTGTAACTGTCCGTTATACGGTGTGTACTCAGACACCCATCTTATTTAGTCCAGTCAAATGGTCGTTTTTCAGAAAACAGCCCGAAAGAATTTTTCTCGACAGTTCTATATGTATTTTGGGGCGCTGAATTCGAATCTGAAATTTGCTGACACGCCAGAGGGCGGCTTCATCCCAAAAACCCCCAAAATTTTGGACTTTTTCCAATTTTCCCATTTCATCTCGTTAACCTTGAGATTCTCAAGAAAAATCATTCTCGACAAAATTAAAGAAAATGAAATTTGAATAAATTGAGTGGTCGCGCAGAATTCTACCATTTTTGGTTCCGGAGCTACTACGAATTTAAAAAAAATGGGTATTTTCTAAGGGGTTTTCAAAATTATGAAAACCTACCACTTCTACCCTATACAACTTGGTTATTTTTCCAGTATAGATAAAAAACCAAACATCACGTGAAAGAACAATTCATTATGAACAGGATTCTTTAGAAATTTTCGAATTTAGTAGTTGGGGGAGGGGGAATACCCCCAAGAATAGAAAACCAAGTCCTACAGCCAAAATACAAATTTTTCATTATAATACCTTTTCAAGGCCTTCCTAACAAAAAAAAATACATATTTCGGCTGAAATCATCTCACGAGGGTTATTTTCTATGAGAATCACCCGTTAGAAACATTTAATTTCAGTATTTCCTAGTGGGGGGGGGGGGGGGGGGGCTCATCATAGGGATAAGTCAAGGATCAAAACTTTAATCACTTATAACTTTTGACAGAATGATCAGATCTCCTCATACTACTCACTCTTCTCAGCTCGTCAGGGCGGTTCAAAATCATGTATCATAACTGAAATTTGATGGAAAAATAAGAAATTCCTCTTTTAGTGTATTTTAGTCCCTATTTAAATAAATACACAGAAAATGGCCAATTTCTGTATTCAAAACTGTGTATCTCAAAGTGACAACAGTTATTTGATCATCTAGAAGCTTAAGTCTCAAAATTTAGTAACTGACCGAGCGAAGTGCGGTCTAGATTCAAGTCGACGGTTTGGCATTTCTCTTAATGTTTAAATGTTTTTATGTTGCGCATTTACGGCGAAACGCGGTAATAGATTTTCATGAAATTTGACAGGTATGTTCCTTTTTTAATTGAGCGTCGACGTATATACAAGGTTTTTGGAAATTTTACATTTCAAGGATAATAAAAAGGAAAAAGGAGCCTCCTTCATACGCCAATATTATAGTAAAAATCAGACTATAGAATTATTCATCATAAATCAGCTGACAAGTGATTACACAGATGTGTGGAGAAGCCAGTCTATTGCTGTATTTCCATAAGTTCTATAGTTTCAATCAGGTACTTGTGGATGAGAATACTGCGTGAGGCTTACTACTGTTCACAGAACTACTAGTTTAGAGTACCGTACCTATAATCAGTCAATTTAGTTGAGAGATTTTTGTGCAATAACAATGAGAATCACGTTATCAATATTGAAAATTGTAGTTTTGAATATTGTACGAGGGTCATTTTTTCATCCTCCGATCGTCTATCATAAGACACAGACAAGCGTTAGGGGGAGACTTTCACTGAACTGAACAGTTTATCATTCCCACCACTGCTTATGACGCCATGTGATCAGTGCGGCCAGATCATCAATTTTGTTGTCGAGTTATAGACCCGCACACATGACCGCCTTATTTGATTCTGCCGCAAAGTGCTAGTCAAGTAGGTTTATTAGTTTTTGCAAGCCAAATGCAATAGTTCAACATGAATCTAACGGAAAATGATTCAATTTTACGAAGAAAACGTTATCAGTGATGATGTTGTGGTTGAATGTTTCTGCTAATAATAAAAGACGTCAGTTGAAATAACTTCCGAAATCGTCGTAATGCATGACAACTCAGCCTCACAGTGTTGGTGCAACCAAGCGGCTTCTCCAGCAAATCAAATGAGATAATTTTGATCATACACCAAACCTGACTTGTCACTAGTAACTTATACCTTATCCTCAAACTCGAGACATGACTTTGAGGGCAGAGTTCCCATACTAACGAGGAGCTCCAATAAATGTCATAGCCCACTAAAACTCATTATTGGCGGCAGCATTCTATGAAGAGGGTTCTGGTAGGATTGGACCATCCTGGTATGAAAAATGCCTCAACCTTTACGGAAATTATGATTATGAATAAAAGCCGTTTTGGGTATATCCCGTGGCTCAATTTTGTATATACATTGTAATTGTAAATATTTTTGGTGATTAAATAAATATAAATAAGGCCCGCCGCAAAGTAGACCCACGCTAATCCATGAAAAACAACCCACGCCGTGGGATGTTTCGTAAACCATTGCTATAGAATTATTCATAATCAATCAGCTGACAAGTGGATTATTCATTGCATGACGTATTATTATCATTACACAGATGTCTAGAGAAGCCTAGCAATGGTTTACAAAACATCCCACGGCGTGGGTTGCTTTTCGTGGATTAGCGTGGGTCTACTTTGCGGCGGGACTAAGTGTGAGTAAATTTTGGAAAAAATTATTCTTTTATATATATTCGTCTTTTATTTATGACCAATTGGAGGTTGAAAAAATGACCTTCGTATTATGAAGAGTATCATCAATAATTATTGATGAATCTAATAATAATTTACATACCACAGTTAGTATCTTGCAGTTCAACATTGTATGAAATTGCTCCAGATAATGAAACTCCATACTGTTTCAACATGGCAGTTCTGTTAGCAATCAGTTCCGCTGTTTGATCAGTTCAGACATGCACACAGTCAATCAAACACATGACTCATTATTGATGGAGATACATGCATCTATATCACAAAGAGAAATCATAATATAAATTGTTAAATTATTAAATGTTATGAGTTAGATGAACCAGTAAATTGATAATATTATATTACTGTATTACAGTACATGTTGTTATCAACAGAGTACAGTTTACAAGCATGAATCCATTATTTTTGTTTGTATGAGGAAAATGTTTGGAATTCAAATGAGATAAATTAACCTGAATTGACTTATCAATGGGCTTACTAATTTCAAAGTTTGAATCTTAACTGTGATGCAGGCCAACAAGCACTCATAAAATTAACCTGAGTGATTATAAGTGATTCCACAATATAAATAAGTTCCTTGTCCGAGGAAAAGGAAAGTTTCTTCCCTGCAGTTCACCAGCTCACATAACATGACCGGCCTATTCATAAAAAACAATGTGAGCAGAGCACCATTATAAATATTTACATATAAACATACTGCAATTATATCAATATATTTATTAGATTGATAAAAAGTAAGACTTATTCATTTACACAATCAACTGATTATAAGTGTTGAGAGAAATGTCAATAAGAGTTCCCGCTCCACTTGGCCTACTATGAACCTATAGTGAGGTCCACGTTATAATAGCAGTGTTCAATTAGCAATGATATTGCTATCCTTGTCTATCATTCAACATAGCGCTCTACCTCTTTCTCGCTTTGCTCTGTTGCCAGGTAGTCTTTTAACAATGTAGAATCAATAATTAATTAACAAATTATTTCATATTAATTATGAAAATTAATTATGAAATTATTGAAGAAAATATAGTTTTTGCCCAATAGAAAATGTGTATTTTGCTCATTATAACCTTAGTGTCCGGTTTCCCATTAGGGAACTTTGGACTATATACGGCGAGGTGGAACTACCCTTGGGTCTCCCCACCATTTAAAGCCATACGCTAATATAATAATAATAATAATAATAATAATAATAATAATAGACCCCGCAGGGGGGCAGAATTTATCCTGTCTGGGGTGTGGCAATCCCCCGGGGTAACCTAGCAAGTAGTTGATGTAGACTGGCTGGCAACTAACACCGTTGCGTCCCAGGTAGTAGGGTGTTCAGAGGATATTGAGAATACCTGAAGTATCAACTGCGACAATAGGGGGGTAGGGGTTAACAACCCCTACTTCCGACATAATGCTGTTACAAGTAACAACAGTAGAAGAGCCTCTGACCATCGGCTGCAGTCGGATAGCCGTCAGGAATCAGGTGGAGAGGCCAGGATAGGATCCCAACCCGGATTAGATCAGGAACAACAGCAACGCTTTGTGTGGACGGATGACCTTCGGAATGATTTGCTTATATGCCTCGAGGGTAGTTCTCCTAGGCGAAGAGGATATATGGCACGTTTGCAAAGAAGCTGGTTACAAAAGCATCCAGATCTGCAATTCTCTGCACAAAAACTGAGAGACTATGTATCCTATTTGCGGAAAAGTGGGTACACAGCAGTGAAACCAGTTGTTGGAAATGAGGAGATTAATGAGTTGACACCGCCAGGAGATCAGGTGGAAGAACAGCCCAGAACTGGAATCATTGAGCCCCATTTAGAAGCAGATTTGAGTGCTATGAGGAAGAACACCAACCTAAAACTCAATCTGAAGCCACAAGAACTGGCTCAGTTGGATCAAGGCCTCATGGAGAGACTCCCGGACAATGTGGATATCCTCACGTTGAATGAAGCTGTCTATCAGATAGTTCTTTCCAGAACTAGGCCAAAGCCTAAAGATGGTGACTTCATATTCAAAGCCAGGAAGAGGATGGAAGAGCTTCTAAAGAAAATAACGACAGCTAGACAGCAGGCATCCAGAGTTCAAAGTGTGATTGACTTCTTGAAAGCAGGAAGAGTATTTACCCCAAGAATAAGGAGGATAGCTCATAAGATAAGACAACAGCATCACACTTTGAATGTGAGAGTACTTCTCACTATCAAAGAACATTGTATAGACAGGATACAGGCACTGAAAATTGCTCAACAGTCCTTGAAAAAGAGAGTTAGATGGGTTGATGATAATGCTACATTCAGCCTCAACCCTTCAAGACTGTTGGAGGGACAAAAACCTGTAGAAGCAAACAATGCACTACCTGCTGTAGAGGAGATTGAAGCTTTCTGGGGGTCAATCTATGAGGTTCAGCCTCTGCTAAATAAGGAGACTCCTGCCTTGGGGGCCTTTGCTGAAATGTGCAGATCCATACGGAATGAGAGGGAAGATTGTGCACCAGTAACTGAGGAGGAGGTGAGAGGAGTGATTAGAGGCTTAAGGAACCTCGCCTCACCAGGCCCTGATGGTATTAGTGGGTACTGGTGGAAACATCTGCCTTGTACCCATCGTCACTTGGCACGGATATTCACCAATTATTTGTGTGAACAGCACCCCCATCCCAGGTTGGCTGGTGGAAGGAAGAACGATCCTCCTACCCAAAAAGGGTGATTTGTCCAACCCAGGCAATTATAGACCAATCACCTGCCTGAATGTCTGCTACAAGATCCTTACAAGGATCATAAGTGATCGAATATTGCAGCACATTCAGCCAGTATGGCAGCAGTGTTTTGAGCAGCGGGGCAGTAAAAGGAACATGGCAGGCTGCAAAGAAAATTTGATTGATGATAGATGCATCATGCAAGATTCAGTTCAATATAAACGTAACCTGTCCATGGCCTGGATTGATTACAGGAAGGCATTTGATACCACATCACACCAGCTAATAGTGCACTTATTACAATGCCTTTCTGTGCCTCCAAGCATAGTGAGATGCCTGGAAGATCTGTTTGCCCTGTGGAAAACCCGTTTTGAGGTCAGATCACAGCAGGGAATGGTGTCAACTAGAGTGGTAACTTATAGGAGAGGTGTCTTCCAAGGAGATTCATTGAGCCCTCTCCTATTCTGCATTTCACTGCTGCCATTGTCTGCTGCCCTGAAGAAAACAAAGGGCTATTGCTGTGGCACACCAGGAAACAGGATCCATAGAGTGAGCCACCTTTTCTATATGGATGACTTGAAGATTTATGCAGCTAGCAAATCTGACCTCAAGTTGGCTGTAGGTGTGGTGCAACGATATTCAAATGATATTGGCATATCTTTCGAGTTGGACAAGTGTGCAGTAACTCATCTCCTGAAAGGAAGGTTACAGGGCCTGGTGCAGGAAATGGAGCTTATTGATGGAAGCATAATTAGAGCCCTGAGAGCTGGAGAGTCATACCAGTATCTGGGATTTGATCAGAATCAAGCTCAGGATACTGTAAAAATAAAGATGGCTCTCTGCAGTGTCTGCAGAGTGTCTGCAGAGTATAAGAGGAGACTCAGGAGGCTCTGGTCATCTGAGTTATCTGGTAAGAATAAAGTTGAAGCCACCAACATGCTTGCTGTGCCGGTTCTCACCTACTCTTTTGGAGTGGTTAAGTGGAATCGTAATGAGCTCCAGGACCTGGACAGGGAAACCCGAAAAAGGATGCACATGGAGAGAAGTTTACATCCCCGCTCTTCTGTTGCCCGAATATACCTGCCAAGGCATGAAGGGGGCAGAGGTCTACTTGGTTTGGAGAATCTGCACAACAGGGTGGCCTTACAGTTTGCCTGCAGCATACAAAGATGCTCTGATCCCCTTATGCAGCTGGTTCATGACCATGAAGTTGCAGGGGTTGGGGCCTTCCTATATAAGGCAGCACAGCATGCGGCAGATACCCTTGGTCTCGATTTTCGCACTGATCGGGAGGAGGAGCATGAGCCTAATCAGCTCAGGGCTAGAATAAAGACTGCTGAGTGCAGCAACATAAGGACAAGTCCTTGCATGGTGTTTTCTACAGGCATGTTGAGGAGCAAGGCTTGTCCAAGCCACTGACTTTTGCTTTTCTGAAGTCAGCAGCCCTGAAATCTGAGACTGAGGGTTTCATACTGGCATGTCAAGTTGGTACCATCAACACATTGTCATACCGCAGCAGAGTAATGCACATGGATGTTCCTGATATCAGTTGCAGGGTGTGTCATAGAGCACCAGAGACGATCATGCACATCCTGTCTTCTTGTTCTGTGCATGCAACTGCAGGTTACATCCATTGACATAATGCTGCTCTGCGAGTGCTCTATTACCATCTTAGACACTCATATGGTATCGACAAATCACCAGTGCTGCCTTATGCCCCAGGGGAGATTGAATCTGTTGTGGGGATGAGAGGTGCCGAATTTATTGGAATTACTCATTCTCTACCACCAGGCTTTTAAGAGCCACAACGCCTGATGTTGTCCTCCTTGACATCACTCCGAAGACAATGTATGTCATTGAGTTTTCAGCACCAGCTGAGGGTAACATTGTCACCAAAGAGGAGGAAAAACAGACGAAATATCATGACCTACTAATGGAGCTGCGCAGGCTAAACCCAGGCTACTCTGTGAGAATGGTGGTGTTGATTGTAGGTGTACTGGGAGGCATGAGACCTTCATTTTGGGCCAACCTTAGAACGATTCCAGCCTGTGAGAGACCTGCTGCTGTGCTTGCAGGTCAGATGCAGAAGGCTGTCATTCTTGGTTCATTACGTCTACTCAGAGCAAACGATTTAATGGTAACGGACCCAGTGTGATTGTTTACCACATGGACATGTGGAGCACTCACTCTGGAAAAATCGCTTGTCACTCTTCCTTGGGAGTCGGAGCCCAGGGAAAGGGTGGTCAAGCAAAACCTCAAACAGGGAAAATTATAATAATAGAATATGTTTTGTTTTTAATGAGAATGAACAGTTAATATTACATCAATAAACCTTCATCAAGGTCTATATCAGTCTATAGAAGGAATTGTCTATCAGTCTATAGAAGGTTCTATGAAGTTTAGGTCAGTCTATAGAGTTTCTATCAGTCTATAGAAGGAATTGACAAGACAGAGGATCGGCAACGTTGATTTTTCTCCACTGCCATTATAAAGTGGACCTTACTATAGTGACATTTGTGTCAAGAGGGTTTGAAAATAATATCCACGTTAAATTTAAATAACCAATGTTTATAACTCATATCCATGATAGTTTATGCTGCAAGATTACAAAGATCGTAAAATGTTCACCTTTGAATTTTCTGCAGGTGTGTTCACATTCATTTTGTGTCATGAATCGATTTTTATTTCCTCTACAACCTGTGTAAATGAATTCTTGACAGTATTGAGTGAGAGTGTCGAAGAACCAGCGCTTGTAGTAACCTCTGCATGGTCCCACATCTTTGGAAAGCTGGCAAATCTCTGAAAGTCATTGACATGCATGTTAGTAAAGGCATTCAGTGCAGTGCATGCTCTAACAAGCATTATATCACTTCAATTAATACTTCTTGTAAAGCCTCGGTGTTCTACATTCGGTTATCAAAATCGCGTTAAATAAATATAGTTCTTACCTCTTGGGGTATAAGCACAAACTATTCATTATATAATTAACTACCGTACTGCATTTTGTAAATGGAACAGCCCAATTTAGCAGATTCTAAACATTGTCCCTTAAATGTTAATCAATGTAAGGTTAAATCTATTCAAAATTATTTTGAAGAAACACGATTCTTCCATGCCTCATCATACATAGATTCTTATAGTTCATAATATTTATTTTAAGAAATGCGATTCTTTAATGCCTATATATAATCATACATAGATTCTTATAATTTAATATATTTACTTCTCTTTTAAAATCTATAAAAAATTATATGATATCCATAAAAAAGGAGTTGTTAGAGGCAGGTATGTTTATGTTTTTGAAGGGACGGATTCAAAGATCCAAATGTTCGAGGAGCCTCACACGTCAAGAGGCAGGTAGATAAGAGCCGAGATTAGTTGTGGTCCCTGACCTCCCCCTACATACGTCTGACCACGGAATTTTTGTGGAAATTTCTTGAAGGCTTCACATATCGCAGTCCAACAGAGATTATTGTAATATTCTCATAACTGAGTTCTATTTTGTCAACATGATTTTAATCATGTCTCACCAGCATAAAGGGAAGGCCCAGTTTTAATATTCCTTTTATGGCGTACGAAATATTTTTTTGCTGCTTTACGATTTATAACTTGTAGTTTTTTAGTTTATAATTTGTGGTCTAAATGCTTTTGCAGTATTTTAGCTCAAGGTGGAATGAAAGAGATTCCCACATAGGCTAATTTATGTGGAAATTACTATCTCTTTAATTTCACCTTAATATGGAAATACTCTACATCTCAGTTCATAGTGTAAATTATATTGTAGCTTCTTGTTATCTTGCAGGCTAGGGTCCAATATATTAAGATTATTGTTATTACATACAATAGTGTTAGTTTTAAAATGTGCAGCGTTATTTTATTAGTAGTATTACAGCTTTGTAGTTTTGAAGCGTTAGCTTGTAGCATTAGGAATGAATGAATACCGTAGGCTTGCTCAGTGGAGATGTCGCAACTCCTGCCGGTGTCACACTCGACCTCCTCCGTCATGACGAGTCCCGTGCACGGGTCGTCGGCGACATAGTGCGGCAGTGCAAATCGGGTGCGGATCTGCTTGCCCTTGTTGCAGCTGGCCATGCAGGGCGACCAGTGGCTCCAAGGACATTTGTCACTGTCCGCAAGCGAGCCTTCCTGCAAACGCATGGCTAAATCAAAACTGGGTTGTCAAATCACACCAATTACTTACAGGTTTCAACATTTCTATAGAAATTATTTTGACGAATAATAACAGAAAGAAATAGAGCTTGAAATTCTGCACAAAATAAGCTGTGAACAGATGAATTCGGTTCACAAATAACAGAGCTATAATGGATCTAATATATTCCAGATGGGACAAATTTGTGAATTTTCAGCACTCAAACCACGTTCACTCGAGAATGATAACAAAAAATGTGTAGGTAATCCAATAGATTGTCATATTACACGTACCGTATCACAGAAACGTATCAAAACATATCAAAATATTATTGATCAATGCCACAAGTTTAGTAGGGTTTATTGAAATACCATGGAGGGTGACAGTGACACCACGATAACATTATAGTGACTATCATCAAATGAATTTTGAGTATTTGAGCAAATTTTACAATAACTGAAAACTGCTCCAGTAGGCTAGAAATTAATAAAAGTACCAATGACTTGAAGTATACACTGTAATGACTTGAAGTAATGACACTGTTTTATGCATTTCTTACATCTGATGAATAAAGTATTTTTCTATTCTATTCTATGTATTTGTCATTATCATCAATATAACTTAATAAACCTTCTTGCGAAGGCACAATTGAATTTGAACTGAATCCAGTAGAATTACAAAGCTATTTCCCGATATGTTAATGATTTCTTATAACAATATCACATACAGTATTACTCATAACAATAACATAATAAAAAATGACAGGAAAACTTAGAATTATTTGAGAGTACGCACTACTAGTAATTTATAAAAATGCCATGAAGAGGCCAATACATCTTCAGCAACTACACAGATCATTATGACACTTGAAAATAGCTCTGAAACTTATGTAATCTTCTTTATCTTCCTTTACAAGAATATTGGCAATTGAATAGGAAATAAAGCTTTAAACTTAATTATCTAGTCTAAGTGGAATTTTCAATTAACTCATATTATTGTGTACAGGTACCATAATGTGTTAAAAAACATTTTTAAACTAAACTACAGTCAATGTTACTTTGAACTGCGCCTATAGAAATGAGAAGATATCTTAGAAGGCATTATAATTGAAGGAAATTCTATTTTTTCAAATGTTGTTTTCAAGGTGTTTGTAAATCTCATTAGATCATTTGAGAGTTTATTACTCCACTGTTTCAAACAAATAAACTGACAACCTTCTTATATTTAAATAACCCTCAGACCTAAGGATTACATTTGCTCCTGATCTACAGATATTTTTATTTTCATTCTATTAGTTACTACCAGCATAACACATGAGTAGAATGGAGAATTCATCATAGTTAAAAAACATTCATTGATGAACAACATCGTTTGAATATTAAATTGAAAATATATTCAATTAAATAAACTAACGGTATGACAAATCGAGGAAACCCCATTTTATTGGTTTACAATGTTAGTGGAGAGTCTACTAACTTTGATTGGTTTATATAATTAAAAACATCTTTGCTTTTATATACATATATTACTCACTGGATATGTTTGACTGCAATCATCAAGTGGCTCATCGCATTCACGAGTTTCTTGAAATTCAACGTTGAAACGGCACTCTTTTTCAAATTCATCTTTGAAAATCTTCTGCCTATAAAAATATACAAGGAACCAATTTAATTTTTCAGCAATTTGATAAAGTACTGTACGGTACCTCAATTATTTGAAAGTCAGTTGGAATAGTGTTGTCAGAGAAAAATACAGTACGTAGCTTATTGTAACTGTTATGTCGAGAATTCCACTTGTATATATTTTGGAAATCTTGAAAATTGGTAAGTAATGTAGGATATGGGATAATGGGCCTATACACATTTTAGATTGTATGACAATATGGAAAATTTGGATAGCCCACCCGATCATTTTAGTAAGCAATAAAAAGCAAAATTAGTTAAATAACTCACATCAACTATTAACTTGATAATAGAAGCTAATAAACCAAAGACTATAATAATTGTTTTCAACAAATTTGTCAATGGTACTATAAACTGTACAATGCCAGTATGCCATTTTAAGAGTAGCCTATTCATTTCACATCTCTTTCAAGGGATTCCATCAGGTTATTAGAAAAATATAAAACCATAATCAGATCGAATAAAAACTTTAAATATTTATTATTAGGACAAAAAATAATTAGTATTTCAAATATTGAGCTCAAAGTAAACTATTCAATCTCGTCACAATATTTACACTGCATGAACAATCTACTAAAATACTATTATCTTTCACAATTACCGTATTAAAATTATAGCCTATTATTTTTCATATCAAACTGTATTTATATAAAAAAATCAGATCATTTTTCATGCGTATTCTTCTGATCCTAGTTTTAATTTTCCAAGCTGTACCAAATCAGGGCATTTTTGTATAAATAATTAGAATATTTCTCGATTTTCGAATTGAAAATCTAGTTGAGGAATTTTATACTTGATTATAGCTCATGGAATTTGCAAATTTTTAATCATGATTTGAGGTGAAAAAAATCATACACTGAATCATAATTTATGTAAGGCTACCATGGGTTTATTTATTTATTTATTGATACATAGGCCTATATATATATATATATAGAGTCCTACAGGCATAACCCAAATGCACGCATGAATAAAATTACATCAGTTAGAATGTAAGATAAACAATACAACTCAAAATTTTATCATTAGAATACAATTTAAATAATTATTTAAATTTAAGTTATAGGAAATAATAATAAGAGAGACAGAGGATAGACAACTCAAAAGAAATAAAGTATATTTGGATGGTACTGCTTCTTGTTTGCGATTTTCCTTGAGCATCGATATAATAGTCACAAACATCTATCTATAAAATAGTGAAGTTAGGTAAGTTTGAGTACTAACCGCACTTTATTGCCACGCCCACAAGTGGCTGAACAGGTTGACCAATCACTCCACTCGGCCTGCTCACATTCAGGCAGAACTCTGCTCAAATACCTTATGTCTGGTCTGCAAGCACAACCAATACATTCAAAAATTACCATATCAACTAATAATGAATTACAAACAAGCCACAAATAACTATTATACTATATCAACTAATAATGAATTACAAACAATCCACAAATAACAATCATACTATAAGTGTTCAATGCCGTACTCATCCATATTAAACTCATCTAATCTACAGATATTGAATTCTTCAAACTTTCAGATTGGGCTTGTTCTGAACAAGGATTAATACGAATCTGGGTAAAGCCAGTTCATACACCCTAAGCCATGAGAACTAGCATTGATCATTGAATTCATACACTTTAGGAGGCATATAATTTATCATACTTCTCATATGACTTTTTCTATGTGTTTTATGCTCCAGAAGTCGTACTCTAGCTCTATGCTCATTTGGCCTTACCCCAGCCTTAAATTACATGTAAGGCCCGGTCACACAACAGCCGGTTAAATTTTAACCGTGATTAATTACACGACAACTAATCAGAGAAGGCGTTTTTGAAAAGACGGCTTCTCTGATTGGTTCTCGTGGAATTAATCACGGTTAAAATTTAACCGGCTGTTGTGCAACCGGCACTAAATCTTGTAGAATATAGAGTTCGTAGACTACATCTCAACTACAGTAGTGTTCTATAAGGCTTTTAGTATATAAAATTACAAAACGATACGATCATAATAATTGGTATTGTTTGAAAGCATATAGGCCTATTGTTATAATTAATGGCTATTTTTCTTACCCACAGTTTGCATTTGGTATGGTGCAGTTTTTGCGTTGGGTCACCTGTTCACTGCATAGTAATGAACCAGCTTTCTCAGGCTCTTTGTACTCTCTCTGTCTGGTCTGAAAGCCAATGCCGCAGCTCTCTGTAGGGATGCATATGCCCCAATCGGACCATTGTCTCAACACTTCACAAGCTGCAATTTCGAATAACAGAATTAGGATAACCAGAAATCCACTTAATGGTATAATGGTATGATGAAATACTTTTTCCCTTAAGGCTGTGCAAAGGCTAAAAATAAAGTTTCTACGGGTGATATTTTTCAAAGTTTTTCAAAGTATATCAAAATGAAAAAGGTTTCTCAGGAAAACATTTTTTTCCCGATCATTATTTTTTGAGATATAAGCCCCTAAAGTTTAAATTTTTGGGACAGAACATTTCAAGTAGGTACGGTAAGAGATAAATCAATGAGATTTAAAGGATAGATTCTTCATGGTATTGTTGATATAGTAAAATAAAAATTTTCTGAAAATATTGATTTTTGAGAAAGTTATTCAATTTACTCAACTAAAAGTTGTTTGGTCATTTTTAGTAAATTGCATTTTTAGCCTTTCAACAGCCTTAATCAACAACCTAATGTGGAGTCGCATGAAGCCTACTTTAAACTACATACTTACAGTATCTACATCCTCTTATTCGAAAAAATAACTCCATTCACTAGTAAATAACTTATGTATGCAACCAATATCTGAGTAGGCTATCTGTTGTTGTAGATAGGAAACAGTTAAGATGAGGATTAAAACTCAATAAAATATATCAAGTACTCTTTTGTTTTATTTAAAAAATATAACACACATTTTATATTACCCATAAAATGAAAGGTTACTCGATATAATTATTTTATTGTGTTTAAATAATTCCAGTAGCCCTAAAAAGAAAAGTGAGTATTTGGAATGAGGATGTATGATGATGAAGAAGAATGTTGTATGCATCATGGGAATAGAATCTTTTTTCTTCCTCAGGGAAGTCACAGGGAAATTGTCACCCTCGGCTTCACTCGCGCTACAAATTTTGTTCCTCAGGGAGAACAAATTCCAATCTACTCTCATCAGACCCTAGTATGCACAATTAATTTAGAGTTTAGTTACTAAACTACCTAATATAGTAAAGTAATATACTAAAGTAATATAGCTACAACTTAAAATATTTGAAAAGAAAATACGATAATTCAGGCGAACTAAACAAGAATTAATCAAAGACTGAAGCCTGTAGCTGAAGTATTAATAGTACGGATGTTATGAATGACCATGGATGCCATATTGAAAATTTGGTTTCAATAAAAATACTCTAAAAAACTCTTCAGCAGATTGGAAAAATACAATCAATTACCGAGAATTGTCTATTTCAAAAATATTTTTTTACATACCATCATCAGGTTCGGAAAGTTCTTCTGAATCAGTGCAGCTTCTCTCATAAATTCTTTGTCTATTCAAATACAGTTTAGCCATTGGCTTCATCTCTTCACCTGTAGGAGAGAAACATGACAAATGTCAGGGTTTTAAAGATTTATTTCAGACATAAAGTAGAGAAATAAAAAGTATGTTTTTTTTGGTGGGGAGTCCCTTTACGGGTAGGTCCTACCTAGCCTGAATATATCATTTAATCCATCAATGGGTCTAACATTGTAGCTTAACTTACTTGAAATTAAAATGGAAACTAAAAATTAACTTATCCAGAGAAGATATAAGAAGATAGAGAATATGAGTTGTGGAAGATTCGAATTAGTTTTACAGTCTAGAAATAGAATCATAGCATTGGAAAATGTTTGAAACGTGAGACTCTATAGTAGCTGTATTTTTAACAATGTTTTATATACGGTAACATCTTTTAAGAATTCTGTTCAGTCTTCAGAAATCAAAGAAAGTGTATAGAGAAATACAGTCTGTTTTAGGTATTATCTTATAAAAATTGGTATACAAAATTGTGTACTTTGCATAAACATACAATACCGTACAACATATAAAATCAGAGCTACCTTAATTACCTGAAGGATCGAAAAATGGAGATTTGTGATCAGCTGGATACGATGAATTGATCCGTCTGATTGGTTCTTGTGGTACAGTTGGCTGCGTCGGTGACTGTAAATTTTAAATACATTTAAAAAAATGTTATTTGAAATTTATTGTATAGTCTACCTAATACAACCAGGAAATATATATTTTCACCTTGTTGAATATAAGCGACAAACTTGTGCATTCTTTTTCCTATGGACCTAGAAGAATGAACTCAATTCTTATGAGCAACGTAGAGAATTCTATCACTTTCAATAAGAATAAGGAACCAAACATTATTTTATTTTCTAAATTTCAGTAACTCAAAGATAGTATAGGTCTCATGGATCCATCAGTAGATGATAAAAAATTCCGTTGAATATTTGTTGTTGGATCGTAAAAATGGTAGGTAAATAGTTCTGTATTTTATTATTATGATTGTTTTAAATCACTGTACTCACTGTATAAGTTATACCACTGTCTATCCCAGTATCCCAAGGATATAAATTCAGAACTTTGTTTTCGACCCAACTGCAATTCTCCAAGCACAGTTCTAGTTTTGATACTCCAACTACCCAGTCCGGCGAGGGATCTGTGAAAGTTGAGATATCACAATTGAGAATTTATGCTAATTATTTCAGAATAGAATATCATGGAACAATAAAGACATGATGAGGATGCTTCACTAAGGTACCTAGCAACTATCTTTCAAGTATTTTTATAACAATATTGCGATATTCTCTTGATATTCCTTTATTATTCTTGTAGAGCTCAAATCATCAAACTCAGAACTCAACATTTGAAATTAGTTGTTGTATTGAGAAATAGTAGTTAGTATCATGGTTAACAGACCCAACCGGCAATAGAGAGGTTCTGAGTTCGATACGTATATTTTTGTGAATTCTCTCTGCTTTCATTATTTTTTGTAGTTGCAGTAGTCTATCTGCAGAAAAACTATCATCTGGATATATTCGATAGCATATTGATTGGGATTCAATTTCATTAATTATTTAATTATAGTATTAATTTGATTATTTATTTTTCATTTTCACATAATTTATGACCAGAACTCTCACAAATACATTATATTAAATAACACTAAACTCTCTTACAAATTAGTTTAGAGTATTTTCTATGTTTTATTATCAATCATTGAGAAATAAATATTATCAATTGATTGATCATTACATTATTCGAACAATAATTCATTAAAATTATTAACTACTTAGTAGATTCAATGAATTATTGAATTTTGAAGCGATTTACTCACCAATCATTGAAACCAGAGAGATAAGATGATGCTTCTTGTCCACTCTGAATACTGCAAATGTTTTCCCAGTTACATTCGGATAGCTTATACCTCTTGCTTTGATAATTGTGCGTATGTTTTGACTCTGAATTGGAAAAATATACATTATGAGCAATCAGTACTAAAAACAAGCTATATTTACAATAGTTCATGTTTGTTGTATAATCAACTTATTTTTGTTTTCAGACACAATTTTGTGCAATTAAAAATTATGCAAACAAGATATAGTGAGGTCCACGTTATAATGGCAGTGAAGAAAGATAGGATAAAAACGTTGCCGATCCTGTCTTTGACAATGCCTTCTATAGACGGTAGATGATACAGGTTTATTGATGTAATATTAACTGTTCCTTCTCGTTTAAAATAATCAATTGTAGTTTATTAAGCAAGAAATTATATTTTTCAATAATTTCATATTGAATTTTCATAATGAAGATGAAATATTTTGTTAATTAATTATGAATTCTACATTGTTGAGATACGATCTGGCAATAGAGCAAAGCGAGAAAGAGATAGCGCCATCCGCTTTGTTGAATGATAGACAAGGATAGCAATACCATTGATAATTAAACACTGCCATTATAACGTGGACGTCACTATAGTATGTATATCATGAAAATAGTCTCATATCATAATGATTATAATAATGTAAGACGATGAATCACACATAATTATGAATTATGATACTCAATTGAAATATTCTTGTTTCACCGACTAAATGAGTTCAAGGCCTGGAAAGAAGAGAATGTATTTCTCCAAGTACAATAGTAGAAGTAGGCATATAGTTGGCCTACCGGTAGTAGTAGTAGCCAAGTAGTTGTCTAGTTAGTTGTATAATTGATATAATTAAATATTAGTAACTCAATATTTGTTTCATCTTTACTCAGTCACAGAAGTTTTGTAACTTCCTCGACATTCAGTTACCATCAATACATATAGAATATTAATTATTCAACAGAGCTTAGAATCAGATTTATGCTGTTCATCAAATTTCCAAAAGATGCTCTTTGTAGGTAAGCTACTTCCACCGATTATACAATAATATTCTTATAAACATGAAAATATAATAAATTTATCTACACATTTTCAAATATACAGTTCCGTCCAATACGTTCTTTCGTTTGTCAATCACTATATTAGTCTTGAATTTTAAAAAAACACTTATGGAGTGAAAATGCACTTACATTGGTAGTGACGATCGTTTCGACCTGTTGTTGGTCATCATCAGACTGTAGGAATTTACTCTAATGTCAAGGTTATGTGTGGTAAGGGATGAAGGTGGAGATCATCCTTTACCACACATAACCTTGACATTACCGTAAATTTCTACAGTCTGATGATGACCAACAACAGGTCGAAACGATCGTCACTACCAAAGTAAGTGCATTTTCACTCCATAAGTGTTTTTAAAATTCAAGTTTAATAATAGTGAAAAGTATGGATAAGCATCAGAGTAATCACTATATTAGACTTCAGTACTATCTTGCTATGTTATAGTTCTACTCTAATATTTTTCTGTAAATTTCAAGTTCACTCACTCTGAATTACAAACAATAATGATTATTCCGTAATATGAGATATATTATATGATTGCCTACCTCTTGCTTGAGTTCAGCTTCAAGCTGTTTGGTTGCTCCATTCAAGGCAACCTGGCGGAGACCTCCTGATGCCAGTCCTCCATACTCCCAGAAACTACACAAAATTGAAATTGTGTCATTTAAGTTGCTTTAAAATTCATTGACATTTAAATAATATAATAATATACAATTTAGGATGTGTTTGTTGTGTTTCTGGCGATATGCTCAAACTTTTTTCGAGCAAAACAAGATCTTATTACCATACAGAATTCTTAAAAGTTAAAAATTAGACAACGATGATGTGTTTCCGATAAACTTGCAATCATGAGAGTTCAATTTTTAGGGAGTCAAGTGAATATGTGTAAGAGATTACATCTAAAAAGTTGATATTTTTTGTGTAAATCACAAGAGACTACATTTAAAAAGTCGAATAATTACTTTTATTCCAATAGGCAAAGGACTGAACTTCCTATAAACTGGTACTAACAGGACAATACAGATTAATAATATTTCAAACTCTATGTTACCTGTAATTAGAAGTATGTGAAGCACCAATAACGTCACTGAATCTTGTCAACCAACTATTCGTAGGGAAATCTTTCGGATGTGTGTGCCTCGACCACAGCCCTTCAAATGTTACCTGCAACAATTTTTTGTTATCATTATAATTAACATATCTCACAAATTCTTAACCAACAATGTCACAATATACATTTTATGTCACGTCAACCATATATTACTGTGGTACTTGGCCTGTACTATTCATTTTATGTCACATTATCAATCATAAATTACTGCTACTTAGCCTATACATTTTATGTCACGTCAATAATAAATTACTGCTACTTAGCCTATACTAATGATTTTATATCACGTCAATCATAGCTTAATACTGTCTTGAAAGACGTAATCTTTTTTAAGTTTTGATTATCATTTTCCTTTCAAATGAATAATAAGCAATTCTTCAGCCTCGCATGAATGTTGTGATTCATGAGGAAGAAATGAGGAAAGGATATGGTCACCTACCTCATACTTGGCTTCATTGCAGGAGCAACACTCTCTGATGAATGGTGGCGCGCTATCAAAGCTGTCTTCAACGTTTTCACAGAGAGTGCGCGAGAGCAGTCTCTCATCTTGATACCATGTATCTCTGTGCTCAATCACTGTTGCTCTACAACAAAAAATACGAAATACTGTTAATAAAATAGTTGAAAATGTATGCGAGCTATTTTAGAGGATGACATTTCTGATATAACTTTTGTGAATTTGTATTCATACAACTACCATTTAAAATAATTTAATGTCTCAGCCAATTTCAATCAACCCAAAGAAAATCCTTAGCTTGACAAAATTCAAAGTGAGATTTTTTGACAAAGTGATAGCTTGACAAAGTTCAAAGTGAGATTTTTTGACAAAGTGATAGCTTGACAAAGTTCAAAGTGAGATTTTTTTGGAAATAAAATAAATAATACTTGTCATTATTGGAATGTTGAATTTCAAAATCCCAATTCTTAAGCTGGGCTTTCACCAAAGTTATTAACAAAATGTTAATAAATTAATCCTTATAGGTTCTATTAGATTGAACGGAACTTGACAAACACATATGTTCATCATGTGTATGATAAGTTATGTTCAATCATAGAAACATAATAGCTTGAGTAGATATCCCATGGTATAGGACGTTTATGTCGCAACTTTTACTGTTATCTCGAGCCGATAGTCCACGTAGTTCTTTCCCGTGAAGCTGTGTGACACTGGTAGTCTCTCATATTGTGCCGTTCATACACTCTCACCCCAACAAAACAGTAAAAATCGACCATAATCGACAGTAATCGGCTTGAGATAACAGTAAAAGTTGCAACATAAACTCCCTATACCATATGGGATATCTACTTACGCTATTGTTTCTCTATGGTTCAATCTAATAGAATCTATTAGGATTAATTTATTAACATTTTGTTAATAACTTTGATGTAAACGCAGCTTTAGAGGATAATCTTATTGAAAAATTTACTGATATTTTTCTCTTAAAAATGATTTTATCGTTACCTCCTATTTTTCACATTTCATTTTTGAAATTATCTATACATTAAGTACGGTATCATCCAACGTTACAAATTTCATTACAAGTTAACCTTTCGGTAAAAATATATTTTCTATCATTTCTACTAATTAATAATGTTACCTTATTGTCAAGCACCCACTGCCTGATGGTGGTGCTTTCCATATGACTGATATTTCGGTCTTTGATGTGAACGATGTCTGTGTCACCATATTAGGACAACTGAAAGTGAGAAGGATTCATTAATTCAGCTAATTATAGTACCGTAAGTTACTTCACACTCAAGTCTACAATCTAGAATCAAACATTTTGGGCACAATCATTCAAACATTCTTGTGTAAGTTCACAACTATGTAGTCTGATAAATAAATAGTCATCTACTAAGCAGCATATATTTTTATCGGAACCAAAAATATGTTCTTCATAATTTATTGTTTTGGGACCTGATTTTAATCATATTAGAATGTTTTCCTGTGTTTGTAAAGTTACCATAAATATACTCTGACGGTTGTGGAACTGATTTTATTTCTTGTATCAATCATAAATCATGATTAATCACAGATCGAAAACTTTCGAACTTTCAAGACATTAGTTTCATGCTAGTTTGGTTATTGATTGTTTTATGAGTGGTTTAATATCACACTCAATAGGTGTTAACCTATTAGAACTTCAGTTTTCTTGGACAACTCGGGCTAGTTGAGGACCAAATCGCTCGAGTCATTATTTTTAATAGATCAATAACGATAAATGAATCAGAGAATTCCTAGAGTTGTCTTTAAATTTATCCAGAAAATCTATGAATGTATGCAATTTACTCAAAATCAATTCAACGATAAAGTTGCAATTCAAGTTCCAAAAGTTGTTGAAGTATGTAATACATATAGCCTAGTAGATGTAAGATGATTCGGATCCTTGTACATGAAAGTTAACCTTTTTAAATAGAATTTCAAATAAACGGCCAACACGGAACTTTCCCCAGTTTTATAGTCTACCTACGGATGGATCCCTGTTTCTTCTCATTCTGAAATAGGAATAATAAAGTATAAGAATTGATCAGATAGGCACTCCATCTATGGTGAGTGAAGGGCATCCAGAATCAGACTATGAAAGTGTGAGGAAATTTGTATGAGTGGGAGAGAGCGAGAGGGTGAGTAAATTTGAGAGAGTAAGTAAGGATTTCCAACTCCAGTGGAGGGATTTCCCTGAAGGTGAATAGATTTGAGTCAGATGCTAATCACTGTGTGAACGTGGCACATTGACGGAATCAATTCGAATAGAGCCGTCTAATGAATCGCGTTGTTCACTCCAAATAAGCTGAATGAGTCCAACTGACTGTATGCGACACTTTCAAATTGGATTAGTGTATTTGGATCCCTTTATGTTGAGCGGTCGGCTCACTTCTCATTGCATTTTACTGCCCAGTCTCAAATGGAGTTTCATTGTAAATTACTGGAGATGGTCTAGATCCAGAATATCAGAATCATTATCAATAATCATTTTCTGTAAGTTGTGTAATTCTGAATGATTGATTGAATAAATATTGTAACAGCTTCAAATTTTAATTAGGAATTCATTGATTTCAAATCGTGATATTGATAACAATGATCCAATTATATTAAGCGAGCAATTTCTGTATATATTTTTATAATTGGTTATTTATATTTATTTATGGTTATTTATGTACAACGGATCTCGAAAACGGCTCTAATGATTTTCACGAAATTTGGAACATAATAGGTTTATGATATAAAAATTCGATTGCACTAGGTCTCATCCCTGGAAAAACTCGCTGAACGACATTAAAAGGATAATTCATCCTTGGAAAAACAGCTGAGACTTTCGTCGTCTGTGGATGATAAAAAAGCGAGTTAGAGAGAGTGCATCTGTGAAAAATCAAAATATCTCACCCCCGAAATTCATAAGCTGACGTATAGCTGTAAAATATAAACACGATCATTTTAAAGAATTGTGTTCTGTTTATCAATAAATAAAAATAACGAGCGAAGCTCGTTGCACCGATATTTATGATTGAACGAAACTACAAATTAATATTAATTACCGGTAATATAACTTATTTATAACAATAATAAATATAATTCTGAATTTGACTTTTCCGTAGTACCAGTTATAATTAGTAGTCCTCACAAAGGACTACTTATCATAGGAATAATTTAACGAAGTGGTAGAGCTTTGGTTATTGATATTTCACAAGTTTATACAAGCATCATTATACGAGTTCCTTACAAAGTCTAGCCTTACAAGCCTTCTAGCCTTCTCTTAAAGTCTAGCCTTCTCTTGTAAACCTTGTTTAGATGTTAAGTATTCAAGTTTTTTAGTGAACAGAGGCGTTGATTCTCCTTCCTCGCACACAGGCTTTGCCCATGTGAGGAACCTTCTTCAAGTTTTGTATATGTATATTGTATATATTGTTTGTACTTTCTGAGAAGAAGAATAAAGATAATTTCAATTTCAATTGTACGACGATAAAATTACAATTATAATACTTCATTAGTAGAATGAAATGTGAATGTTTTTGATGGGCGAATGAAATGAAAATTCAAATAATCTGCATGGAAACCACATCTAGAATTTGAATCACTTTTCAATATATTCAGAATACTACTAGATTACGAACTTCCTTTGTATAAAATACAATCAAAGATGCGTTAGGTACTGAACTCAGACTACATAACTTACCTGTCACTGAACTTCGTCAATGCATCCCCATACAAGGAGAAAACTCCGACAGGCCTATTTTCAATTTCTGAGAATGACATCCACATTGGAACCTGTGCTTCAGCTATCAGTTTGAAACCAATGAACTTGGGCACATTGGATGACGGACCATCACGCATTCCTTGGATGCTTACTGGAAAAAACAAAACAGTTATTACGTATTATTGATACTTCGAATTTTCTTTGTTAACAAATTCCTGACGTCTATTGAACATGGACAGAATCGATTTAGACAGAATTCCATAAATTTCAAGGTGAAAAAGTGAAAACTTGAGTTTTTAAAAGTTGAAATAAACATAAATATATTCATAATAAATAAATACAATTTTAATTTTCATAATAAATATAATTTTATTGCCATGAAACATACATGTTATGAGCAACGTCAAATTTACAATAATTTTCAAAATTTACAGTTAAGTCAATAGTTTACAATATTATACAATAGTTTATATTATACTCGTATTAAATACTATTACTGTAAATAATTTACATTATTAAAAATCTAAAGATCATGAATTTTAAGTCCAAAATACTTGTCAAGAAAATAAAAAGGATTTTTAACCAACCAAAAATATACTTTTAATCAATTTGATATTATGAGTACCTACATTGGGAATTTTTTAAAAATTTTATAACGAACTAACAAGGGAACAAAGTGACGAGAAGAAAGATAAAATTCCACAATATTGTTTTTATATGATTTGGCAATTTTATATTTTTGACAATTTTCATCTTTTCTATTTCACATAGAGTTCTTTGGCTCTAGATAGTCAGAATGGTGATTCAGATTCGTTGAGGAATAAATGTATGTTTATGTCCAAATATTTGAAAAATAGCATCCAACTATTTGGCGTTCAACTTTACATCAATTCCATAATGTTCATGCGACTGAGCTGCCTTGCACAGACAAGTGTAGCAAAATTAGCATGAGGCTAACGACTGCTCATTACGATCTCAATTGAAGGTTGGTGAATGAAAAACGCAACAAAAAGGGGAAGACGCCGTCTGGGTTCCAGATTAATGAGGCAGTGCTACTCAGATGAAGTAGTTACATTAACATACTGATTGTACAATTGAAGATAATGTTTGCTGGATACATTGTGAATCAGACTCAAGTATCCTCACTCCAAGACACTAAACGTAAGAAGCTTTAAACGGAACCCATAATTTTCAGATGTGCGTGTTAATAAGGTTTCTTCACCCCCTCACAACCAAGCAGTATTGTTCGTACTTCACATTGTGCCAGTTGCCAGTATTGGTTCTACTTCTTATACACAATAAAGTTGACAATAATTCATTACTGTATTATAGAGTATTATACAATTAATTTAAGTGTTTTAGTAAGTTTAGTGAAACTTGATTTTAAAAAATCCCTCACATTCGATTGCGTTATTAAAAGTCTAAGCAGCATAAATATAATTAAATCTATAGGTCTATTGAATTGATTATTGGGTCAGCTAAAAAAAAATTATAAAATCCAAATGAACAGATTTTGAATCTTAATTAAGAAATCTTCCTATCAAATTGAATACTATTTTGGTATGATAGGATGCAAATATAAATTTCTTGCACTTCCATGTAAAAACTTTCGAATTTCAATTTTTTTTGAACAGATATTTATCGTATTTGCAAAACTGATATTCAAAAATTAACATTGAGATGACTTTATGTGCTCACTCAACCATCCCCATGTTGGAGTTGAGTGTATTTAATTCAATAAACTCCTGTTCCTATATAAAAATGAATTAAAATTTCACATTTGGGTGTACTTACTCCTGAACATTTAATTGATGGGAGTGGAAAGTCTTCAATATCTTGAAAATTAGTTGAAGATATAATATTATAATTCTTGATGATTGGATATTATTTGTGAAATCACCATCTATTTTTGAAGTATTAACTCACTTTTAATGACTAGTAGTGAATTACAGTTCTCATACATCTCGTTAATCAGTGTCACGTTTTTCGGGATGCAAAGTATTACAGTAGATCCTATTCAACAGTGGAAAAAGAAGAATCCGCTGACTGTTGAATAAAAAACGGGATTGTGATGTTTGACAGGACGGAAAGCAGTAAAAATTTAATTCGGACGGGAGCAGACGACTTGACACGTTCTCTAACCCGTCATCCATCATTCTAAACGGAAGAGAAAGCGCCATTCGTTCTGATCCTTCTACATTTCCTGTAATGCGCCTCCTTCTCCGCCTGGTTCGGCTGAATATCCTCCCCCACAGAAATAGAATGAAAACTGGCGGATAACGCTACGAGTAAGTTAGCCGCATTAACAGCAGCAACCCCTCATTTCTCACAAATCGTACGCTTAATTTACCACGACTGCGACTTCAATCTTAAGCCGCCTTTTTCACCAACCATTACCTCAAGCTCCAATTCATCTGAAGTTCCAATTCGCCCAGTCGAATAAAATATAATGCTGGATCATTCCAAACTCAGATCAAACGAATATCAAAGTTGGGCCACAGAGCCTCATCGTGGCACTGTTAACGGCTTCCAAATGAGGCATTATTTCAAACTACGCTAGCTTGATGACGATTTCCAAATAAAGTATTCTTTCAAATCAGGGATCAGTTAAATGAATTGATGAATTAGTTGTTTTCGAAATCAGGATTCACAAGTGAATTTTTACTAAAGTTCTAATACAGTGAGTCGTGATTTTTGAGAATGTAGATCAGCTTTAATACAAAATTATACGAAGTTTTCAAAGTTCAGACTAGAAAAATGAAAATGTTCAGTTCTAACAGGAAAACTGAGACTACAGCGCCACTCCAATCAGCATGATCAGCATTGAGTTTGCTCCTTCATTTTCTGGATGATGCACACGTGATCATGCGTTTGAAGATGGAATGTTGATATCAAAAACTATGAGTTTAGTGGTATTATTTGTATTCAAAACTCTTTCGACCATAGTTTTTTAAAAGGTCCAACTTACTGAGCTGATGGAGTTTCCCAACCTATAGATTTTTGTCCACAGGTGAGTATGGTTATTTATTCTAGATCACAATATCTAAGAGTTTTTTGTTGAGATTTCATATCATAGTCGAGTCAAACTGGAAAAGTGCTTCTTTATCAGAGTCATTTTCTCAGGAGCAGTTAGTTCTAAAGCGACTTTTTCCCTCGCTCAAATGAGGTTCGAATCACTTAGCTCAATTCAATTTCAAATCAATTTTCTAATTTCAAACTTCTCAGCTCAATTTATAACAGTCGGTGCTATACGATTTCATTTCAAATTACAAATAATAAATCATGTTATTAAATAACGGCTGCAGAATGGAAAAGGATTACTCTTAAATTTGTTGCCGGGCGAACAGTAATGTCCACTTCACCATTTAACCACAAATTAATAATTGGAAAAACAAGGTCAAGAAATATTACAGTTGGAAGCAATTGAGAAAATAATTATTTGTGGTTGATTGCTCGTTAGGCGTGAGCGGCATCGCGCTGCCAAGCCATAATTAAAATTCGCAACGTTGAGCCGGGAAAGTGTCTGGCAATCAGCCCGAAAAATCGACAACAAACTCTTATCTCTCGCTCTTCAACTCGGCACCTTAATGATACGAATCGATGCTGCACACTGTACCCTGCACCCTCACCACTTCGGTCACTGGCAAATTTCTCATTAGCAGAAACAGAGTTACCGTATTCAAAATTGACACTAAACTCTAAACACACAAAGAGATCAGGAGCAATTGCATTTGTAAGTACCCTATGTCTTATGTTTCCGACACTTTTCCAATTTTGATACGCATTCATATTCTCAATATCGTGGCACCGAGCTTCGCTCGTTATTTATTTATTGATAAACAGAACACAATTCTTAAAAATGATTGGGGGTTTCTTTCCCGAATTTTGATTTATACACTATAAAATAGTACAAAAAGTTATGTTCCATACACTTGAATTCAGGTCAAATTTCCAGTCCAAATAACATTTAAAAACAGAAAAGTTGTAACTGTTTGGAAAGATTGTTTACAAACCAAATTGAATAACAAAATAACACTAACTAATCACTTAAAACTTTAAATAAATGATTAACTTTGAAAATTATGATATACTCTAATTTAGAATGATATACGGGTACCATGTCATTTAAGTTATGTTATGATTGATCTGACAGTCTTGATCAATATCGCTGGTTTGATACGAAGTAAATTTATTCATCAACAAGGCCACAAATCATAAAATACAATATGCTTAGGAGAGGACAACAGGTTTAGCTCAAGACTTCCTCCCAAAATTTGAAAGATAAAAGTTTCCGTAACAATAAACTCAAAATTTCCCAATCCTGGGCTTGGGTGTAATATTCGAGTATCGGAAGTAAAAAATGGAGAACACAAAATTATTTTCAATACAATCTGTTCCAAAAAAACATTAAATTGTTTATGATTTTTCATTTATAGTGATGAGGATCAAGAAAAATGGAGGGAATATTCAGATTGTAATCAATATAGTAATGACGAAATTCAGAATTCAATACAGTTTCAGACAATATCGTATTTTTGCATGTGCATTTATTTATTTATCTGTTGTTATTAGGCGAATATTCATCATTTAGATCATCATTCATTCATGCATTTTCTAGTCGGATTCAGAATACTGCATTTATAAAGAAGATGCTTCAGTTTTTCTCTCCGGTTCTACTACATATAAAGTTTAAAGAAATATTATCAACTTTTAGAATAGAAACTTCCTTCGCGCGTTTGATCTTATAGAGAGAAGTTGAGTCTACTCTGAAGAAAGGAAGGAGGTGGTACGTTATACTTGATTTTTTTTAATTAAAAGAAGTAGATGCAAAGAAGTAGAAAGAAAGGAAGAAAAAAGGGAAGATTCATTCTGAACTTTTCTTTTGATGCTCTGTGACTGAGCTTGGAAATACGAAATACATTAACAAGTTCTTGGTAGGATAACTGAGGCGATGTCTACGGTGGAAGATTCCTGAAATGTTTTGAAATATTATTTTATACGATCTTAACGGAATATTGAGAGAAGTATAAAAATGAACCTTTCATTCCAATAATATTTTCTTGGATTTTACTGCAGAGGTAAAACTGGTTGAACAAGTGAAGATATACGATTTCCTTGATGTTTGATGTATACTTAAAACTATCATACTACGATGTATAATGAAAACTAAAGTGATATCGAAGCTTACATTGAAATTCGGTTGTTATAAGTGTCAAATGCTATTCGGATATTCAAAACTCATCTGTAATTGATCATGATAGCATTTCAATTGAGTTGGCTGTTGTTATTCAATCACAACATCGATCAATAGCAGTTCAGTATTTGATAAGCTAATGGGTTTCTGCAAACCTGAGCGTTGACAAAAGCTTCGTGAGATGATTGGTTTGGGTTTGGGCTGATGACAATACATAGTTGGATATAGCAACATCAATCGCTGCATTGTCTAGTATATATGCGATACGTAATACAGTTATTGAAATCTGTCCGATGCCGAATGTTCCACAAGATTAATCCAGTCTGTCAAGAGCCGTGAGCGGTATTGTCTCCCTGCAGCGTGAATCCTCTACCTCCCCTCCACCTCTACCACCACCTCAACCATTCAATCTCATAGCTTAGCTCGAATTCAGGTGAATTGATTTCTGACTGTGATAACAGCTCCAACAAGTTTCAATTGGCTATACGTTCCCAATATTTCATGAACGTGAAATAGAGAGAATCCAGCTTGAATCCAACGACACATTGTATAGTTTTTTGACGCTTACGTCGATGCATAGCATATCGAATCAAGTTTTTTCGATGATATCAGCAAATTCAGCATATTTACAATAATACATTGAAATAAGTACAAGAATTAAGCTTATAAATTGAACAAAGATTGGTAGTTTTTGCTTAAAATATCTTGTCTGCGAGCAAGAGTAAAATCAATGAAGAAGTGACCCTTCATGAAACTTTTTAAGAAGCACTTATTGGCCTTATTTCCTACATTCACCTTGCAATTAAAGCGAAATTACGTTGAGAAGTGAATGAAACCAAGTAGACAAAGTGAGAAACGTGATGGTTGAACAATATTGCCAAGACTGAGAGTGTGTAAGGAATAATGAGAATAGAAATACAAATCTCAGTACCGTATACTCTTTTTTGAATTATTTTATCACAACATGTTTTGATATTTTTCAAGACTTGTTCCAACAATCATGCCATTTTCAAGACTTGAAAAAAGGGTACTGAAATTCAAAAAGGGTACTGAGATTTGTATTTCTATTTATATTACAAGTAGCCTTAAATAATAGAAAAGACACAATAATGAGAACTTTGTATCTCTAATCCTTAGGTTTTTATTTTAGATTACTAATCGAAACTCTACTTCGTGAATGATTTTAAGAAAGGTTCTATCAATAGCCTGAACCTAATTATGATCAGATTATTTGAAGTTATATTTAAAAATAAAATGAAGTGAATTAACGAGTAATCGATGTTCTGAACGCTCAAGTAAACAGCTAATGTATATTATTCATTATAGTACTGTTTTGAATTTATCGATTATGTATCGTCATTGTCCTTTCCCGGAAAAGTCTACCAATATAATTTTTTTCAACTGAGCTTGAAATAAACAAAATTATACAAAAACTATTTTTTTATTGATAAATATATTTCATCATTGGTAATATAATATATAATTTAATCTTACAAGAAAAACCCAGAGCGTCATTAAATATTTTCCTAAATGCATTATATTAGTAGGCGGAAATCAGTAGAAAATTTCCCATCATCAATGTTAGCCAGTTTTTTTATTCTTTGTTCTCTTCACAATTTTGCAAAAGAGGTCATGTCACCACAAATAAAATACAATTCGCAATCTAGATGAATCGTCTTGAGTTCTCAATTATTGTCTTCTAAGCTTACTGCGCATGCTGTTCAATTAAGTCGCCTTCAACTCTCATTTCTCACCAAGTATGACAATCAATTAGTTGTTGTTTCTCGCGTTTAATTAAGCATTTTTGAAGAGCGTTCTCTTGGATCTCAAATGTCTATAAACTACAATGTAGTATATCACAAGTTTCATGCATATTGTTTCACTCATTTTCTTCCTCAATCATAGATCCTTAGCAATTAGTAATATTTCTGACATACGGCTTGATCTTCTGGGGATCATCAACTGGAATTGTCTAAGTATTCAAGGCACTAAAGCGAGTAGTCAGGATGATGCTGGGGAAATCTACCAGAGCCCCTTGCAGGCAACTCTTCCAAGTGCAAGAATTCTGACCCTTTCCTGTCTATATACTCGAGGCTGCACTCCATGGACTCAAACATAGAGCTTCCTGGGCTAGGGGAACGGATATACACGGGTACAACACGAGGTCTAGGAATGCTCTAGGACTAGATGCACATAGGACGACTTTTCTTAAAGGTAGTCCTGGTCACCTGAGCAGGAAAATATTGACATGTATGAGCGAGGTGTTAGGAGTTCGGGTATTCGGTTGTATAATTTATTACCAGCTCATATAAAAGAAATGACTGGTACAAAATTCAGAGAACAATTAAAGAAGGAGCTGCTGTCCATATGCGCGTACTCAAATGAAGAGTTCAGAGAGTACTACGAGTGTCGAAATGGGGTTTAGAGAGAATAGAAAAAAATGTATTGACTTTTCATGTGCCTATTTATGTTCTAAACCACGAGCGTCGAGATAAGGTTTGGAGAGAAAAGAAAATATATTGACTTATCATTTATGTATTTATGTTCTGTATTTTATTGACTTACGACATTGACAAGTCCAAATACCCTTTTATATGAGGTCAGTGGATGAAAAATAATAATAATAATAATAATATAATAATAATAATAATAATAATAATAATTGAACTCTCTTCCACCTGTTTTATCTGAGATTGACTCAGAGGTTTTGTTTAAGAATAAATTGAGGGACTGGATGATCGAAAAATCTTTTTTTTTGTCATAGTCATTCAATTTCAGCTGTTTTCGATGCATGAAATCAAATCGGTAAACAGCTGTTTGCAGAACAAATAAACTTATGATTCTCATTACAGTATACTCTACTATAATGAAACCATATGTTTTCTTTACAATCGAGTATGTTTCCTAGTTCCGAAATAGGAACAGCAAAACTGCTACAAAAATACCTTCAGCGCTCCAGGTAATGTTTTCTATTTGTCAATTATTTTTTCTTTAGATTATTATGACAAAAAATAGTGTACGTTACTTGTACGTGAATGTATTTTTGCAGTGCTCGACTAGAAACATCATTCTCGCCTGCAAAAGGCCCCTTCCCGTGCTTGTTATGTAAGATACTATTACAGTATAATAGAACTTTTTGAATTGAGAGGTTTTTAAATACATAACCTAATAACTTGAGTGTTGATAGGAAATGACATTGGGTAATACGGCAAGGCAGAACATCCAAAAGGATCTCTCTGCCAATAAAAGCCATAAGAATAAATAAATAATTGATGTGATTCTAGTCATTTTGCCATCAGATTGTGCTATTTCTTGTCTTTTAAATATCTTAATATTTTTAACACAATGTTGTAATGTAACAATCTAAAATGTGACATACCTTATGTATTTGACCAGTGTCAATATTGTATTATTGTACAATGCATGACAATAAAATTAAATTGAAATTGATGAGATTACCTGTGTAACTGACGTCAGGATTGTAGCGTTCAATGTCGCCACTGATGGTGAGTTGGAAGCGGCCGTCAGCCATAGTCTTTGGCGTGCTGACTCCATCGGGCGAGAGATCGCATCGCAGGCCGTGTAGACTGCTCGTACAACACACAACCAGCACCAATACTGTTGCAGCTATGGTCAGCTGGACACCTCCACGCATATCCCCTGATTTCTACACTCTGCAACACCAAACACCAACCCCAATAATGAAACAATCTTGCCGAAGGATTAGTTGCAGAATCATAAATATTCAATAATTTCGGGAAGTTAGAGCCTCACTAAGAAATGTTAAGTGTACGACTTCTCAACTTGTGAAATATTTTAGTGTAATAGTATTTCTACGTTCACACTGAAAAGTTTTACAGGGTGATGGCTGTTCTCAATCTAACTTATGGCAGTGGAACATGGGTGCTGTCTAAGAAACAAGAATTTAAAATTCAATCTGCAGAAATGAGATTCATTAGACATGTAAAGGATGCACAAGAAAAGACCACTTTAGGAATGAGGTAATAAGGGCAGAATGTGGAACAATACTACTCACAAGCATTATCAGAAGCTACCATGAAAAGTGGTCAGAACATCTGTTGAGGATGATCGGTTACCCATTAATGCTTGGTTGCATAAACCAGAAGGCATCAGATGCATAGGGAGACCAAGATGGAAGCCGGAACAGGCTTAGCTCACAAAGTTATCACAGTCTAATCCCTGAAGAAGACGACACACCGAGAAAAGATTTTTGTACGATAACTTGCATGAATCCTATCAAGGAATAGAATTCGACAAGAAATAATGATTGATGACACGATCACAGTGTTAATTTTGATTGATCAAAGACGATGGAGGAATATTTTTTAGGATTTCATATGCCAAGAATAGTTTGCCTAGAAAGAGTCTTTAGAGGACAGCTATGCTTCCCTTACCATAGTGAAATTAATGTCCTTCTTTCAACCCCTTTTCTCATATTATAACTCCAATAGGGGAGGAGGAACAACACCGATAAATTGCCTCCACATTCTATAAGAGAAATTCAATACTGAGGTTATTGGATACTTTTCATACATTTTTAATAAATTTCAACTTTGATGATATAGCATTCAAAAGTTTTGTTTTTACAGTCTATGTTCCGAAAGTACCGTAAGTTCCATCAAAATTGAGATTTCTACAAGTTTTGAGTATTTTATCTGGAAGCCAGTATATTACTACTTGACAAAAAGCTGGTTTCTATAAGGTTTTCCAATTTTTGCATCTTCAAACCCGACTTGAACGATCATCATGATGAAGATATAATACGGTACAAGTTCATGAATCGGCTCCACATGGTTTATATTCAATATCAGGCTTCAAAATTTTCCTTCCAAGCAAGATTGATAAGTTGCTTCCCATGGAAGTGTAGGAAGAAGCTCTTCTTCGTCAGGATCTCTGGAAGAGTTCTAGTACCTTTATAGTTTATAAGAAAAGTTATTTTATAAAGATTTTTTGAAAACTGAACGAATGTAGTTAAAATTTTTTTACATTCTGATCTTTTCCCCTTTGTGAACTCCTCTCTAATCTCCTTGCCCTCCCCACCAATTCCGATGCGAGAGAGTCGCACAAGCTGGTTGTCTTTTGAAACTAACGCCACTCAAAAACTTGGAGAACTGAATGGAACGGATGTGGTCATTTTTATTGCGACGTTTAATGGATAAATTCTTTGCCGCGAATAAAATTCAGTGTATATGAGAGATGGCTTGCCGCCAGATATAAGAATACACCAGAAGGGACCATGCTGGGGGGTGTCAGGATAGGGGAACTGGTGGGTGTGAGGACGGGGGCGCGTGCCCTTCTGAAACAAGATTGCGGTGGTCTGGCATCGTCCACTTAGCGCCGACCATCACTAGATACTAGTTTGTTGTCAAACAATTAATTACTCCTGGGAATTAGACTCGGCAACTTCTAGAAACTGAAACACTCTGACTTTGACAGCAAACACCACGTTTGTCATGTTTGCTGTCACTATCAAACTTATTCGTCGAGTTTGAGGCAGGCGATCAACTCTTTGAAATGAGTTAAGTTAGGAGCCACCTTCATAAAGTGACTATCCTTCCAGTTTCTTCAAGATCCACTATACGTGAATATGATTAAGTTGATGAATAGTTATTGAAACTTCATATACTCAAGCTACTGATGGAATTGAAGACGTGAAATGTCGGAAGATGACGTTTCCTACTACTGTATATATTTCAATAATCACGATTATCAATCATCTTTTTCCAACAATGTTCCTCGGGATTTCTATTAATGCAGAAATATCGGGGGACCGAGCTTCGCTCTGGAGTGTAAAAGCACAGACAATTTGTAACGAAAGATTGAATTTATAGTTTATATTTATTTATTCATTTTCTGTCGTACAATTATTTTTACAGTTATATGAGGAGGCAAAACAGGCTTATGCCCAAAACTGTCCCTTTTCAAATGTATACTACAGTCCAAATAAAAATCTAGGTTAAGCTACAATCACTCATCAAAATAACAACCTATTCACACATCAAAAAACAAACACATCATCAATTACAAATAGATATACTATGAATTCGATTTAGAATGATATGCTATGTTTGCTACAATATTTTGTTAATATACGGTACTATGTACTATTCTACACTAACAGCATCTAGTTACTATTTTGGAGTTTCTGAAGTAAACATGTTTTATAAAAAAAAGAGAAATAAACAAAAATAAGTTTCTCTTGCTGAATTTTTCTTTTCTTCTCGAAGGAAATCCGCTGGATGATCCCACACATGCACTCGTTCACTAAATTCCATTACGGTATCGACAGGCGACAAAATTGCCAGCTGTTTTTCCAAGGACGTATTAAATTTATCCTTTTAATGTCCTTCAGCAAGTTATCCCAGGGTTGAGATCTAGTGCAATCGAATTTTCATATCATAAACCAAACTTTGTTCCAAATTTCGTGAGAATCGATAGAGCCGTTTTCGAGATCCGGTCACATATATTTATATATAAACAGAAATTGCTAATCGTATAGGATTATTCATGTTGGAAGATCTACAGTATCGATCATAAACTTCTTCAAACAATCGCCAGCTTGGAGAGACTTATTATCATTGAAGAATTTATCTTTCTAGAAATGAATGTTGACAACATCAGTCTATTGATATAGAAAGGTTAAGAGCTCTCACAGAGTGAGGAATAACACGTTCTTATTTTGTGGTGGTAGGATAGTGTATTATTTAGATAAGTGTTCTTGTATAATTATTTCGCATTGAATTCTAAAAAGGAGAGTTAGAATATCAAAAATGAGTGAACCTACTCGCAGAAATTCAGGTACAATGACGTGGAATGTTCCATGTTCAAGTATAACTGTTAGAGTTTTTATTGAATAATACATCGTGAAAGTCGAAAAACACTGGAATGTTGTCAAAGATTACGTTCAGCAGAGCTCATCCAGAAAGCAAAATGCATAACATAAATGAGGAGAAATTCCATTTTGTCTTTTTTGTGACAGACTAATGCTACATCGAAGGGCACCAGAGATGCAGTTATTTCTGAGGACGAAAAGTAAATAGGGCGAGTCAAGTGATCAGGACGAAGTCACAAAGGGGCAAAGGAAGGAAGCTTTCTATAGTACGTCTCCATTTCATCCTGATACACACTATTAACTTGCAAGAAGCTCTTTACTTGCTTCAGTGTCATTCGCTACTCACATCTCACATCTTAGATCTTACAGCACACATTGGTTCAGCTCTCTTCTATCCGAACTTCCCTTTACTGAAGTACGCTTTAAGAAAAACTGTGCGAAATTTTCCAAGAAACTTTTAGTCTAAGGCTACACACATCGATTTTTGTTCGTACGATATTTTGCCGTCCTTATAAATTCTATTAGATTAAACAGATGATTTCAAACAGATTATGTTTGACAAGCTCCATTTAATCTGATGGAATTCATATGGACGGCAAAATATCGTACGAACAAAAATTGAAGTGTGAGTGCAGGGCTTTAGTGTTCTATTTTATCACGTACCGATCGTCCGTTCTCATTGTAAAACATTCTATTTACACTGATACATTTCATTCACTGTCAAATTCACCAGTTATAATACAGCCTGAGCCTTACACAGTAATTGAAAATTAATTTCTACTCAGTAATCATTTCATTTTTTATCTTTATCCAAATAAATTAATACTTATAAATCTAATTTTGGCAATTTGAATTAACTAATTTTAGGAAGAGAAGAAGTTTTTTATTCCAATATTGTAATGTGTTTCATCTAACATCTAATATATGAATATACATATTCTTGCTAAATCCAAGTTATGTAGACTCATGATAGATGAATGTTATTATAGTAAAAATTAGGATATACTGTATAATGAATAGGAATAGATGATGATGTGAAAGTGATCTTATTTCAATTATGTTTCAATAAACGTACTTTATCTTTCGTTTTTGAATCAATCTGTGCCAAAACAATGTGTTAATGAATCATCATCGACCATGAAACACGGCGTAAAAATATTATTTCAGACTGTTATCTGAAGCATTAAGCAGGCCAAAGGTTTGATTGAAACATCAATTTTCAGTGGCACATTCATTTGTTTGGATGGAAATTGTAAATATATCTTTCCAATTTCATAGACATTTAATGAATGGAAAATAATATGTTATTACGTAATTTGGTAATGAGATAATATTTTTAGAATTCAATGAAAGAGTTATTTTATTCACTCAATTCCAATTCCACCTGATATTGAACTTAAAAGTATTGCTTGTGAGAGAGACGAAAAACTTATTCGAGACAAGTGATAAGTTAGATGAATGAAACCATAGAATCCCGTGGAAATCTGTTCTCTATCTGATTTGAATCAGCAAAGCAGTGATCATTCGTATGAATTAAACATGGCTTGGCAGAAAGGTGAAATATTACGATATGAATCACTGAGACTCTCCAAACTTTACGAACAATGGCTTATCAGTTATGAGCTGAGGTTATAAATGTGCAATTCGAATAAACTCGATACTCTGAACGATACCCTAAATAAGACCAAACTACTTATAGAGTAGAATGATGAGTGGTGTTAAATTTTAATCACTTCAATACATAATACATTTTTTTACATGGAAAGTCTTTCTTATCAGCTGCAATTCTTGCAATCCTAAGAACAGGGAACATTAAAAATATGTCTTATTGGGAATTTTCATGACAAATCCAATATTCACTCGTACATCATTTTCAACAGTAAAGCTCAGATGCATAAAATAAGCTTCGATTGAAATTAATAACAACTCTTGGAAACACAGTGTATGAACTACAACATAGGAATAGCAATTTTGTAAATCATACACTACCAAATTGGTATTGTGAATTCAATATAAAAAAGTTGAAAGTTATATTATTTTAATGGTGTTCTCATCCATCTTCTTATATAATGGATATTAGTAGTTCTGTGAACAGTAGACCTCACGCAGTTTCCTCATCCACAAGTATCTGATGTCACCTGTTCTAGTTGCTTCAGTTGAATCACAATTCACTGTTGAATCATAATTTACTCTTAAAAAACTGTTATTTGTTTTATCCAAGATCAAAAACTAACTTATGTTAATAAACTTAGTTCATGTTTGAATTGTATCCAATACGAAAATTTATCTAGTTCCGTGATAATCTTTCCATCTGATTAAAATATTTCTCAATCATTTTAAAATTAATTTTCTTCAATCAAGAATATTATTTGGTTCATTTAATCATTGTTTATTTTATTTTCAATCACCTATTAAATTTATTTTTCAAATGTGAGAATATTGATACTGATGGGCACGCATCATAAAAAATGTTGAAACCCGACATCTGTGTAATGCATGTATTGAATAATCCACTTGTCAGCAGATTTATTATGAATAATTCTATAGTCTGATTGATCCTATCTACAAAGTAGATTATATAGATAGTGATATCAGAGTATGGAGGAACTGCTTTTCTTTTCATATTATCCTTGAAATGCAAAATTTCAAAAAACCTTGTATATACATCGACGCGTAGTTGAAAAGGAATATTCCTGCCAAATCTCATCAAATTCTATCAACGCGTTTGGCCGTAATCGCGTTACATACAGACAGACAAAAGAAAATAATCCGAGTTAAAACATAGACCTCACTACGTTCGGTCAATTATATTAGAGCATTCCTTACTGTTGGGATAGGAAATTCATCGTCTGTACACGTACTGAAGACTCATGACACAGTAGTGGACTCAAGAAGAAACTCACTTCAGGAAAAGCTGTCTGATTTCAATCTTTCTTCAAGATTATTATAATGAAAAAGCGAAACAACTTTCAGAACTTGTGACGTTCAACAGTAGAGTTTGAGATTATTACTTAAGAAGGAAACGAATTGGATGAAAATGCTATGAAGTTATGACGGGGCGCTTTTTTATGCCCTCAATTTAAATCATAAGCATGAATTGAGAATGAAAAATGTCGGCACCCTCACTGACAAGCAAGGACTGCAAATGAAACTATGAGCTTCATTACTCAAACTCTTGCTGTGAGTGATTACGTAGCAGAAGCTTTAGAGAGAACTTTCAAACTTCGAAATTTAATTAAGACCACCTACCTAGAATATTCTTACTGTAGCATAATTTGCTTATCAATACTGGGTTTATATAAAAATATGTATAAATCAAATATTATAAAGATAGATTTGGACAAGAAACCAGAATAAAGTTCTATAATACCATTGCAGTTCCGACTCTCCTATTATATGGAAGTGAGAATTGGATACACACACGTAGAATGGTTTAGAGAGAGAACTTTCAAACTTCGAAATTTAATCAAGACCACCTACCTAGAAAATTCTTACTGTAGCATAATTTGCTTATCAATACTGGGTTTATATAAAATATGTATAAATCATATATATATATATATATATATATATATATATATATATATATATTATATATATATATATTTGGACAAGAAACCAGAATAAAGTTTTAAAATACCATTGCAGTTCCGACTCTCCTATTATATGGAAGTGAGAATTGGATTCACACACGTAGAGTGGACAGTCGAATTCAAGCTGCAGAAATTAGGTTTCTAAGGAGTGTATTTGGCTGAACTTTAGAGTTGATAGAATCAGAAATACTGATATAAGACAGGTTTTATTGGTTGCTCCTCTGCATGAAAAAATTATTCAAAATAGATGCAACTGGTGCAGTCATTTGGATAGAATGCCACCGGGAAGAATGCCCGTTGTAGTCCAAAACTATAGACCTACAGGAAAAAGAGATGTAGGGAGGCCAAGAAAGAGATGGGTACCGGAACAGGTTAATTAATAAACCTAATCCCTGAAGTGAAGATGATGATGATATATAGATATAATAAATTGCCAGAATCCTGGATCATATCCTCTAACCAAAAGAGACTTTTGGTTTTCGTTTCGCGAAGTTCACAGGCAAATTTTCTCGTGTACTCCTTTCAATCAAAAGTGGATACTCTAAACTAACAAATGATGACGAAGGGCCGGTTTCCGTGCTCGGGATTTAGCTACGTTCTAGACTTTAAAAAGCTGGAGTCAGAAAATTGGCTTTCCGAAACGGGGCGTAGTCGTAGTCATTGTCATAGTCACGTTTGAATTAAATTTCGAGAAACTAGAAAATTGAACACAAAATAAGATAAAGAGAACATAGTGTAAAGTTTCAGCCTTTTTTGAATTATTTAGGAATGTTTAATCTCGTTAAGGAAAAATGTTTCCAATTATAGAAATGAGAAAATAAAAACTGCGACTAACAATTTTCCGAAAGCCAATTTTCAGACTCCAGCTGTTTAAAGTCTAGAACTAGGACCTCCTAAGTACTTGGGTTTTTAGAAAGTCCAGCTAGAACTTAGCTAAATCCCGAGCTCGGAAACCGGCCCTAAATAATACTACCTATTTTTCCCTTGCCTTATTCGACAATTTGGTTCTAATTCAGTATTTCAATGCCATAAGACGATTAAAAGACCAGGATGTACTTAAAAGTGAAAAATATTTTGTCTATTTTAATAATAGCACTATTATTATTGAGTCTCCTTTGATAATCCGTAAAAAATTTGATAGGGCCAATTGGGTATGTGTGCTGCAATGTGATAATTTTTCAATGTCACTTGGATTATCATAAGAATGTCATAGTTAACGTTGAGCCTAATTAAATATTTTATTGACCGTATAATGATCAACGATTTCTGATTGAAATTATTATTCAAAGCATGTTCATGAGTACTTCAACATTAAAGCTGAAAGTATTTCAACTCTTAGCCTATTTTAATCTAAAAGAACTTTTACTCAGAAGTATTTAAGTTCATAAGTCATCAAGTAGGTATGATACATTATTGGTCATGACAATTTATGCATTCTTGTTTTATCATAATTATTTTGGATTCATAGCTTGTTTACTGATTAAGGTATATACTAATATTTTTCAAATTAAAATATTGTAATAGGCTAATCATTCAACGACTAAGATATCAGGGAATAAAAGACGTTGCTGCAAGATCGTAGAGGAGATCTCAGAAAGGGTTTCATTAATTATTAATGAAACTCTTTCTGAGTTCTCTTTTGCGATCTTTCTGCAACGTCTTCTTAGACGTAATACAAATACAAGATAAGCTCTGACAATGAATGAAACATTTCAAGATGACAATATTGCATAAACAATCAGAGGAAAAATGAAGCGAGGGTATCAATTATTAATGTGTGTCAATGTTAGCCTATAGTTGTTAATATTTTGTGATAAATAATAGTAATCTATCAAAAGTAACGGTGTCAATGTCCAACCATTTGTCTACTCCGGTGGTATCTTCTTATGTAATATTGATAACTCATTCAATGGTCAAAAATCGATTATTATAACACTTTTCATTAAAAATATTTGGATGATTATGAACCAGTTCATATGACTTCTGATGATTTTCTTATCATTCAGTTTGTATTAAGAAAACGATTTAACTAATAACCCTATCCAAGTCGGATTCAATAAAAACCCGGCGGCTTAGATACAGTACTGTCCCTTTATTACAGTTCGAAATTTCCGTACTTCTGATTTAGCATATTATTATGGGAATCTTTAAACCCATTTATTACTTCATCGAAACGCACTGTGAACGCAAATGAACACTGGACATTGCAGTTCTTGGCGTAATTTGGGTATTTTCAAAACTCGGTTTTTCAACTATAACTGTGTACGAGAACGAAATTCAAGCATTTTCGGGTTACAATCGAAACATAGTGCAACATCGTAGGTATATTGGTATTACCAATATTATGGAATAGATTACTCCATGATCTTTAGAGTGAGATAATGATAGTGAATAGAGGACGAGTAGATGATGGTGAAGAACTTAGTGGATGAGTCATTATCTGATGGAACTCTCAAGTCCAAGAGCGGACTGAATAATACCTGCATTTCAGATTGCAGACTAGTGTCTTTGACATTCAAACAAAGCAATATCTGCGAGGTGATAATGATTTCCAATGTCGCTGAACTGTGATGAAGAGACTAGAACCTATTATTTACTCTTCGCCGCTCATCCCTACAACTTCGATTTTAATTTCCGTCTTCTCTGCTCACCCCTTATAGCTTTATTATTCCTTCTCAGGGGTAAAACTTTGGCGCCGAGCCATGCACAAAGTTCACGTGGATTGGAAACCTCTGAAAATATTTCAGCCGAAAGATATTGGACTGAAGTGAGAGATGGTGCAGTTCGCCCTCATCGTTAAGCCTCCAGTTATTAGTTTTCTTCTCCACCATCTTGCAGTCAGTAACACTCTGGATTAAGGCGGAAATGATTCACTTATCTCAGCTTTGAAAAATCTGAGAGTTCTGAGAGTGCGAGTTCCATTATTTTACTGCATCCGCTGTTCAAGCGAACAGAGCAAATTTCCAATTAGTCCAGTCACTACATGCATTGGCACTTGCAATTTTTATTTTAGTTCTGATTTTTCAATATATTGTTTGGATACATAAGAGAAATCCAGAACCAATTTTTTTCATGAAAATATCCTTGTGCTAGATGTGCTAAATGATACAGAGTGGCCCAAAATCGACGTATTTTCGGTTCATTTTCCAGTTTCAGCTATTTCCATCAAATCCTGTAATCAGACAGAAAAATTCGCTCTCGCATTTTTTCAGATTATGAAATTCGTAATAAAACGAGATCATTCGGTACTCTCTATCTTCAATGAGTACTGAGTTACAATTTTTCAAAAATGAGTGAAATTTTAAGAAAAAAATCAATTTTTATAATTTTTAATTTTTTATTAACAATATCTTCCGAATGTAAACTATATAAATCAAAATCCCTCTGGGCGTAATTTTGTGCTCTACAATCTAGGTAGAGCGCACTATCTCATATAGATTTTATATGTGATGTCATAGCCTCAACCTTTGGACAATATTAACTTTTAATCAAAATTTTTGAAGAGAAATAGTACGGGCTCAGCCTAGTTTTTCCTACAATATCAAAATTATATTACGATTGTAGTATTTTATACAATAAATGAAAAAAATTGTCAATGCCTTGTATAGACGGTAGCTGATACAGATTTCCAGGTACACCTGACAACAATGCTCCTTGTATTTTGAAAACACCTAATTATTAGCTTCAATCATTATCTCCAACTCCATTGTCATCACTTTCAGATTTCGCACAATGATAATAAAAGTTCATAAGATCATGTTCTTTGAGAATCACCCGTTAGATGCACTTGATTTAGTTTGCGCGCATAAGGACACCTCAAGGATTAAAATTTCAAACAATCATAACTTTTGATACAATCATCGGATCTCATCGTACTACAGCTCATTCCTCTCGGCTCGTCGAGGCGGTTCAAAACCATGCATCATAAGTCATGAAAGCTTTCTGTATTCAAAATGCATAAAGAGCCTTCACCTTCATAAAGTGTTGAAAGTGAGTTATGAACCAATGAAAAACACCAATCAACACGAAGATGATTATTGATTATTTGCATTCACGTCTTCAGATGATCATTCTGGAAATATTCTAGTATCAGATTTGTGGGGTTGATCTTGTATAGTAATCAGCATCTACCTCACCAATTCAATTCAATTGTTAGGCTAAATACAAAATAAATATATTTATCATAAATGAGACGATTTTCATCAAGTGAACTGCATTGTGATTGATCAAGCTAGAAATTTTCATAGTCTAGCAATTGAAGTTGTTACTATCGAAACCAAAATTCGAAAAAACAATATAAGTTGTACAGTATAATAACGGAAATGACAATACCTAAACCACTGTAGTGTGACTAGGTCAGCCTAAACCTGGAATATATTCCTGAGATCCTAAAACCATTGAAGTGTTTTCATAATACTCCTCACATGTGTTCAAGCATAGGAACCATGCAATAGAAGCGAGTATATAAGAAAAAGCATACGGGCAATTCCCTTAAAAATGTTGAGTGTATTTCAATGTTAATAAAATGTTATTTAAATTATCCATCTTTCCTCTTTTGAACTCTCAGACACTTCTCTTTGTCACACAAAGTATCAACTAATTATTCAGCTTACTAAATGAATGATGAAGAAATGAAGATATATGAAGCATCACTGAGATAATGATTACGGTACCATTTTTGATAAGACGCTATGATTGGCTGCAATCCTTACTATAACTTGAAAGTAGAAAATAAACCTCACATTTGAAAACATGAATAAGGAATTTCAATTGAATTAGATCTTCAACACTATTAGAACCAGTTTCAAAGAAGACCTACTTTAGTGCAAACATATATTTCCAGATCTAATGATACAATAATTCATCATTTTTCTATCAAACTATAAGTACTGTACTGTATTTAAAAAAGCATAATCTAACAGAAAGTACAAAAACTAACATCTTAAGCCATAGCCTATCTATCCCTTAAGTTTCTACAGAATAAACTTTATGCAATTGAAATTTCACGAAGACTGCATTAAATTATTCAGATAATTTAAAGATTATAAGATAATCTTCAATTTTGAAATTAGGTTAGTTGATCTTTAATAATATTATGATATTAATAAGTTACAATAATTAAGTATCACACACCTTATTTTGGAGTAAACAAATTTGAAGTGACGTCTTGTGGCCACTGGGATTTGACGTGATAGTTTTTTGAAAATGAATCGGAGTTTTTATTATAGTGTTTTCAAATCTCAAAATTCTAGTGAACGACGAAAAATCTCAGCGCACAATATTAGCGTACTTTTATTTATAACGCAGCACCTACCATCGAAGCACCGCACTGAAAGCACAGTAGTTCAACACTGCTCTTGAAATGTGAGGCGCTAAAATTTACATCAAATGCCAAGGCTGCCAACCTCACACTCTTCCCTCGTATTTCTCTTTTTCAGGCAAAGAATCTGTGCGCTGATTTAGTTTTGCTACCCTATTTTTCTAATCTATGGCCCAGTTGTACAAACGCCTGTTAAATTCTAATCATGATTAAATTCCACAAAAACCAATCATGATTAAATTCCACAAAGCCAATCAGAGAATAAGGGTTTTCTGAATCATACATTCTCAGATTTGTTCTCGTGGTATTTAAACTGACTATTGTGCAACCGGATGTAAGAATTTCAAAGTAGAAATTAGGTGTAAGAATTATTTTTGATATCTATATAATACATTTTTAACGGATCAATTGAGCAAGACGCATTCAACGAACACACAAATACATTATTCTATTAATAATTTATTAATAATTATTCAAGTTTCCAAATTTCAAATGTGAATATTTATGGAATGAAAATTGTGATGTAAAGAGGAAGTAAGTAATCAATCTATATTTGGGAGAGGAATATTGGAAGTGGGAAGGGATTGAATGTTTTTCCTCTTTCAATTAAATGTTATTTAGTACAAATGGATAAATAAATAGAATGTTTTAAATATTCATTTCTTAAGCTGCGTTTACACCAAAGTTATTAAAAACATGTTATTAACTTAATCCTTATAGATTTTATTAGATTAAACGTAACTTATCATACACATGATGAACATAATATGTGTTTGTCAAGTTCCGTTCAATCTAATAGAATCCATAAGGATTAAGTTATTAACGTTTTGTTAATAACTTTGGTCTAAACCCAGCTCTAGAAGTTAGAACATGGAAAATTACAGCAGAATAGTAGATAAAAGTTCCCATACCAAGATCTACCCACCTAGCATGGAATGAGTAATTACTGTATATCAATAAAAAAATATTCTCTTTCAACCCACGAAGGAGATTGTACTCATATAAGGTATACAGGAGAGGTCCTGTTTATTCTCTATCAGAATATGCTATTGACAGCTGAATAATTTTATGAAAATATTTTTTCAGAGTTGGCATATGTCTCTATGAATGATCATTTAGGAAGAATAAGAAGAGAATAAACATTCTGGTCAGTTGTAAATAAATAATCATTTAGTAAAGATATTATAGTAATTAGGGCAACAGCCTAACTTTCCGGGAAATGTGAAATTAAATTGTCTATTTGTAACAAATTTCAAAATTTACTAAAAGCATTAATCCAGTTGTCATTAATAAAATGATTCCAGGAACAAAACCAGCAGAAGATTATCAAAACATTGTAGTCCAATCAGGTAAATATGAATTTGAAATACTTATAAACTTTCATCAAATTGCGAGTTTGAATGGACCTTGGTAGTCCAATCAGGTGGATATGAATTTGAAATAGTTGATAAAATATCATTTAATAAAACTTGCATCAATTGCGAGTCTAATTAAACTGATAATAATATTATCGAGTGACCTGGCTGGCTCAGGTCTGGTGTCAGAGTTTTCAGGTCGCAACTGATCAATTTCAGGGCCTCTGACATGACCTAACGACTGCTTTTTAGGGAGCCGGGACCGACGAATTAACGTGTCCATCCGAAACACGGGAGTGGCCCGAGATAAATATCTTGCCCGGGCCAGGATTTGAACCCGGGCCTCTGAATCATAAAGCCAGCATCTGATCCACTCGGCTACGGCCACTCCGAATGGAACTGATAAGTATTAAACTGATAAGAGTAAAATTTAATAAAGAAAACATTTATTTGGATTTCAGAAAATCTAGAGCAGAGGCAAGAAACTGACCTGGGGAATTTGGGAGGTGGGACTAGTGATGACACAAATGTCGGCCAGTTCTTGCATAGAACTGAACCCCTGGTGGTAATGGTGAGCCATTTGCGATTATTATTCTCTATTCATAAATTGTCATTTCAATTAAACATTCTAAAACTGATTAATGATCGGAGAAATGGAATATCGATTAGTTGTTGCTTTATTAATTTCAAATAAATTCAGGCTGCACTTTGAGTGCACCAGTAATTACTATATATTGATATTAGAATATCTATAGTATCTAGTTTTAGGATATTTTATTCTAGTTTTAGTATTAATAATTGGTAAGATAACTAGTTTATATAATTGAAATTTTTAAGTTAGTCCAGTTTTATATATCCAGTATATAGTTGCAATTTGTTTTAATATCCATAGTAATGGTGCACTCAAATTAAAGTGCCCCCTTAATTAATAACAACCTCATTTAATTTTTTGATAATACAGTATTATTATTCGATGTTTGAGCTATCAATACTAACAAACAATAAGACTGTATATGTATGTCATGGTTGAATAGAATTATTATAAAATTAGCTTTTACTAGACCTATGCATTCGTTTTATATTTTTTGCCACCCAACGTAAAATGTAATTGAAGAATCAATCAATATTTAGCATGGCTAAGCAAGCTTACAAATTAATCATCAAAGTGTAACTTTGTTCCAGTCTTTTCTGGAGGATCTTGACAAAGATATTGATAGAAAATTCTCAAAGGCAATTCAAGGCCAAGCTCCAAATAAAGTTCAAGCCAACGAGATATCCAAAACAAGCTGCTCTGATCCACATGGTAATACAGATTATAGAGAAGGAAAGATGTCACATGACATAGCCTTGTCATGTGATAAGAAAGACCCATGTCCTCTGTCTCCAGCCCAGTCGAATATTGCAAAACCAAGTGAGTCATTTTCTCATATTTTCTAACTTGAAAAATATGATGCATTACTTGAAAACTAAAACTTTTACTAGAACAAACCTTAACCAGTATAAGTATTATATTTATTTATTTTATTAAGCAGCTAGTCATTCTGTATTTTGACTCCAAAGAGATATTTTTGTCCCACGCGCGTTCTTATGATTATATCATATAATTATATCATATATATTATTATATAATCATGATTATATTCCAAATATTATAAACCACACAGAAAGAATAGGTAGCAGAAATATTATTATTAAAAACACGTTTAGCAGATAACATCTCACACACAACATTGAGCTACGCATGCAGCACGATTTTGTACTTTTATCAACTTCACGTCTGGTCACCCGTGCCAGCCTCGTCTCAATATGAACATTATAATATGATCACATGTTATTTACTCGTGTAGCAGGCTAGTCGTGGCACCCGTTTACGTCTCGTCTCTATATGAAATATTTGAATTCGGGATATTTGTTATGCTAAGTGATTTTGTTCGACTGATTCAAAATAGCTGATCACCATTGGTGTAATCCAGTAAGACTCATGGGTTTAGTAATTTGTGGTCTTTTTACGTGTAGCTATTATGGTTATGTGTACCTTAATTTAACAAAATAGCTAAGTTGGGAATAAAGCATTATGTTATCAATGGGCTCAAAAAGCCTTGGCCTACTTGAAGAATGAGTTTACAAAATCTGAAAAATATTTTCAGACCTATATTACTATTATGATAATAGGAGTGATCCGTGGTCTAGTGGATAGAATGCTTGCCTAGCAGCAGCATGTAGATTCCGGGTTCAAACCCTCTCACAACCAGAAGTTTTTTAACCAGATCACTCCCGTGTGAGCACATTAGAATGTCGGTCCCGGCTGAAGTATGTCAGTCATAAGGCCCATTGAATGCTTAAATTATATATTCAGGCGGTGGGACCTTCCGCAAGGGACTCCCCACCAACAAAAGCTATACGAATTTACTTTTTATGATATATCTATGAATTAAAAAAATCTTTATTCATAAAGAATGTAAAAATACATATGAATAGTGTCACAGAACTTTATATAGCCTAAATGCTAATTACAAACAAATGTCATACACATGAAATATTATAAAAATTCCTGTAACGAAAACAGGGAGGCTTAATCATATTCCTTCAACTCAAAACCAAACCTTTTAAAATATCTTCCAAAATTTTCAAACCATTTGGCAATTTTGTAAAAAATTGATAAATTTATTTGCCATCGATCCAACATTTGCCATTATTTACGATTAACCAATATTTGAATGTTTCTAGGTATCCAATCCAATACTAGACATTCAAGTTGTTCGAAGCAAGTATCCTCGTCGAAAATTCCGAAACCGGTGCGATCGCAGAAAAGTAACATTGGCATCCAACAGCAGCCGCAGCCAGGCAGCAAGCTGTGCCACTCAAATCGGTCTGTGCCTACCGCAGCCGATCGCAACCAGACAGCATTCCGCAGGCAACGCCAGTCGTCTGTCGGTCCCGGTGGCAGCTCTGTGGCCCTCAAACATCCTCAAAATTCTCCCAAGGATGGCAAGGTTGGAAAATTATTCATGTATCATAGGTGAAAGAAATATTCATATCACACAGATTTTTTTCAAAATAGTTATTTGAAGGGTGTTTGTGTTACAGAAACGAGCAGTAAGGGTCATTGCTAATGTGAATAGTCTATTTCATTGTGATGATTTATTCAAAAAATTCAAAATTCTGACTGTACCAGCTATTTACATTCTTGAGTGTCTTATGTATGTCAGAATTAATTTAGCAAGTATCTCTGTAAATAGCAACGTTTACAACCATTACATTGAAATTCTGAATTTCTAAGAGTGAACCAGTACAATTATGAAAATACATTGAACTGCTATAAGGAGTTTGGTAAGAGGATGTATGGGTGGGAATGTCTCTCTCACACATCTTGCCCTCTCACTCTGGATGCATACAACTGGTGTAGAGAATGCTTGAACTTTTACCCCCACCCCGAAAAAAAGATTTGAGTATAATAGGGTGAGACTCAAAGGTTCATGTTGTATCTTGTACCCTCTATCATTGAAATAGAAATAAATGAATTGCCTGAACTCCCAAACTAGTGCAAGATATAATGATAATTTGTAAAATGAATAGGAGTAACATTGCTAATAACAGCTTAGAGAAAAGATAGCGCAAGTAAGATGTAAAATACTTGTAAGATAGTAAGATACTTGTATCAGTTGTCTCTAATAACAGTGAAAATGACAAATTAAGTCCTCATCAACTTATACTTTATTAAGTCATACAATAAGTACATCATCAAACTGATAGGGAGAGAAAAAATAAGGTAACATTGTGCTATTCCTCTCCCAAATTCAGATAAGGTTACACCACATAGTCAAAAATGGGTCAAGTCTTGTAGCTGTTCAATTCACAAAATTCTCAGTCCTCAATTATTTTCAACTGAATACGTTTTGCTATTATTGCACTTTCCAGAGAAACGACAATGACACAGAATCGCACAGAAGCCGGATAAAACCCTCCCAAAGTTCTCCAATTAGAAAATATGAAGCACTTGATGTCATTCTTCCAGCAAAAAAAGGTGGTGGCGAGACTGGATCCAAACCGGATAATGAAGGTATAAAAAAGGTCTCAGTAAGAAAGTGAGTGATTAGCGATAAATATTACTTATCTATGAGGATTATTTATTTTCAACAATATAGAACACCTGGAAGCTCTCAGTTCAATGTTGATTGTAACTACATTATCTAAAATCATACTATATGATTTATTCATGAGATTGATGTTATTTTTTGATGGGCTGGAGGTGCATGGATGAGCAAGGGACTAGAAGAAAGAGGTTTTCTATTTGTACCGTACGTATAATGTCATCAAATTAAAAAGAAAGATGTCAAAAATCACTTCTCAGCAAGGATTTAGCAAGTCTATATTATATATTCATGAAATGCAGTGTTTCTTATTAGTACTATCTATGATTGGTTTTGTTCTCCGAGTTTTTACAATCAGTTTAATAGTCGTAGTTTCTTTGTTATTAAAACAATAAACCACGACATGAAAATTTTCCCTTTCCCATCTCCATCTTACGAATCTCAGTAGTATGCAAAATACTTCATGCAATATGTGGAGTGGAAAATTAAATTTTAGGATTGAAGTAGATTGAATTTCTACTTGATTCATAGAAAGCAGTCTATTTCAATATAATTTTCTTCCATTTTCAGAGTCAGAACCCGTTTTTGGAGGTTCACAGAAGAACCCTGAGAGTAGAAGTGAGTTTCTGATTTGGCTTTCCAATGCTATCAGCGAAAAACTGTTAAATCCTTATAAAATCGACGAATACATCTCAAACTACAAGTCAACTCTTGCATTTAAATCAGGTTGGTAAAATAATAATTGAATAACATTAAATAGGTAACATTATTTAGAAAATGAAACAGGTAACAAGTATAATAGATTATTCACCTGATGGTTATTTTCTCAAGAGATGCTCTATTTTAATTTTATCTAATTACATAGTTTTAACTGTTAATAATTAACTGCTTCTAACTGTTATATTTATACGTGAATCATGTTCTTTCGTAGGCTTTCTCTAGGTTTAAAATGATATATAATATGTATGCCAAAAGTATTCTAGTAAGCAAACCAAATCATGCTTGTTTGCAATCTGTTGTATCTACTCTCTGTTATTCAATGGAATAAAAAACTATTGAACGAATTGAAAGTGAATATTGAATTACGTTTAATCTTCAACAAACCAATTTTTACTACCAACTTGAATGGTTCATTTACTGAGAGAGCAAGAGCCAAATAAAATTAAATATTTTTGGATTTTACTGAAGGGTCAGTCACAATTTGATGCATGGAACAAAATCAATTTTTATATTATTAAACGATACAAAACTCAAAGTCTTAGATTTGGTACAATTTTGTCTGATAAAAAGAGTACTAGTATACAAGGTACGTTCATAGAGAAGCAATAGCGTAAGTAGATATCCCATGGTAGAGGGCGTTTATGTCGCAACTTTTACTGTTATCTCAAGCCGATAGTCCACGTATTTCTTCTCAAAAAGGTGTGTGACGCTGGTAGTCTCTCAGATTGTACCGTTCATACACTCTCACCCCGGCCAAAACAGTAAAAATCTAAAATAATCGACTTGAGATAACAGTAAAAGTTGAGACATAAACGCCCTATACCAAGGGATATCTACTCAAGCTATTGTTTCTCTATGCTATTATTCTACCAAAACAATAATTTTATCAGTGCAGATGATCCAGTAGTTCTGATTCGAATATGTTGAATGTTGGCTCTTTGCTACTCGTTTGAGTAGAAACCTTTTGGCAGGTGTACTATTATAGAGACTCTTATTCCCAGATCAACATTGTTTCTCTTGGGCTAAATTTACCCTACGTCTATAAACATTAATTAATAATGTAATAGTTTTCAAATTCGTTTGCACAGAGAATAAAATATTTGTTGTAGAAATAGTTTTCCATCAATATTATCTGTTAATTCGGTGAATCCTATTATCAGATTTAAAAAGGCCTCTTAATATGTTTTTATGTAGAATGATTTTAGTTTTCGGAATAAAAACAATATAAATTGAAACAGTATTATGTCTTATGTATGCAATTACTCTTATCATAGATGCATTAATAATAATATAAAAATGGATAACTTTTCTAGATAAGGAATCACAAGGTGCTGAGGAACTTGAATTACTCCACAAGTTGATTAAGAAGGTATTTGATTTGTATGAGGAGTGTCAGTCTGAGAGGCTTTCAAATGGAAAGTTGCAATCCAATTTCGAGCTAAAAAGTAAATCTGACATGAGAAAAATTGGTCTATTAGAAACAGAGAATCAGAATTTGATTAATAACATGGAAATGATCAGCAGAAGATTGGAGGAAGAAGTAGCTAATAATGAAAAAATGGTAAGTACCTTACAAAGTATTTTACAAATTTAAAAAGAATAATTAAATGGGAACATATAGTTGTGTATGAATTGTAGATGAGTGTAGTGTTATATAACTCCTGTGAAGTATTTCTTGATCGATGTATAAATACTTATAAGTTCAATAATTATTGAGACTGACATATTATCTTCATTGTGCAGTCATTGGAATGCAGATAAAATCTTTGAATCAGTGTTCTCTTTACATGATTTTATTATATATTTTTTTTGATTCTTGATGATTGATTAGTGATCTTAAGGCAGTTCGGTACACTTTTTTATTTAAATAGGATAATCTTTTTCAATATAATTGTTAAGATCATAATAAGAGTGAGAAAAAGTGGCAACTGAAATTTTTAAGTGGTCTAATAAGCGAGTTATGGGTTGTTGAAAGTGCTAACTCCGTTTTCTTTCCAGATCATAAACGGTTTCGAATTTTCCATTTGAGTTTTTTGTAATACATTCAGTATATCATTGGCTTTGTTCTAATATGCATTTCTTGCGATTTTTGCCAAAATAAACAAGTTATCAAATTTACAAAAGATGTTACTTTTTATTTATGAACGATATGGGGAATTTTAGTTTGGAAAGATACATTTTTTGATTTTTTATAGAAGTTCTGTTAATATAGTCGAAACCGTTTATGATCTGAAAAGAAAACGGAATCTGCAAAGTTAGCACTTCAACAACCCATTACTCGCTTATTAGACCACTTAAAAATTTCAGTTGCCACTTTTTCTCACTCTTATAATGATCTTAACAATTATATTGAAAAAAAGATTACCCAATTTAAATAAAAAAGTGTACCTAACAGCCATAATGAATGGAAATTGAAGAGATTTAAGATTCAAAGCTACTAATTGCCTTCGAATGTTTTTGTAAATTGAGTTTAATAGAATCTTATGAGAATTACAAGGAATGATTTTAGAAAGTAATATAAATGCTTCTTAAATCAGCATTTAAGAAGTGTTGTCTTAGATCAGCAATGAATACCATCTTTTAAATTCAAAGACATTGAAAATTGGCTTTTAAATTGTATCATGGATATAAGATGTACCAATTGAAAACTTGACGTTTTTTCTTTAGAAAAGGGGTAGTCAGACCATCCCTTCACTGAAGAAGAGGATCAGAGACTTTGAACAAAAGCTAAGGAATTGGGAAGATAAACAAAGAGAGCAGATTCAAAAACTGAAAAGTCTCGAGACAGGTTGTAAGCATAAGAACATGGACAGCATAGAAAAAGAGCTCAAGGAAATTACTTCAGTGTGTGAAAAATTTTCGCAAGAAAATGGTTTTCTAAAGAAAGAGTGAGTTTGAAGTCATATAGTCTACTCAAGTACATAATGTAGTTCAAACATTTTCTATACATCAAAATAATCCTTATTTAAAGAGTTTGACAAATTTTCGACAGAGCTTGAGTTTGTGGCCTAGGCCCGACTTAACATTAAACACTGGTGTGCCTTTTGAATGCTTGCTACTATCGGACTCCCCAATTTTTCAATTCTTCCAATATATATTTTAGTGTTGATTACATAAAAGCACTAGTCGTTTTTTCCTAGTAAGAGCTGAGACTTATTAGTGGCTATTATTACTCAAGTCATTGATGAGCGATATTATTGATAGTCATACGATTCTTTTTTAATTCATTGAGTAGTTACTCAAGTCATTTTTCACCCACACCAAATGAGCAAATTCTAATTATTATTAAACGAAAATCCAAATTAAATGCTGTGAATCATCAACCCAAAGACTTCTGCTACAGCAAATATTGACAACTTCGATAAGCACTACTATTCAAAAATTATTTTCCAGTCCCAGAATCGAACCCGGTACCTCCTAATTGCCAGTCAGGAATGCTCACCCTTACACCAAACTGGCAATCTCTGGATAGCAGTGCTCATTTTATACAAAGCCATAGCGGCCAGCCAGTTTCTATATTTCATAAGTCTATAGATGGAAATTACTGAGATATTGCATTTATTCAAATGATAATGAATATTATTAATTATTATTAAACTAAAATCCATTGAATTGTCTTGCATTTTACAGGCTGCAGAAAAGTGAAGACGAACAAAGATTGAAACTTGTCAAGATGATCGACGATTCTGAGGAAATGAAACAGATCAGAGACCAGCTTTCAATGCTCAGATGTAGATATAACGAAGAAGTAAATAGAGGGTGAGTTTATACTCAGTTTTTAGTTCTAAAACTTTATTGAAAAATTCAAAAGTGTGGATCACTTATTAAGCTGATCTGAGAAGTACGTGGATGGGAGAAAATGTCAAGCAGAATGATGGGAGTACAACCCATGATGACCATAGATACATTTGACAAAATTTATATGATGTGACCTAATGAACCCTGACAAACTAAAAACTTTAAAACTTTTAGCATACCCTTCAAAAGCTTGCAATTTCCTACTGAAAAGCCCTGTTTTCCAACGAATTTCTGCTCAGGTGACAGAAAAAGAATACCACTGGTTTATTTGGAGTGTTAACACATTTTCTTTTTGCCAATGTTTGAACTTCTCCATACGAATCATTGGTTTTTTTTGCCCAGTAGAGCACACATTAATTGAGAAACAGGGCTTCACACATTATAAATGTAATATGATGCAGTACGTCATTCCCATCAACTTAATAGAAGCTTCATTTCAGTTCAACAAAGACTCATACATTCTAGATTCAAAGACTTACTTCCATACCACCTGAATTTTCTCTCTTGGGCTGAATAATGAAATAGAAATTATGTTGTACTTGATGTTTCAAGAATCACACATAGAGCTTTTGAATATTACATTGACTTGCATTCAACTGTACCGTAATAGATTTTCTAAAGTGCCCAAGGCAAACTCTAATTCCAATAAAGAATTCCTAACTATTACAGTCAAAACAATAAGCCATTGAACTGTTATTAGGGTAGAATCATTTCTACATCTACAGAACATTAATTGAGTAAAATGAATGAGTCATGTTTGGCACTTTCCAGAAAAAAATACTCGTATGAACTTCAACAAACTTCTAACAAATTGAAAGAAATGGAGTTAAGTTGTAGAAGCCTCAGCAAGCTTGTGGAAGAAGCCAAGAAGGAGATCAAAGCGAAAGACAAAAAGTGTGAGTGAAAAAGTAAATAAAAAATAAAATAAACAATATATTGCTACTATAATAAGCTACATGAATTAGATTCTGCAAATGAATTGGACTTCAATGAGCAAATATTATCAACGTATATATTCGTAATGCATTAGTTCTTGAAACTAGTTTTATATTTTTACTTGCGATACAAAGTTTGTCATACGTTCTTTTATAATCGAATGTACGTTAAAATGGCTGTATAATGGCTAACTTCAGGATTAATCCTTTGTAAGAGAAAACATGAAATCTTTAAATTCAAATTTTCAAATTTAATTTTATTGCATGAAATAAATATACAGTTGAATATACGGGATGTTTCAGAAGTAGTGTCGATCATTCTAGGGTAATGTTCCTGGATGATAGGAGACAACAAATGTCATATTTGAGTGTCTGAAACTCAGCGCCATAGCTGTAACTTGAAAAATTTTATCTCAAGAACGAAATGCTGTATTGATCTAAAATTTGGCATGAATATTTATGCTATAAAGACTCAACTTTGAAAAATAAAATAAAAAAAATTCAATGTAAATTTTCAAAATGGCGGCCATTTTAAATTGTTGATTGCAAATTTCACGAAAACCGTTCACTTTACAAAAAAATTACAAGAGACAAAAAAGTTTTAAATTTTAAAATTTTATCAAAATTTCAAGGATGTCTTATTAAGATTGGTTAAAGAATAACAGAGAAATTAATTCTTTTCGTACTGCATGTATGACTAACAAGATCATCTGAAAAACATTGTAAAATCAGCTGGATGGCCATATGGAGCCATACCGAGTTTCAAAGCTTCATCTAAAATACAATTGGAATTGAAAATTTAATATTAATGTTTAAATGGTCACAAGTTATCATGCATGAAGTACGAAAATAATTAATTTCTTTGTTATTCTTTGACCAGTCTTAATAAATAAGGTATCATTGAAATATCGATAAAATTTGCTAACGTTTTTGTCTCTTGTAAATTTTCTGTAAAGTGAACGGTTTTTGTCATAGCCATTTTAACAGCCAATTACACCAGCGCCATTTTGAAAATGTACATAGATTTTTTTATTTTATTTTTTAAAGTTGAATCTTTATAGCATGAATATTCATGCCAAATTTCAGATCAATACAACATTTCGTTCTTGAGATAAAAATTCCTAAGTGAAAAAAACAAAATGGCAGCTATAAGGATATCGTTGAACTTTGGCCACTTCAAATACGATATTTGTAGTCTCCTATCATCCAGGAACAATACCCTGAAATGTTCGACACTAATTCTGAAACACCTGTTTATCACAATTATTTCAATTTCGAATGAATTAACGTGTACACTTATATGTTCAGTCAATAACACTTGATCATAATACGTATTGTATTTTCGTATTTCGTATTTACGTATTGTAATCCTTATTATGTGAAAAGAGAAAGAAAAATTACATGCATCTCATCCACGAAGGCTTAAGCCTGTGTGTGGAGAGTAGTCTGTTCTTTATTGAGAGAATAGGCGTTTTGTAGTTTGAGAAGGATAAGTCATTCTTGAATTGATAATGATAATGAATTTGATCATTAATTAAAATTTACTGAGAGGATGATACACTTCGAAAGCATTTATGTAACCCAATGAACCCGTCAATGAAAGAGTAGAAATATACACATGTTCAAGTCGACGGTTTTGTTTAAGATTCAAGTCGACGGTATTGAATTTCTCTTCATGTTTATATGTTTATTTTTATCTTGATATGAAACACCTTCTATATCTGTGTCAATGGTTAATGAATTCTCCCATGACATAATCAGTTGCATTAGAAGTTATTGTTATCAATTTACAATAATTAGTTGTATACAATAAGTCACAGTTGAAAACAATAAATTCATATCTAACTACCTATTTTCAGATGAAGAATTAGAGAAGGTAGCTGAAGAGGATAAACAAATGATGAGAACTGAGCTGGACGCCTGTAAGGTGATCAAACAAGGTGCTGTTGACGAGAACGTCATGCTCAGGCAAAAGATTGAGACTCTACACAGTAAAAATGAGAAGGTAAGATTGTCATCAGATTATTGTTTGGGCATGGCTAGCAAGGGTTCAAACATTATCTACCACATGTCGGATTTTGTTGTTGAAATAATAATAATTTTGATAACAATTTTCCAATCGAATCAATAATAATAATGATATTGAAATAATAATAATAATTTTGATAACAATTTTAGAATCGAATCAATTTTTATGTGACTATTCTGTCTCTATAAATTCTTATTGCAATATTTAAAATAAATATGTTTTCGTGAATGAAGGGACCAAAGTGCAATCATTTTCCTGAAGAAAATATACTTCAGTCTTGTGATACACGAAATATTTTTTCTCCACCAACATTCATCAAAATATATTACCCATTTTATTTTTCTCCTATCATGATCCTTGAAAAAAGTTTCTCCAACATAAATCATCAATCAAAAAACAGTCTTTCTTTCTACAATGACAGGCACTCTTGTACCACAGAAAAGAGAACCTACAGAGAGAAACCTAGGCTTATGGAAATCAAACTTATGTTATCTAAATAGGGTTACCCTATATTTGAAGAGATTCGAAATAATAATTATATAGATTATGTAGACACCCTATAGGGTGTCTATTTATATTTTACTTGGGGAGAATTTAATAACTCTGTTCCAGAGATAGTAGCTTTGGCGGAGGAAAATAATCTCTTCTAGAGGAAAATGATTCATATTCTAGTTTATTCATTTATCAATAACATGAACACATAATCATAGAATGATTGGAAATGAAAGAACAGGCTCACCCCTAATTATTCCAATACCGAATTATCATTAAAAAATTAAAAAGGAAATCTTCTGTTTTATCAGTACTCTCAAACACACATATTTTTGATCCTGAAATAGATCCAGATCCAGAATAAATTATAAAATTGAAAAAAAATTTACTCTAATCAGTTGCAAACTTGATAATCTTATAAAAATAACAATTATTATAATTGTGATTTTGATGTTTCAGGTTCATAGTTTGGAAAAAGAGAGCATAGAAATAGAACAACAGCTGCGAACCGATCTAGCACTTCGAGACGAACAAATCATGCAACTGCAAGAGCAAATTAAAAGCCTTCTTTTGGAGAGGAAGAATGGAAGGTGAGTGAAGTCATTAATAAAATCTGATAGCACCAAATAGCCTAACGAGTAAAATCAAATAACCTACTCAATAAATGTATCCATCCTTTTAAAGGTCATTATAAAAACAATTTTTTATTGGGTTAATGGAGTGAACTTTTGGATAGAAAATCAAAAATGACAAAACCATGTTTGAAATTCGAAGAGATGAACTTTGTCTACAACCTTGATATATTTTGCACTGAATGAAGTCAATGAAAAATGTAAAATTTTTGTATCTGAAACATTCAATAGCACAGAAATATTTCAAGAAGAGTTGAGTTGGGTTGAAAATAATAATTTTCCCCGAGGGACTGACTTTTATATTGTCATACTGAACGGTAATTTCTTCGAAGTTGATAGAATGCTTGAAAAAATTTGTCAAAACATATTTTCCGAGGATAAAAAACAGAAAATAAAGCCTAATTTATTACTTTGGTTCTGAAAAATAATGAACTTTTTTTATTTTCCAGTTTTACAATTTAGCCAACCCATAAATAATAAATTGTTAATAAACATTTGAAAATTACTTAAATATTCATTTGTACAGAATCACTAAGAATACGATATCTAAAATAAGAATGATAAAATGTCCACTTTCAATTTTCAGAGATGTTACGAAGCTGAAAAATAATAAAATGACTCTAGATCAGTGTCAAGCCACTTATCAAGAAAGAGCCAACTTGGCGGCTCAGGTGAGAAAACAAAACTAATTATTTGAAAATTATTCAATAAAGTACTTCTTACTGACGTCAAACTAAAGCTCATCTTGAATTCTCACAATTGGATAATTCAGATGATTTAATGATATAAATCTTTTGAAACGCTACCATTTCTAATCGAAGTTTTATATTACTTTCAAAAAGTTTGAACGTTACCTATAGAATTGGTCCTGTGCTGCAATAATTCTGTCAACGAAGCGGAGTTTAGTCGCAACCAATTAAGGAATAGCTGGATTCTTGCAAGATATTAATATAACACCCCTCTTCTTCCTTACAAGTTATTTTGTTCTCTTCAATCTGAGACTAGGTAGGCCTATGTATCTTCAAACGTTTTAGGAAGAACCTTTCAAATATTATGTCCTCGCAGAAAGTAGTGATTATGATCAATATGAACCATGCACATAGTTGAACTATTTATTCTCGATTTGGGGGCGATTTGAGAAGACCATGGATTTGGAAGGAAACGACGATGGTTTATAAAAAATGATTTATAATAATTTAGTTGGAAAAACTATATTTATTTCATTATTGATCATAGAATTATCATTTATTTCATTATTACTATTGTATTCTTATATAACTTCAAAGTGAAAAAGCACTCACATTCTTTGGTGTGGCGACGCGTTTCGTGCTGGTGTTGCACATTCTCAAGCCAAACAGAAACTCTGTTCTCGCCACACCAGAGAATGTGAGTGTTTTTTCACTTGAAAGTTGAATACAATAATAGTAATAATGCCAGTGAAAACAAGATGGATAACCAACAACGCATTTCATTATATTTATCATGGAATGCACCATTCCACACCGCATAAGAATGGTATTGGAGTTGATTGGTGCGCATTAGAGCTCAAATGTGCAGCTTATAAGAGAAGATGGATAGAACTCTCATTGAAATCATGTTCACTTTATTACAATGACTGATCCAATAAAATTTCAATGTTTGATGGTCCATCTTTCAATGATATTCCTCAATGAATCGAATTGAGAGAATGTTAGAAAAGTTTGTAAAACATGAAATAACATTTCATAAATTCATAATTCAAAGTGAGAAACAATATGATTCGGCATGACTGTAACTCTGTTCATTTTATAATTATTATTCAACGAAAATCCGAATTAAATGCTGTAAATCACCCCGAAGACTTTTGCTACTGCAAATATTGACAACAGGGTTAACAGCTAGATGGAAATTCGATGAAAGCTACTATCCAAAAATTATTTGCCAGCCTGGGAATCGAACCCGGTACCTCCTAATTGCTAGTAAGGAATGCTTACCCTTACACCAAACTGACAATCTCTGGATAGCAGCGCTTAAAATCAAATCAAATCAAATTTATTTCCATTCAAAATACAGTTCACAAACATAAATATAAATTACATTTTATGGAAAGATTAGCATCCGCAAAGAAAGAATCTGAGCGCGGATGTGAGTTGTGCTATTTCATAGAACTAAAAAGAAATATAATTATAATTCTATTATAAAAAGAAAAACAAAAAATAGAATATTACTAAAAATTACTTATAATTGACATATTACTAAACATGAATAGCAAAAGAAACCTATTGAAAATTTTTAATAGAAACCTATTGCTCATTTTATACGAAGCCATAGCGGCCAACCAGTCTACAGATGGAATTAAATTGAATTTTAACAAATGAACAAAAGCAACCTCTAATTTAATTATATGAACAAAAGCAACCTCTAATTTAATTCTATCTGTTAATTTTGTTGTTTTTAGATAATTGATCTGCAAAAGAACGTTGACGAACTTTCCAATACCAATTTGGAGCTACAGAAGGTGCTCGCGGATAGAAACGCCGAGCTCGAGCAACGCGATCAGATCGTGAAGCTGCAAACCGATGTGCTCAAAATAAGAGACGAACTGATTGGCCTGCTGAGAAGCAAAGACTCGACACACGAGAAGCATGTCGAAGAACTGAGCAGCATATTGATGGAGCGAGAGCATGCCATCGAGAAGGTAAAGAAAAACATATCATCCTACCTCAACATTGAACGTAAACATACAGAGCCGCATTCATTCCGACCATTTTTGCCATGGCCCCAGAACATTCATTTGCTAACATCTCTTCAGAGAGAAAATAAAATAATGATCCCTTGATAATTGGACGACTCAGATACAACACTCACAATTCACATTCGGAAAAATGGAAGGCAATCAAATCGAAATTAATGTTTCAGAATGTATTGTAGCCTGACTGATAATGTTTGGTAAATAAAATTTTTGATCAACTGGCATATAGTTATTATTTCCTTACTATTGTATACTTTGCATGTCAGAATAATATTTTTACTGTGAAAGTAGTATTTATATTTTTCTGCTTAATATTATGTGAAAATTTATAATAAGCACCACATTCGTTCAGTTTATAGTTCTCTTCCACTTTTCTAAGTGGACAGTTGAGGATATTTTGTATTTTCACTATCAATTGAATTGAATTAACTTATAAATATCGTTGACATATAAATACGATATCCTAATGACATGCAATCGGTTAGCAATAAGTTTCTATGAAGCTTTTCAATTTCAAAACTACATGATTTCAAATAGACGGAATATTTTGGTCAAGAAAATTACCTCTCTTTTTCACAATGAAAGAGCTTAAAAGTTATACACATTGATGTACGCTGTACGACTCCATTTGATTATAGTACAATAATAACTAAATAACTATATGTTTGAAAATATACATGATGAACAGTGAAAATATAACAGAAGGTATTTAGAATACTATTAGAAAAGTACTGTGAAAATTTTATATTAATTTTTTATAGGGCAAAGTATTATTTATGTTTGGGAGAATTCCTAAATTATCATTATGTCTGTTTAACATGATCGAAAATAGTGGCCATTCTTACAATATGAATCTTTTCTAATCATTATTTAATAATAGATATTGAATGGGAAACTTAACTTTCTTGAGCTTCTGATGGTAGTTTTTTTCTATAAAATGTTATCTTGAAATCATCAGCTAATATTTTACAAAAAAGTACATTGATTAAGGCGATAATCTAAGGTATTATTGTAGTATGATACTTGAATGATGTGGCATTTTGAGAATACAGAAACGTAGCCTAGCAAGTAGCATAGCTGTCGGAATAACTACAATAAGAGGAGAAAAGATATCAAAGCTCAGATAGCCAATTCCATTGAGAGAAAGTTATTGTGTTTCACAATCTATTTCTTCAAGCATTTGAAATTGACTTCATCATTTTTATATTATGTACTTGTGGAATCAACTGGGAATTACGATAATCAATTTTCAGAATAAAAATAAAATGAAAAAGTACCGGTCGAACGGTATTAAAACTCATCAAAAACCGAGAATTATTTGAAGAAAATACGGAATGGCCAGATATAAAAGAGGTAAGGATGCTTTACAGTTTCTGTTGAAGATTAGTCTCTCTCAAATTAATTGGTTTTAGGTTCCTTGCTACCGCCAGTATAACAATACTTAAAAGAGAAAAGCATTAAATTTTAGATATGAATTAATGTAGAGAACTGAATATGTGTTCACCAAATTTCAATGACTAAGAGTCTTCCAAACAGGATTGCAATCTCTTGAGCAAGCATAAACCTTTTCATTAAATTACAATTTTAGGGTAATCACTGAGCCATTGATTTATGTTTTTGCACACCTGAATTTGTGAGAGATCTCTCTCGAAAACGAAATTTCATACGTGAGTTCATTACATCCAATGCAATTAATCGTCAGTAAGTAAATTTTTATATCAAGATACAGTAATGAGTATATATCAGACTTTCACTTTGATATATTTCTAAACTGAGTTTGTTAATGAATTTTTCATTAATGAATCCATTCTTTCAGAGTAATGACGACACCTATGAAAATGGAGCTATAGCGTACATCAATGTCGTCATTTCAGTTTCTATGCATTCGTACTTACTTCACAACAGTGAACTGCTGGAAAAAATAAATTCAATCTCTTGATTATTTCCCCCCCTAATTGGGCACATTCTTCATAAGCAGATGACAAGGGAATTTGATTAAAAATACTTGGAATAGACTCAACGCCTCAAACTACCTCACATGTAATGCCTTAGGACAACATCTGTTAAATGATTGAGCATATAGGATACGTTTTAATTGGGAGATAATATTATAAATTATGATGAAAAATGTTTTTATTAATCAGGAATTGAAGAAAAAAGTGGGCAGTTTGCAAGGAGCTCTGAAAGACGCCTCTCCACATGAAACGAAATTTAAAGAGTTGAACACATCTGATAAATCAGTAAGTTTCCTCGATTCGGCTTAGATCCTATTTCTGCTTTGATCCAAATTCTGCATCTTTCTAATATCTTACTCAGCACATCCTGAAATTCCCGCAAAACATTTGGAACCACAGAACTAATCCATCATTCAAACATTTTTTATAACTCCAATTATTTATAAAATAGAATTATAGTACCCTTTAAATAATAAAACAAGAATACAAATTGTAACTACTAGTTGGAAATTTATTTTTATAACCTGACGATGGTGTGATCACCGAAACTAGTAGTTACAATGTGTATTCTTGTTTTATTATTTTATTAATTTTAAAGGGTACTATAATTCTATTTTATAAATACAAGATACAAGAAAGTAGCATTGAATTCATATATTTTAAAAAACTTCAATTATATACAAAATTTGAATATTTTTTGAAATTCATAATTTTATAATTTTCAATTATAAAAGAATTGGTTACAGATTAATTGAATGGAGAAATATAAATTTAAAGTGGGATGTGTACTATTGAATTTCCCTGATAAGTAAGCAGAAAGTGAATCACTTTTAGCTGAGCCAGCTTGAATAATAATACTTATCTGTTATAATGGATTATTTAAAAATATATATTCATTCAATTATAAGATTCGATTTTGATTGATAATTTTTCTTAATTGATTACAATTAGTTCAACTTTGAGTAGGACTGTAATCCGACAAGTTTCAATTCCTTGAATATTCAATTATATCTAATTTTTTTGCACAAAAATACATAATCAAATGTCCGTAAATGTACATAATCTTCTTTGATCCGTGTTTGGGGATAATATTGTTCTACATAATATAATAATAATTATATAAATACATAAAATAAAATACATAATCAAATGTCCGTAAATGTAAATAATCTTATTCGAACCATGTTTGGGGATAATATTGTTTTACTTAATATAATAATAATTATTATGTTTAACAGGAGAGAAAAGGTTCTGAAAAGCTGACACTGAAAGATCTGCATTTGATGTTCCAAAATAAAGAACTGGACTTGGACAGTATGCAAGTACGCATTAGGACGTTGGAGAGAAATCATCAAAATTTCAGTCATCAGCGAATAAGACAAGAGACTCGAATGAGAATTCTAGAAGAGTCACTACAGGAAAAGAATAGCAACACATGGTAAGTGGTTTGAAAGTTCAACTACTTGGTTATCTATTATTTTTTAATAAAATTAGTAGAATTGATGGTTATGTTGTGAAATCTCTCCATAATAAGAAAACAAAGATATTGTCAACAAAGCAATATCTTTGTTTTCTTATTATTATTTTTTAATTTAGCGAGGTCTCTCACAACTTAATGCTGTTTCTCGCATTCTTTAATTTTCATAATTTTCAACATTCTTAACAAAAGTTTTAGCTATGTGCATGTATTCAATACTACATTACGTACCTTACCTTTCTGTAAGCATTTTCCAGAACATACTAGTATAACATTAAGGACCGGTTTCCGAGCTCGGGATTTAGCCAAGTCCTAGACATTAAACAGCTGGAGTCAGAAAATTGGCTGGACAAATTTGGTAGATTTGAATTCTGTAAAATATTGATTAAGCGTAATCTGTAGCATTCTAATAATGGAATACACTGCTGTTTTCCCGTATTATGGGCCTTTTATTCTGAAATTCTTTTACAGAAATTCGCAGATTCTTTTCCTGATATATAATATAAGCCTTCCAAAAGGCTACCTTCAAAAATTCAGGATTAAGTGCAAGATGAAGGATTTTGTGATAAGATACACTTTACAGTGTTTTAACCACCTTCTATTATGTACCTGTATTGATAATGACATAAATTCATTAGTTTCTAATGAAAGTAAACTAATGATTACTGATGAAGAACAAAAGTAATAAGTGAAGCATGTTGTCAATTTTTTCCAGGATTCCTGTGTTGGTTAAATAATACATTGGGAGACCAAGACAGTGGAAAAGTTTAACATTACGACCAAGTGCAAAGTTTCATTCATAATTCTAGTTGTAACTGAATATCAGCTGAGCTGAAGTGAATAAATAAAACCGATTTGTGAATTGATTTCAATGACGTAATATACATGTTTCTCTTATTTCAATTATTGCTATTTGCTTAGCATTATAAATTAACTGTTCATGCATTGTAAAATTCTGTGAATAAACTAACTGTTCATGCATTGTAAAATTTTGTGAATAAACTAACTGTTCATGCATTGTAAAATTTTGTGAATAAACTAATTGTTTAAACGAATAATTATGAATTATATGTAGAATAAGAGTAATATTTCATCTGATTTCTCTGATAAGTTATTTCTCTTCATAATATGTGTAAGGTACATCTTAAGTTGCATGTCAACTCACTATGCCTTGTTGAGTCAACGAATATGAAACCCAAGCAAAGCATGCAAACGAAGCGCTGATATTTCCGAACCCAAAACGCAATCGTCTGAATGCAAACATCAGTATTATACCACAATCATATACATCAATTAAACACTTGAAAAGATTCAGAAAAATTGAAATTATCACAGTAGACAAGTAGTACTATAATAACTCTATTACGTTCATTATTTGCAACATTAGAAAGAAAATTTCAACTCTCAAAAAAAAGTTTAAAGGTTTCAAAAAATTGTATAAAATTTGAGGGTTGAAGCACCGGATTGATTTCAGGTGAGCCCAAACGTGTGATATCGCTGCATCTCAGTATTGCCAGAGCTTGTTGTTTTGGCTGAGCTTTTGTTGTTTTGGCTGAGCTTTTGTTGTTTTGTGTCATAGGATTGAGTATAAAAGCATTTTGCAGTTTTATTCTGGATTGCACCGAACTTAGTTGTACTCTACTAATTACACCTAAGGCTATGTACACATGGTAGCGCGGTGCAACGCGCGTCCAAAATTCTGCAGTTGTACACATGCAAGCGTTTTATACGCGGCGTCCACCTCCAGTTTAGCAATGGAAGTTGATTTGAGTGAGTGGTGCATGTGGACGCTGCCATTATCTCCATTGTATATCGCTTAAGTCTACATGTTTTCAGGCAGAAATGAAGTATATCCGTATTAATATTTTTAAATTGCACTACTGTAACAATAGCACGTGCAGTTTTTGCCCAACAATTAGTTCTCTATTATCAAGCCCTCAAACTTACAATCTCTCTAACGGGTGAGAAAAAACTTCAAAATATATAAATAGTTGAAAAAATAACCAGTTAACTTGATGATGAATAAATTATTTATTTTAAAATACTTAGTGAACTTGATATCAAATGAATGGTTTATTACGACTAACAAAACATTAATGAATGTTGAAGTATTTGATAGTTCGTAATTCGGTAACTTATTTGATTATTCTATTAAATATTCAGTTAAATTCATGGAAAATATTACAAAAAACACTGAAATGAAATTTATCCTGTGATTGACACTTTTTAATTGGAACGTCTAGATCTCTCAAAGAATAAATATTCAGTAATATTTTCAATAACTTGACTATAATTTCAGAATCGTTAAATTGATATTAAACTATTTTATCCTGAAATTGACATAACGAAGAGTTACAACATTGCACTTGAAAAGTCTAGATGAATGAATATTGAAGATTATTTTCAATGGTAACTTAACTTTACTATGATAATTACAGAAACATTGAATTGATTAGAGAGCTAGAAAATGAGTAAGTTGATTACGACTCATTCTCCTTATTTTTGTTCAAATGAGCCATAACTTTGGCGACTAGTTCTCCTTTCTTGTCCTTGACTCTGCAATTGACGCCCTGACTTCTTAGATAGGCAATGAGTGTAGCTGTGTTCACTCGACTGAGGCCTTCTGGAGTTTGCGCCATCATTGACACGTCAATGTGCGCTTGTACTTGCGGACGACTTCGCTTTCTATTATTCTGTGGAATCAATAATTTAATACTGTATTGATTTTCATGAGAAAACACTAAACTAAATATCCTCTGTGAGAGTAATTCTATTCAATTGTTAGAAAATTGGAACTAGCAGCAGAGACGACACAAGATTGCAATCACTGGCGACTTAGATCCAGGAGAGCCGACCCCAAATAATGGGAAAAAGACAAGGAAGGATTGGAAGAGAGTAATTATATTGAAGTGTATGTGAGAAGTGTCACTTATTACAATTTATCAACTTGTGGTGTATAGGCTTATTCATCAAATGACCTATATGCTCATGGATCAAGAAAAATATCGATCTATCTATTGCAAGACTAATTTGACAAACGGTAAAAGTAATGGGGGATCCAGTTATGGAAACAATCGAAGCAATAATTTATTAGTTCAATGTCGTATCATAACGTCGGCTAACTGACCCAGTCAATATTTATTTACATTTCATAATACAAAAATCAAATATCTGATCAGTAAATGACCAACAGGCCTAACCCAAAACAGTTTCCTTTCCGAATTTTAATAGAAGTATGTCTAAAACGTAGGTTATGTTGCTTAACTTTGAATAAAATTTTGAGTCCAGAAATACACCGATAGAAGTTGAGACTGGCAGGTAAGAAAGAAACAAATATGACTACTCTATAGAAATACCATTTCAACCTAACTTCTACTTTCATTATTTCATTGGGTTTCATGGAGTTATCAAAAGCATTCAAATAGTTATATTCTAGCATTATGAAATTGAAACAAATTAAAGCACCAAAAGATAATGAGAAAGAAACCATATTGGCTTGATTAGAAAAGCAAAAGAAGAATAACGTCAGTAATCTGAACTGTAATTTATGCAGAAATAGACATGATACAGTGATTATTATAATTGCTTTCAAATATATATTTATATAATTACTTTCAAATACATTAGTTCATGAAACTAAAATTTCAAATTGAATATTATTGTGCTTCATTATGTTCAAACAACACATTTAACCAGAAACTATGTCAAAAATGTCAATTGCCAATTACTCAGACGAGTCATAATAAATTATTGGAAATTAGAAGCAGTCAATTGAAATAAACGAAATTCTTATCAATTTGCCATCGAATACCCTGGAGATGGGGTGTTCTCTGCAGCAAGACTTCTGCTACCACAAATAATGACACCACAGAGAATATCTGGAGGAGAAATTGTTGAACGCTATACGAAAATATTCGCCCAATCGGGAATCCAACCTAGCATCACCTGATTTCCGGGTAGTCACGCTTACTGACATATATCAGACGAATTACGACAACTTTTAGAGAACATAAATTTCCATATACATCAATTTCAAAGATGTGGATTGTATTGAGAGGAAATATTTCAGCAATTACTTTCTAGGTTCCAGTATCTGATTAGATAGGATCATATTATTATGCTTCCACCTTACCGTTCAGTCAAAGGTTTCAGGAAATCTGCTTCCATTGCAAGATAGATATATACAAATAGAAAACGTAATAACTTACCGCTTCGACAGCCTTCATTTGAATCAGTTCTGTTGACTGAGAAGTGATGAGCGTACGGGTGGGGGGGAAGGCAAGGGGGTCGGTGTAGGTCTGAACTACTCGAAACTGCTGAGTGATTTACCTGAAATCAAAAACCAACTATTATAAATGAACAAATAGATGAATAAACTAATTAATAGATAGATAAAATAATGAATGAATAAATCAATACATAAATAAATGAAATTATTCCCAACCTATCAATAACATCTTATTATAAATTAGGATTCATCAAGTTATACTGAGCCACAAGAATAGAAAACCTAATAATAGAAATAAATATTTTTTGGCCAACAAGTAAACTAAGAAAATTTTCAATGAAAGGAAGTAAGATAGTAATAAATACTTTCCTACAGTTAATGCTATTGAACCCATAAAATTAGACAATTTTTAAAGAGACACATGATCCCAGCACATTTCTTCAAATAGTTTTTCATTCAATTAATTCATTCATTTACAAAAACACATAATTTTAGGCTTTTTTGTTGGGAATTAAGCTGAATGCTAATAATCAGAAAAATATTTGACTCAGGAGGGGGGATAATTTATTTTTCCAAGCTCATTGTACTTTTTGAAACTGAGGGTCACTTTCTCGGGAAAAGTTAAACTTAAACTCAAATGCTTCTTTGAGCCATCAGCTGATTTAATTGAAACACATTAAATGCGACCATATATCGATTCAAAGGGATAAATAGTTGAAACCACGGTATTTAGATGAAACGGTAAGGGTCATGAGATGTGTGCGCAGTGGCCAGCCAGCTAGATTGCGTCATCGCCACCAACCGAGGTTTCTAACACCTATTCGCAATTTATGAAACTTATTTGCGAAAAACAGATGATTAGATATAAAATGACGTCAGCGACACCGGAAATTTAGCACAAACATGCGCGTGACACCTACCGTCTTCTTCTAAATACCGTGGTTGAAACAACTTCGGAAAAAGCTATTCTAGAGCTGCGTATACACCAAAGTTATTAAAAAAATTAAATTCGTATGGCTTTTGATGGTGGGGAGTCCCTTGCGGGAAGGTCCCACCGCCTGAATATATCATTTAGGCCGTCAATGGGCCTTACGACTGTCATACCAAAGTTATTAACATCCTTACAGTTAGTTATCCTTACAGATTCTATTAAATTGAATATAACTTATCATGAACATATGTGATTGTCAAGTTCCGTTCAATCTAATTGAATCTATAAGGATTAAATTATTGACATTTTGTTAATAAATTTGGTTTAAACGCAGCTTAAGTATGTTTTTATTTTATTTTTTGATTTGAAAAATGAATAATTTCTTGACGGTGGGGGGCGGGTTGATGTTGTTTATACGGATCTCTCAAAGGCATTCGATTCAATCAATCACAGAATATTAGTTAAAAAACTAAAGTCGATTGGTTTCTGTACAAACCTGGCAAATCTTGTTGAGAGCTATTTGAATTCAAGAGTGCAGTATGTTAGAGTACATAATTTCAAGTCTAGAACTTTCAACTGTACATCTGGGGTGCCTCAGGGTTCTAACTTTGGACCACTTCCCTTCCTTCTATTCATTAACAATCTCCCTGCTGTCTTTTGATGGTTCATCCTGTCTGATGTATGCAGATGATGTGAAGCTGTAAAAAGCGATTTTGAGCCCTGATGACTGCCTTAGCCAACAAACGGATGTTGATAAACTAAGTGAATGGTATATGAATAATGGCCTTAGAATAAATATAGCTAAATGCAATACTTTATAATTTTCCCGGCAGGTAGCTTCACACAGATGCATCTATAGTACTGATGGCATACCGTTGGAGGAGGTAGAGTCTTTTAAGGACCTGGGTGTGATTTACAGCTCTAATTTTAAATTCAATAAACATATAGACCTTTTGTGTAGTAGGGCCAATCAGCAGATGGGGTTTATCCTGAGAACATGTTCACCTTTCAATGATGTCTCACCCATAATATTTCTGTATAAATCTCTTCTCCGAAGTATTCTTGAGTATGCGTCTGAAATTTGGAACCCTTATTGTAATGATCGAGTACTACTTTTGGAGCGTTTACAAAATAAATTTTTAAGGTACATTTAGTTCAGGAAATTCAATTTCAATTGTCCGTTTGACTTTCCCTCTGACACTCTGAGAAATATGTTTCAATTGAAATCATTTAAAACAAGACGAGATGTTAAGTCTTCAATTTTGCTTTATAGCTTATTAAATAATAAAATAGATTCCCCATATTTGGTTTCATATGTAAATATTTATATATCTATCATATCACGTCGCTCCACTTTCTCTTTTTTTGTGCCCCGGTCCAGAACTGTGAGTCACTATAATTCTCCGGTCAACAGAATTCAAAGACTTTTCAACTGTTTCTCTGGGCAACTGGACATCTTCTGGTTCTCTCGTGAAAAATTTTATAGAATATTAAACAGTCTATTGTGAGATATCCTTGCTCAGCTCGATTATTTGTTGCTGTATATAGGTGTGTATCTATTGCACTGTGTACTCGTACTTCTTACTCATTCTGTTGCTTCATTGGCAGGTACCAGTCCTCTGACATTCATTTGTTAGTTTTATCCATTCTTTGTGACATTTTTATTTTAATTTTAGAACCTTTTCATTTCTATATTCCGTTTTATAATTATTTTATTGTATTCATCTATTTTTTTCCTTCTGTTGTATTTCTATAGTTTTTTTTCTTTTAACAATATTGCAATTGTAAGTTACTTTGTTCATTGTATTTTCATTGTATAATAATCTTGTATTGTGGTATTTGTGAAGGAGACACATTATGGGTAACCTGTTGTCTCCATAAATAAATAAATAAATGAATAAATAAATAAATAAATTTGATAGCGAATGTTACCGGCTGAGGAAGGAAGAGTGGATATTTGTTGGTGGGCCGGCAGCTGCTGATCTGAGGCACCATCAGTTGAGGCGACTTGACAGCTGGCTTAATAGTGCAGGTCGTAGCTCTTGGAAGAAATAATGGTGTGAATTTATGATGATTGGACAATGAAGCCGGTGCTCGAACCTGTGATCGGAAGTTTGGCACAAGTCTCATCTGGCTCGGAGGCTGCACAAATGTTTCCTGTTTAGGAATGGAGACCTAAAATATATAATTTCAATTTAAAATAAGAGGTAATAACATAGTAGAAGCATAGGCGAGTAGATAAATAATGGGATATTTCGGTTTTTAATGTACATTTTAACATTTTTAAAGTCCAAGAAATCCTGAGTCATCGAAGTAGTGACGCTAGAGATCTTGTCGTTCAAGCATGAACGTTTTTCAAGTCGCTCAAGTGAATAAGTCACTAAAGTGAGTCTCAACAGGGAGCGCTACTAACGGTCCAAAATTCCAGCTTTATTCTTCAACATGGCGAAGAACTTTTTTGTTACATTGATAAAGGGACATTCTTTTCATCAATTTTGGATTCCATCACGAGCTGCGATTCAACTTCACTTTGGATTTTCAATAAGTTAGAGACTGGAAGTCTATTTTTTGAAACTTTTAGGTTTAAAAGTAACTCACTTTGACGAGAACTTTCGGCTGGTCGGCCATCTTCAGGTTGTGAAAAATGGCTGAAGGTGACAAGTTACTCACCTTGAAACCAAAGTGAATAACTTTTATTGAAATTGTATTTTTGAATTCCATTCCATTTATTGTATAAAATACTATAATCATAATACAATTATGACATTGGAGGAAAAACTAGGCTGAGCCTGTACTATTTCTCTCCAAAAATGTTGATAAAATGTTAATGTTGTCCAAAAGATAAGGTTATGTAATCTCACACTGCTTCGTCACTTGATTTTAAATTAAAATTTAATGCGAAAGAAATATTGAGAAGTTTTAAAAATGTATTTTAAAACTTGAAGTTTTCAAGTGGTCTCGATTCACTAAAAGTTTTCATGTAGCCTTCAAATTATTAACAGTTTCAAGTGGATATTTTCTATTTTTATCAGCAACTGTCATGAAAAGCTAATTAAGAACAATAATTATTATTCATTAAATAATAGAGATCAAATAGTAAAATCGTTTACCACCAAGACGATTAATTTCTGAGGAATGTCTTCAGTCTAATGTATTTTCATTTTATTTGTTCATGAAATGTCTTTCAGTAATTTCCTCTTATTGATTCATGAAAATTACCTACAAATTATGTCAATGGTTGGGATATAAAGTACAGGCTTAGCCTAAAACTATTATTCTTATACAAGAATTACTTTCTGATTGAAAACAAATTCGTTTTTTCATGTTTAGGAATAAAAACGTACTTGAAATCCTTCAAAATATCCAATAAGCGTTCCACAACTTTTTCCCTCATATCGAGGGAAACTTTTCCTTTTCGTTTTCAACTTTTAAACTTTTCCCTTTTTTCTTCTATCATATCGATACAAGTTACCAGTTTTAGGAGTAGGAGCACTCACCTGCTGGTGACAGGGTACAGATGAGCTGCTGATTTGTGGAACAATGGAAGTCGGAGTAGCTTTCACCAATGTCTTACGAGGAAGGAATATAGGCGTGAACTTGGTGGACTCTTCTTTCATCAGATTACCACGATTGGACGGGCCTGACACAAATTCATTTCTCACTATTCCTGGAGCTGGGATTTCCTTTATTGAAAGAAAAAAAAAACATTCAAAACTCATTATAAGAGGTTCATGAAATCTAATATAGACACAGATATCCTCCAAGTGTATAAGAGGCATCCAATTCCAAAATGCTACCAAGAAGGTTTGAAATAATCTAGTCACATAAATAATAGAGTATGAAGAATTAGAATAGAGCATAAGAAACATGAATGTCATATTTTCCAGAATGTCGCATCATGACTGCATTAGCCAATATTATTATTAAACAATACAGTAAAACTTGTACCTGCTCATAATTCTATGTATTGTATATTATAATATTATACTAAGTGCCGTTTGCACAATTTCAGTTTTAACTAATTCCATTTTAAACGGGATTAAATCCATATCAAGTCTCGTTGGTTATGATATGGTTCATTTTTAGTTTGAGCCACCAGCTGGTTGAATTGAGTTTAAGCTTTGACTGTACAAATGGATTAGAAATTATATCGAAGATAATAATCACAAAAATATGCTTTAATAAGTAAAGGCAAGCGATTTTACTTATAATCGCCTATAAGCTCCATTGTAAAATTCAAATATTTGGAATCTTCATGGCGGCGGCAGGAAAAAAAAATGCAATGGCCATACTGTGAGTAATATAGTTACTGTAGTTGATACCAATTGTGCAACCCAGCATTAGTATTGACTTATTTTCTACGAAATGTGTTCAAATAAATACGGCATTGTCGGAAATAAATATATATATAATAAATTGATGTGATTCAATTATTATAAGCAATAGTTTTCAAAGAACAGGGTAAAAAATAAATTCAAATATCTAGTTCGAATAGTTGATAAGGAAAAAGTAAAATTGTACAAGAAAAGTGTGCGTCATAAATAAAAGGGAATTTTTCATGTATTTGTAATTCCAAGAAATATATTTCCAAGTGAATTAACACACTTAAAGCAGGTACTTATTTAAAAACTCAATACCATACTGCTAGACAGCTTCCAAGCAGAATTTCGATAAAATCATTACTTCCACAGTATTTTTGGGGCAGAATATGATACAAGATAAAAGATGTATGGGGAAAAACAGTGAATCACAGTTAACAGTATGCCTACCAACAAACTTCAAGAATCAAACTTAATAAGGAGTGGGAAGCAAATCTACAGATATTCTATACTTTTCTAACTCACCTTTTTGCTTGCAAATATTGGCCTGTATTTTGGTTTCGGAGCATTTTCAGCATTATTGTCATTGGTGTCATCTGACGCAGACACGTTTGATGCACATGAGGGAGTTGATTTTGGTTTTTGGACCAAAGTGAAACTTTCCAGTATGCGTTCATTTCTGGGTTCTGCTAGCAACTTTAAATTAATCTGAGTGAATCTATCCACAGGAATGGAGAGCAATTGTGAGCTGGCCACATACAGAAATAAAAATCAGTTGTTATAATCATTTGCGTCATCCAACAGCCGTCGATAGATCAGTTTTTCAATATTATCTTTCTACTAATAATTCAGACAATTTTAATTCTTAATAATGCCGCGATACAAACGACGTCCAAACTTGAGTCGTAGAACTCGGAATGCTGTAAATTTAGAATTTTGCAGGAAAATCAGCAGCAAGGAGATATACCATTCAATTCCCAGCAAGCTGCATTCAACTATAACTAAAAATACAAACTGCTGCACAACTAAGTAAGCACATAGGAAGTCCATATTGAGATATATATAAATGTAAATAATGATTGGATAATTTTCATAAAAATAAAGTCATAGCCACCTCTAATACTCTATTAGAGGTGGCTAAGATATAGTGCATCAGATTAATCTAAGGCTAAGCACACCTGAGGAGGCACGGCTTGGTGATGCAAAGTGTTGATCTTATGGAGATTGCCTTATCACACAGTTTATCGCCATGCCCGATTCAGTGTGTGTGAGTTCTTCCATTCAAACCAATAAGCAAGAAGCACCTGGAAGCAAAATGCCGCATCACGCCTCCTCAGGTGTGCATCCAGCTTAAGTTTGCCATGAGATGCATTAATTATTTGGCGGTAAGAAGTTCACCGGGTCAGCTAGTATAAGTTATATTTTAGAATATTGTTGATGATTTATCAACAGTGGCACCTGCTAAATATTATTGCCGTATTATTCATTTAAATAAATAAGAAAACAAGCAAATAAGCAATTACGAGCTAATCTATAGTAAGTGTTCCCTACAGACTACCCTGTGTGTGGACATTTGAATATATATAATAAAATGGTACATAATTAGAGATACTTGATCTTTTTAAAACGATATAGAGGATCAATCAATACATTACATTAATAACATAATACATTAGGAAACCTTCAGGAAGTCTAATGCATTCTAAATGCGTTCTACTATTCATGTAATGTATTGATCCTCTATATCGTTATTATAATAGAATAGTAATATATAAATGTAAATAATAGAGTGAATTCTTATGGATTTTGTACGTGTGGAGTCCCTTGCGGGAAGGTCCTACCTCACGTACAATAATATAAACGATTTATAATAAAGAAGAAAACTTTACAGTTTTCTGCAAAGTGTGAAGCTTTTAGCTTGCAAATATTGGCCTGTATTTTGGTTTCGGAGCATTTTCAGCATTATTGTCATTGGTGTCATCTGACGCAGACACGTTTGATGCACATGAGGGAGTTGATTTTGGTTTTTGGACCAAAGTGAAACTTTCCAGTATGCGTTCATTTCTGGGTTCTGCTAGCAACTTTAAATTAATCTGAGTGAATCTATCCACAGGAATGGAGAGCAATTGTGATTGTTCTGCCATCTAAAAAAGAGATTTTATAATAAAGGTTTCAGTGGAAAAGATGAAAAAATCACTAATCAGATACTTTACATTGAACACCACAAACGTAATTAGTGTTTTTTAACAGATATGATAAAAAATAGCACTTTGATAAATAAATATTATATGAGAAGTGACATGACAACTAGTTTAATAATCTGAGGCCAATAGTGTAATTCAAGCGGATAAATGCATGCATTTATGTAAAATTTTTTAATAGGGGTTCTCAGTTTTGAGCTTTGATCGTGAAAAATTCACTTATCAATGTGCTGAGTCAATGAACTATGGCATAGCCACCTCTAATACAAGGCCGCGGCCTTAAATTCTAGGCCTTGTATTAGAGGTGGCTGTGACTATGGATATTACGGTTAGTTTGAAGATAGTAGCATATACTTTATATTTTAAAATATTGTTGATGATTTTTCAACATTAGCACCTGCTATATATTATTTCCGTATAATTTATTCAAATAAATAAACAAACAAGCAAATACATCTCAAATAAGCAATTACAATATTGTTTTCTAATTTATAGTAAGTGTTTCCTATAGACTACCCTGTGTGTGGACATATTTGAATAAATACAGAGTGAGTCATATGTATGGGAACCCTTCAATAAGTTGGAGACTGCTGTAGATATAATTCTGTAACTTTCAGGTTTAGTTACTGGTCAGTTACCGGTACTCTATTTTTTGACGTACAACTGAATTTCAGTTTCTAAAGAAATGAGGGGTAGTAACTCAAATATTTTGAATATAAACACCCATTGTGTGATACATCATTTTAAAGGCCTTTTCAACACGATGAATAAAAATGTTCTATGATACTATTATCCAAAATGGCGGCTGATTAAACTTTATCAATTATTTCTTGAAAAACTAAAACTTCAATCAGCCGCCATTTTGGATACAAGTATCATAGAACATTTTTATTGATGTTATCTTTATTGTTTTAAAAAGGCATTTGAAATTATGTATCATACAATGGGTGTTTACATTTAAAATATTTGAGTACAACCCCTAAGTCAGCCCCTTATGAGGGGTTGAAATTCAGTTGTATGTCAAACGGTAGAGAAATTGCCTAATAACTTATCCTAAAAGTTACAGTACTAATCTACAACAGTCTCCAATTTATTGAAGGGTTCCATACATATGACTCACTCTGTATAAAATGTAAATAATAGAGTGAATTCTTATGGATTTTGTTGGTAGGGAGTCCCTTGAGGGAAGGTCCTATCTCATATACAATAATGTAAACAATATAATACAATAAAGAATAAATGAATTTATAGTAAAAATTGCGGCAGCGAACGATTTGTAAGAAGCACGCTATAATTCGTTTCATCTGTTCAAGTGCAAACAACTTACAATAGCGTCGTTGACGAGCTTGTGAACGGCGACGCCGACTGAGGCCTGCGTGCCGAAGGGATGGCCGCAGATGACCGGCAGCCGCCTCATCAGATCGCCGAGGAAGTCGCTGAGCACCGCCGACTCATTCCGCACCCGCAGCAGAGTGGGCGGGTGCGACTGTAAACAGGCCAGCGGGTATGTCAGCACAGGCAGCCGCGCACTGAACCTCACCGACATGTAAGTCACCACACCGTACTGGTCGACGGGCAGTCTGTAGCCATGCTGCCAAATTAAACAAAAAGGCTTTAGAAAAGGCAAAGCAACTGTTGATGCAGTCGAGGGTTTGGTCCATGATATTTTGCAGGCATTTGAAAATAGGTCTTATGGAAGGGTTACATTCTGAGACTTATGCAAAGCATTTGACTGCGTCGAACATGGTGACTTGATAGAGAAACTTCATTATTACGGTTTTCGGGGAGTTTCTCTAACACTATTTGAGTCTTACCTGAAGAATAGAAAGCAGACCGTCTGCGTCAATGAAGAGTGGTCTGATGTAATTTTCCTGAAGTATAGCATACCTCAAGGATCCGTCCTGGGTCCTCTATTATCAATCCTCTATATATCCTGGGTCCTCTATATATCCTTATAAGTATCAATGGTTTGCCTCACAATGTTTTGAGCAGAGCAGTATTATATGCTACTACCTTTTTGAATGTCTCTAATGATATGGCTAAGCTCTCAAATGTTGTTAATAACTCACTTGATGAAGCAGGAGCCTGGTTCAGAGCAAATGGATATCTTTTAAATGCTAATAAGACTGAAAATGTCATATTTAGTCTGAGACCATATGATAATGAATATACTCAGCAGGATATTGTAAATAATGTTAAATTTTTGGGGGTACACATAGATCATCAACTGACCTGGGGAAAACACATTGATTTAAAATCTAGGCTTTCAAGAGTCATCTATCTCATTGGACGTCTGAAGCAATGTGTGACTCCACATAGTGTGAGAATGGCTTACTTTGCGTTTTTTCAGTCCCTTATTAAATAATATCTTCTTGTATGGGGCAATTCTCCGAGGGTTGCAGAGATATTGAGGTTGCAAAAGAAAGTTGTTGGAATTATCAATGCTTCAGGTCCCTTGGATCACTGTAAGCCTATATTTATAAAATTAAATATTAAGACTGTCATCAATATTTACATCTTTGAACTTGCTGCTTACTCTTTAGAGAAATTACCAGAAACAACTCTTAATGAACATGTCCACTCACACAGCACACGTAATAGGGGTAAAATGAATTTCTAATATTGCAGATTAAGTAAATCTCTTAATAGTCACTGTATAATGTACAAAAAGGTTTACAATAGTTTGTTGGGGTCCATTATCAAATATGATAATATGACTTTTCTCAATAAATTGGATATTTGGCTGAGTGAAAATCCTTTCTCAATGTCATATTGAGGAATTCTTTGAGCATCCACTTATAATTATTTAGTGTTAAGTCGTTAGTGCTGAAGTGTTGTTTCAATCAATTCTGTTATTCAATTCCAAATTTTATTGTCTGTCCTGGTGTTATTTTTATAGTTTATTTATTTTTAATGTTTAAATTCTATATATATTATGTTTTTATTCGCCTCGGCTTTAGACTAAGGACTATGCTCCGTTTTCATGACTTTGTCAATACATGTATAATTGTGAACGACAATAAAAACATTTGATTTGAAACGGTAATTAACAATAAGAATGGTTCTTACTCACATCAACTCAAGTTATTATGTATTATGCTGTCCACTAACGGTAGGACATACATGCGAATGTAACATCAATCTATATAATATATAAAAGCGAAATGGCACTCACTCACTGACTGACTGACTCACTCACACACTCGCAGAACTAAAAGTCTACCGGACCAAAAACGTTCAAATTTGGTAGGTATGTTCAGTTGGCCCTTTAGAGGCGCACTAAGAATGGATTTGGAAAAATTTTCAAAGATACGCCCAAAATCTGCGTTTTTCCAGCGTTTTCTCAGCTTTATCGAGAACAAATGGACAGAAATTGATCAAATTTAGTACAGAAGCTAAGCTAGGGTGTAATAATGTTGTCTTAGAAGGAATTTGAAATAACGCCAAAGATACGCGCAAAATTAGCGGTTTTTTCCGTTTTCTCAGTTCTTTCATCAAGTAATAGACAGAAAATGTTCAAATTTGGTACAGAGGTTTAGCTAGGGTCTAAAAATTTTGTGAGAGGTGACTTCGCTGATCTCATTTTTGGACGATCCAGTCGGGGGTCCAGACGGATATGGCGAACAAAGCGAGCCTGACGGCTAGTATACAATACACTTGAAAAGAGCACGTTATAATGAGATATTCAACTGAGTTTACTTTTCAAGTAGCAAAGAAACATGTGAACTTGCATGTTTATGATGCACAATCACACAGTTCATCATGCATATTTCGTAATCAGTGAGAGGTTTTGAACAAAAAATGAATTTGGATGTTCGTTTAATAATAATTATTAATTTATAAGCATAAGTGCAATATCTCAGTAATTTCCATCTGTAAAAAACAAGCAGTTTCTAAGTCTGGCCACTAACGGCAGAACATGCATGATACACAAACGTCATACATTGTTGTGTCATCACAGCTGTGGTCACAACAAAGCGCTTCGAGCAAAACCTTTTGAGGTTAGGTTTTTGTTGTTCATTTTGTACTTGCTGCTCTATTTGAGTTTTAATTATTTTTTATCATTATAATTTGTAATTTCCCAGTGATTCATTTTTGCTATTTGATTGTTTATTTTATATTGGGAGTCTCTGGCTGATAATGAACATGTATAATGAATATGTGTATGTGCATGATAGACATGCATGTGATGTTCTACCGTTAGTGGCCAGGCTAAGATAAAACAAACAACCAATCACAATAAATAAATAACTGGAAAATTACAAATCTTAATAATTGAAAAATAATTCAACCTCAAATGGAGTAAGGAAGAAAAAATAAACAATAAAAATTAAAGTTAAAAGAACCTAACCTCAATTTTTTTAGAAGCCCTTTGCTGTGATAACACAACAATTTATAACAACATGTGTGTAAACACATGTTTATCATGCATGTCCTGTCGTTACTGGCCAGCCAAACGGTTGAGTTCAAAGCCACTGATCAATTCCATCGGGTTTTTTTACGTTCAGTAAAAAACCTGATCACAGATCAGTGATCACAGATGAACCACAGAATGAAAAGTCGGCTAGTATCTTTACGCTATAATCCGCCATCTTGAAAGAAAGTGTAGCATTGTAATACAGCAGTAGTTTTAATTTCTAACAAGATGATGCAGTCATGTGTCGTGGTCTTGGTGCACTCAAATCTTGGTTAGATTGATACCTTCCATTTTGTGTATTCTGTGGCTGAACGGTTGCTCATGAGTCATGACTGACAGATGTTTCCCCTGTTGATCATATTTGTAAACAAAACTAGAACTTAACCTATTTCATTGTAATCAATTAAAATGGAAAACCATCAGGTGATTGGAGTAGTTTTAAATGATTTGTAAAATATTTTTAGTTATTGAATTTATGTAATCATGCATTTCTCTGCTCCCAAACACATTATAATGGAGTCCATCATTTGTAAACAACCTCATATTCAGCCATGTTTGTTTACGTTCAGCTACTCTATTTACGTTCTTTTCCATCGGTGGAAAAGTACGATTAACTGATCAGTGAACGAACCGGATATGACATATTTTTTTCTTATCAGTTAGACCAAAGACCTTGAAGGTATAAGCACACAATACTTACTAATTACTTGAAATTAAAGGTTTCATTGAGGTATTTTAGCACTAGATATTATATAATATATCTTTTTTGTAATATTACCTTGTAAAAACAACTATTTGACAGTAGATTCTAAGGCTGGCTACTAACGGCAGAACATTTATGATACACAATCGTTATACATTGTTGTGTCATCACAGCCGTGGTCACAACAAAGCGCTTCGAGCCAAATCTTTTGAGGTTAGGTACTTGTTGTTCATTCTGTCGTTGCTGCTCTATTTGAGGCTAATTATTTTTCTATCATCATAATTTGTAATTTCCCAATGATTTATTTATTGTTATTGGTTGTTTATTTTATATTGGAAGCCTCTAACTGATAATGAACATGTGTATGTGCATAATAAACATGCATGTGATGTTCTACCGTTAGAGGCCAGCCTAACATAAAACAAACAACCAATCACAATGAATAAACTGGAAACTGGAAAATTACAAATTATAACTATAGAAAAATGAATCAACCTCAAATAGAGTAGTGAAGAAAAAATAAGAGTTAAAAGAATCTAACCTCAATTTTTTAGAAGTCTTTTGCTGTGATAACACAACAACTTATGACATGTGTGTGAGCACATGTTTATCATGCATGTCCTGAATCCATTTTCTTACAAAATGGCACTGTTGACATAAAAATGCCTGTTTGCCACCAATAAGTAAGCCTTTAAGTATGTAGGCTAACTATATCAAAAATAAGAAGCACTATAATAAAATTAAGAAAGAATTATGACTATAAAGAAATAATTAATTTTAAGTAATTATCATTGCTTGATAAAACGTATTCTAGAATAGCAGAAACTGATTGTAAAAAAATGTTTCAATTGCAAACTTACAGTATTTTTCCAATACTTTTTAACTTCTTCGAAACTTGAAAAAACACCATTTTCTGGCAATTTCGTGTTCAAAGAACATACTTGTGCTTCCTTCAAACTGAAAAAAAGATTTATTGTAATGTCAGGAAGGGCTAGAAATTATATGAGATGAATAAATTTATTTCTTATACGGTAGAGATTTTATTATAGAATATAAGTAATATACTATAACATTAATTCCAACCCCTAAACATGTAAAATTTATTTCACCTAAGAAAGATAGCTCCCAGTTCACATCAGCCTAAAATTTACTAGTTTTAGAAGTTTATGGATCCAGATTAAGGGCCGGTTTCCGAGCTCGGGATTTAGCTAAGTCCTAGACTTTAAACAGCTGGAGTCAGAAAATTGGCTTTCTGAAACGGGGCGTAGTCGCACGTTTAAATTAAATTTTGAAAACTAGAAAATTGAACACAAAATAAAATTAACAGAAAATAGTGTAAAGTTTCAGCTATTTTAAATTATTCACAAATGTTTTATTTTGTCAGGAAAAACGTTTCCAATTATAGAAATGAGATAAGATTATCATAAAAATCTGGTGTGGCGCACTCACACAACTTTCCTTGCCATTATGAAAATTGATCACCTGACGCTAGTGGCAATAACACTGGGTATAATACAGGGCAATAACACTGGAGACACACGAGGTCTGCTATCTCTCCATAGTGAATCATTTAATAGAATCAACAGTTGCCAACAGTTTGCAATTGGATAATCACAATTTCTCAAATTTCGAGCTTAATTTTAATTTTAGGTAAAAATGTTACTAAACATTAATTGTAGAGATTCTCATGCTCAATCGTTTCCACTCGAAATTTTTTGTTTAAATTGTATCTGAAGCCTGATGATTGAGAATCTAAAATCAAACTTTGCATAGATGGGGCGGAGCTCCTGAAATTTTCACAGATATGGGACTTGTGGCAGTTGATAGAGCTTATCAATGACTATTTTAGGTATAACTTTAATCAAAATCGTTGAGCCATTTTCGAGAAAATCGCGAAAAACCCTGTTTTTGACATTTTCGCCATTTTAGCCGCTATCTTGAATTGCATTTGATCGAAATTGTTCGTGTCGGATCCTTATATTGTAAGGACTTAACGTTCCAAATTTCATACCGAAAATTTCATAACGTTCCATACCGTTAATTGGGAGATGAGATATCGTGTACACAGACGCTCATACACACACACACACACACACACACAAATACCCAAAACAGGGCAATAACGCTGGAGACACACATGAGGTCTGCTATTTCTTCATAGTGAATGATTTAATAGAATCAACAATAATTAATTTGCAATTGAATAGTCATATTTTCTCGAATTTAAAGCTTATTTTCAATTTTAGGTGAAAATGTTACTAAACATTAATTGTAGAGATTTTCATGCCCAATATACTCCACTTGATTTTTTTGGTTTCAATCTGAAGCCTGATAATTGGGAATCTATCTGCATTGATGGGGCGGAGCTCCTGAAATTTTTACAGATATGGGACTTGTGGCAGTTGATAGAGCTTATCGATGACTATTTTGGGTATGAATTTGATCAAAATCGTTGGAGACGTTTCCGAGAAAATCACGAAAAACCCTGTTTTTGACAACATTTTCGCCATTTTAGCCGCCATCTTGAATTGCATTTGATCGAAATTGTTCGTGTCGGATCCTTATAGTGAAAGGATCTTAAGTTCCAAATTTCAAGTCATTCCGTTAATTGGGAGATGAGATATCGTGTACACAGACGCACATACACTCATACACACACACACACACACACACACACACACACACACACAGACCAATACCCAAAAACCAGTTTTTTGGACTCAGGGGACCTTGAAACGTATAGAAATTTGGGTACCTTAATTTTTTTCGGAAAGCAATACTTTCCTTATCTATGGTAATAGGGCAAGGAAAGTAAAAACTGTGACTACAGTTTTGGAAAGCCAATTTTCCAACTCCAGCTGTTTAAAGTCTAGAACTTAGCTGAATCCCGAGCTCGGAAACCGGCCCTTAAATATTAAACTTTTGCGAAAATAATAATTTAATTATCTTAATCAAGGATTTTTGATCTGACACAGAGCTGCACTATAGCTTAGTAAAACTTAATCGGATGTGTAATAAATCTTCATATATTACAGAAATATTTTTTCGTAGAGAATATGTTGAACACAATTGCCTTTCTTAAACAATGATATGGGTTTGGAAGTTAGCATTAGGAGATGGAAAGTATAGTAATAATGATATTACTTTACTTTACTTTCATTGGCGCTACAGTCCGATGTGGACCTTGGCCTCCTGCACAATTCGCCTCCAATCGTCTCTCCTCTCCGCCACATTCTCCCATCCTCTGATGCCCAAAACACGCAAATCGGCACTCACATCCTCCAGCCATCTCCTCCTGGGCCTTCCTCTTCTACGCGTACCAATCATTTTACTTTTTAACAACTTATGCGGTAGTCTGCAGTGCTCCATTCTCTGGACATGCCCCCGTTGCGCCTTTATAACTCGTACAATATCTTCTGGTCCCATGAAATTGGCAATCTCTTCATTATTTCTGATACGCCACCCATATTCTGTTCTGACTGGTCCCATGATACGCCTTACAATTTTTCTCTCAATAATGATATTATAAAGTTTAAATTGTTGCAATTTTACCTTGGCAATACAAAGGCTGTGGTACAGTTGATGAGCCTGTAAGCAGTGTTATCTTGATTGATTGGCTCAGCGGCAAAATGCTCACTCAACATCGGCCAAAGCTTGATTCTGACGGGCCACATAAGTAACTGTAGATCAGACTCTGCAATTTAAAAAAAAATTGTCAATATGTAAGTATTCAAGCTCAATAAGAGAAAATTTCAATTTTTTTTCAATTAAAAAAAAATTTCAAGTATTGCTGTTGATACTTGAACAGCGGTGCCGATTCTTTGTCTTACCAATGCCTTCTTAAGCAGGACGCTGATACCAGTATATCTGATGTAACATTAACTGTTCATTCTTGCTTTGTCGAATGATAGACAAGGATAGCAACACCAATGTTAATGAAATACTGCCATTATAATGTGGATCTCACATATCATTTACTTCAAAGTACCTTTAAAAAGTGTAATGTTATTATAAGCCTGCTAACACAAAACTTTATTGTTGAAATTGGGAACTATGTAAAATTAACATTTTAAGCTTAACCTATCCATTATCGATAATATTGAATTGAATTTATTGCCAAAAATTACAAATAAATATTTGTACAATATGAATTACAAGAGTCTATAATACAGAAAGATATTGATTTCAACTATATTATTATTATATCAATATGATTATTATCTATTATCTACAAGCTAATAGATTGGGATCTTATCAAAGTAGCTTATAGCGTCATTTGATGGAAGAGAATTAGGTACCACTCACTAAAATTAGGTAGATATGTATACATGTATATGTATACATGTTTTATGTCTCTACCTAAGACACGTTCTTTCAGAATACAAACACACTGAAAGCGGAGTGGAGCGTGGCGTTGAGGAGCGACGTGAACAGTAGCATGTTAAGTAATGAGCTTCAAAACACTGGAAGCGTCTACTCGCAGAGCGTGGTGTCAAACTTTGGAACAAGCTGGTTTGTTTTTTGGAGCGTCTACAAGCGGAGCGTCAAAGTGCGAGTGCCAGTCTGGTCTACTCTTGTACATAATAATGCACTTGTTCTACTACATTTTCCCACCATCTAGTACACTAGTATATTATTTAATGTTTGCCCGAATTCCCCTGTAATGAGTATTATTTGATTATTTAAAAGAGAAAATTTATCTATTGCACTTTGAAATCAAAAGTAAGGCAATTCTAATTCATTTCATTCATATTTTGTAATATTACATTTTTTCTCACATTTGAATCGAATCTTCAATTCGAGATCTATGGAACTTTATAGTAAATATCAGAGTCATCAATAGACGGACAAACTTTTTGACGGAGAATTTATTATCGTAAATGTTTGTTGCATTGTTCCATGGTGTCACCGAGGCAGGGTTAACAAATCACTAGATAAATGGTTTATTTAAATCGAGATATATATAAAAATTTAAAATAACATTTTCAAAATAAAGTTTTATTGAGAACAGATGTAGAATGTGAATTCTAAACTTATAAGTTATAATTTTTTGGTGACGTGTCTGTAAAAATCGATACTGAACAAGGCGTTGGCTTTGTGACTTGCAACTTAGGTTTCTTCCTGTTCTGCCTCTCTAGAAAAATGGCTGGCTACAAGTGTTGTTGTGGAGTTTTGCTCTGAATCATTTTCGTTTATTAATGTTTTAAATTGAGTTTTATACAAATTTTTGTGTTCTGTTTTGTTCATAATTAGCTATTAGTGTAGTCAAGCCAATAGCCACTGTGTTTCAACTGTAAACTAGATAAGTATTTTAGTTCGTAGTTACTCTAAAAATAATTAGGCTTAATATATATTTTCTTTGTGTATTTGTATAAATTCATCTGAAGATTATAAGTTAATTTGCTCTGAAAACTGGATTTCTCATTCATAGGCAAAAGATCCATTCACAATTTATCAAGAATCTATTTCATTGGAGCCGACAACTATCCTTAGGTTGATAGGTGTTAAATGCTATTCCAACCGTTTAAGGAAAAATTGGTAGCACGGCAAATGGTACGCCCTGGTGTGGGACTCAAACTACAAAATATATCCCTGGTTATAAAAAAATTATTGGTAGGATAGATATCTTGATGAATTGTGAATGGGAGATGCTGCTGAGTGGGAAATCGGTTCAAGAAAGTTCAGGTTCTAATGAGTAAATATTTTTTACGCAGTAGCAAGATGGAGAGCAATAAAAATAATGAAGTTTTATCCAGTGAAAACATTCAAAACTTAGATGAAGAATCACAAGATTTAGACCTAACCTTAAACAATGACTCAAACGATAGTGTAGCTGTAAGTGAAAACATTTCAAATGAAACAAGTCATGAGAAAGTAGTAGAAATATCAAATGAAACAAGTATGGTAGGAGCTAAAAATGATATAAATCTTATAGAGTTCTTAACACAAAAGTTTGATAGACAAGATGCTAGATTTGATGAGCAAAATGCTAAGTTTAATGCTAGATTTGATGAGCAGAATGCTAGATTTGATGAGCAAAATGCTAGGTTTGATGAGTTAAATGCTAGATTTGATGAGCAAAATGCTAAGTTTAATGCTAGGTTTGATGATATGAAGCAAGAATGTACTAGTATAAGACTAGAGCAGGTTAGTATAAACCTTCTATTGAAAAGTGCACATGAAACATTGAAAGATGAAGATGAAGATGAAAACAAATTGAAGCAGGATGATAGTAGTGTTAAGTTACAAGATCAACTCATTCAAGTTTCTGAAAATGTAGGCCTAGTTACTGTTGTTGGAAAAGTCAACCATAGTGAGACAGTAGAATTGAGTAAAGAAGTAGGTAGGGAGTTGTCTTCACTGAAAGTCAACTATCATGAAAGTAATATTGCTACATTGAAGGTTAGGAAAACTATGAACAAAGTGAATGTTTACATGAGACAGGTTTCTGTGGAGGTTAGGAAAAATGTAAACAAAATGAATGTTGCTTTGAGTCAAGTTGATGAGTTCAACTTTCAACTGAGAATTGAAAAGGTGTATGCAATGCATTCTCAAGTGAACATGACTGACTTTTGTGAGCAAAATGGCTTTGTTGAAACAAATGAACCCATGAATAAAATCATGCTCTTGAAGAAAACAAAACACAAAGTTTCCATTGATGTGCTAGTATTCAAAGGTTGTTTCAAGTTGCTTATTTACAAGATGATGACTGTGAATCACATGATGAAAGGGTATTCCCCAACACACAATGATTAGGAATCCTGTGTTATGCCGGGATTCAGAATAGCATAATCGCTACACAGTGTATGGTAAGAGTCCATAATTGTGTCTTTTTTTCTTTACTGTAGCCTATTTTTCTTGGCCCTTAATCTTTTCAATTTTCGATTCTTTCCTGTCTTTGTGTAATATTCAGTAAATTTCTTCTATGATGCATATCTTAACCAATCTTGTCCATAGTCATTTAAATTTGTATTTTTCTGAAATAATTTTGGAAGTTAAAATAGTAGCTTATTTTCCTAATCTTTAAATTGTTGATAAAACTTAACTTTTCTAAAATCTATCCATTGCTGTGTAAATAATTGTTTGCTTGCGGTATATTTTTTCATCATGTATTACATATTTTAATCATGTCTATATTTTTTTTAGGTATCATATTAGGTAATTAGGTTTTTCAGAGCAATTTTGTCCCATGTTCTCATCTTTCATTGCATATTGTGCCATAAGCCATATGTAATTAGGTTTTAGTTTTCTTCTGGCTTTTAACCCATTTTGCATTTTATTTTTTCTTTGCTGTCCAATACTTTGGATTTTTGGTAGACAAGTAGGTGTGATTCTTTTAGAGGTGTGGGCGTGAACCACATACGGCTGGACTCGATTATCTGACCTACTTGTTTGCGATATAAAAACCTTAAGACTGCAACATCAAATTTTTGTAAAACCTTTTGCATACTTTTGTTTTTGTGGTCCGATACTAGAGTCTGCTATCACATTGCCTTACAGACATCTAGGAACTATCCACCCAGTCACAATAGTCAACATATATTTTTTCCTTCACCAGTTGTTTTTGTGGGAGTGATAGCTCACAATTATAACAAATTAGAGTCATACTTGGAATTTACAAAATTCCATAGTAGTATATTTTATTAAATATACTTCCTCATGAAAGTTCAGTACTGACATGTAGGATAGGCTCTAATTAATCTTTCTCTTCTTTGTATTGTTTTAGGGAATTTATTTACCCAGTTTTCTTTTTCTCTTGTTTGTATTTTTTAGGGAACTTATTTACCCATTATTCATCTTGATCATCTTTGTATTATAATCTTGAAATGTTTGTACTTATTATACAGTCTTTAAATTTTAAATTATTTTAAAAAATAAATGGTTCAATTTAAAACGTTTTGTTATATTATTAATTGAAATAAGTTTTTGTGATTGATATCTTTTTCAAAAATTTTAAAATTGTTTGTTCTATAAATTTTGATATGATTGATTATCATTTGAAATGGATGCTGGAGTGTATGTAGAATTTTTAGTGGGGTTTGTTGATTAGAATTTTGCTGGTATGTGATTGTTTTTTGAGATGGAAACCCATTATTGCCTAAAGAAGGAATAACAGAGATTATGACTTAGAGAGGCAGTAATGAGATAATATTTTTGTGTTGATTACTAATGTTGATTGCCATAGATGCAAAAATAATGATTAATAATGTTGATTGCCATAGATGATGATTAATTATGAATATTGTTTGCCTTTGAAGCAAAATATTATTGATGTTTTGAATGATTTCTTGTTTAATGATTGATAGTAAAGTTTTGTCATGAAATGTAGTTTGTGTTTAGAACATTGAAAAGTCGAAATAAACTATAGTATCCGACAAACGATGATTAATAATATTAAATAATTTGCTTTTTATACAATTTTTGAAAACAAAATTAAAACTAAATAATTTCGAAACCCTGAATGATAAATCATAAATGTGAAATGAACTTGCTATAAATGAAATGTTATATTAAATGATAATGAAATGCAGATATATTATGAAATGATTGTGAATAGAAGACCAATTGTTTGAAATTATTGAAATTAAATTTTGTTGTGATGATCTGATGTGTTTTACAATTTTGATAATGATACAGGGTGTTATGAAATTCTATTTCTATTTTGAAGAATGGATTAAATGTTGATATTTGAACAGTGAATAGATGAAAATGATTTTTTTTAAATTTATCATTGATATGTCCATATTTCACAATTTATGTATTGCTGACTGTATAATAAGATGTTAACAAATTTCAATTTCATATATATTTAAAAATAATTTTTATGTGTATTAGATTGTATTGATAGCCTAATCAAATTTTTTCTTTTAGTTTATAAGCATTTTAAGATAACAGGTACAGCACAGACATTAACATTGAAATAGTTATCATGTGAATCTCGAAATCAGCAACAAGTGAACGCCATGAAGAGTGTTAAGAACATTTGGGTGATTTTCGAACTAGTGTGACATAACTACGCCAATATCTACGCCAAAATCTACGCTGCGGCCTACACTAATAACTACGCCAATATCAACACCAATAACTACGCCTAAATCTATGCTGCGGCCTACACTAATAACTACGCCAATATCAACACCAATAACTACGCCTAAATCTACGCTGCGGCCTACACCAATAACTACGCTAATGTCAACACCAATATCAACACCAATAACTACGCCAAAATCTACGCCGATGCCTGTGCTGATGCCAACGCCAATATCTACGCCGATGCCTGCGCCGAAGCCAATATCTGCACCAATGCTGATGCCAAAATCTGCGCCAATGCTGATTCCAATGCCAATATTTACGCCGATGCCTGCGCCAATACCAATGCCTGCGCCAATGCTGATGCCAACAACAAAAATCAATGCCAATGCCTGCGCCAATGCTGATGCCAATGCCAAAATCAATGCCGACACCAAAGCATACGCCAATAACAATGCCAACGCTTATTGCTGACTTTGTATCTCAAACTTCAACACTACTGCATTACCTGGAGGTAATTGTCATCCATGTTCACATTCGCAACTTTGAATTCAGAAGAACAGTCACAGTATCATGAAAGAATTGATTCAAAAAATACTCTCCTAAATTATTCCTGTATGCAGAACTCTAAACCTTGAAAGCTGAAAATATCAAAAAACCAAACCTTACCTAAATTAATCCTCACCTAAATTAATCCTGTATGCAGCGTCTATCTCTTTTCCAAAAAACGAATTACATTGTCATTTCAAGCCTGAAATGTACATTGTATAATTATATGATACAAAATTTATGTGACTCTGTATTGAATTTGGAATGCAGCCGTCTACTACAAACATGAAGCAATGCTAACTGAGATGTCACCTGTATCGAGTTTGATATGCATCAGTCGACTACAAGTATCAGCCAACACTACGTGCATCCAGATCAGCCCAACACTTAACATCATCACATTGGAGTCACACTTAACTGAAAATCATACTGAGTGCCTTAACGGACTGTTTTCCAAAATGTGCATCAATAAAATCAACCGCGTCAATAGTGAAAGAAATGAACATTTTTTGATTTATTGAAATTTTATGTGAAAATTAAATGTAACAATTCATCAATTCATTTAAAAAAAAAAAAAATAATAATAATAATAATAATAATAAATTTTCATTCAACATACTAAATTTTTTATGCAATAAAAATTAAATTTTTCTATCTATTAAATTTATGTGCAATTTCAAAAAACTATTCTTTACATATTAAACTTTCTGTTGAGATATTTTTCTTTAAATTATAAAGCTAAATCAAAAGTAATATTGATATTCTATATTTTGAGATATTGTTTGGAAACATATAACAAACGCTATTGATGAATTTTTATAATAATTTTCAATATTATTGGATGACATGTAATGTTTTTCTAGAAAAAATTGTTACTGTTCTCAAATTTAAATTTCAACAATTTTCATTAGGGTCAATGTAAATTTTTTCTTTAAATTTTCAAACAGTAAAATTTTTTTATGTCAAGAGGGGGGTATTTGTAATATTACATTTTTTCTCACATTTGAATCGAATCTTCAATTCGAGATCTATGGAACTTTATAGTAAATATCAGAGTCATCAATAGACGGACAAACTTTTTGACGGAGAATTTATTATCGTAAATGTTTGTTGCATTGTTCCATGGTGTCACCGAGGCAGGGTTAACAAATTACTAGATAAATGGTTTATTTAAATCGAGATATATATAAAAATTTAAAATAACATTTTCAAAATAAAGTTTTATTGAGAACAGATGTAGAATGTGAATTCTAAACTTATAAGTTATAATTTTTTGGTGACGTGTCTGTAAAAATCGATACTGAACAAGGCGTTGGCTTTGTGACTTGCAACTTAGGTTTCTTCCTGTTCTGCCTCTCTAGAAAAATGGCTGGCTACAAGTGTTGTTGTGGAGTTTTGCTCTGAATCATTTTCGTTTATTAATGTTTTAAATTGAGTTTTATACAAATTTTTGTGTTCTGTTTTGTTCATAATTAGCTATTAGTGTAGTCAAGCCAATAGCCACTGTGTTTCAACTGTAAACTAGATAAGTATTTTAGTTCGTAGTTACTCTAAAAATAATTAGGCTTAATATATATTTCTTTGTGTATTTGTATAAATTCATCTGAAGATTATAAGTTAATTTGCTCTGAAAACTGGATTTCTCATTCATAGGCAATAGATCCATTCACAATTTATCAAGAATCTATTTCATTGGAGCCGACAACTATCCTTAGGTTGATAGGTGTTAAATGCTATTCCAACCGTTTAAGGAAAAATTGGTAGCACGGCAAATGGTACGCCCTGGTGTGGGACTCAAACTACAAAATATATCCCTGGTTATAAAAAAATTATTGGTAGGATAGATATCTTGATGAATTGTGAATGGAGATGCTGCTGAGTGGGAAATCGGTTCAAGAAAGTTCAGGTTCTAATGAGTAAATATTTTTTACGCAGTAGCAAGATGGAGAGCAATAAAAATAATGAAGTTTTATCCAGTGAAAACATTCAAAACTTAGATGAAGAATCACAAGATTTAGACCTAACCTTAAACAATGACTCAAACGATAGTGTAGCTGTAAGTGAAAACATTTCAAATGTAACAAGTCATGAGAAAGTAGTAGAAATATCAAATGAAACAAGTATGGTAGGAGCTAAAAATGATATAAATCTTATAGAGTTCTTAACACAAAAGTTTGATAGACAAGATGCTAGATTTGATGAGCAAAATGCTAAGTTTAATGCTAGATTTGATGAGCAGAATGCTAGATTTGATGAGCAAAATGCTAGGTTTGATGAGTTAAATGCTAGATTTGATGAGCAAAATGCTAAGTTTAATGCTAGGTTTGATGATATGAAGCAAGAATGTACTAGTATAAGACTAGAGCAGGTTAGTATAAACCTTCTATTGAAAAGTGCACATGAAACATTGAAAGATGAAGATGAAGATGAAAACAAATTGAAGCAGGATGATAGTAGTGTTAAGTTACAAGATCAACTCATTCAAGTTTCTGAAAATGTAGGCCTAGTTACTGTTGTTGGAAAAGTCAACCATAGTGAGACAGTAGAATTGAGTAAAGAAGTAGGTAGGGAGTTGTCTTCACTGAAAGTCAACTATCATGAAAGTAATATTGCTACATTGAAGGTTAGGAAAACTATGAACAAAGTGAATGTTACATGAGACAGGTTTCTGTGGAGGTTAGGAAAAATGTAAACAAAATGAATGTTGCTTTGAGTCAAGTTGATGAGTTCAACTTTCAACTGAGAATTGAAAAGGTGTATGCAATGCATTCTCAAGTGAACATGACTGACTTTTGTGAGCAAAATGGCTTTGTTGAAACAAATGAACCCATGAATAAAATCATGCTCTTGAAGAAAACAAAACACAAAGTTTCCATTGATGTGCTAGTATTCAAAGGTTGTTTCAAGTTGCTTATTTACAAGATGATGACTGTGAATCACATGATGAAAGGGTATTCCCCAACACACAATGATTAGGAATCCTGTGTTATGCCGGGATTCAGAATAGCATAATCGCTACACAGTGTATGGTAAGAGTCCATAATTGTGTCTTTTTTTTCTTTACTGTAGCCTATTTTTCTTGGCCCTTAATCTTTTCAATTTTCGATTCTTTCCTGTCTTTGTGTAATATTCAGTAAATTTCTTCTATGAAGCATATCTTAACCAATCTTGTCCATAGTCATTTAAATTTGTATTTTTCTGAAATAATTTTGGAAGTTAAAATAGTAGCTTATTTTCCTAATCTTTAAATTGTTGATAAAACTTAACTTTTCTAAAATCTATCCATTGCTGTGTAAATAATTGTTTGCTTGCGGTATATTTTTTCATCATGTATTACATATTTTAATCATGTCTATATTTTTTTTTAGGTATCATATTAGGTAATTAGGTTTTTCAGAGCAATTTTGTCCCATGTTCTCATCTTTCATTGCATATTGTGCCATAAGCCATATGTAATTAGGTTTTAGTTTTCTTCTGGGCTTTTAACCCATTTTGCATTTTATTTTTTCTTTGCTGTCCAATACTTTGGATTTTTGGTAGACAAGTAGGTGTGATTCTTTTAGAGGTGTGGGCGTGAACCACATACGGCTGGACTCGATTATCTGACCTACTTGTTTGCGATATAAAAACCTTAAGACTGCAACATCAAATTTTTGTAAAACCTTTTGCATACTTTTGTTTTTGTGGTCCGATACTAGAGTCTGCTATCACATTGCCTTACAGACATCTAGGAACTATCCACCCAGTCACAATAGTCACATATATTTTTTCCTTCACCAGTTGTTTTTGTGGGAGTGATAGCTCACAATTATAACAAATTAGAGTCATACTTGGAATTTACAAAATTCCATAGTAGTATTTTATTAAATATACTTCCTCATGAAAGTTCAGTACTGACATGTAGGATAGGCTCTAATTAATCTTTCTCTTCTTTGTATTGTTTTAGGGAATTATTTACCCAGTTTTCTTTTTCTCTTGTTTGTATTTTTTAGGGAACTTATTTACCCATTATTCATCTTGATCATCTTTGTATTATAATCTTGAAATGTTTGTACTTATTATACAGTCTTTAAATTTTAAATTATTTTAAAAAAATAAATGGTTCAATTTAAAACGTTTTGTTATATTATTAATTCAAATAAGTTTTGTGATTGATATCTTTTTCAAAAATTTTAAAATTGTTTGTTCTATAAATTTTGATATGATTGATTATCGTTTGAAATGGATGCTGGAGTGTATGTAGAATTTTTAGTGGGGTTTGTTGATTAGAATTTTGCTGGTATGTGATTGTTTTTTGAGATGGAAACCCATTATTGCCTAAAGAAGGATAACAGAGATTATGACTTAGAGAGGCAGTAATGAGATAATATTTTTGTGTTGATTACTAATTTGATTGCCATAGATGCAAAAATAATGATTAATAATGTTGATTGCCATAGATGATGATTAATTATGAATATTGTTTGCCTTGAAGCAAAATATTATTGATGTTTTGAATGATTTCTTGTTTAATGATTGATAGTAAAGTTTTGTCATGAAATGTAGTTTGTGTTTAGAACATTGAAAAGTCGAAATAAACTATAGTATCCGACAAACGATGATTAATAATATTAATAATTTGCTTTTTATACAATTTTTGAAAACAAAATTAAAACTAAATAATTTCGAAACCCTGAATGATAAATCATAAATGTGAAATGAACTTGCTATAAATGAAATGTTATATTAATGATAATGAAATGCAGATATATTATGAAATGATTGTGAATAGAAGACCAATTGTTTGAAATTATTGAAATTAATTTTGTTGTGATGATCTGATGTGTTTTACAATTTTGATAATGATACAGGGTGTTATGAAATTCTATTTCTATTTTGAAGAATGGATTAAATGTTGATATTTGAACAGTGAATAGATGAAAATGATTTTTTTAAATTTATCATTGATATGTCCATATTTCACAATTTATGTATTGCTGACTGTATAATAAGATGTTAACAAATTTCAATTTCATATATATTTAAAAATAATTTTTATGTGTATTAGATTGTATTGAAAGCCTAATCAATTTTTTCTTTTAGTTTATAAGCATTTTAAGATAACAGGTACAGCACAGACATTAACATTGAAATAGTTATCATGTGAATCTCGAAATCAGCAACAAGTGAACGCCATGAAGTGTTAAGAACATTTGGGTGATTTTCGAACTAGTGTGACATAACTACGCCAATATCTACGCCAAAATCTACGCTGCGGCCTACACTAATAACTACGCCAATATCAACACCAATAACTACGCCTAAATCTACGCTGCGGCCTACACTAATAACTACGCCAATATCAACACCAATAACTACGCCTAAATCTACGCTGCGGCCTACACCAATAACTACGCTAATGTCAACACCAATATCAACACCAATAACTACGCCAAAATCTACGCCGATGCCTGTGCTGATGCCAACGCCAATATCTATGCCGATGCCTGCGCCGAAGCCAATATCTGCGCCAATGCTGATGCCAAAATCTGCGCCAATGCTGATTCCAATGCCAATATTTACGCCGATGCCTGCGCCAATACCAATGCCTGCGCCAATGCTGATGCCAACAACAAAAATCAATGCCAATGCCTGCGCCAATGCCTATGCCTGCGCCAATGCTGATGCCAATGCCAAAATCAATGCCGACACCAAAGCATACGCCAATAACAATGCCAACGCTTATTGCTGACTTTGTATCTCAAACTTCAACACTACTGCATTACCTGGAGGTAATTGTCATCCATGTTCACATTCGCAACTTTGAATTCAGAAGAACAGTCACAGTATCATGAAAGAATTGATTCAAAAAATACTCTCCTAAATTATTCCTGTATGCAGAACTCTAAACCTTGAAAGCTGAAAATATCAAAAAACCAAACCTTACCTAAATTAATCCTCACCTAAATTAATCCTGTATGCAGCGTCTATCTCTTTTCCAAAAAACGAATTACATTGTCATTTCAAGCCTGAAATGTACATTGTATAATTATATGATACAAAATTTATGTGACTCTGTATTGAATTTGGAATGCAGCCGTCTACTACAAACATGAAGCAATGCTAACTGAGATGTCACCTGTATCGAGTTTGATATGCATCAGTCGACTACAAGTATCAGCCCAACACTACGTGCATCCAGATCAGCCCAACACTTAACATCATCACATTGGAGTCACACTTAACTGAAAATCATACTGAGTGCCTTAACGGACTGTTTTCCAAAATGTGCATCAATAAAATCAACCACGTCAATAGTGAAAGAAATGAACATTTTTTGATTTATTGAAATTTTATGTGAAAATTAAATGTAACAATTCATCAATTCATTTAAAAAAAAAAAAATAATAATAATAATAATAATAAATTTTTCATTCAACATACTAAATTTTTTTATGCAATAAAAATTAAATTTTTCTATCTATTAAATTTATGTGCAATTTCAAAAAACTATTCTTTACATATTAAACTTTCTGTTGAGATATTTTTCTTTAAATTATAAAGCTAAATCAAAAGTAATATTGATATTCTATATTTTGAGATATTGTTTGGAAACATATAACAAACGCTATTGATGAATTTTTATAATAATTTTCAATATTATTGGATGACATGTAATGTTTTTCTAGAAAAAATTGTTACTGTTCTCAAATTTAAATTTCAACAATTTTCATTAGGGTCAATGTAAATTTTTTCTTTAAATTTTCAAACAGTAAAATTTTTTTATGTCAAGAGGGGGTATTGTAATATTACATTTTTTCTCACATTTGAATCGAATCTTCAATTCGAGATCTATGGAACTTTATAGTAAATGTCAGAGTCATCAATAGACGGACAAACTTTTTGACGGAGAATTTATTATCGTAAATGTTTGTTGCATTGTTCCATGGTGTCACCGAGGCAGGGTTAACAAATACTAGATAAATGGTTTATTTAAATCGAGATATATATAAAAATTTAAAATAACATTTTCAAAATAAAGTTTTATTGAGAACAGATGTAGAATGTGAATTCTAAACTTATAAGTTATAATTTTTTGGTGACGTGTCTGTAAAAATCGATACTGAACAAGGCGTTGGCTTTGTGACTTGCAACTTAGGTTTCTTCCTGTTCTGCCTCTCTAGAAAAATGGCTGGCTACAAGTGTTGTTGTGGAGTTTTGCTCTGAATCATTTTCGTTTATTAATGTTTTAAATTGAGTTTTATACAAATTTTTGTGTTCTGTTTTGTTCATAATTAGCTATTAGTGTAGTCAAGCCAATAGCCACTGTGTTTCAACTGTAAACTAGATAAGTATTTTAGTTCGTAGTTACTCTAAAAATAATTAGGCTTAATATATATTTCTTTGTGTATTTGTATAAATTCATCTGAAGATTATAAGTTAATTTGCTCTGAAAACTGGATTTCTCATTCATAGGCAATAGATCCATTCACAATTTATCAAGAATCTATTTCATTGGAGCCGACAACTATCCTTAGGTTGATAGGTGTTAAATGCTATTCCAACCGTTTAAGGAAAAATTGGTAGCACGGCAATTTCTATGAGATTGTTGGTGATATTCACCAAATAGTTGACTATCTAAGTTAATTCAATTAACCTACTCTGACCTAGTAGGCTTAGCTAATATCCAACACTTCAAGTAATTATTCTCACAAAGTAGTGTCCTTGCAAACTTGGACAACGCCATTTTCTGGGCCCTTGACGCTTGACGCTCAGACACTTCCTGTGTGTATCATGAACGCTCTTACCACGCCACGCCACGCTCCGCTCCGCCTTCAGTGAGTTTGTACCCTTAGTCACCCCACGAAGGAGAGTACTGCTTCAAGATTGAGGCAGGAGTACCTCAGACCTGCCAGTTCTAAAATTGTTTAGTGTATGAAATCAGATGAAAATAACCCAGAAGTTTCTGTTTTAAATGAGAAAGAAAAGGTTGGGAAGATTAGGTTTTGGCACTTGAATGGCAATATATTGATATTATTAGAAATGTTTTGATAATTTCAGATAATAAACACAAATAATAGCGAACAGTTGAAATACTTGAACATTTGAATTAGGTTTTGGCTGAATGGCAATATATTGATATTATTACAAATGTTTTGATACTTTCAGATAATAAACACAAATACTAACGAACAGTTGAAATACTTGCACATTTGCAGCACCACACAATATTAAGAATTTCAGGAAAACACAATTAAACAACCAGTAAAATGTATCAAGACAGCACAATACTAAATGTCAAGTCATTGGCCCATATGAATAAAACCAGAGCAAATGCTCATGAGCAAGAGCATGGAGCATAAGGTTTTGCTCATGAGCAAAAGGTAGAAGCATTTGCTCATTTTTATATAAGCTTTACCTTTTACTCTTACCTTATGCTCCTGAACTCTGGAGCAAATGCTCATGTATTTTAGAGATTTTTAATCAGCTGATTCGCTTTTTTAGCCTTAGTTTGTTTTCATAGCTCACGGAAGCGCTAAATATGCAAATAGGATGCACCACTTGTGTTTGCGTCGTCTGCTCTTTTATTTTATTTTATTTATTTATTTATATATTACATGTCATAGGCCATTACAAGAAAAGCATGGACAATTGTCATACAAAAATCAGTCAATAAAAACATAACTTAATCTAGCAATACAAGTTCTTATTTCTAAACAATGCATTATATTAAGATGACAAAAGTAACTATGACTATGATGCACACTATTATAGATACCAGTAACACAAAAAACAAACATTTATAGATAAAAAATAGAATAGTAGAGTACGGTACCAAAATATAGTCAGTCTATCAGCCTCTTTCACATAGTAATTAATCTTGAAAATGTTGAAAGGAAGGCCTAGGATTCAATTTATGAGTGCCTGCCAACTATACGGACACTCCTCAATCAACCAGTCCTTAGTCATTCTTTTGAACAGGCCAAGTGACTGAGCCTCCTTTAACCGGTTGGCAACGAATTAAAAACCTTTATACTTTTATGCTCCGTACTTTGTTCATAAAATGCTGTTCGGTGCTGATTAATTCTTACAACATTTCTTGATCTGGTGAAATGATCATGAATATCAGATCCTGTTGTCCAACTGTCATGTGACTTATAAGCAAAAATAGCCAGGTTGTAAATATAAAGAGCAGGAACTGTCATGATTCTTGATGACTTGAAAATGGACCGACAAGAAAATCTATGGGGCTTCCCAAATATGATCCTAACAGTTCTCTTCTGGACTTTGAAAACCATCAGTGCATCTCTTGAAGCACCCCAAAGCAGTATGCCATATGAGAGTAGTGACTCAAAATACCCATGGTAGGCAGCAATCACAGCATCTCTTGCCAGAACCCCAGATAATCTTGAGATAATGAAGGCTGCTGAATTGAGTTTTTTTATCAGTGATTCCACATGAACTGACCATGCCAAATTCCGGTCGACAGTCACTCCCAGGAACCCTGCCGAGGTAGAGGGCTGAACCTCCTCACCATCAATATCAAACTGAAAAGAGCCCAGCTGTGATCGCTGTATCTGGAATTCAATAAATGAGGTTTTCTTAATGTTTACCTCCAACAAGTTTGCCTTGCACCACTGAGCCACCTCACTAAGCACAGAGTCTGCAGTCAGCTGAAGTTCATCACTATTCCTAGCTGTTATTAGGAAATTTGAATCATCAGCAAAGAGAACTGATTTGGCATGATGTACATTTGCAGGGAGGTCATTAATGTAAATCAGAAACAGAAGGGGGCCCAAAATTGATCCCTGTGGGACCCCTCTCCCAACAGGACGAAGTTCAGACCTGAATTTACCATTAATGACAACACCATTATCGCCCTCTATTTCAACCATCTGGTTTCTGTTACTAAGATAAGACTCAATCATCGACAAGAAATTACCTCTAATTCCATAGTAATGAAGCTTCCTTAGAAGAATGCTGTGGTTCAGGCTGTCAAATGCCTTCTTCATATCAACGAAAAACCCCATGACCTTAACACCCTGATCCAATGATGAATAGATATCACTGATGAAACTCTCCAATGCATCTACGGTTGACATTCCAGCTCTAAAACCATATTGACACTCACTTAAAAGATTGTTATTCAGGAAGTGAGCCAGCAAGGGGTCATATATTGCTCTCTCCCATACCTTGGACAAAGAGGTCAAGTTAGCTATAGGTCGGTATTTATCCACTTCCTTCCGAGAGCCTTTTTTGAAAATTGGCTTTAGCTTAGATACCTTGAAGCAGGCGGGGAATGACCCAGAAGCACATGATCTGTTCAGAAGCTGAGTGACAGGACCACTGACACAATGGAAAAACTCATTTAGTATTTTTGAAGGAATTCCATCAGACCCACTGGACATTTTCATTTTTAGCTTCTTAGCAATAGATACAACCTCTTGCTCAGACCAAGTTGGCAACTCAGAGACAGCAGTATTACCAGGATTAGAATTTACAAGTAAATCACAAAAAGAAGGACCGTCAAAAACCCCCAAACTGAGCCTATTATTCGATGAAACCACCCCAGCAAAGTAGTCATTGAATACTTCAGCAACTTCACAAAGTGATCCTACTGGAGGCCATCAATCACAATTGGATACTCAGTACTCACCCTGATGGGAGTTTCCTTCCTGATTAGATTCCATACAGCCTTAGATTTGTTGTCAGCAGAAGCTATCAGTCTCTTGGAATATTCAGTCTTGAGAGAATGGATCAGCAGTCTGATGTCAGAGGATATCTTTTTGAACAACTCACGAAACAGAGTATTTTGAGGATAAGCCTTCATAAACAGCTCCAGGTCTCGCTTCCTGTTACAGAGATCCTTCAAGTAAGGATTGACCAGGGGATCTTTGAAGTATTTCTGAGAATTCCTAACTTTCTCAAAGGAAAGGCCATTTCAAAACCCTGAACAAACATCTGGACAAAGTAATCAGTCTGAGCCTCGTGGTGAATCTCATTCAGATATATAGGTGACCAGTCACATTGACCTAAGTAGTGAGAGATTTCAACTTGTTTTGATCAGAGAAAGATCGTTCATTACAGCCTTGAGAGATTTCACCTGATGCAGAGGTAAAGGAACAACTATCTCCTGAGCAAAGTGATCGGACAGAGACAAGCTAATCACTCTTGACAATACAGCATCAATATATTTGACACTGATGAAACCATTATCCAACAGAGTGGAAGAGTGAGCTGTAACCCGAGTAGGCTCCCCAATTACATCCTGAAGACCATAGGCACGGAAGACTGACATCAACTCCTGCTTTGAGCTTGAGTTACTGAGAAAGTCAACATTAAAGTCGCCAATCACAATAATTCCCTTAAATCTCTTAAAAGTTGAAGAAAGAAGCTTGTCAAGCCTGTCAACAAATGTATCCATTGAGCTGTCAGGGGACAGCTCTGTTTTCTATTTATGAATAGAGTTTTAGGTTAGTTGAGTTTAGAATTTTGAAATAATAGCGTGAAAAAATGTCATCTCTATAATAATCTTCAGCATATTCTTATAATATCAATAGCCTTCTTATAATCGTTTACACTTTCATCTTCTTAAATACCTATTTCCTATTTTGTGATGGCTATCTTTATAACAGGTAGCTAACTTTTGTATTTATTCTTTTGTAGGGATAATGGTGATATGTATCATGGTTGAATCTAAAAAGAGTTTTATAGTTCTCAACTATTGATTGTGATCGTATATGGTATAGTTTCCTCTTCCTCATACGAATTAGTTGAGCCATTTTAATATGAGCAAAAGGTGATAAGCTGCTCTAGACTAAACTCACCTTTTTTGAAGCATTTGCTTCAAAAGTTGAGCTTATAGTTTTGCTTTAAAGTTGAGCTTATAGTTTTGCTTTAAAAGTTGAGCAAATTTTGAGCGAAAAATTTTACTTTTGAGCAAATGCTCAAACTATTTTTTTGATGAGCATGAGCAAAAGGTTTTGCTCACGTTTATTCATAGAAAATGAAGCAAATGCTCCATATTTTATAAGTATAAGCAAATGCTCAACTTTATTCATATGGCCCAATATCTATATGTTGAATTTTCAACTCGAGTTGAGTTTTCAAAAACAAACCTATTACCTTTCATAACAAAGTTGATCCGTAAAGCATCCATTGGTTTGGTTTCAGTTAGAAAATCACGTCCTGGAACCAGGTAAGGGCCAACTTGATTCCACAATGGGGAGAGTCTTGCCAAAACTGAATAACTGAGACATCTCTCGTAGGCCATCAGAGTCAACTCCTCAGCGGACGAAAACTGCAAAAGTATTCATATTTCAAGTCAAAATTTATAAATTGTTCATAATAATATAGAATAGTTAGATTTGAATGGTATAGGTAGTTCATTTTCGAGAATAGATTTGCAATTGCAGAGGTGTGAAGGAAGAATAGATTAGTGTGCATGTTTCTGTTGCAATCAGGTTTGCATCAAGCGACAGGGCAGCCAACCAAACGTCCTATCACTACTGAAATCTATTCCCAAGACTGAACAAACTGTAATACATTTTATATGTTCAATTAATATAGAAATTTAGTACCCTCTATTTACTTTTTTACTTAAAACGAGGGTACTAGCAAGTTATACAGGGTGTTTCAGAAGTAGTGTCGAGAATTTTAGGGTATTGTACCTGGATGCTAGGAGACTACAAATGTCATATTTGAAGTGTCCAAAACTCAGCGGTTATCCTTATAGCTGCCATTTTGTTTTTTTCACTTAAAAATTTTTATCTCAAGAACGAAATGTTGTATTGATCTGAAATTTGGCATGAATATTTATGCTATAAAGACTCAACTATAAAAAATAAAAAATAAATTTTTCGTTGAAATTTTTCAAAATAGCGGCCATTTTAAATTTTTGATGGCGAATATCTCGAAAACCGTCCATTTTACAGAAAATTTACAAGAGACAAAAAAGTTAGAAAATTTTTTCACAATTCCAATGATACCTAATTTATTAAGATTGGTCGAAGAATAACAGAGAAATTAATTTTTTTCGTACTGCATGCATGACCACTTTTCACCATTTAAAGATCAATATTAATTTTTTAATTCCAGATGTATTTAAGAATAAGCTTTGAAACTCGGTATGGCTCCATATGGGCAAACAGATGATTTTACAATGGTTTTCAGATGATAATGTTTGTCTTGTAAAAGTATTGTTGTTTCATTAAAAGTAAGAACCAGATGTAGTGCTTCCTATTTCTTAGTCTCACGTTTCCTAGGTCTTATTTCTATCTTAAATTTCCAGTTTCAATATTTTCTTACGTTGCTTCTACACAAATATTAATTATTGTAATGGAATTTAGTTCGCTGGAGTACACCGATATTCACTTCATGTATGGAGCAGCTCTTGGCAATGCGACCGAAGCAAGAAGAATGTATGCAGCTGCATCTCCAACCGCCGTCTCCCTTCCGACAAGGTGTTCACAAGAACTCACATCGGCTGAGAGAAGTTGGTTCATTTGAACGGAACAGGGTAATTGCTGGTAGGCCTCGAGCAGTTCGAAATGTTGCTTTTGAAGAGGAAGTATTGCAGAAATTCGATTTCAATCCTAGAACGAGTACGAGAGCAGTTGCAAAGCAAATCAATTCAAGTGCTTCTTCTGTGTGGCGTGTACTAAACAAGGAAAGACTTCACCCCTTCCGCTTTCAAAAAGTTCACTCATTGGTTGAACGCGACTATGAGCCAAGAGTAAACTGTGCCCGTTGGTTTCTTCAGCAAGACATTATCCAACCAAATTTTCTAGAAAATGTGTTATTTACCGATGAGTCCAGCTTTACAAGAGAAGGAATCTTCAACTCTCGCAACAGTCACGTCTGGGCCTTAGACAATCCTCATGAGGTCAAAGTGCATGGTTATCAGCATAGATTTTTGCTGAATGTTTGGATGGGTATCTTAGGTAATCGCGTGATTGGACCATACATTCTTCCTAATCGTCTGAATTCTCCCACGTACATTACTTTTTTAAGAGACATACTACCAGAACTTTTGGAAGATGTGCCTCTTGCAAACAGATATAATATTTGGTTTCAACATGATGGTGCCCCTGCTCATTTCGGAAATGTTGTTACGGACTTTCTGAACATGACCTATCGTCAGCGGTGGATTGGGCGGGGTGGACCAGTACCGTGGCCCGCACGTTCACCTGACCTCAACCCTTTAGATTTTTTTTTCTGGGGCCATATGAAAGACCTTGTTTACAGCACGCCAGTAGAAAACGAAGAAGACCTTGTGGCAAGAGTGGTTGCTGCAGCAGGTGCCATTCAAGATGATGAAAATGCTTTTATAGCAGTTCGACGGTCCATGATTGAAAGGTGCAGACTGTGTAATCAAGTTGAAGGACGGCATTTTGAGCAATTGCTGCATTAGTATCAGTGAACCGATTTGAGTGAAATTAATATTTTTCAATGTAAAATAAAATTTGGAGGAAAGTTATTCTTGTATATTTCTGTAATAAGAACGGTTTTCATGAAATTATAAAAAAAATTAATATTGATCTTTAAATGGTGAAAAGTGGTCATGCATGCAGTACGAAAAAAATTAATTTCTCTGTTATTCTTCGACCAATCTTGATAAATAGGTATCATTGGAATCGTGAAAAAATTTGCTAACTTTTTTGTCTCTTGTAAATTTTCTGTAAAATGGACGGTTTTTGAGATATTCGCCATCAAAAATTTAAAATGGCCGCCATTTTGAAAAATTTCAACGAAAAAATTTTTTTTTATTTTTATAGTTGAGTCTTTATAGCATAAATATTCATGCCAAATTTCAGATCAATACAACATTTCGTTCTTGAGATAAAAATTTTTAAGTGAAAAAAACAAAATGGCAGTTATAAGGATAACCGCTGAGTTTTGGACACTTCAAATATGACATTTGTAGTCTCCTAGCATCCAGGTACAATACCCTAAAATTCTCGACACTACTTCTGAAACACCCTGTATAATAATTAAACAACTAAAGTAGCTCTTTTAGAATACTCCATTAAAATTTTGATATTGTATCATCACAAAACAATCTAGTCTTCAATAATTTCGAATAAAAATAATTTGAAATAAGAATAGAAGAGTAATCAAAAAAGGAATCAACTTTTTGATGTCATGAGCTTCTATTAAAAGTACTGGTGTGAAACATTTCTTAATGACTTGACATTAATTATTAATAAAATAAGAATCAATAAGAAATAGAGAGTGGAAAGTAATAAAGGGTACTTTCAAAAAGGGGTAAAGTGTTTCATTTTACAACTAATTGATTAATATTGTAATAGTATAATGTCATTCAACAAATATCATTACTTGTAGGGCATGTTGTCTTATCGAAATCAATTAATGTCAAAACTCCTGTGATTAAACATTATTAAATGTCCTGTTTCTCGAATAATAATAATGTTCATAGACTTTTCAATGAAACAGACATAACAACTTGTTCACAAATTTACTAATTGAAAATTTAGGTGACTCGAATTGACTCTAAAAATGTTCAAATCTTCAATAATGTTATATTGATTTTCTGATGAATGAGATAAACTGATCAAAAGTTTGTAAATACTGTAGTTACAAAATATATCCAAGGTTTTTTCCTTGAGTCTTCACCGATAAATTGAAATATTTGAACAATTTATTATAGGTTAAATGATTAAATCTAAAATGGAGTTAATCATTCAACATCACAATCATTCAGTCGAAAGCATCAGTTTTTAAAACTTGGAAAATAATCTTGATTTCAATAGTTGCTATTCTAATTTCTAACCCGTTCTATATTATGGATGTGATTTATTATCTTGAGTACAACAAGCCCTGTGAGTATTGATAGAGCTAAGCGAAATCCTTGCAAGATTTTTATCCTCACCCGATCTGCATAAGCGAATTATGATTCAATATGCAGATAGTCTTGGTCTAAATTTGGTGTCTAAAAAAGTTAAGAAAAAATAACGAAAAAACAGTTACTAGCCTAAAACATTATTTTTTTCTTGTGTAGAAAATCAAAAATTGAAATCAAGTGCAACCTGACAAAATAAGCTTACATTCAAATTCAATGATTTCAAATACAGTTCTGAATTCTTCTTGTTCATAATTTTCTTTGGAAACAACAATGTCGATGCAATTTGATCTATGATAACTTGGAGCGGCCAACAGGCCATCGAAGCGACCATTGAAAATGATAGTCCTAGAAAAGAAATATACATAATTCATTGCAATTAACATTCTAAACTTGATACAATGTTAACCTATCTTTTTACCCTAGAGTTATTAGAAGTGAAATAACCAGATTTAAAAAAATACTGAAGCAAAAAAAAACAAGTTCAACCTCTAAATTAGGGTATAATCATATCAGATGCACGTATATGCAAGGAGCTTAAGCCCATGAATGACCCAAGCGCGCAGATGAGAAACAAAATCTGGAAAGAGCCGTGGGAACCCTCACACTGAACGTGTGCACTTGCTGGTGGCGTTCAGTGTAAGCAGCTACAGGCACGTCACAACATGTTTCTATGGCTCTTTCCAGATTTTGTTATTCATCTGCGCGCTTGGTCATGCATGGTCTATATGCACTTGCACACAAGTGTATCCACATAATGTATCCAATGTGATCATACCCTAACGCAACCGGTTCCAACATTTCAATCCTATAGAATCGCATGTTTCAGAAAGATTCGAGGATAAGAACTGAAAATGTTCAAGTTTGAATCTAAGTTAACTATTGTCTTGAAAGTGAATTTGGTACAGTTTTGGAAAATACTCCATATAGTCTGAAGATATCATTGTTGTATATTGCCCGCCAGAATCTAGATGGCTATGATCAATGATCTAGATGGCTGGATATAGAAAAGGCGTGCCGTAACAACTCCTCAGTTTGTCAACTCATTCTCGTTTCTTTGGTTCTCTACCCTAATTCCATTCTTTATGTATTAACGAATACAACAGGAATCCCAACTTAATTTACTATCCTATAAAATTATGAGATCATCTCTAATGATTTTTACCCGGTCCCTGTAAAACCAGAAATATATGAATTTTATTGGAGGTATCAACTGAATTTTACCGGTGTTTTCTGCTTTTGTATTGATTTTTTATTGCCGATGATGCCACGACAAGCTGTTTGCTTGTTGATTTTTAAAAGAACTATTCCTGGATGGCTTAGGGTTAGAGGATTTTACTCAACAGATGAGTACGGTATCTAAAGTATAATGATTTTATAAAGTACAAATGATTCAATTATTTTAAAAATGGAAATATTGTTAAACTGACAATGCTATTGTAAACACATTTGATTCATTATTTTAAAAATGGAAATATGTTAAACTGACGATGCCTATGTAAACTTGTTTTATTTTATAGCAATAAGATCTTGTATTTTTGATTCATGAGATGATAAAACGTCAATGCCTACCGCCTGTACATAACCATGCAACGCGTAGCAGACTGAAGTTGCTGACCCAGACCACTATACAACACCGGCCAGCAATTCAAATCAGGAAGCACTAGTACTATACTTCGTTCAAATTAACTTCGGACTTGGGATGGACATGCGCAGCAGAGAAGGCATGCAGCGGCAGGGATACAACGGCTGCTATGTTGCCGTTGTATTTTGGCCAGCGTTTTCTAATTTCCAGTGAGTATTCAAGCGCTCATGTTAAACTTAGGAAGTTTCCTCTCTGCAATCACAGACTCGACTGACTCTATTCGACAAATTGACAACTACCCTTCCACCTATGACTCAATCCATCACTGCAATTATGTCCAATGTTATGTTCAATAAGTCGTTCCTTGTGACAGCCTGTAGTTTATGGAATTCTTTGCCTGCTGAGCTGAAGCTAGTTGAGGGACATCGCCGGTTCGGCGCGGCTGTCTTGCGGTGGATCAGAGGTGGTGGACTCGGCTGAATGATCCCTACCCCGTAATTCAAGTCTGTATGTGTGTGTGTGTGTGTGTGTGTGTGTGTGTGTGTGTGTGTATGTGTGTTTTCCTCTCTTTCTTCCTTCTTTCTCTCTTCCTTTTTCTTTTCTTTCTTTTCCCTTCTTCTCTTTCTTCTACCGGAATAATCTATGGATTTGGACTGAAAATTCTCAACTTTATTCACTTTTCTCTTCTTCCTTTCCTTTTTCACTTTTTCTTTTTCCTTTACGTACTTAAATTCGAAGGAGTTCAGTTTTCTCTTTTTTTATTTTTTATATTATATATAATTTAATTCAACAAATATCATTACTTGTAGGGCATGTTGTCTTATCGAAATCAATTAATGTCAAAACTCCTGTGATTAAACATTATTAAATGTTCTGTTTCTCGAATAATAATAATAATAATGTTCATAGACTTTTCAATGAAACAGACACAACTTGTTCACAAATTTACTAACTGAAAATTTAGGTGACTCGAATTGACTCTAAAAATGTTCAAGTCTTCAATAATGTTATATTGATTTTCTGATGAATGAGATAAACTGATAATGTCAAAAGTTTGTAAATACTGTACAGTAGGTAGTTACTAAATATAACCAAGGTGTTTTCCTTAGAGTCTTCACCGATAAATTGGAATATTTGAACAATTTATTATAGGTTAAATGATTAAATCTAAAAAAGGAGTTAATCATTCAACATCACAATCATTCAGTCGAAAGCATCAGTTATTAAAACTTGGAAAATAATCTTGATTTCAATAGTTGCTATTCTAATTTATAACCTGTTCTTATATTATGAATGTGATTTATTATCTTGATCAGCACAACAAGCCCTGTGAGTATTGATAGAGCTAAGCGAAATCCTTGCAAGATTTTTTACAAACTCTCGTCACCCGATCTGTATAAGCGAATTATGATTCAAATATGCAGATAGCCTTGGTCTAAATTTGGTGTCTAAAAAGTTATGAATAAATAACAAAAAACAGTCATCTAGCCTAAAACATTATTTGTTCCTTGTGTGGAAAATCAAAAACTTCAAATCAAGTCCAACCTGACAAAATAAGCTTACATTCAAATTCAATGATTTCAAATACATTCTGAATTCTTCTTGTTCATAATTTTCTTTGGAAACAACAATGTCGATGCAATTTGATCTATGATAACTTGGAGCGGCCAACAGGCCATCGAAGCGACCATTGAAAATGATAGTCCTAGAAAAGAAATAAACATAATACATTGCAATAAACATTCTAAACTTGATACAATGTTAACCTATCTTTTTACTTTAGAGTAACTAGGAGTGAAATTACCAGATTTATAAAAAACTGAAACAAAAAAAGTTCAACCTCTAAATTAGGGTATGATCATATCAGATGCACGTATATGCAAGGAACATAAGCCCATGCATGACCAAGCGCGCAGATGAGAAACCAAATCTGGAAGTAGCCGTGGGAACCCTCACACTTAACGCGTGCACTTGCTGGTGGCGTTCAGTGTGAGCAGCTAAAGACACGTCACAACGTGTTTCTATGGCACTTTCCAGATTTTGTTACTCATCTGCGCGCTTGGTCATGCATGATCTATATGCACTTGCACATACGTGCATCCAATGTGATCATACCCTAACGCACACTATCAAACGGTTCCAACAGTTTCAATCCTGAAGAATCTTATGTTCTCAAGACTCCAGACTCAGACTCTCGGTAAGACAGTTTTGGAAATGACTCCATATAAGGTTTTAAAATTATCATAGTTGGAAAACCCACTTCATCTACTATCCTATAAAATTATGAGATCATCTGTGAATGAAATTGTTCTGGCCAGTTCCCTGTAAAGCCGGAAATATTTAAATTTTATTGTAGGTATCAACTGAATTTTGTAAATCACTGATTTACGCATTTGTATTGATTTTTTTGTTGCGGATGCCTACGACATAAGCTTTTTGCTTGTAGGTAATGGAATGAGTGCGTGGGTGATTTATGAGATGATGAAACGTCCATGCCTACCGGCTGAAGCCCATGAGCAGGCAGAGCTTAGCAGGTTGAAGTTGTGATCCCAGACCACTATGCCACGCTGGGCTGCAATTAAAATATGAAGCACTAGTAGACGTATAGATCCCCCTCCCCCAACCATGAATTGGGCTGAGCTAAAATAACTTTTGTCATTTTTTGGAAGCAGATTTTTATCGAAAAAATGCCAGAAATATACCCAAAACAAATATGCTATAGCAATTTTAATCAGGAAGCACTAGTATTCCCCCCACCATGAACTGGGCTGAGCTGATAATAACTTTTGGAAATTTTTGAAAGGATAAAAACGTTTATCGAAAAAAAACTACAGAAATAGACCAAAAACACATACCTAATATAGTGTAATAGCAATAAATTGTCATAAGTAAATATATAGGTGAAATGACCTGCATTTGAGTGTAGTCCAGTGATAATCACTTTCATTGTCTGGTTTATCGCTTGAAGAATAGAATGATGGTAGCAGCCGCAGGTGTTGCATGGCTGGCACTTTGACAACCAACATTCTCGAAGCATTGCGATGTGTTTCTGTCCGACTCGCGAATAAACTGAAAATTGATGCCTTGTAATTATTATAGATTAGGAAAGTAGCACATTTTCAAAGTCAATTGATATCCTTCAATCAAATAACAATAAATTTTAGTTTGGCAAACGAATATTTATTTATTCATATACAAATACAATTAAGGTAAAAACAACAGGCATTCGCCCAAGACTGCTCTAAACCTTAATTTGGAATACACAGTCTAAAAGGTATGTAAATGATAACTTATAATGTAATATGTTCCATTGTATAATATGCAGCAATACGGAGTGATTTACAACATAATAATTAGCCTATAAAGCTTTTTATTTTTCAAAAAATTATAAAGTTATTCTATTAATAAAGTCATTGTAGTCAATAAGAGTTACATGTTTTACAATATCATAAAAAGAACCTAAAGACGCAAGGAAAAGACGTAGTATACGGAAAGGTCCCTCAGCCTTAACCAGAATAAAAGAAACTTTCAAAACTAGTATCAACTGCAGGTGCTATTAAGTTTGCTATTTATGTTTGCTAGTTTGCTATCAAGTTTACTGGAAGTTTTAAGTTTGCTATTAAGTTTACTGGAAGCGGTTGTAGAGCTGCTTAGGGAGTCGTAAACAAATACCATCCAAAAAGCCGTAAAGCGCAAAAAACAAGTCAATTTCAATGATTAGCTTTTAAATTCAATTCAATCAATTGTTGACCAGCCTCATGCTGGATAGATTTCGTCAATAAAAAGTACAATAATGAACACTGAATAATGAAAACACAAAGTTCATCAAGATGGCACTAGTTCTAGAAATGCGACGATCAAAACAATTCAAAGAAACTGTCCATCTCACCATTACTAATAGCCTACCATACAACAGGGATGGCCAACTTCTTTTGCCCAAAGAGCCACTTCCATACTTTCGCTAGAAGCAGTGGCCGCACAAGAACTTGAAAGGAAATTTAGGCTACATAAATTAATTTATAAACAAATGCTATGGATATTGAACTTTAATGTTGAAATCATATGTACTAATCATACAAGAGTTGAGCAGAACAAAACCAACAATTTTACTGAAAAAAAACCACTAGTGAGAACACTGAGGGCGGGCACAATCGTTTACAAGTTTGTCAAAATCAATAATTCTTGTTGAGGTGGTAGACACTTCAATCAAATCTTGAAGATGGTTGTCTGTAAGTCTGTTACGGTGATTTGATTTTATAAATTTCATCGAGGAAAAAGTGCTCTCACAAATGAAGGTGCTTCCAAACATTGAAACAATTATTTTACCAAATTTTTGTTTGGAATATTTGTCCTCAGGCAGCCTATTCCAGAATTCGACACCAGTTTCCGGTCTTTTCAGGAAAACTGGGTCACTTTGCAAAACACAGAGCTCCAACTGTAGGTCGTCATCTTGCTGAGAAATGTCACATGTCATGAGATTGTTGAATAAGAAGAAATGTGGTAGCAGTTCATTAAAATCCAAAAATCGCTCATTGAATGACTCCAAAAGCATATTCAATTTCGGTTTGCAAAAACAGGAATCACTGGTTGGGATTCCATCCATAATATCTTTGCACGATGGGAAATGTACTAGAATGTATCAAGCTTTTCTAAGCTTGATATGAAAACCTTAATTTTATTTACTAATCCATGTAAGTGTCCACTTAACTGAGGTACTGTTTCATTTCGCCCTTGCATTTTCAAGTCCACTTAATTCATGTGGTGACATGTCGGTTAAGAAAGCCAAGTTGCATAGAAACTTAGATTATAGAAGTTTTTCTTGAATTACTTTGGAGATAAGCGTATCTATATGTGCATTAAGAAACTCAGCTGCCTCTTTTTTAAGCGAAGAGTCGTTTCCTGCCAAACCAAGCAGTCAGTCTTTTCGAAAAGCTTAGTTGCCACACCGTGCAACATGAAACTGGCGTGTTTGCCTTATAGGCCTAGTCAAAGTAGGCTATACTTCCTACTGATTCTCTTAAGAGTAATTGAACCTATTATTTTGCTAGTTGTTAGAAAAATTATTATCAGATCGTAATTATATACAATTTGAACTTAACCCGGACTCTTGTAGAATTTTTTTTATTTTATATTTCTGTTGAAAAATATTAACTGTAATACTTTTAAAAAGTTGTTCGGGGGCAGCATAGAATATAACCGCGGACCGCAAGTTGGCCATACCTGCCAATCAATGACACACTAACAAGTTTCTCATACAACAATTCTTTGAAACCACTCAACTGAAGGTTGCGGACATTCTATGACAGTTTATTATACATTTTTAGAGCTTGAATGAGGTAGCTGCTATGTGAACGGGAAAGTCTGAAGTAAGGCTGGTTGATATCAGTGCGCCTCCTGGTGTTGCACTGATGATATTGACCTCTCACCTAAAATATGTGGAGTTCCCCTCTCAGCTGCAGCAATGAGCTGTAAATTTATTGACTGAAGACAGTCAGCATTTGCAGTCTTGTAAAGATTAGCCTAAAGGGTTCAAGGCGAGGTGCACCAATGATAATGTGAAGATTTTGTTAGTGCTGTTGAGGAAGTAGGCCTACTTGCAAAAACGACAGAGTGGGTGGGACCTTGACAGTTTGGCTTGAGGTAGTACAAGTTCCTTGGTTTTTAGGTGGATGACAGGTTGATGTAGAACCAAAAGGTCTTCACGAGACAGTCTAAGGTGGTATTAAACCTTATCAGAAGTTGAGATACATTGTCTGCATATTCACATTATGTATGGAATGCTGATGTGGGATCACAAATATGCTGAAAATATAGAATAGGCAGACAGGATCATTATTGTCCCAGGTCAAATAATATATTAACAAATTAGTTAGAATATCTGAAGATACCCTTATAGGTACATTTTTTTATTCTTTACTCACACTTGTGGGATTGATGACATTATTATCCAATATCGGATATTTAGTATTACAAACACTACTTTGATACTCACCATACATGGCCAAGATAATCCGTCCCTTCTGATGCATTTTAACTTTACCAGTACTTCTATTTTTTCTTGTGTTTGTTTTTTCAAGACTTGCTTGTTATAAAAATTATTCGTTTTGCTGCGATGAACTACAAATCGGGGTTTTCACCAACCAGGGCTATTAAAATTTTTAATTTATAATTTAATAAATACAATTTGAAAACAGCAAAAGTTTGAATTGACTTTACTTAAAGGCTACCGTATGTATGTTTTTTAGTACCTATAAGTTACCGGTAACTTACATACATTTTAATAATGGTCTAATGCAGCATTATAATTTTTTACAAAAATTTATTCTCAGGTACAGCAACTTATTAAAAAATATCAATATTATACTCACATATCTAAAGCTTTAGCCATTTCTGAATCTTTTGTTTTTCAACTTTGAACTTTTTCACACTATAACCACGTTTGTCCGGTGATCGTGATAACGTAAATCACAATAACAATAGAAAGACTACAAAAGAAAAGTCATTAAACAAAATATTACTTTTATTCAACATGAGCCTTAAATTTAAATTATTAATATCAATTATTCTAAAACAACGGCAAGGAAATAAGAAATCATAGGCAAGAAAGAGAATTTGAATAAAAGAAAAAGAATGACAGACAGCTGAGCCTGAGTCCTGAGACACTTGATCTTTTGTTACCGGCTCCGCTAGGAGTAGAGCTTGTATCTTTGTCTTTGTACATTTTTATGATTCAAGTTATAGTTTGAGAATAATAAATTCATTTTTTGAACACTAATATGTAGTTGAAGAGCATAAAAATTATATCAGGGATATTTTATATAAATTTTATTTTGAATAAAAATAAAATTAGAATTTACAACGTCAATCAGTTGTTGAGTTGATTATTAATTGCATGCAATAGCGTATGCAATTAATATCTCAATGTAACTTGGTAAAAATCAGCTGCTGTGTGGACTATTAATTGCATGCCTCATTGAATGCAATTTTAATGCACTATTAAATGAACTATTGATTGCATGCAATTAATAACTAAAATAACATAGTATTGTCTCTCGACCTTTCTCTGCTTTGAACTCGGGCTGACCTGTTTCCAGTATGTCTTGAAGGAGATTAGCTTTTGATGTTAGCATTTTGATACACCAAACCCCACAGCCATTAGCCGTTTTCACACCGATATCTCGCCGACATGACATACAGACAGGATTTACTCTGATGGACAATATAAGAGGAGGCTGTGGTTTATAACTGCGCGAGGTCTACTGTTCACAGAACTACTAGTAAGCAATAGTTTTCAAAGAACAGGTTAAAAAATAAATTCAAAGATCTAGTTCGAATAGTTGATAGGGGAAAAGTAGAATTGTGTAAGAAAAGTGAGCGTCATAAATAAAAGGGGATTTTTCATGTATTTTTAATAACAAGAAAATATATTTCCAAGTGAATTAACACACTAAAAGCAGATACTTATTATACCACTCAATACCTGTCTGTATGTCATGTCGGCGAGATATCGGTGTGAAAACGGCTAATGGCTATTGGGGTTGGTGTATCAAAACGCTAACATCAAAAGCTAATCTCCTTCAAGACATACTGGCAACAGGTATACTCAATACCACACTGCTAGACAGCTTCCAAGCCGAGTTTCGATAAAATCGTTACTTCCACAGTATTTTTGGGGCAGAATATGATACAAGATGAAAGATGTTACAATATGTATGGAGAAAAACAGTGAATAACAGTTAACAGTACCAACAAAGTGGAGTAGGAAGCAAATCTATAGATATTCTATAATTTGCTAACTCACCTTTTTGCTTGCGAATATTGGCCTGTATTTTGGTTTCGGAGCATTTTCAGCATTATTGTCATTGGTGTCATCGGATGCAGACACGTTTGATGCACATGAGGGAGTTGATTTTGGTTTTTGGACCAAAGTGAAACTTTCCAGTACGCGTTCATTTCTGGGTTCTGCTTGCAACTTTAAATTGATCTGAGTGAATCTATCCACAGGAATGGAGAGCAATTGTGATTGTTCTGCCATCTAAAAAAGAGATTTCATAATAAAGGTTTCAGTGGAAAAGATGAAAAAATCACTAATCAGATACTTTACATTGAACACCACAGACGTAATTTGTGTTATAACAGATATGATAAAAAATAGTACTTTGAAAATAAGTATTATATGAGAAGCGACATGACAACTAGTTTAATAATCTGAGGCCAATAGTGTAATTCAAGCGGATAAATGCATGCATTTATGTAATCCGTTCTTGAAATATTTTTAACGACACTACAGTCTGTAAGTTACTAGTACTTAGTTATTAAAACTAGTTTTAATAAGTAATATTCAAAGATATTGGGGAGTCCCTTGCGGGAAGGTCCTACCTCAACTACAATAATGTAAACAAATATAATAAAGAATAAAACTTTACAGTTTACTGTAAAGTGTGAAGTTTTTAGCTCAAAATTTCTAGTTTCATTCAAAATTTAGACTTTTTGAATAATTATCAAGTTACTGTTCTTGATTTATTAAATTTCAGACTCTACTATAGTATCTATTTGATTCAAAATTTGCTCGTTATCTAAGTATTGAAGAGCGTAAATTGTATTTTGAAGAGTGAAAGTGACATAAACAGCATTTTGATTTGGACAGTATAGTATAAATGGAAATGGGACAGTTTGGGCATGAGCCTGTTGTGCCTTTCCTCATGTTAAGTATTTGTACACAATGTGATAAAATAAATGAATTTATAATAAAAATTGCGGCAGCGAACGATTTGTAAGAAGCACGCTATAATGAGATATTCGTTTCATCTGTTCAAGTGCAAACAACTTACAATAGCGTCGTTGACGAGCTTGTGAACGGCGACGCCGACCGACGCCTGCGTTCCGAAGGGATGGCCGCAGATGACCGGCAGCCGCCTCATCAGGTCGCCGAGGAAGTCGCTGAGCACCGCCGACTCATTCCGCACCCGCAGCAGAGTGGGCGGGTGCGACTGTAAGCAGGCCAGCGGGTATGTCAGCACAGGCAGCCGGGCACTGAACCTCACCGCCATGTACGTCACCACACCGTACTGGTCGACGGGCAGTCTGTAGCCATGCTGCCAAATTAAACGTCAATAACAATAAGAATGGTTTTAACTCCCATCAACTCAAGTTATCCTTTATATTAAGCGAGCAATTTCTGTATATCTGTTTATATTTGGTTATTCATATTTATTTATATCTGGTTATTTATGTCCAACGGATCTCGAAAACGGCTATAACGATTTTCACTAAATTTGGAACATAGTAGGTCTATGATATTAAAATTCGATTGCACTAGGTTTCATCCCTGGAGAACTCGCTGAAGGACATGAAAAGGATAACAATTATTCATCCTTGGAAAAACAGATGATAATTTCGTCGTCTGTCGAAACAGAAAATGCGTGTGTGGGAGAGAAACAGATTTATTTCCAGCTGTGTAATCGATCAGCGAGAAATATTATCTAGCTAGACAATTTAATCGACTTGATCAAATAATCTGATTTGTTGACATGACATGATAATCATTCTACACTTGATATGAAAACCTTAAATTTATTTACAAATCCATGTAAGTGTCCAACTAACTGAGGTACTGTTTCATTTCGCCCTTGCATTTTCAAGTCAAGTTAATTCATGTGGTGACTTATGTCGCTTAAGAAAGCCATGTTGCATAGAAACTTAAGATTATAATATATACAATTTGAACTTAACCCGGACTCTTGTAGAATTTTTTTCATTTTATATTTCTGTTGAAAAATATTAACTGTAATACTTTTAAAATGTTGTTCGGGGGCAGCATAAAATATAACCGCGGACCGCAAGTTGGCCATACCTGCCAATCAATGACACACTAACAAGTTTCTCATACAACAATTCTTTGAAACCACTCAACTGGAGGTTGCGGCCATTCTATGACAGTTTATTATACATTTTTAGAGCTTGAATGAGGTAGCTGCTATGTGAACGGGAAATTCTGAAGTAAGGCTGGTTGATATCAGTGCAGTGCGCCTCCTGGTGTTGCACTGATGATATTGACCTTTCACCTATAATCTGTGGAGTTTCCCTCTCAGCTGCAGCAATGAGTTGTAAATTTATTGACTGAAGACCTTAATACCTTAGGTATTATTTTAGACAGTCAGCATTTGCAGTCTTGTCAAGATTAGCCTAAAGGGTTCAAGGCGAGGTGTACCACTGATAAAGTGAAGATCTTGTTAGTGCTGTCGAGGAAGTACTTGCAAAAACGACAGAGTGGGACCTTGACATTGTGGCTTGAGGTAGTGCAAGTTCCTTGGTTTTTAGGTGGATGACAGGTTGATGAACCAAAAGGTTTTCAAGAGACAGTCTAAGGTGGTATTAAACCTTATCAGAAGTTGAGATACATTGTGTGCACATTCACATTATGTATGGAATGCTGATGTGGGATCACAAATATGCTGCAAATATAAAAATAGGGAGACAGGATCATTATTGTCCCAGGTAAAATAATATAAGCTATTAAAAAAATTTGTTCGAATATATGAAGATACCCTTATAGGTACGGTACCTTTTTTTATTCTTTACTCACACTTGTGGGATTGATGACATTATATTATCCAATATCGGATATTTAGTATTACAAACACTACTTTTGATACTCACCATACATGGCCAAGATAATCTGTCCCTTCTGATGCATTTTAACTTTACCAGTACTTCTATTTTTTCTTGTGTTTGTGCTTTCAAGACTTGCTTGTTATAAAAATTGATTCGTTTTGCTGCAATGAACTACAAATCGGGGTTTTCACCAACCAGGGCTATTGAAATTTTTAATTTATAATTTAATAAGTTACAATTTGGAAACAGCAAAAGTTTGAATTGATGTTTACTTAAAGGCTACCGTATGTATGTTTTTTAGTACCTATAGGTTACCGGTAACTTACATACATTTTAATAATGGTCTAATGCAGCAATTATATTTTTTTACAAAAATTTATTCTCAGGTACAGCAACTTATTAAAAAATATCAATATTATACTCACATATCTAAAGCTTTAGCCATTTCTGAATCTTTTGTTTTTCAACTTTGAACTTTTCCACACTATAACCACGTTTGTCCGGTGATCGTGATAACGTAAATCACAATAAACAATAGAAAGACTACAAAAGAAAAGTCATTAAACAAAATATTACTTTTATTCAACATGAGCCTTAAATTTAAATTATTAATATCAATTATTCTGAAAAAACGGTAAGGAAATAAGAAATCATAGGCAAGAAAGAGAATTTGAATGAAAGAATGACAGACAGCTGAGCCTGAGTCCTGAGACACTTGATCGTGATTTATGTTACCGGCTCCGCTAGAAGTAGAGCTTGTATCTTTGTACATTTTATGATTCAAGTTATAGTTTGAGAATAATAAATTCATTTTTTGAACACTAATATGTAGTTGAAGAGCATAAAAATTATATCAGGGATATTTTATATTAATTTTATTTTGAATAAAAATAAAATTAGAATTTACAACGTCAACGTAGATGAAATCAAGAAAGCATGAAAAATGACGTCGTCTGTTCCGTACACAAACATACGAAAGTCACACAACATCTCAGCTCGTATCAATTAGGAATGTGTGTAAACCCTAATGAAATTAGTATTTTAAGTTCTTTATTGTGCTGACCAATATATTTAACTGTCTTCTAATCATTTTGAAAATTCTAAAAATATGGCTCCGACTAGAAGAGGAAATGAGGGTTTATTAGCTCGTGTAAACTTTCCACTTTACACAGTACAGATGCTTACCAGTCATCACATTATTGTTGGTGGTGGTGGTGGTTCATCAAAAACTGGGGTTGCCAACGGATTTGTAAGTAATATAATTATTTATTTATTTCAATATGTTGTTTTACTCTTAAAAATATTGAAAAAAGACTTGTTAATAGAATTGTAGTGACAGGTTAGGCATCATGTTTGGAATCTGTACATTTTTGACAAGTTCTCTCAGTAAAACTTTATAAAGCTCAGTAAGTATATTATCACTAAATAATTTCCAGACTTGAATTGAAGCAGGTACTGTACTATAACTTATTATACGTTTCGGTCAAATTTTGACGAACAATGCTTGCTCATTGTTCATGTAATCATTTTTGTCAAGCATTTGGTATTCAGCTAATGGCCCTAAAATGTGTAAGCTATAAATGCATTTAAAATTCTTATTCATAAAAAATAAGTAGGATATTTACATTTTCATCTAGCAGTGTCTCGGTAAACCTGATTGTCGTGGACATTTCTCCTGACTTTTTTAAGACATCATTTCTTGAAATCATCATCAGCTGTTTTAGGGCTGTGAGTCTTGTTAAAAAAGTCCTCTCTTATATGTAAAGGCATGCTTCTTGTAATATGACCTGTTCAATAGATAGTTTTTCAGGTTGTTAGAAAAGATCTTTTTGTTCTTAATTAGTTTCTCAGACTGCAGGTTAAATCTGTAAGATCTCGATTTCCGAGTATGCTGGGGATTCCCTAATTTTTTCAGTCTATGTAAAGTGAGATTCAGGGTACCTCTATTGGTTTTGCAGGTTATACATCATGGTACTTCTAAGTTTCAACATCTATTACAGCTTCCAATATATGTAAAGCAATGCATTTACTAATGCCGCTTCCACAATCTTGCCAAGTGCGTACAAATGCAAGCGAAAGTGTGTAGATGGTTTTTATGTCAGTGCTTGTCTTTGCTTGCATTCACTCAGATTTTTGTCCCGAGGCCAGCCGAGCATCCACAAAAATATCCCATACACATTCTTGCCAGGCACTCGTTACATTGCAGTGTGGATGGCAAGACCAACGTGGTCAAGCTTACCAGCTTGTCAGGCGACTTTACAAGAGTGTGGATTAGGCATAAGAATAAGGTTCTTGCTGTTCTTTGGATCAGTCCTCTGCAATGCTCTATCCTATCCAATATTTGAATATCAACTACCAAAAATCAAATGTAAATTGCAATGTTCTACTAAAATAATATAATTAATAATAAGAGTATAATTCAGAGTTTTTTAATACAATTACAAATTTGAATTGAATAAGTGTTTTTTAGGTTCAACAATCACACTCCGTCTAATCCTATACTAAGCAATCCTATGTTTTGGTTAGTGGTGTTACTCATTTTCAGATTTTCTATGATTCACTCTTCTTTGTCTCTTGTGAACTATTTTTGTTGCAAAATCAATAATAATAATATCAAGTGACCTGGCTGGCTCAGGTCTGCTGTCAGATGTTTCAGGTCGCAACTGATCATTTTCAAGGTCTCAAAATCAATAAATTAAATTTTTCATTAATGTTTATTTTTCAGGAAATATTTGAACTTATGTTTGATGGGAAGAAATTTGTTGCCGAAGAAATGATCCGACATGAGACTGGACCGAGTGTAGTTATGAATTGTGCCTGTCATTCAACTAGTAAGCGTATGTATCTTGTAGCGGGTCAAGAAAGCCATTGTCAATTGTATAATGTGAACGTTGATATAGTAGAAGACGACGATTCCAGAAATGTATCACCAGAAGGTAAGTGCAGATCCTTACCGACTTCGCGCATACAGATTACAATATTTTCTATTATTTAATATTCCTTCTAGAAAAGTAAATTATCTGTCTCTTATCTGTAAATTCTGAATGATTTATTCAAATTAGAAGATGGAAAAAAATCTACTTGACACAGTCTTTACGTATCACTTGTAGTTTTTTGATTTTCCATTTTTGATTGAATCGATAACATTGCAGAGGGAATGGAGAGATATGCTACAATACTATGTTCCTGAATGTAGTAAATTTTAATTTCTTTAAAATGAAACAGATAGCACCATCAATTAATTAATGAATCGTTTCCACAATTTCGAAGTACTCATTTGAATGTTTGTTGAGCATTAATCCTATATTTTACATTTTGAGTGTAATCATGCATTAAGTTAAGTACAACATGATCTACCCTCAAGGTCGAATTGGTAACAAATAGTTCATTTGTAGGTACAGAATTTTACATTTTGTAAACACATGATTATCAGATCTTTCTTAGTGATCCATATCTAAAATAAGGAAGTGTCCTTCCAATTGAATTTCTATAGTCTTGTGTTAGGGTGTAGATGAGACATGAGAGTACTCTTTTTCAATCTGAAATTCAATTTTTTTTGCAGATGAGGCAAACAACAGTTCAGTCAGACGTCGTCGTACTCTATCTAAAAGTGAAAACGGAAATAGCAAATCAAATCATAGTAAGAGTAATAAGGTGGATAGTAGCAAAGACATTCAACGACGATTGAGATTCAATTTAAAACCAGATGAGAGTGTTCAGTCCGACTTTAGGTATTCACTTTACTTGATTTTATACTTGATAGGCTTATATCGTATTATAATTAATGTATCGTAATATGACATTTTCTAGGATAAGTTGAACCGACAAATGTACGTATTAATTAATAATTTGCGATGTTTCACATTTCTCACTGGTGAATATGATTCATGTGATTTTATTGGTATTAGAGGGTGCCGCAGAGAACTAGGACATTTTCAAAATAACAGTTTGGTGGCTTAGAAGGCATTTTAAACATGCCGACTAGCCAACGAGGCTTGAAACATACACTCAATTTTCTCATGCAAGCTGGTGACTTCCAATGCTTGGATCTTGATAAAACCAGCCAAGCTCTGTACCGTCTCTCCTACACTTATGCATATTCCAAGGTAGAAATTATCAATTTGAGTTGAACCACCATCATGAAGAGACTTGTCACTTTGCTAAAGTCAAGTACAACAAGTTTAAGTCTCGAATGAGACTTTTCATATTTTTTCCAACTAAATTTATAAAATTTTTGTTCATGTTTGTGAATATTATGATCACCCCCAATACATATTATTGTAGTGAGGTATCATAATTAGGATTTAATTTATTATTCGTAACCTCTTGAATTTTATATGTTTATTATGCATATGTATCTGTAAATTAACTCCTGGATGAAAATCATTGGCATTTAGAGAAATGATAATTTTTAGAGAAGTATTCTTACCGTAAACTACTACCGTATTCAACAAAACCTCTCTTGGCCACATATACAGGATGTTTATGAACTCCCAACTAATAATCTAGGGCATTGTTCCTGGGTAACAAACATGTCTAAATATCATATTTAAATTGTCCGGAAGTCTTCAGTTATACAGCGGCCATTTTGCTTTTTTCACTTATAATTTTTTTTCTGAATAATGGTTAAACATACGGAATTGAAACTTTGCACAATCATTTATAACAACTAGACAGACAAAGCTACACAAAAAATCATGACAATTTTTCAAATCCATAAAACAAAATGGCGGCCATTTAAAATTTTGTTTCTCAAATAACTCAGAAACCGTTGGTTTTTACAAAAACTTTACAAGGATAACTTTTTCTAGTAAATTTAATTACCTATCGATTGGTACCAGGTTTTTTAAGATTGGACCAATATTAACTGAGATATGGCAGCTTTAGTGGTTGGTGACCCACCTTTAGAGGGTTATGTAACGTTATTTTATTGTTTGAAATGACCCAAATTCCCTTACTATTAACATGCAATGCAAATAGAAATTGTTGCATCATTGAGGCGACTCTATCAGCATGCCTTGGTGTGTACTGCAACTAACTTTCAGTGGACACCTATCACTAAGACTGCCATATCTCAGTTAATATTGGTCCAATCTTAAAAAAATCAGGTACCATTCGATAGGTAATTAAATTTACTAAAAAAAGTTATTCATGTAAAGTTTTTCAAAACCATCGGTTTCTGAGTTATTTGAGAAACAAAATTTTAAATGGCCGTCATTTTGTTTTGAATTTGAAAAATTGTCATAATTTTTTTTTTAGCTTTGTTAAGTTGTTATAAATGATTGTGCAAAGTTTCAATTCCTTATGAAATTATTTAGAAAAAAAATATGTGAAAAAAACAAAATGGACGCATTGTGAGTAACTGAAGACTTCCGGACAATGTAAATATGATATTTAGATATGTTTTTTACCCAGGAACAATGCCCTAGAGTATTGGTAGGGATTTCGTAAACACCCTTTAGTATTGAACAGTATGACTAGCTTTTGTTGGCGGTGGAATTACTTTCGGCACAGTGTTCATTCTTTCTTTACAGGTGTTCATTTATATTCTGGTATATTTTTGTTCTCTGGTGTCAGAAATTTCCCATCAAAACTTTGTTATTTTTTGTGTTTTATGCTAGTTCAACTACCATCAATTTATGCCTTTCAATTTCGTTCAATACGAATATTAATCATGCATTTAATGTAGACTGTAGTGAATTAATTCAACCACTCACTTCTATCACTAATTGTATGTTTTATTTTGGCAGCAAAGAAGAACCACTGCAGCGTGTGGTGAGAATATCGTTGGATGGCAATCTAATGGCCACTGGTGGCACTGATGGAGTGGTTCGCTTATGGGAATTTCCCTCAATGAAACCGAAATTCTCCATGGAAGCTCATGCGAAAGAGATTGATGATCTTGACTTCAGCCCTGACAACAAATCGGTGTGTTATATTATCTTCTATATTATCTATATCTATATTATCTTTATGTGTGGAGAAGCCAGTCTATTGCTGTATTTCCATAAGTTCTATAGTTTCAATCAGTAATTGTGGATGAGAATACTGCGTGAGGTCTACTGTTCACAGAACTACTAGTTATATAGAAGTTATATGTTTCTTGTGTGTAGCTTCAACTATTCAACTGCACAATCACTCATTCCAAATAGTCTATCTATCAGTCAATCAATTAACCTTTCTTAATTTTCTGTCATCGAACATGTTATAAACAAACGTCATATGAAGCTAGCATATAATGTACCATAATACATAGCATTGCTTATACTAACAATATACCGTACCAGAAATTAGGTTATTAATTAGGTCACAGTTAGGTTTTTTTAACATGGACTAGGTTACAATAAATATACCTTGAAGGGAGAGTCATGATTTGAAGCTCGATAAAACTATTTTACAGCTTTCAACCCTTAGACAAACTATACAGCGAATGGTTTTTACTGCCAAATGAATGCCTTCTCCATATCACTTGAGTTACCCCAAAGACGGAGCCTATAATTGAGATGGGAATGAAATAAACTATAGTAAGTCAGAATAAGTACCTCCCTACTGACACAACATTTTAGTTTCCTAAGTAGGTGCATAACTCTGGACAGTTTCTTACACAGATACTCCATGTGGCTACTCCAGCTCAATTTACTGTCCAGGACAATACCCAGCAGTTTAATCGGCTTCAGGTACTCCTGGTGCTCCCTGCTTAATTTATCTAATGTCGTGATTAAGACCAGGTCTTCCTGTATAGATCGTATCAAGTAATTAAAAACATAATACATAAACTGTGGACAGCGTCACAGTCCAGCCAAATTCCCATAAAAAATCCTCCAACTGATAGAAACTCCTCCCAATGAGCCACTTCGACAATGAGATCTTGAATTCATATTCTGGGCGCGCTCTAACTGAGTTTGGCAGGCAGTTGAACCTTTGCACAGCCAACACTGGAAAAGTGTCCTTCACTCTCGCAGCGCTACTCGATCTGCTACTATAGTCCGTGCAAACCTTAGTTTGCAGCACGGCGTTTCATGGCCAATGTTTTTTCTCACGAGAATAGGAGCACTCTGTTGCCGTTTTCATGCAGATTCTATGAAAATGGCCTACACTTTCTTTTTTGCACTATCTCTTATACAATTGGATCTCAGGTTTTCTGGCTTCTGTGATATCTGGCAGCACTGTACTCCATAAGAGAAATCCTACAATATAAGGTTTTCACAGACTATAGTTGCGTTTTACACTGAAGACTACGCTAGAATAGTTAACAATAGCGCTATAACTATGTAGGTTTTGTAACTTTCAGTTATCGGTCCAATTCCAAATTACAAGAGCTTTGGAATAATACAATATTGTAGGTCAAGCTTACTATCCTTCATACTGTGAATTCGAAATCCTACTATATTAAGCGAGCAATTTCTGTATATGGTTATCTGCTTATGTATGTCCAACGGATCTCGAGAACGGCTCTAACGATTTTCACGAAATTTTGAACATAGTAGGTTTATGATATAAAAATTCAATTGCACTAGGTCTCATACCTGGAAAAACTCGCTGAAGGACATGAAAAGGATAATAATTATTAATCCTTGGAAAAACAGATGATAATTTCGTCGTCTGTCGATAACAGAAGATGTGAGTGCCTGTGTGGAAGAAAGACAGAATTATGTTCAGCTGTTCAACTACTTGCAATCAATCAGCTTATTTACGAGAAATATTAATCTAGAAATTTCAATCGATTTGATAAAAATAATCTGATTTGTTGACATGACATGGTATATCATTCTAAATATAGTATATCATAATTTTCAAAGTTAATCATTATTTTACAGTTTTAAGTGATTAGTGAGTGCTATTACTTTCCTTGCCCTATTACCATAGGTAAGGAAAGTATTGCTTTCCGAAAAAAAATTAAGGTACCCCAATTTCTAAATTTCTATACGTTTCAAGGTCCGTTTCAACGTTTTGGTCAGGGGACCTGAGTCCAAAAAACTGGTTTTTGGGTATTGGTCTGTATGTGTGTGTGTGTGTGTGTGTGTATGAGTGTATGTGCGTCTGTGTACACGATATCTCATCTCCCAATCAACGGAATGACTTGAAATTTGGAACTTAAGGTCCTTTCACTATAAGGATCCGACACGAACAATTTCGATCAAATGCAATTCAAAATGGCGGCTAAAATGGCGAAAATGTTGTCAAAAACAGGTTTTTCGTGATTTTCTCTGAAACGGCTCCAACGATTTTGATCAAATTCATACCTAAAATAGTAATCGATAAGCTCTATCAACTGCCACAAGTTCCATATCTGTAAAAATTTCAGGAGCTCCGCCCCATCAATGCAGATAGATTCTCAATTATCAGGCTTCAGATACAATTGAAACAAAAAAAATCAAGTGGAGTAGATTGAGCATGAAAATCTCTACAATTAATGTTCAGTAACATTTTCACCTAAAATTGAAAATAAGCTTTAAATTCGAGAAAATGTGATTATTCAATTGCAAATTATTGTTGATTCTATTAAATCATTCACTATGAAGAGATAGCAGACCTCATGTGTGTCTCCAGCGTTATTGCCCTGTCACCAGCTGGCTCAAATATTTGAATAGTAGACTTGAGATGCGCGGGAACACTAGCGTCAGTGATCAATTTTCATAACGGCAAGGAAAGTTGTGTGAGTGCGCCACACCAGATTTTTTTGTTATTCAATTTGGTTTGTAAACAATCTAAATTAGAACTTTTCTGTTTTTAAATGTTTGAACTGAAAATTGGACCTGAATTCAAGTGTATGGAACATAACCGACTTTTTGGAATATTTATAGTGTATAAATCAAAATTCGGGGAAGAAACAGTTTTGGGCTGTGCCTGTTAGTCCTTCCCCAATCATTTTAAAGAATTTTGTTCTGTTTATCAATAAATAAATAACGAGCAAAGCTCGGTGCCCCGATATTAACTTTAAATTGCTTTTCACTAATTAATTACCCTTCTTATTTGAATACAATGACAGTTTTATTTACACGATATTCATATTTTTGGCGCTAGAATTCTTGAAAAAATTCGAGTGGATTCTGTTGATTTTGGATTGGCTTCATTTATTCTAGATTACTATTTTCGTCTCATTGATTATTTCTACAATATTGTTCGAGCGTTTGTAATTATCTAAACTGAATAATCTGATATTATGTTTCAGTTAGCTTCAATATCAAAAGATGGTCAGGCTTTTACGTGGTGCTGTAAAACGGGTAAAAAATATCAAATTTTGTCATGGACCACTCCAAATGGGAATAAATATCTCTATAAACGATGCAGGTAAACATTAAATTCAGTTTTATAATGTTGTGAATACCATGAATAACATTGTGTAAAGCAAGACAATTTTTTTCTATTGTATGAGTTTCTATTGTATGCTCATTCTTAAGTTTTACGGTGAAATATCATTTCTCTTTTTCAAAAAATTATTAACCGACTTGAAATTGGATCCCCATCGATCCATATAATATTCAGAATGTCTTTACTTCTTATTGTTAATTAAACTAAATTCTATTTGGTCTTGTGATCTCTCAACTTGAGTGAGACGTGGGCTGGCATCTAACTTGAGTCTTCTTGATGTAATATTGAAAAATTAGAGCTAACAACAGACCAACCGACTAATTGGGGAAGTGGGTTGAGGAGTTACAACCCTCAGGCCCGGTTGCACAAAAGACGTTTAAATTTTAATCGTGGTTAATTTTACGAGAAGCAATCAGAGAAGGCTTTTCTGAAAAGACTTCTCCGATTGGTTCTTGTGGAACTAATCACAATTAAAACTTAACCGGCTGTTGTGCGATCGGCACTCAGTGTGGCAAAATGAAAGGATTATACCATAGAGAAACAATAGCGTAAGTAGATATCCCATTGTATAGGGCGTTTATGTTGCAACTTTTACTGTTATCACAAGCCGTTTACTGTCGATTTTTACAGTCCGGGTAAGAGTGTATGAACGGCACAATATGAGAGACTATCAGCGTCATAAAGCTTCACGGGAAAGAACTACGTGGACTATCGGCTTAAGATAACAGTAAAAGTTGCAACATAAACGCCCTATAACATGGGATATCTACTTATGCTACTTTTTCTCTATGATTATACTTACTCAAGCTATCACGAACTTTCGATCTGATTTGTGAATGATTCGTTTAAATTAGCAAGTAAGAAATAATAGCAGATCGTGTCTGTTCTATATCAGCCCTAGTACTTGATCAGATCAGAATTTAGTAAAGAATGATGGATAACTCAAAGGTTTACAAACTTATTTTTTAAAAAGGAGGACAAGTAATGCATTTTTAAGAGTTTGTCAATGCCAAACTGGATATTACATTAATAGAATGAATCAGATTGTTAATTTACAATCTGTAAACGTGTAATGTAGAATAAATTCTGATGGTTTGTTGCGTTGATAGGTATGGCATCGTGGAAGAGGATAGAACAAGGTGTAGACTTTTCACTTTGGCGAACCCAGTTGCCAGGACCGGGAAGCAGTTGTCGTACATCCAGATGTGGGACCCGGTGACGGGCGAGTTGAAGAAGTCGTCGCTGATCGAGGAAAGCCTATCGGCGCTGGCTGTCCGTGATGACGGCAGATTCGCTGCTGTCGGCACCATGTTCTCTGGCAGCGTTTTCCTCTACATTGCCTTCAGCTTACAGGTTAGTACAACTTTCATTCTCTATGCGAGAGGTCTCTCTAATCTAATGCGAGCTGCATTGATGAAGTGATTACAGAACTATTTTTACTTTCGTTGCCCTATTACCATAGGTAAGGAAAGTATTGCTTTCCGAAAAAATTAAGGTACCCCAATTTCTATACGTTTCAAGGTCCCCTGAGTCCAAAAAAGTGTTTTTTGGGTATTGGTCTGTATGTGTGTGTGTATGAGTGTGTCTGTGTACACGATATCTCATCTCCGAATTAATAACGGAATGACTTGAAATTTGGAACTTAGGTCCTTCCTCTATAAGGATCCGACACGAACAATTTCGATCAAATGCAATTCAAGATGGCGGCTAAAATGGCGAAAATGAGGTAAAAACAGGGTTTTTCGCGATTTTCTCAAAATTGGCTCCAACGATTTTGATCAAATCTATACCTAAAATAGATTACCACTAAATACCTAAAATAGATTACCACTAAATACCTAAAATAGATTACCACTAAATACCTAAAATAACTGCCACTAGTCCTATATCCGTAAAAATGTCAGGAGCTCCGCCCATCTATGCAAAGTTTGATTTTAGATTCCCAATTATCAGGCTCCAGATACTATTTAAACAAAAAAAAATCAAATGAAAAAGATTGAGCATGAAAATCTCTACAATTAATGTTCAGTAACATTTTCACCTAAAATTGATAATAAGCTCGAAATTCGAGAAAATGTGATTATTCAATTGCAAACTCTACAATTAATGTTCAGTAACATTTTCACCTAAAATTGATAATAAGCTCGAAATTCGAGAAAATGTGATTATTCAATTGCAAACTGTTGATTCACTATGAAGAGATAGCAGACCTCGTGTGTCTCCAGCGTTATTGTCCTGTCACCAGCTGGCTCAGATCTTTGAATAGTAGACTTGAGATGCGCGTGAACACTAGCGTCAGGTGATCAATTTTCATAACGGCAAGGAAAGTTGTGTGAGTGCGCCACACCAGATTTATTAAACTTGGCACAGTTGCACGAAATTCTTTTGAATGTTAATCATGATTAAATACCATGAGAACCAATCATCAGAGAATGTTTTTTTAGAAGACGGCTTCTCTGATTGGTTTTTTGGCATTTAATCATCGTTTAAATTTAACAGGCTTTTGTGCAACCAAGCCATAGGGTAGGGCCGACCACGCGGACAGCATCAATCCAGCGGGAGGCGGAAAACGTCTATTCACTATTTATAAAAAACGTTATTTGAAGCGCGTCTGGTCACCTTCTATTCTATTTCATGTGGCCCATTTTGGTGCAGCATTCCACTGAAAACCTCTGCAATGCCTCATCTACATGTTGGCCCAGTAAACTGGTCCAGCCTGGTAATTTATCGTAGGTAAATAAAAGCCAGCGCTCGCAAACCACCCATTCACACATTGGCGCTGGCCGACATTGGACCAACATGAAGATGTGGCTCAACAGTTTGAGGCCCGTGTGGACTTACTCTAACATAGAGGGCAGATTATATTAGATGTTCGTTTCAAGTGTTGGAGTAAAGTTTGTGAAGGATGACAGTTGCAAGAGCTCTATTTTTCTGTCAAGTAAAGTAAATCTGTCTTGTAGAGTAACGTCTTTATATTGCCCAACTAAATCTGAGTTGCGAAGAATGAGTTATCTTTGAATAATTATTATTGCTCATTTGAGTTTTGAAAACACTCAATTCTGTATGCTTTCTATGTTGAATTATATGGTAATCTCAAAATATAATTATTTAGTTTTTTTTAGTTTCACAAAATTTATTATATCATTATTATATTCAAAGTATCAATGAAGCTGAATGGAAAAGGCAGTGTAGTATTTCCAAATCAAGTTTATTCCAAGGCCAAAAGGAGGAAAAAATCCATTCTTTTTTCCAAGCAACGCATCATAATTATTTAGATTTATAATTATAACAGAAGAAAAAAAATAGAAAGTTGTAATAATTGTGTAAATTTTCCCAATTATGTCATTGTGAATGACTTTCATTTGTGACACTACTGCTTCAGTACTTTAGTCTATACTAGATAGAGAAAAATCATTAATTTTTTGTTTGTTTTTTCATTTTTATAATTAGGCCTACATAAATATTGGTTTGCTGGTAATATGAATTTTAGTATTTGTGAAACACCGCCGCCTTAGAGTGACTAACTAATTTTTCATAATATATATTTATATATCAAACGATTTTCATTTACTATATGGATGGATAATTAACGTTTGAGACTCCCGATCACTTATTGTATTTTTTGTTTAGTATTATCCTTAACTCTGAATAAGATTAACTAATATCTTTTGATGCTTACTTATTATAGAGTAACAAGTTTATTTTATTTTAAATTTAATTTAGTTTTATGATTTGAAGTTTTTGAGTTTTCCATTTTTTCCAATTTCCATTAACCCTATACCACCCCATTAATCATCCTTAGTTCATCTAATACCCCATACTCCTTTTAAATTCCTAAACTCCCAGTTACATGATTTTTTTCCTTAGTTTATTGTTAAAGTTAGCATCCATTCTATTTATGTATTTTATTATTTGTAGGCACCTATGTAAAATCTTTAGGTTTAGCGGGACCAATTTTGTAATGCTTTTTACTGAATAAAATGATTGATTGATTATGTTTGCCCGGCCCCTTTGGCAATTTTATATAGTAGTTGTTATCATTTGTATTATTCCTATAAATATCACTTTCAAACTTTAATATTTTACTTTTTTGGATATGAGGAAAATCAATATTATTGTCCAGCATTTGAGGACAGCTTATAAAAATAAATAAATGATGACTTCTATTGTTTTGTCTCTTCTATTTTTTCACTCGAATATTACATATTGAGTAGATTAAAATGATGAAATATAATTATATATTTACCTCCAATTTTCATATTTTTCTATTTTGCAGAGAGTTATGACTGTCAACAATGCTCATAGTATGTTTGTGACTGGACTTGAATTTTTGCCAGCTCTCTGTGATAATCAACCGTCCATCACCACGTTATCCGAAGCAGCTGTTATTAGTATATCGGTCGACAATAAAATTTGCATTCATAGTTTACCTTTCAGACGTAAGTATATTCTAGAATTTACCAACAAATAAAACTTCAGCCTCCAACTCAAGCCTCGAACTCATATTAAGGTGCGTACAGATATACGCGCCGCGAACATGAGCAATTCACTTTTAATCAGCTGACTATATCTGTATTTTTACAGAAACGGTAAGATACAGATTTAAAAAGCTTGGCATCAGCTGATTAAAAGTGAATTGCTCATGTTCGCGGCGCGTAAATCTGTACGCACTTTTAGCGTGGTAAAAATATGACTCATAACTTTGCAAGTTATTGAAAGGCTCGATTGAAATCAGTTCAACTGTTACCGAAGACCGAAGCAGTTTTCCCTAGTTTTCATACTCACCAATTTTTAGCCGATACGACACCTAGAATGTCCTTAGATTGACTGAGAATCAGTTTTTGGTGATAATTAGCCAATCGGAGGATATTTTGGGTTTCGCATCGACGTGAAATCATTGGATATGAAAGCTACTGACTTTATTTTTTACATCTGTGAAAATTGTAAGATCACCTATTCGTGAGGCTGTAATGCATGCTAACATAATTTTCCTTGGATTTTAATTTTTTAAATGTGCAATAGAATATTAGCTGTGCTAATAGTGAAGTTGTGTATCTTTTCTGGCTTAAAATATTTCAAAATTACTCAAATATTTCCAATTTGTAGAGATTTGAGTGAAATATTTTTGTTTTTAATTAGTTTTTAAATATCGAAATTGGAAATTTTTAGTTTAGTCATTAGTTTTGAAGTGAAAATTGGAATTTTTGAAGTGAAAAGTGAATCTTAACCTCATTCTTTTTTGAAACTTTTATTTGTAAAAATTTTGGAGAAGACAGTTTTGGGCTATACATACCTGTTGTCTTCTCCCAATCTTATTATATATTATAATTTGTGATTGTCAATAAAATGAATAAATAAATTTTCAGTGTTAATTATTGTTGTGAAGAGAGAATATCAATACTCTGGCCAGTTTTATTACGATTATAATACTGTACAGGAATTGATATGAACAACATTATTTTTATGGTCAGAAGTGAAGCTTTTCTCTTCTAATGTATTGTCTATTATATTTTATTGTCTCTAATTAATTCTATTGTTATTTTCAGGGTCCTTACCGCCTTGGCTCGTGATAATGTTCATCATTGTCACATTATTCTTCACTTTTGTTTTCTGCAGCTATATGGGTCTATAACGAATTACTTTACCTGTATTACATTCCAAAAAAGAGACACTGTATATAAGTTTCGTTATACGGACTGTTGACGTTTTTAATCTCGATTCATTTAAATGAGAAAAGTTTTGAAAGTTTCAGTGCCGGTTGCACAAAAGCCGGTTAAATTTTAATTGTGATCAATTCCACGAGAACCAATCAGAGAAGCAGTCTTATCAAGAATGTCTTCTCTGATTGGTTCTCGTGAAATTAATCACGGTTGAAATTTAACCGGCTTTTGTGCAACCGGGCCTTGTGTTGATTTTCATAAATTCTCAATTTGAAATCTATGCTTTGTTTTTTATGTATCATTCAATATAATATTGAAAGTTATTGTTATTCTATACCCAATATTGTGAATTATGGCTTTGAAATTTTTGGAATATTTAATGATTTTGTTGATAATTGTCGATATTTTATGTTTATTTCATTACAATTGAGTACGATTCATCAAAGCGGCCATTTATTCAAATTGAATTGATCTCCTTCCTACCATTCCGTATCTTGAGTTGAACATCATGAAATAGTATCGAAGACTAGATTAAAAATCACCATATTAATGTTTATTTCGAGTACTGTCTTGCACTCTCAAAGACTTTTCTTTGACAAATACTTTGTAAGGACAGGTATTGGTTTCCTAACTAACGTACTTGGGAACACAATAAGCTCCGGTTGACGTGTGGGGTTCTTTGAACCTTTGGATCCTTGTATCCGTCCCTTCAAAACATAACATAACATTGACAAATACTAATCTTCAGTCAAAAATTATTGCTTTCACATAGTTTTCAAGCTTCAAGCAAATCTCAACTACAATTTTCAACTTTTAAAAAGCAGCATGGATTTATTATCAGCTTTTTTTCCAAAAATAATATAAAAATGTGGATTCTATACAACTATTTGGCTCTCAGTTTTTCATTTCTAGAAAAATACGAGTTCATTGAGTAATAATAATTCAATGAGAGGGTACAAACAATATTATTGAACCCTTTGTTCCGATTATCAAATAATATCACAGGTTCACAGTTAATATAATAATGATAAGAAATTTACAGGAATATACAGGTTTTATTCATTAAGTTATATATCACAGTTTTTATTCATCATTCTTCGCCAGATTTATGCCTCTTGGGGCTTGAATCATCAACCTGCAACAATAATATTAATATACTGATAATAAATTTGGAATATCACTATTTTGAATACGAAATGAACAATGTAATAATTTATTTGAAACTCCTTTTGACTGAGAACAGTAATGAACAGTTGCAATATTGTTCATTTTACATTTACGAGGTGTGTCCTAAAAGAAAGGAGCTTCGGGAACAGTTTTACATTGTACTGTTATTTCAAAAATGGCCGTACGAAATGTCCATGATGAAGAGTGGCAGTCAATCAGCTGCCAAAACCATGGACAAAATTAGAAATTTTCAATGGAACGTTTTTACAACCACCATACAATCCCGACTACTTCATCTTCTTGCAGTTCAAAAAACCGTAGGGGGCTCAAAACGCCTTTGTCGACTGGTTCAAGTTTCAAGCGGCGAGCTTCTATGCAGAGGGGTCAAAGAAGCTGGTCTGGTATGACGGTACAAAAAAGAAGAGAACGAAATTATATAGGAATGTAGACTAAATCTGGGGTTTCGTTTGTGCGTAAATGCCGTCGTTGACCACGACAGGGAGAGAATCTCAGTTTGTATAGATTTCCAATTTGTCTACATAACCTAAAAGATAATGTTCAATTAAGTTTTAATGGGGCAGGTTAAGCTTATACTTTTAAATGACAATATGTTGATATTATTAGAAATGTTTATTCTTCAATAATAAAGACAAATAATGAAAAGTTATTTGATCAGCTGTTTTAGCACACTTGAAATTTGGACTATAAGACTGTCAACAATGCTTGTCGTCGTCGACTGCGGAAATTTACGCACAAACGAAAATGCAGCTTTAAGTGAGTTTGTACCGAAATGAATATGACGAAAGTTTGTTATTAGTATATTTTCTGTGGTCAAACGTCCCCTTAATTTTTGGACATGCCTCGTACATCCAATCCTACAATATTGGAATTTATTCACCGATCATTGATGATCCGATGTCATGATTATTTAGAATAGGGACCACTGTATCGCAGGGATTCGTTCTAGAGGAAACTACAGTAACTATATACATATAGCTATATGGTTATATAGTTACAGTAGAGGAAACAAACCTCAATGGAAATTTTGTTGTATAACCTATATCACCTTTATTTGGAAACATACGATATTTCAGACGTTTAATAACTTTAAGTAAAATAGTAAGTAAGTAGGTAAAATACAACGTTAGTAGACAGAATGTCTACTAAATTTGGGTAAAATAATACCTACCCAACATGTAATAAATAACTCCTTCGATCACTATTTCTCATCCAGGAGTTGACAGAAATAATAGCGTGTAGAAGAAATAAAATAAAAGAAATGGTTTATTGAGTTACATAGTATACTTGCATTGGGATAGCGTGCATAAATTGCTTCGACAAAACGTATACTGATTGTTATCAACTACATTTATTTTTATATTGAAGTATGTGGATTATATTAAACTCATAACAAAAATACTGGAAACTTCACTTCCATATAAGAATGCGTTAGTATTTTCTAATTATTTACTTATTGAACTATAATTATTTATGAGAAACACTTGATCATTTGATCATTGTCAACTTCTATTGTCACTTTACTATTTTACTTACAGGACTGCAGTTTCGTGTTGAAACCAACACATCTTCAGCTGTACTCGGTTATAACACGAATCATAAGTCCTGTAATATAAAGTGGAAATTGACAATACAATCGGTGTTTCTCAATCATGGAAAAGTTCCACAATATCAATATGTATTCAAATAAATTTATAAATATTTTATTGGTTTTTTAGTAACTGAAAAAACTTGGTGAATCACTTACCGCTGAAACCTTATTTTTCTGGCCCTGTTTTTCACAGTCAACAGTAGCTGCTAGCTCATTACAGATTTCTTGAAGACTTTGATCTGACCTGAAATACATGTATAAATATATATACTATATTTTGAAAATATATTTTCATAAGTTGCATTCGACCTAGAATATTGTTCAAGTCGTACTTGAATAACACAGCCATCATGGGAGAAAAATGAGTGAGTCATATTGAGTGGCGCTCTTAATAGAAAGACTTGCACATAATGATAGCGAATCTGAGCACTACCTCCGTAAACAAAGCCGTAGTGCATTCGTGTGACGTCAGCACAGGTAGGGCTCCTAAACCAATAAAAATCCGTTGATTTAAGCTGATCTAAATCAGCTAGTGTTTTTATTGGTGTAGGAGCCCTACCTGTGCTGACGTCATCAGAATGCAATTTGGCTTTGTTTACGGAGGTAGTGATCTGAGGCCGTAATATTAGGTAAATCTACATTCAGATTACGTCATAATAAAATATAGCTGCCAAAATGTGCAGCTTATATTATTGTATTATGAAAAAAAACTGGTTTCGATACCTACCGTATAAAAAGGTGCAAACATTCAACTTTCAAGTTTATCAAAGATATGATGCAAAACTAATAGGATAAATAGAAATTATTGACAATCTTTTACTTACATATCCATAAATGATGCCTCTGAGTTATTGAGTGGACCTTCATCGGAGTTGAGGAGAGCTAGTACTCTTGTAGGCACTGGCTTTCCTAAGCTTCGTATGTCTTCCACTAGCGTTAGTAGCTGTTTCATTCGTGAAAGCTTAGCTTTCGCATCTGATAACGCCCTGAAACAAGTTATTACATATTGGATAAAATAATATTTTGTATTTATAGTCCTATTTTTCATTGAGGATCGAGGAGTATCCTTACTGTAAATATTAAGCATAGCTGAATCAAAGGACAACATATCAGAATAATCAAATACAGAAATATCAAAGGATGATTTCGTATTACTATTTTATTGCATCATAATGCGTTGTTAAAACGCAATAAAACATTGAATTTTATTACTGTAGTATAATATTAAATAATTACAACATAAACTGTTCATCACTCGAAGATTTTCAAGGATGAACTTATAGTTATTTGATGTATTAATGTTGTTGGAGGTAACTTGATAATGTTTGTGTTTATCCAAACAAGTAGTTGCTATTTATTTGATCTTTCAATATTTGTCATTGAATTTTAATTACTCAATAGTTTTAAACAGAATTGAGAGTTCTTTCAGCTTAATGAATCAATCTCTAATTTTTGGGTCAAGTGGAAGAGGGGGCTCTCATTGCCTCAACTTCCCCACATCACTTGTAATATTTCATAGTGTGATATAGGCAATTATCTACATTCTTTATTTTATTGAATGACTTTATTTATTGAACACTGTTCAAAACTACGAATTCCAAGCACAAGTTTAATTATAATTGGGATGCCTCTAAAATAATGAGGATAAAATACCTGGCACACAAACTTATACTAATTCACCCTCACGAACAAAATTACTAACTTCATGCCCACAGAATCAATTATTACAATAACATTGTTACAGAAATCAAACCAAGATAGAATGAAAACATAAATTCAGGTACTATCTAAAATAAAATCCTCAGATTTAAAATGATGAAGAAATTCATGAAATCAATAGCTCTGACTACAACAAATCCTAGATTTGAGACAGGAAACGTTTTTATTATCATCATTTGATTTAAGCTGATCTAAATCAGCTAGTGTTTTTATTGGTGTAGGAGCCCTACCTGTGCTGACGTCATCAGAATGCAATGTGGCTTTGTTTACGGAGGTAGTGATCTGAGGCCGTAATATTAGGTAAATCTACATTCAGATTACGTCATAATAAAATATAGCTGCCAAAATGTGCAGCTTATATTATTGTATTATGAAAAAAAAACTGGTTTCGATACCTACCGTATAAAAAGGTGCAAACATTCAACTTTCAAGTTTATCAAAGATATGATGCAAAACTAATAGGATAAATAGAAATTATTGACAATATTTTACTTACATATCCATAAATGATGCCTCTGAGTTATTGAGTGGACCTTCATCGGAGTTGAGGAGAGCTAGTACTCTTGTAGGCACTGGCTTTCCTAAGCTTCGTATGTCTTCCACTAGCGTTAGTAGCTGTTTCATTCGTGAAAGCTTAGCTTTCGCATCTGATAACGCCCTGAAACAAGTTATTACATATTGGATGAAATAATATTTTGTATTTATAGTCCTATTTTTCATTGAGGATCAAGGAGTATGCTTACTGTAAATATTAAGCATAGCTGAATCAAAGGACAACATATCAAAATAATTAAATACAGAAATATCAAAGGATGATTTTGTATTTCTATTTTATTGCATCATAATGCGTTGTTAAAACGAAATAAAACATTAAACTTTATTACTGTAATATAATATTAAATAATTTAAAACAAACTGTTCATCATTCAAAGGTTTGCAAGGATGAACTTTATAGTTATTTGAAGTATGGTAACTTGATAATTTTCTTGTTCTGTTTATCCAAGTATTATGCTATTTCTTGATCTTTCAATTTTTCATTAAATTTTAATTAGTCAATAGTTTTTAACAGCATTTTTAAACAGTTCTTTCAGCTTAGTGAATCAACCTCTAATTTTTGGGTCAAGTGGAAGAGGGGGCTCTCATTGCCTCAACTTCGCCCACAACACTTGTAATAATTTGAACACATGCCATTTCTAATGTATTTAAACTTGTAATATTTCATAGTGTGATAAATGGAATTATCTATCTAATAATTTCTACATTCTTCATTTTATTGAATGACTTTGAAATTACTAACACTGTTCAAAACTACGAATTCCAATAATTTAATTATAATTAGGATGCTTCTAGAATGATGAGGATAAAATACCTAGCACACAAACTTGTACTAATTCACCCTCACGAACAAAATTACTAACTTCATGCCCACAGAAAAAAGTGTTACAATAACATAAACATACAACAACAATCAAGCAAATATAGAATGAAAACATAAATTCTGTTACTATCTAAAATAAAACACTCAGATGAAAGAATTCATAAAATCAATAGCTCTGACTACAACAAATCATAGATTTGAGACTAGAAAAAGTTTTTTCATCATCATTTTTTTTATAGGGGGAATACTAATATTATTTAATTTTATTAGGCTATTCTATATTTTGACCCCTTCTTGGAATCTAAAATGAATAATAATCCTTTATTACACTACTCACATTGACTTCAATTTCAACCTTTGCAGTGATTCGTCATCAGCATATCCATTTGATTGTTCTTGGTTCAAGTTTCCTTCAGGACTTGATTCTTCTTCTTTTTCTTCCTGTAATCAAAATGCTGAGTTCAAAAATATGACATTTAAAAGAAGAGCAATATCATGTTTTTCAAAGGAAATTCATATGCAGTCTATTTTGGAAAAAATGGATAGAAATATTTATTTTTATCCAAGGTGTCAGGTATTTATTTTTATTCAAGGAAGTTTGCTTTGAGAAATTGAATCTAAGGCTCATATTCCATTCGGCCACCTAGTTGGATCACCAGTGGTGTAATGTAAAGCAAGCTGGGACACCAGTGTAACGTCAGAATCAGTGGCCGGACTGCCGACCAAAGTGACACCAAAATATGGTGTCCCGAATGCTGGCGATCCTAATGTAATGAGCGTGATAACAACTTATGCCCCACGACTCGTTCGTACACTTGGCGTCCCAGGAAAGAAAAGTTGAAAAGTAAAAATCCATTTCACACTTGTCAATATTGTTTCAATTAGAATACGATTCAAATGTTATGAGCTTACTTCTATGTTGATTGATTGAGAACTGTTCTGTCCTAGTCCGCAAATCAGTGACTGCATTTGACCCAACTGTGTTTTAAGGAGTGCAAGCTCAGCCATTTTGCCTTCTACCCGAGCGGCGCTCTTCTCTCCATCCATTGAATCATCATTACTCTGCTCTTCATCACGATCTAAAACATTTTAAAATTGAAAACAATGAAAAAACGATAATCTATTATTACTTCGGTTTATGAATTGAAAATTTGTGAATAGTAAAGGCATATTACTCCGTATTAATGGTAAACTACGGTTTACAATTTAATTGTGGTACTCTGGAAGTACGGTAGTTTTACTCATTTTAAATTCATAAAAGTTGGTAACATGTTATAGAATATTTTAAACAGCATTCTCAATGAGTACCAAGTTTCTCTTCTGTAGCAAGGGTATTAAACTTTTTGCTATTGATTTGATGGTGGCTATTGTTATTGATTTTTCATTTTCTTTCTATTTACTAAAACAATAAGTTTCAATGATTCTCATAAAAAATTTCATTCACATTATTATTTACTGATGTATTGTACTATATAGGCTGATTAAAATGTTTCTATCAATCTACAGTACTTGATTACAAACATATTATATGAATCTAACAACATATATTTCCCACTAATAATAGTTTTTTATAAACAAAATAGCTTCTTGGTCTAAACTCCATTGAGATTGCCTAGGAATGTTTTATTGTAATAATAGAACTAGAAGACTTCTTTAATTCATCATGCTTGTTCGACAAATTTGAGCTCAACAAAACTGAGCCCAATTTTTATAATGAAAATGGATGATCAAAGTAAAAGCTACTTCTAACTCCATACTTAAAATTGTTATACCTATACTTTTTTCCAGCGAAGAAAACTGATCAACAATTTGATCCATTTGTGCCTTCTTTAGCTGAAGCTCTCTCAATCTAGTTTGTAACTTGGATATTTCATTCAGACAGCTTCTGCTATCTCCACTGCTGACAGGCTGAAAAAGAAAAATTATAAAAAAATCAATATACTTGTCGCATAATAGTCTATTTGTTTGAAATGTTCTGTGAGTTGATTGTGTGTGACAGAGAGATCATTTTGATAGAATCAGCACAAAAACGGCAACAGTGTGCACGTATTCTCTTAAGAAATAACATTGGCCATAATGCCCCGTGCTGCAAACTAGGGATTGCACGGGCTCGAATAGCGCTGCCCACACATCAAATATGTGTAATAAATAAGCCCATACCTTTAGTAAGTGAGTTTGTTTTCATGTATAACGTTTTATGAGCATTATGAAGCCATAAGTTACTTTCAGAAACTTTGAGAAGTAACTCGTCTTTCGGCTCCCAGAGCAATCTGAAGTGCCAAACATTAATAATTAACATGAGCTACACCGATAGCAAATATATTTATGAATCAAATTATGGCAATTAATTTTAATATTTTAGTAATTTTCACATTACAAATTGACAGATTATAGTAATAATTCACAGTATTCTAGTAGTAATATCGTACATTGATCTGAGGATTTGCATACACATAAAATATGTTTACAAACCATATAAACAGATAATATGTTTTTCTAATAAGTATCACTTATACTACTTGTAATAAAGTATCAATGTAGTAACTCATTTTGTTTTTCTTGAGGAGAATGAAGAATTTTCATTTTCAATTTCAAATTAAAGCGATTTAAAAAACAATAATTTTTAGAAGTCCAAGAAGAAAATTGAATTAGAATACCTGAGCTTGATCCGGTTGAGTTTCCTTAACAGTATTCACTTGTTCAGCTTGTTCCATTGCAGCATCAGGTTTCTAGAAATAATATCAACCAAGTTGAATATCTGTAATAACTTTCAATTTCAGTTTATAAAATAAGAAAATTACTAATTTTCTTTCAATTTAATTTATCTCGGTGTATTTCTTCTTTACTATAGGTTATTATATTAGATATATAATATTTTATTCAAGTATGTACATTCAAATATCCTGTATTATTGAAAAATTAGGCTCCAATATTTTTACTATCTACAATGTAATGAATGCATGAATAATATTTATAAGCTCAAGCATGGTTAACTGTCTCTTTTCTACTGTTTGTTCATGATAAATTTTAAAATTATAATGCTGCCCATACAACTTTTCTTGGTGTGCTTGAAATTACTTTTTCAACATGTGATGTTGACAGATTCTTTGTCTTCAACACTTGGAAAGTCCGGTAACTATTGTTATTATTTCAATATAAACAAGTAATGATTATTTCTGCTACGTTTTCTGATTGTAGACTGTATTCAACATAGTTGAAATGTATACATTTTAATTTTGTTTCGATAGAAATCTTCGCAGTGAGAAGGATGAATTGGCAACAAATTTTCATTTTCAATTACTCGTTTTCATTGACAATAACTCGTTTTGAAGTCACATTTCTAATACTTCAAGAATTGGACATTATAAATCACGGAATTTTAGAAAATAGTTTATTTTGGAATCATTAGAACAAGAGAAGATTTAGTCGAAGAATATGGGAGTGAAGCGGTTGGTCGAGCTGATATATTATCACTGAGAAAAGTTGACAGACATACGACTCGTCTCGTATAGACATGATGTCTCTCAACTATTTATGCTATAGGATTTGGATTATACTATAGAAATATAAATATATTATACTAGCCGTCAGGCTCGCTTCGCTCGCCATATCCGTCTAGCCAGGGGGCTCCGCCCCCTGGACCCCCGACTGGATCGTCCAAGAATGAGATCAGCATTTTCATTTGAGCATTTTTATCATATGTTAGGACGATCCAGTCGGGGGTCCAGACTGAACGTCTGGCTAAACGGATATGGCGAGCGAAGCGAGCCTGACGGCTAGTAATATAATATTACCAGGAAAAGCTCTGTTTGAAGTAGCAGTACCCAATCAATTTTTCCGCGATAAATGCATTTCAATCTTCAACTTGGTGCCAACCTAACAAAGTCAACTCAACTTAATGCCAACCTGACAAAATTATTAATTTAGTTACCAGTTTACAACTGTTTCGAAGAGGTACTCTCTCTAGATTATAGTTCTATATTAACATATGGTATGGACATTTTTCTATTATAATTAAGAGAATAAGAAGAATATATATGCTAAAATTCGAACTTCAAACCCTTAAAAACCACCCTTAGAGTTAAAATATTGCCAAAAGATTTCTTAGTGCGCCTCTATAGGGCCAACTGAACATACCTACCAAATTTGAACGTTTTTGGTCCGGTAGATTTTTAGTTCTGCGAGTGAGTGCCATTTCGCTTTTATATATATAGATATAGACTTAATCAAGTTGCAGGTTTGACCACTTTTGAGCCAACTCCGCTGAATCAATTTCATTCATGAGTTTGAAATTCGCTTTTCTCGGTGGTTTGGAGCTCTGAAGCTAGAAGTCCACTCATCTCTCATCATCAACCTTCCCATTAGCCACGCACTAAAGTCTGGATCCTATGAGCGCTTCACTCTCATAAAATAACCATGACAATTATATGTAACTGAACAAGACAGAAAAGTGGAAGCTGACAAACAATAAGCTTCGGTTGACTTGTGAGGTTCTTTGAACCTTTGGATTCTTCAATCCGCCCCTTCAAACTTAACATGTGGAAGTAGATGAAAAACAACATCCAGAAAGGACGTAAAATATGAGAATTTATGAATTATAACATTACAGTTTATGAACGGATCTAACGATTCATGAAATGTAAAAAACTACACTGGTCTAATATTTGAGATGATTTTAATAAAAAAATGTAAGAATATTACCTTATCGTCCTCGAATTGATCCAATGTTTTAAGAATGGCTGTAAGTTTGACTTCACTGTCTCTCAAGCCTTCCAGCATATCAGCTAGCTTCAACCATTTCTCCATGTGTTGCTGAAATCAAACGAACGAAAAACTTCTTAATTTGGTTAATATGGCACGTAAACTGAGCTGCAATTTTATCAATTTTACTTTCAACGTAATAAATTATGTTTCTCCACAGTGAGCGAAGGTTTAAGCTTGATCACCACACAATAGTGACAGTGAAAATATAATTCTCATGTTATAGTTGGTCTATTTCCATTCAGTCCGACAGAGAGAGTATTAATAATCCCATAAGAGCTTATGGAAATTTAATTTAAACTGTTCACTGTCTCTGTTGAGTGGGAATCCAGTTTAAATTGGAATAAATTGTTGATGATAATTAGAATTTTCAATATTCTACGGACTAATCATTATTTTTCAATTCCATTATATTGAATGCTAGTGAAATAAATTCAGCAAAGCTGAAAAAAACACCTATTTGCAGTTCATTTTTGTTGGAAACAAATGTAACGAACTAGATCAATTCAATTCAAGTTATTTCTTTTTACACACACATACAAGTCTAATACAGAGATTAACAAAAAGAATACATGCAAACAACAATGCACATTAAAACAAAATAAAAAGAAAGTGGTGCGTAAAAAGAATGGAAGATTGAAGGGTTTTTCCAACTATGGATATCCATGTACTAGGAAAACCCTCAATCCTTGAGAAGGTGAAAAGGTACCAGGAAAAGTAAATAGACGGTAGATATGAAAGGATGGGATGGGAGAAGAATAATAAGGGAAGGATGGACAAATGAAACCGATAGGACCAGGTGTTAAAAAAAGATTTTAAGTACTAGATGAATTACAAAGGATTTCAGAATAAGCAAGCACACAAGTCAGAAGAGTAAACTTTGAAAGAAACATCTCATAGATATAAGAAGTAATTGCATTTGATCCAGGTGTTGATACCCTGTTTAAGTTTTTTAGTTATTCTCGCACATTCAATATACTGTTCGGGGATTGTATTAATGATTTTACTGCTTATGTATATATTAGTTGTCTTCTGATGGTTTCTATGTTTGTATTGTAAATCAAATATTTATTTGCTGTAGGCCTTAGGTTGTATAGGCTGTTGGCAGCGTTATTTGTAGGAGGGAAATCAGTTTTATGCTTAATAATAAATTTTACTACACTCAAAATATATAATTGTCTAATTGTGAGAACATCGAATTCTTGAAAAGTCACACTGGTTGGGAAATCATTCATTAATCATTCTACAGAGCATACCGAATCTACCAAAGTATGTGAAGCATACATTTTCTAACTTGGAGAAAAGGATAGCCACTAACCGGTGTTCCCGCTGCTTTCAGTTGTTCCATGACTCCGGTCGTCTGAACAATGTAATCCTGTATTTGTAATAGCCTCGCTTTGACTTGTGTGTATTCTGGGAAACTGGCATCCTGATCTTCACGTTTCTCTGCTCGTTTGGCTTCCTGTACATTAAAAATACACGAACTTACAATCTACTTTACAATCAAACAAAAACACTAGCAGTAACAGATAAAATATTATTCAATTTTTCTATCAAGAATAGAATTATTACTACTACAATAGCCTACTTTCAAAATCATATTTGCTCTCATCAATGTTTTAATAGAAGGAATGTAACAATTTAGAGGAAATGCAGCAGATCGACGAGCCAAAAGTCAAAATAAATATTTTTTTTAAAAATACTGTAGTAAGAAAAACTTTTCAGCTCGATAAAAAATAGGAGTAATTGAAAATACTGTTTTGTAATTTGAAAATGATAAAATTTGAACATGACAATAATTCTAACATCAGTATACACCGTGGTTAAACATAGAGAAATTCGAACACTTCAATTTATAACATACATTTTTGACTTTTTGTGTAGTTGAGGAGTTGATATTGTGGTAATTATTCATATTAAATAAAAAGGCTAAGAAATTGTCAAAAACCACAAATTTATTGATACTTAGAAAGACCGGTTTCGGTTAATACACCATTGTCAATCTCTGATAAAGTATCAGAGAAACTCTAAGTATCAATAAATCTGTGTTTTTTGACAATTTTTCAGTCTTTTTCATTTAATACATTTTTGACCGAGAATATGGTATCAATAACTATTCTAATATCAGTATTTTTATTTATTCTTTATTGCTGTCTTAAATTAATTTATGAGTTGAAAATAGACATTAACCAATACAAAAACAAGATGAAAATAGATAAGACAATTTCAGTACGGTAGGTTATAAATATATACTTATAACTACATAGCTATTATACCGCGATTAAACATAGAGAAATATCAACACTTCAATTTATTACAGACATTTTTGAGCGAGAATAAGGTATCAATAATTATCATGGAAAGAGATTAATTAAAGGAGTAACAACGGAAGTCATTTAAATGATCAATTCCTCAATTTCTTATTATTGACTAGATTATAAGAAAACAACATTTAAATGAAAGATAGGAACTACAGGACACATACAAACACAGATTTAACACAGATGAATTGAAGTACATTTTGGGACAATTTTAAAATGCCGGCAGCTTTTGCAAAAAAATCATCGTCTATAACTAAAACTGAACCAATTGAGAAACGTGCTTGTTCGATTAGAACATTCCATGTAAGTTTCGGAAATAATGCACCATTCATGTAATATTTAAAAATCTACATAAGCTTAATAGGAACAATAATTTTATTATAATAAGATATACTCACCATTTTTAGGATGATTATCAATGTTGGAGAATCGAAGCAGAAGGACTTAATATCTATTGCACAAAGAAGTAGAGCAACGGTAATAGAAAGGAACGTCCACTCAGTTGCTATTTTTAAACATGTTTGGCAAGCAGTGGAGTCTTCTGTAAAGCGTCATCCACATCCCACTACACACACCACCAAAATCTACTTTTATTTATATTCTTGAACTGTAAACAACTCTTACTTATCACCCTATTTCTATTACCAGTCTTATGTTGACAAATACATTTTTAGACAAAATAGCAAAGAACATGATTATCAAGGACAAATTGTATCGGAAATATTAGTATAATCTGAGATCTATGCGTAACATTTTTCCACTTTATTGTTCAAAATCGCTTGACAAAAATAAACTCTCATAATCAATATTAGAACTATCATAGACTCTCGCATTATTCAAACACCTGTGAGTTTATTGAATGGATGACATTTTCTCCAGGATACATTCTTTTAAACATATACCCTATATACTGTATTTTGGTTTTCAAAATCTATCTATCCCAAATATGAAACAACTTATAAGAGTTATGACTTCAGAATGATTTATAAATCCTAACAATGAAATTTAAATCCATCCTAGTCCCGGTTGCACATAGGCCTGTTAAATTTTAATCCTAATTAGATTTAACGAGAAACAATCAGAGAAGCCTCATTTTTCGAAAAAACCTTCTAAACAACGTCTATATTGAGTGATTTATATATCCAAACATTGAAATTTAAGTCTATCCTAGTCCCAGTTGCACAAAAGCCAGTTAAATTTTAATCCTAATTAGATTTTACGGGAACCAATTAGAGAAGCCTCATTTTTCGAAAAAGCCTTCTCTGATTGATTCTCGTGGCATTTACTCATGATTAAAACTTAACAAACTTGTGCAACCGGGCCCTAGTATTTTAGACTTTATCTCTCCTTACTCCCAACTACAGCAGTTAATTAATCATGATACTATCCCTTTGATTATTAAAAATTAAAATTTCGAAGAGATTTTTTCAATAATTGATAAAAATAGATTCCGACACCTCTTTCTGAATAGCTGATGAAGGATAGCTAGGATTCATCTAAGAATGTCAGGAGAAACCGACTGACAAAACATATTGAAAAATGTTATTAAACTTGTGACTGATAGGATATCACTATTTGAAACTCTATGAGAACTAAACAATAAATAGGAATAATTTATAACTAAATTATTCATTTAATGAGAACTAATGAAAAAGTTGCATTATTATTTATTTATTTATCATTTACAATCAACTTAAGGACAAAGAAACAGACTACAGTCCAAAACTTCTTTTCATCCCAATTTCATAAGATAAATTGCCAAATAAAGGTTATGTGCGACTTTCCAATTATTCACTAATTTCCACATTGAAACAAAACACAAACACTGCATTATAAGCTGCATCAGCTCCCAATGTGTTGAAAACAAAAATATATCACCTAATCCTTGTCTCACTCGACTGTAATGAAAAAAGCTTCAATTTATTAAATTCAAATGTGAGATAAATATCCAACTAAAAAAGAAAAAAATGATTCTTAATATCGATGAAGATAAAACTTGATTATTGATTGACTTTTTCATACGAGTTTTTTGCAACCACACATGTTTCCAAGAAGAAAACAATAAGGATAATTTCAACTAATTTTTATAATTCAAGATACTATAATGCAAAATATTTTTCATTTATTTACACTTAATAAGATTACTGTATTCTAAATTACATTTGTTCGAGTAAATAATGAAATAATTATTGTACGATATTTGACATGTCAATGAATTGAATTAAAAATGACAAAATTATTATTTCAGATAAAGTTCACACAAGTTCAGTTAAAATAATCTATGGACTAGACAATATTGCTAATAGAAACTGTATTGCGTACCGCAAATTCATTGCTTCACAAATGAATGGTACAAAAAGACTGAATAATTGTGATTAGACCATTGTCTTGGACTTGTTCTAAAATTAATAGGAATAATTTTGATACCTGTATGAGAGAACAACACTCTTAACAGTAATATTGTTCTTGGCCTTAGAATCTAGGATTGAATAGTTGGAAGAATTTGTTCTCAAATACTTCACTAAACCTTTCCAATTTGATACATAGTATAATTAGTGTTTTTCGAGTTGAAACTGAGAGAAGAGAATTCTTCAATTTGTTTTCTTCATTTTTCTTGACCTATAAAAATTACAATTTGAATTAGAAATGAGTTTCTTAGATTCATGAAGAGATAAATACTTGAATGAATGAATGTAGAATAACTTGGATTGGTATAATCCATGTATTTGGATCTATACTTGGATCGGTATTATTCCAACCATAGCAACAAATTTCCAAAGAATAGCACTAGAAAAATGAGTCCGTCTCGTCTACAAAATTACAAATGTGTTCCTAATCCTGAATTATTTCACTTGCTTCTGATTTTTACACAAATTACTTGAATACAAAAATTAACAGATTCCAGTACATATGCGGAACTATGAACAGAACTCTCAAAAATAAAGCCCGAAAAGAGACGAAGCTCAAATTTTATAAAGTAATGGCCGTCCCTACACTTTTGTATGGCTCTGAAACCCGGGTACCAAAGAGGAGGGAGTGGAGCAGGTTACAGGCGGCCGAAATGAGATTTTTAAGGTCAGTGAAGAGATGCACCAGAGAGGACAGGCTTTAGAATATCGATATCCGTAGAGAGCTCAATGTGATCTCTATACCTCTACGAGTTGATGAGAATCGACAACAGTGGAGAGAACATATTGAGAGAATGGAAAACGAAAGAATCCCCAAAGCTGTCATTGCTTACAAGCCAGAAGGGAGGAGAAGTATTGGTAGACCAAGAAAAAGGTGGAAGAATGTTTGAAGGCGAACAGGTATTAATGCCTACCCCTGTAACAAGACGACGAAAAAATTAATGTCAGTAAACCAAGATATATTTCTCAAACAAAGAGTGGAGTATAACGTAATATGACTTAATTATTATGTGGTTTATTAGAGGATTAGATTGTATATTTAGGATAAAACTAGTTGAGACTTGAACTTCTTACCTAAAAATATCAACGTTACCAGACATTGTTAAATTGCTACTCAAACTTCTGATTTAATCACTAATTTTATGTGGCATTCGATCGCAGATATTCTGGTATAGCTCAAAACGTTTCAAGGTTGAAGTTTGAAACAGTAGTAGGGGAAATATATTTTCCTTTCAAATAAGTTATCACTCCTCCCAGAATCATGGGATGCACTAATAAATAAATTATTCATATCAAGACAAAATGGAGTTTCTATTGTTTTTTTCGATATTCCCAATCCAAATTTTAGTTTTAATCGACAAATAAATATCCGTAATGTCAAGTCGATTCTAAAAGGAAGCATAAAAATTGGTCCGGGCATTCTATCTGCTAAAGATTGGAAATATACACACCATTTGACTCAAATATTCGAGCTGCAATCAGTCAATTGTCATAGAAAATGCCGTTTTGCAATACTGCCTAAGCAGGGATGTCCTATTGAATCACATGGGCTTGCATTCTGTGTTCAAAGGATAAGTGAGGAAGTCAAAATGCCACACAATCTGGCAACGCCAATATTTGGCTAAAGTCTCAACTTATTTTATTCAGATTATATTCATCAAATTTTATTGGTTAGCATACCATGGCTTAATTATCTTCAGATTTGATATCCGCGTCCGCCGCATCTGAGTCGACCATCTCAACTGGCGTCTCCTCTTTGAAATCGTAATCAATCTGGCACTCCTTGTCCACTAACTCCTTTTTTCTTTCACTTTCAATACATTTCAATTTCTCCTCAGTTTGCTTAGATATCAGTTCAAGCCTCCTGAGAAAAAGTAAGACAATAATTATTTTCATTCAATAATGTTGAAAAATTGCAAATATTGATTTGATTAGATGGAAATGTTCATTTGATATGTCCATATTGAATTGTATAAATGAATAAATATTCATTGAAAAACTATTCAATCCAGATTTGAGCTTGATGAGCCTGCTCAGTGTTAATTGAATTAACTGTGATTTAATTATGAACTGATAAATCTTTGTCACAAGTAGTTACGTTTATGGAAATTACTGAGATGTTGCAATTATTCAAATGCTAATGAATTAATAATTATTGATTATGAATTACAGCATTTAATTTGGATTTTCGTTTAATAATTATTAAAACTTCTTTCTCTTTTCATTTTCGACTTGTGCAACTTACAAAGGCCTTGAGCTGTCATTCTGCACGTTAAAAACCTACTATTATTCTGCATATTTAGATGTGTTCCAACCTGTCTATTTGTACAAAATAAATGTACTAAATGTTCTATTATTATTAATTCATTAGCATTTGAATAATTGCAATATCTCAGTAATTTCCATCTGTAGACTGGCTGGCCGCTATGGCTTCATATGAAATGAGCGCTGCTATCCAGAGATTGTCAGTTTGGTGTAAGGGTGAGCATTCCTGACCGGCAATTAGTAGGTACTGGGTTCGATTCCCGGGCTGACAAATAATTTTTGAATAGTAGCGCTCATCGAATTTCCATCTAGCTGTTTACCCTGTTGTCAATATTTGCAGTAGCAGAAGTCTTCGGGGTGAATTACAGCATTTAATTTTGATTTTCGTTTAATAATAATTAGTTACGTTTATCTTTCAATATTCTAAAACAAAAGAAATAACTTGGTCTATAAGTTTTTTTCTATACCCACATGAGCTCTAGGCTTGTGCGTGGGTAATGAGGCGCATGATAATGAGAGATGAATGGACCTACAGTTTAGGTGGGTTCCAAACCACCGGGAAAAAATGTTACAACTCATGAATCATATTCAGAGGAGTTGGCTCAAGCGGTTCCATAATGCAAAAATGTGAAGAATAAAAATACGGTACTTACTTGATTTTTTCTTGAGCATCTTTTTCAGAATCTCGAAGAGCTTTTATATTTTCATACACACTTATTTCATTATCAATGGTATCAAAGCGCGCGTCAAACTTCTCAGTTAGTTGAGATTTAAACTGGAAAATCAAATTGAAAGCAAATTGAAAATTGCAGCTTTGATAATACAAAATGTTCAAAACTACTAAAGATCTTGCTGAAATAATCTGATTGTATATATAATATTTTGATTATGAATAACATTTTTATTACGATAGGTATAAATTTCTTATGTATATAACATTCTTATTTGATTAATATAACTACATAGTACCCTCTTTTTTAAACTTTTTTATATTAACAAATACCGTTGGGTGACATTGTCAATCGCGAGGTGACTTAGTCCCATCCCGCGGGAAAATATTTAAATAATTGGTACGGTTCACCGCATATAAACACTTGTGTTTATATAAAAAAAAGATTAAAAATAAGGGTACTGAGAGGTTAAAAAGTACATAGGGTACTTCGTAGTTATTTCTATATAATTTAAACAATTCAAGTTGCCCTATCAAAATACTTTATTAGAACATTCTAAATTATTTCAATTGAGATTTATGCAGTACGGCAATCAAGTACTCAGAGCCCAACTACAGAGAATATACAGTAGATAAATTTAACGTTTGAGTAGTTTCAGTAGGAGGAATCTTGTTTTCAGCACAGAATAAATAATCTATATATTTTAGATATACAGAGTGAGGCAGAGCCGATTGAGGAGTTTGGAACCGTTCAACTTCAAAAAAATCTTTAATGGGTTCAATTCAGTTTAAAATATAGTTTTTATTGTTATTTTTTTGGAAAATAACAGTTAAATGGCGGCCATAATCAGCAATATACTAATGTAGCGTATTTTTGAAGTTTTTAAATGCATTTTGACACACTGCGATTGGTAAGGCCAGGATCTCTTCTCTGATTCGCTCCTTTAGTTCTTCCAAGGTGTGTGGGCGATCTTTGAAAACTTTATTCTTGAGGTAATCCCCTGGGAAAAAAATCTCATATGCTTAAATCGGGTGAGCGTGCCGGCCACTTCAAGTCCACCCTTAGTGAGATAAGCCGCCCTGGGAACATTTGTCTCAACACATTCATTGAAATGCACCCTGTGTGGGCAGTCGCTTCATCCTGCTTAACCATATTTCTCCCAAGTTATGTTCCTCAGCAAGTTCTTCCAATTTGGGGCGCAGGAACGTTTGTAGCATTGTCACATAACGCTGGGAGGTGACATTGACGGTGATGTTGCATTCTCAAAGAACTGTGGCCAGCACGCTCACCCGATTTAAGCATAAGCGATTTTTTTGTATGGGATTAACTCAAAAGCAAAGTTTCCAAAGATCGCCCACACAACTTGGAAGAACTAAAGGATCGAATCAGAGAAGAGCCTTAACAATCACAGTGTGCCAAAATGCGTTCTAAAACTTCAAAAATACGTTACATCAGTGTATTGCTGCTTATGGCCGCCATCTAACTGATATAATTTCCAAAAAAAAAATAACAATGAAAACTATATTTAAAACTGGATTGAACCCATTAAAGAATTTGTTTCTAAGTTGAACGGTTTATTACTTATAACCCTTACAAAATCGTCAATCGGCTCTGCCCCACTCTGTATGTTTCCTCCATGGTTTCGCACAATAAACATAACGAAAAAATGAATAATATAAGATGGAGGCCTATGTTGAGCTGCTTACAAAAAACCTACAATGTATAAAAAGTATGGTATGGCACACTCACATTACTTTCCTTACCATGAAAGTAAAAGTAAAAGGTAAAAAGGTACAAGTAAAAAAGGTTAGAAGTATGAGAAACTTAAAGTTGGTAATTGAGAAATTGTTGGCAAATAACCAATTTACCTTTTCAGTACTGAATGATAACAGAGCATTCTCGTCGACTGAATCGATGATCATATATTCACTATTAACTGGCAGTGTCAGCTTTGCAAGTTCCACTGCGAAAAAAATAGAATAAAAAGCTGAACTAAATAAATATTATTTTATTGCCATTAAATTCTTAAAACAATAGGCAAAGTCAAATATTGAATACAGTAAGACAGAAGATAGAATTAAGTTTTACAGCAACTGTAGCCTACACACAAAATTGCATTACTGAGTCTTAAAAAATAATAAAGTAATGGTAAAAGTAACTGGGATAAAATTAACTATTTCGAATTATTATTTCTGTTTAGACATGAACCGATTACTAATTCACATAATAATGACAGACATTACAATTTATTGCAAGATGTTTCATAAATGCCATTCATATTTTTGTAATTTCACATGAACATTAAAAGTTATTCATGAACCATAAAATAGTAATGTTAAATAATTCAAAACACAGATTAATTTTCTTCCATACGATTACCAAAAAAAGTTATATAAGAATTGCGTTCACAGGAAAATGTGAAATCAATATCAAAGAACGCATATCTAAAAATCCAATACTTATATAGTGAGGTCCACGTTATAATGGCAGTATTAATTTAATTATTTTCAGAGTTTTGGAAGGTTATATCTAATTAAATATACGTTTTAGAGGAAACCTTCATATGAAAAGAATTGTAGAAAAAGGTTTTCCAAATATTTTCGTTCAAAAAACAGCCAAATTTCTTGAACGGTTATTGAAATACCAGCGATATAACAACTCCCTGAAAGTCGAAGTGAAAGCTTGTGATTTCGACTGATTATCATTGCATTTCTCATTATACTAGTCCTAAGGAAGACCTCGGCTGTTACCCGAAAATGACCACGGAAGTACATTTGCGCCCGGATTAATAGACCGGTATCAGCAATCCCTCTATAGAAGACAGTAACAACACAGTTTATCGTAAGACTCGGCAACGCTGTTCTCCTATCTTTATCCACTGTCACTGCCCTAACGTGGACCTCACTATAGTATTAGTCTATATATCATCTAGTTACCTAGATGGTATAAGTTTATATTGAGAATTGAGTGGGATTTCAACTCAATTTTTTATTTTAATGTTTCTTTTAAATACTGATATCGTCTAATGCAATTTTGTAATTGTTCTTTGACAAAAATAAATTATTATATTCAAATTTATTTATCCTTAACGATAATTACAAAGTTTAAAGCTTAAAGTATAAACATCACTTAATAGTTATATATACAGTAGGTATTATAATTAGTAATTCATTCATTCATTTATTTATCGTCACATTACATCAATTTTTGAGTAACACTCATTTGACTGGTGACATGTCAATACTAGAACAAAATTATATCTAAAAGACTTAGTTCTAACTTCTTAAAAGTAAAATAAATAAATACACTCTATGATGTATCTCATCAAATTCACATGGAAATGAAAGTCACAAAAAGTTAAATACACTCTACAGCCCCTTTTCACAAATTAAAATTCGGCAGCAGAGTATAGGGCTTTCTCTACTAGCATTTTTCTGACTGTTAGTTTGAATTTGTTTATTGAATCTAGATTTCTGATGGCTGCAGGTAATTATTAAAATAACGTATTCCAGAGTAGAATGGAGTTTTTTCTAGAGCTGTGTGTCTATGTACTGGAAAAGCAATGAGACTACTATTGCGTGTATTATACCCCTGATTATCTGTGCAAAATTGAAATTTATCTAAATTCTGTTTAACAAAAACAACAATTGATAGATATAAATAGATGGTAGCGTTAGAATGTTTAGGTTTTTGAAGAATGCTTTGCAAGAATCTCTTGATCTCAATCCACAAATGACTCTTATTATTTTTTTCTGGATTATAAAAATTTTACCGCTATCAACAGAATTTCCCCAGAAAATGGTTCCATAGCTTAGATATGAGTAGACATATGCGTAGTAGACGGCCAATAGGGTGCTTTTGTCTAGTGAGTGAGAGAGGGTGAGAATTACAAAATAAGCTTGATTTAGTTTTTTTGCAAGGACCTGAATATGCTCCTTCCAAGTAAAACTCTGATCTATTATAAGTCCCAGGAATTTTGTTGAAGAGGACACTTCAACACTGTCTTCAATTATTGGAAGATGTACTCTGTTCACTGCTGTTTGTTTACGAGCAGAGCTAAATTGAATAAGATGGCTTTTATTATAGTTTAACGATAGACCGTTTGCTTCAAACCACTTTGACATTGCTGACAGTGCACTCTTCAATTTACTTGCAAGAGTGATGTGATCGGGGCTTGTTGCCAGAGCAGTTGTGTCATCTGCATACATAATTAATCTTATATCAGGTGCAGCACTTGTCAGATCATTAATATATACTAAGAAAAGCAAAGGTCCTAGTACGGATCCTTGAGGGACTCCATTTGGGACTAAAGCATATGAAGAAGATTTAGCGGACAATTTATCTCTCACACATTGTTGCCTATTATAAAGGTATGAGCTGAACCATTTTAGAGCGGTGCCATGTATTCCATAATAGCTTAACTTTTTCAGTAATATCTCGTGATTCACACAATCAAAAGCTTTTGACAGGTCACAGAAGATGCTAGCAGCATGTTGCGACCAACATATAATTATATAATTATAATTATATAATATATAAAGGAGGGTCCCTGCAAGGTAGAAAAACCTGTGCGCAGAGGCCCAGTGTTGAAGATTTTTACATATTTGTTTAGCAAAAAAGATTCTTAGATTGAAATAAAATTTTTCTAAAAAAATCAATTTTTGATAAAGTTATTCAATTTACCAAAAATAGCTCAACAAAAAGTTATTTTTAATAAATTTAATAACTTTCTCAAGAATTTATATTTTCAGAAAATTTTTGTTTTACTAGATCAACATTACCATGAAGAATCAATCCTCTAAATCCCGTGGATTTATCTTTAACCGAATTTGAAATGTTCTGTCCCAAAAATTTAAACTTTAGGCGCTCATATCTCAAAAAGTAATGATCGGAAAAAAATGTTTTCCTGAGAAAACGTTTTCATTTTGATAGCTTGATGATATACGAATCGAAAAACTTTGAAAAATATCAGCAGTAGAAAGTTTATTTTTAGCCTTTGCGCAGCCTTAACAATAAACTAAGATTTCCTATTTTTTAAAAATATTTTATACGCGTGTAGGTGAAATATACTCACTTGATAATTGGCTAACTTCTTTATTAGCTCGTTCTTTTTCTTCATTTGACTTTTCTAATAGCATTTTATAATGCTTTCTAAATTCGTCTGTCTTTTCAGCAATTTCTATTGCAGTTTTTGAAGTGCAACTAACCTCTTCCTGCACCTTTTCTAGCATACATATTCGACTGAAAACGAAAAAAGACCAATTTTATTATTTTTAAATTTTCCAAGAAATCTTTATGTCCGATTTCACCAAGTTTGGTCAAGACATTTGAACATGGTCGAATAGGGGGCAGTATACAACGAGTGCACTAACACATTATTTCTATCATGACAATAGTTACTGTAGATAACTCCAATGCATACCCAGTTTAATCATGTTCGAGGAGCATGGAGAAACCGGACATATTAGGGAGAAAAATTATGACAGAGAGCAAAATAATTTTCAATGACAAACTTATTAGCATTAAGATTCAATGACAATATATTAGATATAAGAAACATAATGTTAACGACTATTGAAAAAATAATGACAAAAGAAACTTACTCTCGTAGTTTGGTGATAGTTTCTTCAATTCTAGATTTGACAATCTGATTAGTATCTTTCTTGGTATTATTTCTTTTCACTAATTTCTTCAATTCTTCATTTTCTGCAGTTAATCTATCAATTTCGGCCTATAATATTATATGACAAGATACATAGAGAGGAATATTATGAGTAATGAAAAAAATGGAATAACTCACTGAAATTTTGTCCATAAATTATCAGGAATTTATTGAAAAATGACATACTGTACATGTTTCAACACCTATGATGTAGAAAAAAATTGTGAAAGTAAGTAGATGAAAATGTGACAGTGGATATTACTTATTCAAACAATATTTTCTGAAACATGAATATCCCTGATTGTTTTTTGAAGTATAGATTTTATTTGTATCATTAATTTATAAATTAATTCGTCAATGTTCAGCATCTAAATCTGTATGCTCAACAATTAAAATTAATACAGTAAGTTACTATATAATTTCACCTTTTGATAAATAATTTCTTAATATTTAAACTGCTAAAGATATGACTAAGAAGGATTATTAAAAAGAAGAAAAAATAGTAACAAAAATGTTGCACAATGTTTTCAATTTTATGGATTAAGTCCCTAATTTTCTATTGAATGTCACCCTACATATTACAATACATACCAAATCATATAAACGTGAATATTGATATTGAATAAAGCAGACAATACAAAGTGAATATTACATAAACTTACTTGTTGAGCTGAAGCTTGACATTTGTAAGCATCCGATGTTTTGATAGCTATTTCCAGTTTCATACTATTTTGTGCCCAGCTATCTCTGAACGTGGACCATTCGTCTTCACGTTGTCTTGATATCGATTTCATTTCATCCAATTGCTGCTCAAGAAATTGCTTCTCATGACCCATTTTCTCAAGTTCCTGATGTAATTCCATATTCTTGTTTACTAGCGTTTGACTTTCGATTTTCATCTCCTTAATCACAGCCTATAAAATAGAAAAATAACTATGACTACTATAATCTACTAGACTTACTTCATACTATATTTAACTAAATTATATTATGATCATATTTAACGGATAGGCACGTTAAGCTGTCGGTCCCGGCTGAAGTATGTGACAGTCGTAAGGCCCATTGACGGCTTAAATTATATATTCAGGAGGTGGGACCTTCCCGTAAGGGACTCCCCACCAACAAAAGCCATACGAATTTACTTTACTTTCACTTCATACTTCTTTTCTTAGTTTTAACTAGTGAACCCCTGGTTGGAGAACTCGCTCATGAACTGTTGTACTATAATCTTTGAAACCTGCAAATTTTTAATCATACAGAGTTGTTGAAAATTATGGAAATATCTAAATACTTTTTCTACAAGAATAATTTGACAGTAGGTTTCATTGGGGATCCTAATAGTAATGAAAAATTAATCTGTTGCTTCAACATTTTTGGTCCTCATATAAACCCAAATGTATTTATTTTTAATCAGAATGTGGTCAGGTGATACATGATTTCGATACAGAGTTCCAAGAGAAATGAATTAAATTTCGAAAACCGCACATTTATCTCAAGCCGTTTTAATTGTTGATGTAGAAGTTGTAAATTATGCTGTATATTAACCAGCTAAAATCATGTGTTAGCGCATAAAGGACTGTCTGTGTGATAACTCCCAAATAGCCTCAGCTGATATTATGAATGAATGGCAGACTACACAAAAATTCGGAAAGCTTTCAACAAAGGAACCACAGTCATAACACAAGAAACAGAAACCTTCTTATTAAGAACGTGGCTAGGAAGGCAATATATCATCGACACTTCAACCACCTAGCACCAAAACTCCACAATCTACTTCCTGCACAAATCAAGTCAATAGAAATCCCAACAAAATTCAAAACTGCTGCTAAGAAATTGATTATTTCAACTGGAAGACTTCATATTGAAAACATAATCTCAAACAATACGTGAGCTCACTTACCCAACGTATTTGCAGTTTGCACCTCCACCCAGAATCTATTAATACTACTAACACCTACTCTAGTACATGGGTTTCCCATAGTTGAGTAGGTTAGTTTTGCAATAGAATTAAATTTCAAATGTTTTCAAAAAGCCTATAGTATTGTAGATATTTTGTACGTTTTATGTTTTAATTGCTAGATTGTATTTTTTTAAAGGAAATACATTTATACATTATTATTATTATTAATGGAGAAACTGTAGTAATTGCATGCAATGAATACTCCAGCTGACTAAATGATAAATCACAGCAATTTTTTCTTATCCACTTTCAATGTTATTTGTTAAGTACTGAAAAGGGACGAAGGAGTCGGTAAATTTTGTGTCCAAAGAACTTGATCTGTAAAAATATAATATTGTATTTTAGTTTTATGAAATAGCACAATTCGCATCCGCGCTCAGATTCTATCTTTGCGGATGCTAATTTTTCCTTAAAAATGTAATTTATATTTATGTTTGTGAACTCTATTTTAAATGGAAATAAATTTGATTTGAAATTTGAGAAAAAGGGTCGAAGAATATGTGTTTAAAATTTGAAGCTGATTGATCAAATCTTTCAAAGTTATTGTCGAACATACATAAAGACTGACTACGACTTTGGCCTTGAGTCAAAAGTGAGAACTCGCTGACGCTCGTTAAACTAAAGATATGAATTGACTGTATCTGTGGAGCCGCGCCACACTCGGATAATCAACTTTCTATCGAAATTTGGCAGAGAAATGGTACAGGCTCAGGCTTGTATTTCCTCCACGGTCATAATTATATTATGATTATACTTATTTTATTATAAGTTATTATTTATGAATTTTTTAATTTACTTTGTTAATAACATTCATTCAATATATTATATATTTATATTTGTTTAGTCTATTATGTAAGTTATTGCAACCTAGTAAATGGTATTTTTTTTAATATCCCTCAAATAGCTAAAAACTAGAGGGAATAAAATATACATGAATTTTGTATTTAATGAGATGTGTATTGAAATTGAAATAGTTTTATAAATGAATAAATATCAGTCATGTATTAGCGTATCTCTTTTCTTTAGGGCTACTTTTAATATAAATCTCAGTAACATTTTAAATTATTTTATAACAACATGTTTCAAGTCTTGAAAATGGCATTAATGTCCGAAACATGTTGTGACAAAATAATTTAAAAGGGTACTGAGATTTATATTTTTAGATATATCAGTCATATAATCTGTCCTACCACCACCTCTTAACAACACAGGATTATCTTAAATGAGTCGGATAGAAACGCTGCATAATAGATGAGACCCCGGCTCAAGTGGACCTGACATAATGAGTATCGCCAAAATAATCACTTATTCACGTTTGTTAATTCAGTCAATAGGTCAAAACATCAACAAATTTTAGAAATAGTAATAAATGCATCAGATTTACACTTTAGTTCAGAAGGTGTCTCTGTCGGCCTTACAGAGAGCCTACCGTTCCACAGAGTAGAGAGGTGTTTGAAAAATATAACAGAAAAGAATTAACCATTTTTGATTCTTGGAGTAAATGGCCAATTGCTACTTGGTTATGATTTTCGGCATCGATATGTTCAACATATTACGCTATTCAATGTCAGGTGCTTATGTGCACTTTGTTTTATTTCAAGTTTATATTCTATTTCAAATGAACCCAGATTCTTCCCGGCAAGCCTTATATTTGATGAATTCAATGTCTTGACAGTTGGATATTTAATTAAATATTTAGTAATAGATAGAACCAATTTTCGAGAGCGCGACTGGAGACAAAAAAATAACAATGATTACAAAAAAATGTGATTCCTTAAAGGCGTCTCGAGACGCGTGGTCAAGGTGCAATTCCTCAGCGGGGTCGGGGACGCATGGTTAGAGCCGCCGCGACTAGAGCACATAACCTATAAATTCATTACATTCGATGATTGATGAGATATAAATCGTAGAGGAAATATAGTAGCGAACACTTCTAATTCCGCCGTCATAACGTTCATAAGACATAAACATCCAATGAGTCATCAATCTTATTAATTTAGTTAATGTGCTCTAGTCGCGGCGACCCTAACCATGCGTATCTAGACGCCGCTAAGGAATTGCACCTTTATTGTAATAATTATTTTTTGTTGTCTCGAGACGCGCTTACAATAAATAAAACACTATAAAAATAAGGCAAAATTGCTAACATCATGTGTGTTGTCTTGATAAAAAATCTTCCAAGATTGATTGAAAATTTATTGCAGTTAATTGAGTTTTTATTGCCCTCAGACAATAGACGCATGAAATATTCCAATTATTGAAGATGAGAATTAAGAGGTCTTTTAATTATTAAAAATTCAGATAAATTTATAAACAAGATAAAATGGAAATTGATATACTAGATTTGATCAATGCAAATTAAAATTGAATAAGAGATGGGTTTCAAAGTAGATAGTAGGCCAACACAATGATATTTGCAAAAACTTGGGGCATACCGTACATTGATTGCCAGTAACAACTAAATGAAATAGAAACTATGCATACTCAAATTTCTAGAATAATATTTCCAAGAATATTAGACATCTTATATGAACGATCAATCAATAATTATAAAGACACTAATGAAAAGCATAGAAGATAATAAACATAGCCTACAATAGAATGAGTAATGAGTCTTCTTTCAGTTTGAGTAGCCTATAGTCCTATTTTAGCCTAGTTTCAATAGGCTATAATTATTTTTGATTTTAATAGTAACATTCAAAAACCCTATTAAATATACCTAGAATGACTATATAATATGAATGAATATTGGTAAGCATTCAAAATTGAAACAGATTGAGGAGTATTAAACTTATATAATAAAATCTCTCCTTTTTTTGGATATATTTAAAAAAATACAAATTGATCTACGGTTTGCTTTTTTGAAAAATAAAAATGTGAGTTACCCTCTTTGATTGCAGCTCCATCAGTGCTTCATTATTTTTTTCTACAAATCGCTGTAAATCAGCATCAGCCATAAATTCATCACAATTAAAGTCTTTCATTTTGATTAACTTATAAAAACTAGTCACGGAGAACAATAAAATCAAATAACGCTTGAAACATTAATATGCTACAAAAAATGTGCCGGACATCAACATCACTCTTAACTTCTAACCTCAAACCAAGAATAATAATATAAATAGGTACGTTTTGGGAGCACTGTAAGTAATAGATTGTCCCAGATCCATGGGTAGATTGTTCCATGTCACGTGACTATTATAGTGAGGTTCACGTTATAATGGAAATATTTGACAAACATTGCTGTTGCTATACCTGTCTATCATGCCACAAAGCAGATAGAAGCACAGGTAGAAGTAAAAAATCTGTTTTTGACAATGTAGAAATATAATTAATTGAGGCAGATAATCGGCAACGCTGTTCTTTCGCTGTCATTATAACAATATATAAAAAATGTTTTGATTTTATTTCACACAGACAGACAGACTTTATGCGCCGACATATGATTTCAGCTGAATAATACACAACATTATTTTTTCAATATTCATCATTTAGTCCTCAACACGTCGATTTTGGTTTAAGAGGTTTATTGAAGTAAACTAGAAAATGAGTACTAGGATGTGACCATATTTGGTATACTGGGGCGTGTCTAGTTTGGCCGATGACAGAAGTGAGGTCCACGTTTTAATAGCAGAGTTTGATTAGCAATTTCATTGATATCCTTGTCTATCAATCAACAAAGTGGATAGCGCCATCTCTTTCTTGCTTTGCTTTGTTGCCAACAACAGAGAAAAAGAACAATATAGAAATATAAATAATTAACATAATATTTAATTTTTATTATGAAAATTCATTATGAAATCGTTGAAAATATAATTTTTTGTTTCATAAAATATAATTGATCATTTTAAACGAGAATGAACAGTTAATATTACATCAATAATCCGGTATCAGTTACCCTCTATAGAAGGCATTGACAAGACAAAGGATCGGCAACGTTGTTCTCCTATCTTTCTCCACTGCCATTATAACGTGGACCTCACCATACCTTCTTTGCTCAATAGCTACTGGCCAATCCACAACAATGCCTTCACCCAAACTATAATATATAACTTGCTGCTCAATGTTTAAGGCTGTTCGTTACACTTTTTTTAATTGGGTAATTTTTTTCAATATAATTGTTAAGATCACTATAAGAGTGAGAGAAAGTGAAAACTGAAATTTTTAAGTGGTCTAATAAGCGAGTTATGGATTGTTGAAGTGCTAACGCCGTTTTCTTTCCAGATCATAAACGGTTTCGAATTTTCCATTGGAGTTTTTTTTAATACATTCAGTAAAAATTTGAAATTTTGAAATTCAGTTGACATTTTTAAGTGGTCTAATAAGCGAGTTATGGGTTGTTGAAGTGCTAACTCCATTTTCTCTCCAGATCATAAATGGTTTCGACTATATTAACTCAACTTGTATCTTTCCAAACTAAAACATTTTATTCCCTATATCGTTCATAAATGAAAAAGTAACACTTTTTATAAATTCGATAACTTGTTTTTTTTCACATTAATGGCGAAAAATCTGGTGTGGTACTCACATAACTTTCCTTGCTCATTGAACTGTAAGCCTCATTCTCAAACGAGAATAATTTAGGGGAATAACATAATGACGATTGGCGGCAACATATTTGAAACTACGATCAGACTACTATATATGTGTATATATAATTGTTTTCAGAATACTTTTTCTTTTGTGTACATTGTGAAATTCGATGATTTTTATAGAAGTCGTCAAAACAACTGTTCTACAGATGAAATATCTTGACTATGACTGTGTTCTTTTTATAAACTGCTCTACCTAACTACCTAATGCACGAGAAGGAGGTTACTAAGTCCATTTCTCAAGGATGGGGTGGACCCCCCATTAGTTTCCCAGGATTAGCGGTATTTGATTAACATTGGTGTTGATTTATTTGTCTATCATTTGACAAAGCAGATAGCGATGCCAGTTGTTAGATCCGTTTTTGAGAAAAACGTGAAAAACATGGTTTTTTAGTCATTATCCGCCATTTTTCTCAAGAATATTACGGAGCTCCTGCAATTTTCCCAGAAATGAGACTCATGTCAGTTGATAGGGCTTATGAATAGCCATCCATGGTATAAATTTGAAGAAAATCGTTCGAGCCGTTTTCGAGAAAACCGTGAAAAACATGGTTTTTTAGTCATTATCCGCCATTTTTCTCAAGAATATTACGGAGCTCCTGCAATTTTCCCAGAAATGAGACTAATGTCAGTTGATAGGGCTCATAGATAGCTATCCATGGTATGAATTTGAAGAAAAACGTTAGAGCCGTTTTCGAGAAAACCGTGAAAAACATGGTTTTTTAGTCATTATCCTCCATTTTTCTCAAGAATATTACGGAGCTCCTGAAATTTTCCCAGAAATGAGACTAATGTCAGTTGATAGGGCTTATAAATAGCTATCCATGGTATAAATTTGAAGAAAATCGTTAGAGCCGTTTTCGAGAAAAACGTGAAAAACATGGTTTTTTAGTAATTATCCGCCATTTTTCCGCCATCTTGAATTGAATTTTATTGAATTTCTTATTGTCGGATCCTCATGGTATAAGGACCTTAAGTACAAAATTTCAAGTCAATCGGTTAATTTTGGAATGGAGTTATCGTGTTCACAGACATACACACATACACACACACACACACACACACACACACACACACACACACACACACACACCACAACACACACACAACACACACCACACACACAACACACACCACACACACACACACACACACACACCACACACACACACACACCACACACACACCACCACACACACACACACACACACACACACAACACACACCACACACACACCACACACACACAACACACACACACCACACACACACACACACACACACACACACACCTGTAAATTCGATAACTTGTTTTTTTTTCACATTAATCGCGAAAAAACGCATATAAAGGTGCGTACAGATATACGCGCCGCGAACATGAGCAATTCACTTTTAATCAGCTGATTATATCTGTATTTTTACAGAAACGGTAAGATACAGATATAAAAAGCTTGGCATCAGCTGATTAAAAGTGAATTGCTCATGTTCGCGGCGCTTAAATCTGTATGCACCTTTAGAACAAAGCCAATGATATACTGAATGTATTAAAGAGAACTCCAATGGAAAATTCGAAACCGTTTATGATCTGGAAAGAAAACGGAGTTAGCACTTCAACTGTGGGTTGTTGAACTCGCTTATTAGACCACTTGAAAATTTCAGTTGCCACTTTTTCTCACTCTTATAATGATCTTAACAATTATATTGAAAAAGATCATCCAATTTAAATAAAAAAAGTGTACCGAACAGCCTTGAACTCCCAGTGTACTAAAGATTGATAATGGAAACTAATATCTCGAATTTTTTAACTAAATCGTGGCTTTGACAATATATCAAGTCGTTTCGAATCAATACTGCATAGTACCATAGAGATAAAATATACCATTACATGTCTCTAATAGTACCTTGGACTATAATAAATATCGGGGCACCGAGCTTCGCTCGTTATTTTTATTTATTGATAAACAGAACACCATTCTCTAAAATGATCGTGTTTATATTTCACAGCTGGCTATAAAATGTCATCTTATGAATTTCGGGGATGCGATATTTTGATTTTTCACATACTCACTCGCTCACTCACTTTTTTACTATCCAAAGCTGTTTCAGCCAAGGATGAATTATCCTTTTAATGTCGTTCAGCGAGTTTTCCCAAGGATGAGACCTAGTGCAATCGAATTTTTATATCATAAACCTACTATGTTTCAAATTTAGTGAAAATCGTTAGAGCCGTTTTCGAGATCCGTTGAACATAAGTAACCAGATATAAATATATAAAAATACCCCCGGACGGATCTTATCCATGGGGCGAATTCCAGTAATGTAATACTTACATAGAAATATTTTTGTAACAAATTGTTGTATTATATAAAAATACAGAAATTGCTCGCTTAATATAATAGGATAATAATAGCGAACCTTTGCCTTTCGTGAATTCTGTCATTGTAGAGAAAATACAAACTCCTATTTATTCTCGCCAAAAACTCTTGTCAATTGTAATTTGTACCTTTACATGCATTATGGGCGTCATGAAGAATTGGCAGATGGGCAGCAATCTGCACTGCAATCATGTAAATAATGCTTGTCGTAAGAGAAGCATTTCTAGTTGTGAAGTGGTGCGGGCCTAGCAGCCAGGCAGGCAGCCTAGCAGCCAACCAGGCAGCCTAGCAGCCAACCAGGCAGCCTAGCAGGTCGCCGTGCGCATCTGAATGCTGATTAGCTGCCGCGCGCTTGTAATGAGACCGCTTGAGCACCACAATTTACATGTGTAATTGATTGGGGCCCCGGGCAGCCGCCTCCCGTTTACACGAGTGATCGCCACCTGATTTCGATTAGTTAATGTTAATCAACTACAAAAGCCAACCGCCCAGACCGGCATTCTTTCATGCAGATACCACATCACTCGATCAGCGGACACTCTCTTCTCTGTAGTCTGTCTTCTTTGTGTTCTACGTTCAGAGAGTGATCTACTTCTTCTATGTGACAACTGATTAATTGAATCATACAGTCATAGACAACATCAAATCAAATTTATCACTCGAAATTCATACAAAATATTCACAAAAGTATAGAACGACAGCTAGGTTACAAGTCAAATGACTAGGTATGACAGTCAAATGATAATAACTAGTAGTTCTGTGAACAGTAGACTTCACGCAGTTTTCTCATCCACAAGAGTATCTGGTGTCACCTGTTCACCGGCTTCTTCAGACATCTGTGTAATGCATGCAATGAATAATCCACTTGTCAGCTGATTGATTATGAATAATTCTATAGTCTGATTTATCCTATCTTCAGAGTAGATGATATATTTATATATAGTGATATCGGAGTATAGAGGAAATTCCTTTTCCTTTCATATTATCCTTAAAATGCAAAATTTCAAAAAAAACCTTGTGTATACATCGACGCGTAATTAAAAAAGGAATATTCCAACAAATCTCGTAGAATTCTATCAACGCGTTTGGCCGTAAATGCGTTACATACATACAGACAAAAGAAAATCCGAGTTAAAACATAGACCTCACTTCGTTCGGTCAATAATATTGTATTCCATGAATAATGCTAATCAGTCATGTGTTATGACTGATTGCAATATTGAATGTCATTTTTTTTGTATATTTTCATTTTAGTAACATAGTATTATTGTGGTTCTAGTTTTGGAGGCTGAAGTCGTCACTTTCAATATTGACAATGATTTATATATTACTAGTAGTTCTGTGAACAGTAGACCTCGCGCAGTTATAAACCACAGTCTCCTCTAATACTGTCCATCAGAGTAAATCCTGTCCTGTCGTGTCGGCGAGATTTCGGTGCATAAACAACTAATGGCTGTTTGGGCTGTTGTATCGACAATGCTAATAATTTGATGTAAACAGCTATGCTACTGCCATCAAAAGCTTACCGAGTTGAATGCAGAGAAAAGTCGGGTGAAAATACTATGCTACTTCAAGTTATCAATAAATTGCATGCCTCACTGCATGCAATTAATAGCCCACACAACAGCTGTTTTTTTCACCAAGTTACATTGAGATTGAATTGCATTCGTCATTGCATGCAATTTATAATCCACTCGACAGCTGATTTATTCCTTAATCTATTTCATTCTATTCTTTAATCATTTTTACAAGGAAGCACTGATCGGGAGAGAAAAACTAAGGATACTCCTTGTACTATTTCTCTCCCAAATTTAGATAACATTTATGATGAATAATAATTCTATAGTCTGATTTTTACTCTTAATATTGGCGTATGAAGGAGGCTCCTTTTCCTTTTATATTATCCTTGAAATGCGAAATTTCCAAAAACCTTGTATATACATCGACGCGCAATTAAAAAAGGAACATACCTTTCAAATTTCATGAAAATCTATTACCGCGTTCGCCGTGAATGCGGAACATAAAAACATAGATATAAACATTTAAACATAAAGAGAAATGCAAAACCGTCGACTTGAATCTTAGACCTCACTTTGCTCGGTCAATGAGAATCATCATTTAGTTGCTCGGTTGACAACAAACCTTCTTCACTTTACCACTCAGAAAATTTTCCACTATTTCAATCAGTCCTTCCATGGTTTGATTATTATCCACGAATTTCTCTCCTCATGATCCCTCAGGAATTCTGAATGAGAAGAAATCTTGTCATTATCTTATACACTGCTTGTTTCATTCAATGTTCAAGATAGGAAGTCCAAAATAAAATACCTTAAAGAAGCCACTCATTCGGCAAGACTCTACCAAGTCACAGAGTCTAGCTTGGAAGTGGTAGGTGGTAGTAAATTTTTCATCTATAATTTCAATGACTCGTATTAGTTATAGGTGCGTACAGACTTGAGCGTCACGAATACGCGCATTCCACTTTTCATCAGCTGATGAAATATGCTTATCATACTTGTATCTTACTGTTCATGTACAAGTACAGATATAATAAGTGTAGCATCAGCTTATAAAATGTGAAATGCGCGTGTTCATGGCGCATAAATCTGTACGCAACTTTAGATGTGAGAGGAAAACTTCAATTGAACTGACCTCCCATCACAATGACACCATGTGATGTCTTTTGGTTGCCATGGAAAAATTTGTAATGTGAAATTTTCAGTTCAATATTATCATCAAAATTTTATATTTGTTTGCTTTTCAAATGTGAATTTGTGTTTGAAAATAGTTTTCTTGATTTTAAACTTTATAAAATAAAAACTCAGGAAGTTAAAGTGCAATTTCTAGTGAGAAAACATGAAGAACCGAATACATAACCTGTTAACTTGAGTGTTGATAGGAAATGACATTGGGTAATACACGGCAAGATAAAATAAATAAATAAATAAACAATGACACCCCATCCCTTTCTTCTCAACCTTATCAAGGGAGTACGCAGAATTTGAATTTTTCATAAAGGGATACTATCCCTGTAAAAGTTTGAGAACCACTGTCCCCCTGGGTTGGGACAACATCGCCGTTGGGTATTCTCTAGAACCATTGTAAAATGGGCCATCATTCTACTTCTGAGATGCACCATACTTGAGATGGCTTTAACTTAAAAACCCGACCTCTTCGCCAATGCACCGAGACTACATTATCTTAATAATATAACTTCAATATATATTCATAGTTGAGAATGATATTGTATGTAACAATGTATAAATAGAATAAATGAATAACTCATTTTAGATGAGCAGCATTCACGATGCCGACTACTCAATAAACATTGAACAGCTTACTCAGTAGCTCTGAATGAATGATCACATAAGCTACATTCATGGAGGAAAACAGGGAGTATGCGATACCCCAAAAAAGCAACTATTCTTCTTCAGGAAAGAAGCAATCATATTATCATATTATGACAATTAAAAAAAAAAACAAGAAATATGATGAAACCTCTTCACGCTGATGAAATCACAACATCATATTATCAGCGTGCCTAAAATAAGTCAAGGTGTTGAATAATTTATCTTATTTCAGAAAATATCAAATTAAATCATATTTATTCACTCCATTCTACAATTTTACAAAGCATAAACAAGAATATCAAGTGCACTCCTCATTAGGCTGAGCCTGCGTCAAGGAATAGTTGATGTAAATATAATACCGGTACGTAAGCACATACATTTGGGACACAAAAACTCCCATCATTTGAAGAGCTTTGGAATTAGTTAGAATACCATGAAATGTGAAGAGGCCAATTATTAATCCTAAATTCCCTTTTTGAAAATGTCATTGTACAGTAATGAATTCATTAAATCATATATTATCATTGTAGAGATTACAACAACAACAACAACTACTACTACTACTACTACTACTACTACTACTACTACTCAAACAACAACTAATTACTTACTAAACACTAACTAATTAATAAACCGCCCATAAAAACAAAACCTACTCTAGAACATAGTACGCCATAATGGAGTAGGTCAATTTCCACACAGAAAACAATAAACATGTAGAAGACACATTATTAACAGATCCCTGTGAATGAATATAAATGACTTCGAATAGCAAATTATTGAAATCCGATTGTATTTTTGAGAAGTTGAGGATTGCTTCCTTGCCAACTGCATCGATTGATTAGATTGGTGTGCAGGCAGGCCTGGGGAGGCGGCAATAGCTTTGCCTGGTGAGAGAGGTGCGATCGATAGTAATTGGATTAATGAAGAGAAGAAGGCAGCATTCATGGGCTTGATAACGACATAAGAAATGAAGCTCGTCAGCCACAATCAGTTACATCCCATCCATAATATGAGTAATAATTCGTGTTGTGAGGGTGATGGTGGAGGTTGCTGGAGGCAGCCTGCCCAGGTTTACCCTAATTTGCCAGTTAGAGAGCGGCGGCATCATAACGGCGCGGAATGAGACCTATCATTGACTTGTTACAGGATGGTCTTTATCCTGTCCCATTAGCTGGCAGGCAATCTTTTTCGGCGCGAAGATCAGAGTGCGAGCCGCCTTTACACCGACACATTCCGCCGCGCCGCCGCTAACTGCCGCCTAATTGCACCCCGCCGGTAACCGAAACCAGCCCCCCTCCGCCCGCCCGCCCGTCATAAGCAGATTCTCATTAGACGGCCATATAAATCATCGGCTTCAATCGCTGCCCGCTTGTCCCAAAAGCTGTAGGCTTCCAGCTGAACGTATCGTACCATTGTTTTGTATCATGGTACATTGAAACTGTGATGCCACTAACGTGGGCTTTGTTGAGCGGTGGAACACTAAAGAGTCAACCGTGTTACAATACCTGTTAGAACATTAAAGGATAAATTCAAAAACGGATTTCTATTCTACAAAGGAAACAACAGCTCTCTTGTAGCCAGCGTTTAACAGACTTTTGTACCAAATGTTGATTTCCATAATAATTGAGGGACTCAGCTTGTATTGTATTCTATTTCTCAGCGTCCTCCACTGATCTTATTGCATCTATTAGTATCATACTCTAATTTCAATTTGTATGTGTGTTTGTTGTGAATAGCGGGCGTGTGTGAGTAGTAATGTTCTACTGTTCTCTGAACTACTAGTAAATAAAAAAATAAATAGATTAAGAAGTTATAGAAGTTGCAAAGTATTTCCCAGGCTAAGAAGGCGCTTAGCAAGAAATTTACTGCGAAAAACTAAAATAAAAGTAATCTTGTGAAAGGCACGGTGTTTTGAGAATTGCCTGTCATGCTAGTAGATGTTGAATAGTGAATGTGAGAATCTACAATTTATAGAAGAGACTAGACTGAATAAACGAGTAGCTGACGTTAGAAAATTGTGCTACAGATCAAGATGAGAAAGGATGACAATTGCAGAAATGTTTCAATGTCAAGACTTCTATTGATAGAACAGTAAAGACTGAAGACTTATGTTATACTATACTTGAGAAAACTGGGATTTCATATTTGTTTACACAATTAATTAGAGTTCCGACGTTTTGTGTAGATGTTTTTCTTTGAATCTCTTCTCGTAGGTATCATAAAATATACAAACCAAACTTGTCTTTTCGTCAATATCTTGTAACTCTCTTTGTCAATATCTCTTACTGCGTTGGAATGATTGTTTGTCACGTAATGACAAACTAATTAGAACCATCATACTTTCGGAGATGGAACTGAAAAATATGGATTAAAGATAATTTCGAATAAAAAAACTATATTCTTATCGTTCTGATTCGTCAATTGGAAGATGATGAATCTCCATTCTTTAATCAAAGAATGATTTGGGAGGTAGCCTACTGGGTTCGATTCCCGGGCTGACAAATAATTTTTGTGTAGTAGCGCTCATCGAATTTCCATCTAGCTGTTTACCCCATTGTCAATATTTGCAGTAGCAGAAGTCTTCTGGGTGAATTACAGCATTTAATTTTGGATTTTCGTTTATAATAATATTTAATCAAAGAGGTTAGTGATGAACTGTTTGAACCTGCAATTACCTACGATCCTTATCAAACCCATGTAAAGTTATATTTTTGTCGGATCTATATCAACTACTTTGAATGTACGTGAAAATAAAAAATCCAAATACGAGTTTTATTCAAATCAGAGGACTCAGAATCCTACACCTTGAATACTTAATACTTTCGTACAATATTCGATTTTCATTGTTCTTTATACTAATATGTTATTGAATTCCATTCATTTTTGTGCCTAGCTCAGTGATCTTTCGTATAAGAGGTCTAACAAAGGAAATGATGAGTTGCCTGGGAATGGCCAATGGTATGGACCTATATGGTACCGATGCGTGAGAAGAAAACTTGGTCGCTGCTGAAGAGATGTAGTTGTGGGGCGGGTGGAGAGGTGTCGGCAGAAGCGTGAAAAGAGAGCGGCTTCAAAGGTGCGCTGGGAGGCCGCGCCGCGCGATAATTAGAAGGCCACCAAAATAACAAGGCCAGTCGCTGGGGTGCGGGGGGTCGGCCCCATCATTACGCTGCTGCGTTTAAAACACATCCATTTGGCTGTGGGCAGGTGCGGTCAGCTTACGCTACCATCACTTCACCCTCACCACCCTCTCGCCCTCTACTCCTCATGACGTCGTTCGTTCACGCGATAACGCCGTCCCACCGACCAACACGCGCAGTAAACCGATGCCTCTCGCTGCCAGTGAGCCTGTGTACTTTGTGCGCTGTAATCGGACTGCTGTCGAAAGAGTGCGAGCAACAGAGAACCTCCACTCCACTCCACTCCATGGCCAGGGGAAGAGGATCTGTCCATGTCAAACGAGGCTGGTGGAAATAAAGAGCGTGCTGAGGTCGAAACGCTTGGCATGAAGGGGGCAGGGGGATGAGTAGTTTGCCCCACGGCAGTAGCAATGCGCAGCTCAAGCCCTTGTGTGCGCTACCCTCTCCCCCCACCCACCTCAACATCACCAACCACTTTTAGAACATCCGTCTCCCTCGCTCGCTTCCAATCTTTCACTACTCTTTCGTCGCTTCCTCTGCTTCGTGCTTCCATCCTCTGGCGCACACCAAGACCCACATTCTCTGTCCACAAAGCTTGCTGATTCAGGCTGGCAAACGCTATTTCGCAAAAAAAACGAGAGAAAATACGAAGCGCTTCCTCTTGTACCCTTCGCTTCGCACAAACGTAGTACCATCTCTTTCCAGCAGAATTTCCTCTTCATGAACATCTTTTCGCCATTTTCGTTCTGTGTTTCATAGGGAATACAATATTGTCTGTATTTTCTACCACACATGTTGTAGATTTTCTAACAAATCTTGAAGCACCCTGTTAATTAATCATCAAGAATATAGCTGTTCTGTTATAATTGGAAAATTGAGAATGAATAATTTATTTAAGTTGGTAGCCCTAGGTAAACATACAGTAGTGCGAGTTCATTATACTTTAGCAGTGTAAAATTCTGTTTGGATTTCAAGGGTCTTATAAATAGAGTGTCTTTTACCATACAATATGAATATTATGATGAGAAGAATCAAAACCTGTATTTCAAATTTCGAATTCAAATTTATTTCTCAAAAAACATACACAATTATAATAATACAATATTATAACATCTAAAAATAATACAAGGAAAATACTATTGAATATATAAAATAATCCCAAATCTGCAGTATATTTTTTTATGTCCATCTATGTTTAAGGAGTAGCCTACAAGGTAAAACCAGTGCTTAGAACTCACAACGTATAATCTCAATGGGTTTTGGATGGACACATTTTTCTGGCCCCGGCTGCCTAAAACAGTCGTTAGGTCATGTCAGAAACCCTGAAATTGATCAGGTGCGACCTGAAAACTTTGACCCCAGATCTGAGCCAGCCAGGTCACTCGATATTATTATTACTTCAATGGGTGGCCATTTTGAGAATTTTCTCCAATAATGTTTGGAAACAAAGATATGAGTAATAGCATATTATATTTATTTTGTATATGTATATAAAACTCTACAGTTATTATTGCAACGGAATTTCCGTTTTATCAACTAATTGAAAGCTGGGTAACAGAGCTAAAAAGTCACTTTGTAATATTTTATCCATCTCACAGTTTTCTTCTTGTATCAAGAAGACGGACCTGCTGGCGCTTGATGTCTTCAACAAGAAGCTGAACGTGCCCGTGACTCTGGCGGATGTCAACCGCTCGCATCGCGTTGGAAGGCGTCAACCACCTCAACAAGGGCAAGCTAAACCCAAGGACCGACCCATCATAGTACGACTCTGCAGCTACCGGACCAGGAAGATGATCTTCGACGCTAAGAGGAAGCTGAAGGGTTCTGGCGTCACCATTCGCGAGGATCTGACTGCGGAGCGTCTCAAGATCCTCAACGCTGCGGCCGACCGTCATGGGCATAGGAATGTCTGGTCATCGGACGGGAGGATCAAGATCTCTATCGGCGAGGGAGGATCCAAGAGGGTCCACACAGTCGAGAGGATGACCGACCTTCAGAAAATAAAGGTAAATTAAATCATTTCAGGATTCGATGACTAAGGTGCCCTTCACTACAATAATAGGAAATTCGTATTAATACATTTCACAGTAGATATACCTTGGCATTTTTCATGAGCTGGCTTTCTGTTCTATAAATGAATCTTTCCCCTGCTTTTATGATTATATATGAGGCAATTATTTCAAACTAAGGAGATCCACATTTGTTAATACTGATTAATAATTTATCTTTATATTAATTCCCAAAACTACGTTCAATGCATCAACTACTATACTCCAGAGGGTACTTAGAGAATCATTATCTCTATTCTTACTAAGAATTATTACATCTCTTACCAAAATTATCTCCATAATTAATAATTTTCGAAATGCTGAATTTCAAATAAATGAATGATTAACATATGTTATAGATATGGATGTAATCTATAGGTAAAGATAGTAATCTCCTATATAATGGTATCTTCTACTGTTGCCACTGCTTGAACAATAGAAGCTAATGTGTGAAGAATTATTGATAGAGCAGAGGGGTGGGTAGTCTGTTCATATGCTTATATAGGGGCTGTGTTTCATTTAACGTTATCTTAGACATTCATCACTAAACTATTACAGTTCTCAATTTACTACTTTTATCGTTATTGCAACTCCCAATAGTTAATTATACTTCTAATACTATATAATATTTTTCACACTTCACCGTTCAATACTATTAAAACTCATCTAAAATAGTCTAGCACTTTTTCCATCGTCTCCTCAACTTCTTATTTTTTCTTCTTCTTCTTCTTCTCTTCTTCTTCTTCTTCTTCTTCTCTTTCTTTTTCTTTTCTTCTTTTTTCTCTCCTTGATTAATTCAAGATCACAATGCGATGTTCTATTTCTTATTCTATAGTTCAGTTTCATAAGTTCTTCTCAATTTGTCCACATTCCTTCTTTCTCTTCTATCTTCCCTATTATTATCATTATTTTCCCTGTGATTTTTCCACTAGCTATCCAGCATGTTCAAATGTTTATTTCTCTTTATATCTATTTATCTTTCTACCTTTTCTCTTTCTATCTGATTACCTTCTACTAATATCCATATATTATATTATAATATCCATATATTTATCCATATAATATTCGATTCTTTCCCACATTATATCATACTATTCCTCTTCAATTTTATGCGAATATTATTCATTATCATTGTATTATGTATCTTCCTCTATTGATAACTTTCTTCAAAGATTTTTCGTGTTTCTGCTGGCTTCTTCTTCTCTTTTTCAGTTTTTACTGGATCCCATTTCGCTCTATCTCCACCATGTACACGATCTTCCATACTGGATTTCATCTCTCTCTGTCTCCACTTGGACTCGATCTTCCACTACTGGATTCCTTCTCGCTCTACCTCCACTTGGACCGATTCTTCCACTACTGGATACCTACTCGCTCTACCTCCACTTGGACCCGATCTCCCACTACCAGTTCTTTCTCAATCTTATTGTGACCGAGACTCCACACATCTACATCTTATTGTGTTTAGTGAATTTTTGAACTAGTGCTTTAAATAGTGAAGGGAGCCGAACTGTCAAGGCATACTGAATGCACTCGAATCAAGAGACTTTTTCATTTAGGTTAAGTTTTATCAGTTTCATCCCCATTTCCCCCGTCATGTGTCGTTCTGAGGTCGGTTCACGATTGGTCTGCTGCTTCCATGATGCCTCTCACTGACACGTCAGCTCGCTCGCCCTCAAGTAGGTATGATTATTTCAATAATAGTAATAATGACGCAGGTATTTTTCTAGCAAATAAGCTCCACTCTTTCAAAAAACTTTTCAAGGCTGCTCACCTTAACGTACAATCCCTCAGCTGCCACATTGATGAACTCAGAGCAATCTTCCGTTTTCAGGACTTCAATATAATCGGAATTTCCGAATCATTTTTGAAGCCTAGTATTTCATCAAATTTTGTTGCATTGCCTGGATATAATCTTTTCCGGAATGATAGATTAAATAAAGCTTGTGGGGGTGTAGCAATTTATGTGAAAGATGGTATCAAAACAAAAGTTTTAATCACATCTAAACAAGAGTATTGTTCCAGACCAGAGTTTATGCTACTTGAATTATCCTTATCTAGTAATGATAAATTACTCGTTGGTATCTGTTATCGCCCACCAAAAATAGGTCATTTCACAGATTTCGAAAGTGCCTTGCTTTCTCTTATGCCTTGTTATAACCGTATACTAGTTATGGGGGATATGAACACCGACTTGAACATGACGAATCGTAACTTTGACTACTTTCAACTGACTACAATTTTCCAATGCCTAAACATGACTATTTTATCCCTCGATCCAACTCATCATACTAATGAATCAGACACACTCATTGACCTTCTCATTGTTAGTGATCCCAATGAGGTTGTTCAAGCAGGCCAAATCTCAGTCCCAGCTATTTTAGACATGATTTGATCTACTGTGTACTTTCCCATAAGATACCCAAGCCAGAACAGAAAATTATCACTTATAGAGACTTCAAAAACTTTGATGAAGCCGCCTTCCTGACTGATGTGGCTCAGACTCCATGGCATCAAATTGAAGCATTACCCTCAGTTGATGACATGGTCAAGACTTTCGAGAATTGGACTTTGACTTTGTATGACAAACATGCACCTTATGTGACAAGGAGGATTAATAGAAAACGACGAGTACCGTGGATGACTGAAGACATACTTAAGATGATGGGACGTAGAGACAAAGCACATAGAAAATTTAAAAAGACATTTGACTTGGACAGTTTGATAGAGTATAGGAGCCTTAGAAATAGGGTTAAACAGGAATTACGGAACTCAAAGATTAGGTACTTGAATTCGTTTATGACAAACAATAGACAAGACTCTAAATCACTTTGGCAGGGAATAAAAGAATTCGGGCTTGGCAAACAGAAATCGAATCCACAAATTGACTTACCATTGAATAATATAAATGACCATTTCGTTTCACACTCTAACCAACGCGACGAAATTGTCATTGCTAATCATATAGATGATCTTGAAGAGCAGGTTACAAACTTAGATTTACCAATCACTGATCAATTTCATTTCCATCCAATCTCAGAAGAAGACACTTTCAGAGCAATTCAACGTATTCATAGTAATGCTATGGGTGTAGACAAAATTCCTATTAAATTATCAAGAAGATGTTATTTGCTGTTTTACCAACCATTACATACATTTTCAACAAGTCACTTGAAGAAGGCATTTTCCCTGAAAACTGGAAGTTTGCTCTGGTTCGCCCTCTAAATAAAGTTCCATCACCCAATAAAGTTGAGGATTTTAGACCAATCAGTATTTTACCTGCATTGTCCAAAGTGCTAGAAAGACTCATTCATGCTCAAGTTGTAAAATTTCTAGACAACAATAGTAAGCTTCATAACTTTCAATCAGGCTTTAGAAAATTCCATTCAACTGAGACAGCTCTGCTTCGTGTCACTGATGATATAAGGTTAGCTATGGACCAAAGTAAATGCACCATCCTCACCCTATTTGATTTTTCTAAAGCATTCGATACTGTTGATCATACAGTCCTTCTGAATAAGTTGGCTATTCTTGGTTTCAGTCACAACTCGTTAGTTTGGTTTAAATCCTATCTATTAGGTAGGGAACAATGTGTATCTGTCGGTGACAAAAAGTCAACTTGGAAAAACGTTATGCATGGAGTACCACAAGGTTCAATTTTAGGCCCTCTCCTCTTCACTTTGTATGCTAATGACCTTTCTTCCATTATCAAATTCTCCAGTTTCCATACTTATGCAGACGACCTTCAAATCTATTTAAGCTGTCCCATAACAAAAATTAATGAAACAGTTGGAATAATGAATCAGGATATCAATTCGATAGTGGAATGGACAAAGAAAAATGGCCTTAAGCTTAATCCCATCAAAACACAACCCATTATAATTGGATATTCTCGTCTTATAAACAATATTGACCTTGAATCGATCCACAAAATTAGTGTAGACGGTAATGACATTCCTTACTGTAGCTCAGTTAAAAATTTAGGCATTATTATGAATAATACTCTTGACTGGTCAGAACAAGTGAACAAAACTTGTAAAAAGGTATTCTCAGCCATGCATGCATTGAAGAAAATGCACGATATCCTCCCTAGAAACATTAAATTATTATTGGTTCAATCTCTCATCTTCCCACATTTAATGTATTGTAATTCTGTTCTTAACGATATGCAAGTCACTCTGAATGATAAACTACAGCGTTGCCAAAATTATTGTCTACGTTTCGTCTACTCTCTCCAACGCCATGATCATATCACCCCAGCCCACATTGCTAGTTCAACATTGAAGCTTCCCGATCAGAGGCTTTTTCGAATAGTCAAGCTTGTTAGAGATATCTTGAAATACGGTAATCCGAACTATTTTAAAGATGATTTCAAATTTGTCTCTGAAGGTAGGAGGATAGATGCTTCACATACTAGAACCGGAGAAAGTACTTTAAGGATACCCAATCATCGAACTACTATTTTCACAAAATCCTTCTTAGTCAGTGCCTGTCGTGCATGGAATACACTTCCTGTTTCTATCAGGTCTATCGAGAGCCGAGCGAGCTTCAACCTGACTTTAAAAAAACATATTTTGGAACAAATGACTGAAACTGTCCGGCCCTAGAACGATCACATGACAACCATCCCTCACCCATTCCACCAATATAAACCTTTAAACCATGTTATAGAACGAATTGTATATATATATATTATATAAACTCATGTTATTTCAATTATCCACTGCATACTGCTGTATATTACTGAAATTTGATAACCCTGATCTACTTTCAGCCTACTTCATTTTATTAATCAATTATTTGATCTTATCTACCTATATAATTATTTTACTTTATCAATTTTTGTTTTTTTTCTCTTCAATATTCATATTGATTAAAACTTTTACAATATTTCCATTAATAAATAAATCCTTAGTTTAAATAACGAAATTAACGTTTTGGTAGAGAGTTAGTGGGGAGGATATTTTTAATATTCTTCCCAAAGAATGGACATTGATATGTCCAAAGCTCCGCCAATTTATGTAGATGCATAACAATATGATATTATCTATAGTTATTATATTACAAATTGCTTTTTCATATCATATACAGTTCCATAGTTATTTTCTTAGTCTATATTATGTAAATTCATCTATAACTTTGCTGTATTGTAAGCTATTGTATATAAGTGTATAAGCCAGTATATATTGTAATCTACATAAATAAAGTACTCAATCAAAGTACTCAATCAAGTGCAATTACACTAACCAATAAGTTGATTCATTGTTGAATCAGCTACCAGGAAATCTTGGTGTGAGATAATTGCAGTATTCTAATCAAAGATGATAACTGATAATTGTCTAGCTCTAATAATTTATATTATATTATTAAATTCAAGATCTGCGCTGAGTGGATACCGCGAGACTGTACCAGAGGAAGGGAACGTCCAGCTTACCGATGTAGGGATGAAATTGCACAGCGCGTGGCAGACATGTGGCTTACCACAGAGAAAGATAGAGGAAGATAATCAACAAGTTATAACAAGCGAAATACTGTAGGTCTATGTAAATAAAAATTCCAATTTTGCCAATTATTATTTACCTCGGACTTTTGTTCTATAAAGAATGTCAATAAAGCTTATTTATTCATAATAATTTATATATATATATATATATATATATATATATATATATATATATATATATATATATATATATATTTGAATAATTTGTTGGAGTAAAAGTAAATTCGTATGGCTTTTGTTGGTGGGGAGTCCCTTGCGGGAAGGTCCCACCGCCTGAATATATAATTTGTTAGAAATTTATCAATTTGTCCTATGTTCAACACAATGCCAGTTAAAAACAAATGTGATGATATACATATATATATATATATATATATATATATATATATATAATATATATATATATATATGTGTGTGTGTGTGCACGGTGACAGTTGTGAGGTTTGCGAGAAAATGAATTCGCTTTATTATAGTTTTGAATGACTTGAGAATATGACAAATTGTAGGAGGCCTCTTAGATTTATTTCTCATACCATATTTTATGTTCTAATCTTCATTGCATATGCACAGAACATACTTGAAGAAAGCAAAGGAACTGCTCTTTCAATACTCCAGAAGATCTGTGATGAAATTATGAATTAAGTCAGTGCTTGACATGCGAAAACCAGTTAGCACATCTGTCAGGTTATTGATTCGCTAGACTTGTTTGTTGAGCTCAAATAATTGGTCCGTTATGTTCTGCGGCGTTGAACCAATGAGAAGACAGCTCACATCGATGGGCGAGGTCGCTTATTTTCTCCATTTTATTCTCGACTCCTTTACTTACATGGAAACTAATTAATTTCGTTCCTAAGATTGAGAGCATGTTATTCAATCATTTCTTGAGATCTCAAACAGCTAAGAAAATTTGCTCGCTGCTCATTTTTTGTCTAGTGATATTACAAAATTCAATCGATGTTTGGTACAACCTTCTATTTTTCTTGAATTTTATTCAATTGAAAAATATAAATTCGAAAATCATAGTGTCAAACTTGAGAGTTTAAATTCAAACCTATTGGTATTGTCTACAATGTTTACGGATACGGTAAATCCTTAATTTATAATATTTGTATATTAATTTTATATTGTTGATATTGTGTGTGTGTCGTATGACACACAGTCATCTCTAGTGAATTAGAAAATGGTTAAAAGTTACTATCTAATCTCACAAACCAATAATTCCTCTTCCTTCGAGCTGGAACTATACGTTCGGACAGTTAGTCGAAGAACTTTGCTGCTTATGAGATTAATATTTTTTATAAGTAAATATTTCTTCTGTGAGTGCCAGAGAGTGGAAATAGTTGCAGAAAAGAGAGACTGTAAGAGTCTGAATAGGAACGAGTAGATTTGACATATTGCTTGACATACCAAATTTCGAATAGAAAAGAGTAAAATGACCTATGCAGAAGAGTTGGTCTATATAAAGAGATAATGAGAAACAACTAAGAATTTTCATAAAGAAATCATCACCATACATTATCTCTCGAAAACATACATTACCAACTAGATTTTAACGACTCACTCATCGATAGATTAGTACAACAGTTATAAATACAACAGTCACGTGAAAAACGCAATTGTAATACGCTGCAGAGTTTTCGAAAATATTCTCTCATCATCATATTATGATAATTCGTAGAATGATAGACTGAAATAAATAATATAACAACTCAAAATTATTTGATATTATCCACTCATTTTTTCACGCCAAAGAGGTGTCAATGTTATTAATTTTTTTTAAAAATATATTATAGTTCTGAGAATTAGTATTCTATATGGATGAGTGGATTTCATCCTATTCATGATATGTTCTGTATTTATCCTCAAGAACAACAGTCTTAATCCAAAAAAGGTATCTGAATAGTTAAGCAATGTAAAGTAAGTAAAGTAAATTCGTATGGCTTTTGTTTGTGGGGAGTCCCTTGCGGGAAGGTCCCACCGCCTGAATATATAATTTAAGCCGTCAATGGGCCTTACGACTGTCATACTTCAGCCGGGACCGACAGTTTAACGTGCCCATCCGATAACACGGGAGTGATCTGGTTAAAAAACTTTTGGTATTGAGAGGGTTTGAACCCGGGATCTCTGTGCTGCTACGCAAGCACTCTATCCACTAGACCACGGATCACTCAGTTAAGCAATGTATAATTTACCTTTACCTTTTTAATTTACCATTTCTTCTATTTTATATACTCTTGCTCGATCCAAAACTGAAAATCAGAGGGAAATATTGTCTGAACACTCTTATCAATAATCAAGTTCACAATCATTGAGCTCAAAGATTCAAATTTAGAATCACGTTTTTCGGAAAAAATGCCACGGTTTTCGGAAAAATGTCACGTAGACATGATTGTATCATTGCTTTTTTCAAATTCTAGAACGCAATATTTATATCAGTCGTATTTAATCTGGAATTTCATGATTGGTTGATATGTTTTTTATTATTATTTAAACTATCATGATTTCAATTTCAATTTTTTTCAATCTATTAAAAACACACAAAACAAGACAAAACAAAATAACAAAGAATTACAAAACATTAATGTTCTGTATTTAATGGTTTAATGTTATAAGTGAAGTGTTCCAGACAGAATTTTGAATTCCTCATCACACATGTAGCCAATTGCTGATTATTACTGACAAGTAGTATTGTTAATGAGCAATTGCGTATTTATATTTTGATGAGAGCAGGAGAGCGATGTAAAAATAAAGCAGGCTGGTGCGACGCTGTGAAGACAATGAAAGAGTTTAAGCTCGTGCGCGTTGAGACGACAGGTCCGTGTTGTGGGTGGTGAGGGGTGTGAGGAGGGTGAGGTTGAACTCAGTCATCTGTGTCGGGAAACTGCTTACTCGTCCCGCTGCCACCCTTTTCCGACCCTCTACCGCTTTTCCGACAACGCAAAGTCCCTAGCTTTGCGCTCTCGTCGGTCGTTTCCTGCCCTCCTCCCCCGCCACGCCAATGTGCCACAGGCAACCCGGTCCACATCGTCGGCAAATTCCCACCGCTTCCCTCGTCGTCCTTTGGGAGTTTCCTCTCCGCTCCGCTCCGTCGCCACGGAAAGCACATCCAGAACAGAGCATCGGTTGCGACACTCATCAAGTGCCGACGCATCGCCGAACGCCGACGCTCCAAACTAAACAACGTTACTCCGGCGACATAACGCCACCTCCCCTCTTCACCAACACAACTGCCAACTGCCAAGCTGGCCTTTCTGCTAACCGGCCAAATTGGAAAGCGCTCGGCCTGAATTCAACCGACGCCACTGGAGGATGCCACCTGAGCTGATAGATCGAAAGCTGCAGCCTACTCTACTACTCGCCTCGCTCTGGAATTTCTGCCAAATCTAATTAAAACACTACGATGACGATGACCGTAATATTTATTGGCCTATTCGGAATAGTATAGGTCACTACTTCTGTACACAATAAGGAATTGGAATTTCGCGCATCGATGTTTTCAAATAGCAGTCAATAATATCAAATTATGATGAAAAATACCAATTACATGTAAATTCTTCCTTTTTTAAGCGACCTCGCTTTCATGAAAGAAATTCAGAGATATGATTAAATATTGGTTCATAGTTGTTTGAGCCAAATAGATTTTCAATCTCTTCTTCCACACTTATCTAGAGATTAATTCTTGATCACTGATTCCATGTTTATCTACAATGTCTTGGATTCTATTGGTACTCAATTTAATAATTTTAAAAAATCGTGGAAGTTTGAGATTCGAGACTAAAAAGTTGGATACGAGCATAATGTGGCTCTATAATGCCTATTTATTATGTTCTTAGTCTATATAATAATAAGTACAAGAAGAAGAAGAAGAAGAATGTTTATTTCGCCAAAATTACATAATAGTTACAAAACATGAATGATTTGGCACAGCCAGCAAAGTTAAACTTGTGCGCTAGCTGTGAGTTAATAAAGCAAACAGTACGAAGTAACCCATAGCAATACTGAAAAATGGAAAAAAATATATACCTATGTAATAAATATTATAGTAATGCTTCTTATAAATAATACAATGATAAGGATAATAAAGATTGCATTTATTCAAGAAGTACAACGTTTGCCAGTGCAAATTTACATACTATGATGTGATGAGAGTCAAAAACTGAAAACTTTATTAGAGTGGAATTTCTCGTTCGCATCTTCACATCTTTCATTGATTTCATTATTCAAAATGTATTTCATTCAAATTCTCCTAGTATCTCGTCATACTTCCTCTAAATATAGTTTACAAAGTCTTTGCTGATTGAAAATTATTATGATCTTACAATCAGCTTCACAGTCAGAAAATGTTATTAGGAATGATAGTATATTAGAGATTCCTTCGAAAATAGGACATACATATCACGTTTCAAGTAGAAGCAACACTCAGCTCAATATACTCGTAAATCTGCTTCTCAATGACGAGAGCCTCACTTGAACCTCAATGAAATGCTAAAATTAATCTACATTAATAGATTTATATAATCCAATTGAATCATTTGAGTTATTAGAAAACGCATCTATCACAAGAGAATTGTAAACACTAGAGCAAGTATTTTCATCTGATATCACTTGACATTAATGATCAAATCAGATATCCTCTACTGTATGAACTCGTTTCCACTTTTAACTTCTGCATATGAATATTCATCCAACTCGCTTGAATGAGGAGTATTCCTACTCCAGTCACACTATTTTTTTCCTTTGAAGCATTGACGAAATCCTTCAATGATCCAGTGTACACGTCATGGATAAATGAGTAATATAACTCATAAACTTTGACAACATGAATAGTAAAATTATCAACCGCTTTTCATCAACTATCAATTTTGATAAATAGTGGTTGACAATTTCTATTTGTGTTCTCATTATGGAAAAATACCACATCACGCACAACACAACTATATATGTCATACAAATTGTATGTCGGTGAATTTCAATTGATTCAATTTACTCTAATTGATTGTAAATGTCGGATCACTGAGCTTCACTTGTTATTCATTTATTGATAAACAGAACCCCTATCTTTAAAATGATTAGGGAAGGACTAACAGGCACAGCCCAAAACTCTTTCTTCCCTGAATTTTGATTCATGCACTATAAATATTTTTCAAGAAGTAGGTTGTGTTCCATAAATTTGAATTCGAGTTTAATTTTCAGTCAAAATATTTGAAAATATAAAAGTTCCAATTTAGATTGTTTACAAACCAAATTTAATAACAAAATAACACTCACCAATCACTTAAAACTGTAAAATAATAATTAACTTTGAAAATCATGATACTCTAATCCTATTATATTGAGCGAGCAATTTCTGCATTTATATATCTGGTTATTCTTATATCTGGTTATTTTTATATCTGGTTTTTTTTATATCTGGATATTTTTATATCTGGTTATTTATGTTCAACGGATCTCGAAAACGGCTCTAACGATTTTCACGAAATTTGGAACTTAGTAGGTTTATGATATAAAGATTCGATTGCTCTAGGTCTCATCCTTGGGAGAACTCGTTGAACGACATTAAAAGGATAATTCATCCTTGGCTGAAACAGCTGTAGATAGTAAAAAAGTGAGTATGTGAAAAATCAAAATATCGCATCCCCGGAATTCATAAGATGACGTATAGCCAGCTGTGAAATATAAACACGATCATTTTAGAGAATTGTGTTCTGTTTATCAATAAATAAAAATAACGAGCGAAGCTCGGTGCCCCGATATTTTAGTATGATATACCATATCATGTCAACAAATCAGATCATTTTGTTCAAGTCGATTAAAATTTCTAGTTAATTTTTCTCGAGAGAAAAGCTGATTGATTGCAAAATAAAGAATTTTCCATTTTCAAATAGTTCAACAGCTGAACATAATCCTGTCTCTCTTCCACACAGCACTCGCATCTTCTGTTATCGACAGACGACCAAATTACCATCTGTTTTTCCAAGGATGAATAATTATTATCCTTTTCATATCCTTCAGCGAGTTTTCCCAGGGACCTAGTGCAATCGAATTTTTATATCAGAAACTTACTATGTTCCAAATTTCGTGAAAATCGTTAGAGCCGTTTTCGAATCCGTTGAACATAAATAACCAGATATAAATATACAGAAATTGCTTATATAATAGGACAGCAGAGAATATTTCTATTATTGTTTATTCCGTGGTAATAAGCATCAGTCTGTTTGTATTGATCTTCAATAATCATATTTCAAATTATTATCAATAAATATATTTGTCTTAAATATGTATGATTCTGACACATTTATTAATCAACACTACTTCTTCAATAATTTTCCTAACATAATAATTCTCATATATCAGAGCTCACTAGCGCCCCTTCCCGAATTGCAATGAAATCATACCACTCTCATGTATTAGTTGAACATAGCGTGCCCCAGGAAAGTCTGTACTCCACACGAGAATAGTACGGTTGGTGTTAGGAATGAGTGATGTCACGTAGTGTGAAGTTGTAAGGTAAGACATGTGAGCGGGCGAGAAGAACGTGGAAAAGTGTGTGCGTGTGTGAGCGTGTGAGTCACCAGGATGAGATTCACGCCAGGGCTCCAACTGGGCGAATAATAGAGGGAAGCTTGTCAGTCGATCTGGGTCAGGAGCACACTTTCCCCACCCTCGCCCTCACCCACCCCCATGAACAAGCATCCCCTATCATGGGACGCCCCATGAGGGTTCTACACCTGCACGGCCAACCTCGCTCATTAACTCCCGGCTAAACAGAAAAAATCCAACTTCCACCTCTCACTTTTTCACCGCTGTGGAAAATTCAGTGGAAATTCAATTCGCATCGCTGACCAATTTGCCATTTCCATTGAATGCATCAGCACAATGAGGTGGAATACAGGCACTGGTGGAATAGTATTTCAATCATGGGGTGGGGTGGAGCGTGGATATCTTGATGTACCTGAGGAATTGAGCGTGATCAATAATAGTGCTTCTTTAAAGTTTAGCGTTAATTAAAAACTATAATCCATACAAAATTAGTTCCGACTAGGAGGGATGCGGAGCAGAGAAATGGAGGGAGATCAGTCAATTGCAGCGATGAATAGAGCCATAGAAAGAAACTTTAGTATAAAACATAGTTTTAGAAAATTTAGTTTTTAAACATAGCATTAAAACTTTTTTCCACTGACCTCCTACTTGCATACAAATTGAGAATAATTTAGCAAGTAGTTTTTTATTTTGACAGGAACTAACTGTATAGAAGTTTGAATCTTCATTTCACTGAGTTGTGTTTTTTTGTCAAAATAAAAATGATTCGATTTGAAGAAGCGCAGTTGCCAATTTGTCAATTACTCAGTTGACTCAGTGCTTTCAGAGAGGATACTTCGTATGCGTGAGCAGTTGAACACACACACTAGAGATTTGAGAGCGCTGTCCGCTTTAGCACGGCAATATCGCCGCCGCTGTACTTTTCTCAGCTCCGCATATCCCTCCAAGTCGGAACTTATTTTGTATGGACTATAGTTAGATTATTTGGAAAAATCCACTTATACATTTGAACTAGACAGTACTACTACAATATAATATTATCATAAGGATTTTCCGTGATTAATATCTTCAGCTGCTACCAAAGTGACTATTATTGTCTCCACCTCTAAGAACAAGATTTCAATTTCAGAAATCTGAGATTATATTTATTAAATTTGTGAAATTCTCTTACACAATATATCATTACACTATTGTTCATGAAATAAATGGAGATGAAACCATAATTTATTTTATTTATTTATTTATAATTTTTACAAAGTAGCACTGATTGGGAGAGAAAAACTAAGGATACTTAGAAAAAGATGAATTGAAAGATTTAATTTCATTCAATGAAATAATCATTGAATTCATTTCAATAAAATTCAATGAATTTCATACAGTAGAATACTATTATAGACATTAGATTTACAAACAACTGAATTTGAGAAGTCATAATGGTTTTCAAAATCTGTCAATAGGCCTGTATAAAGTTAATAAACGGGCAAACATACTTTATGAATCCAGCGTCGTTTTCTTTAAATTTGTTTGCGTTAAAACATCACATCAGCTCCTAGTAGAGCTATGTCATGTTGAATGAATCCATTCCGATGAATATTTATTATTCAATGTGATTGAAAGAACAGAGATGAAATGACAATGGAAATACAGTACATTATTTTGCTCTGTGATATCAATGCTAATAAACATTTAATCCCGATCCTATTCAATAAATAATTGATGTGCAGTGCAGGAGCCACAAGAGTGCACTTCCCGATGCATATATTTTTGAATTTTTCATTCAAATCTCCAAGGAAACAATACAACAAAATATGCCAATTATGAATTGAGAGGAAATCGCTCTCAGAGATCAATGGCTCAAATCTCCAATGTTGGCTGTGTTCTCCTCTGATTGCAATATATATTCTCGAATTAAGTTCACCCTTCCAAATAATAGAACGGTATTTAACATAAATTTTATGAAAAAATGGAAATGAACCGTTCAAACTACTACAATATTAACGATCTTGATCATACTTTTTCATAATTTTTCAATTCTATTATTGTGATGAATGCCATTCATACTCATCAGAAATATATATCATGACATAGATACAAAGAAAGGTTCACACAATGTATCATACTTCGTGAAAGGTATAAGTAAATAATAATAATATCAAGTGACCTGGCTGGCTCAGGTCTGGTGTCAGAGTTTTCAGGTCGCAACTGATTAATTTCAGGGCCTCTGATATGACCTAACAACTGCTTTTTAGGCAGCCGGGACCGATGGCTTAACTTGTCCATCCGAAACACGGGAGTGGCCCGAGATAAATATCTTGCCCGGGCCGGGATTTGAACCCGGGCCTCTGAATCATAAGCCAGCATCTGATCAACTCGACTACGGCCATTCCATAAGGTGACATTATTCAGAAATCTGAGTATTTTTTATAAGTTTGTTACTTGTCGCATTTCACAAAATAACTACACACACTTATACGTCTAGTGAACGACAGTATCAGCACTATACGTTAATGATAGAATAGCTGGAGACGAACCAACAAGCATTAAGTTTGGTCTTATGCGAGTTGCTGCGCGAAAAATGAAACGCCGTTTGAACGACAGTATCAGCACTATACGTTAATGATAGAATAGCTGGAGACGAACCAACAAGCATTAAGTTTGGTCTTATGCGAGTTGCTGCGCGAAAAATGAAACGCCGTTTCCAAGATCTTCCTCACAGTTCTCGTCTCTCAGACCATAGGGTGTCGTTTTGTGAGCTTAAGTATCAAGTTTGATGAATAGAATTGTTTTTGATTATCTGAATCCTGAAACCCGATGAATAGATTTGATTATCTGAATCCTGAAACCAGCATTGCGGCTATTATATTATTTCATGAAGTGGTCAGGCTATGTGTTTCGAATATCATAAGACTGACTCCCTGCCACTACGTGTGCGTGTGGATGTATTTAATCATGATGATAATTTATTGAACCTACAAACGGACAAAAGGAATATTATCGTTCCTTTTTGTTTGTAGTAATTTTTTTTGCAGAGGATAAATATTATGCCTACTCATATTTATTATGTGCCAAGCTTTATAGATAAGTGGGTCCACTATCTACTATTGTTGTACCGTATTTTATTTGTTTTTCTGTGAAATAAAAACATATTCTATTCTACTTTTCTCTTGAGTTTTTAAATTATTATGAATTCATTCTAGTTTTTCTGCTCTCTTAGTATTTCACTCTTAGTACTTCTTCTTTTCGGATTGAAAATTTTTTTTCTAGTTTTTCATACATTCCATATGTTTATTTTTTCTATTTTCGACTGAATCTCAAGCCACTAATTATAGCCGACTGATTACTCGTTACCATCGCTCAAACTACTTAGTTTTGTTGGTAACGCCAATGATAATATTATAATCGATTTTTAAATGGAAAATATTTTAATTTTAAGTTTTTGTAATGTATTTTTTATGAAAATTTTTATATTTTTCACATTTGTAAAGTTTGTTTAATGATTTTGGCAATAAATATTTCTTTCTTTCTTTCTTTCTTCTTTCTTACTTCACCAATCGATAGGTGATCAGAAGACAACTAATTTTTGGACTAAGATGAAAAGTATTTCATCTTTTAGAAAAATACGGACGCTGGAAGAGGCTTGAACAGCATGTCGGTGACGTTGATGATTAAATCGATGACGATAAATTCCAAAAGTTTAATTCTTTTCAGTCATATACATGAAATGTGATAGAGTACTTTGGAATAGGAGTGATAATCAAACCAAACTACATATTCCTCAACATAGTTTTTCCTAGTTTGTACTTCGCATGATCATCTGACAGATGTGTTGAACTGCTGTGGCGCTTGGAACGTCGAAGTAGAAGCACTGAAAGTAGTTTTCACAATTTGCACTGCAGTCTCCAGCTCTATTTGCGATGTTGGCATTGAAGAAAGACGTAACGTGAGACCGACGAGTGAGCAAGCGGGTCAAAACATCGATGCGATACGGTAGCAGCAGAAGCAGCAGCATCAGTGGCATCAACTCGTGCTTCAAGGCACTATAGCTTTCGCTCATCCATCCTCACTCAACCCAACCCACCCTTCCGCACTACAAGCCTCAGTTCACCGCGTTCTCTTGCCTTATCTCCGCCAGCTATGTGCTTTGACTTCTTTTTTCGTCTTGCAACCCGACCACCCCATTCCCCCGCCTCCACCCGTCAACGCCAAGCTTCATCCGAACACGGCTGTTTTCTCCACCCTCCACCGCGCCTTATAGCGTGCGCTTAGACACAGACAAGCTCTGGCTGCGACACTCATTAAGTGCCGTAGCACGGCATCTTCTCTCCCATCCTGTTGATGGCACACTAAGTAGTGTCTCCGCTTCCGTGGACCTCCACTTGCCTCTTCCTCTCACAGACCACCAAAACTTGGACGTCAGCTGTCGATACCCAGCGTTGCCTCATCAAAACTCAACGAACAACTCTTTTTCAAAAATGCTCGGATCGTTTTGAATCACCTCGACGCGAATTCAAAGCGATTTTAAAAGATGTGAATGATTCTTGATTCTAGTCTCCCTGGTTATTCTTGATCTAAATACTGATTATGAACACTGCTCTTGAACAATAATAATATGATTCTAAAAAGTAGATTTCTAGACACATTGATCATTGTAACTTAAGAAAATTTCAACATTCACTCAAAAAATCATAGAATTTTTGAAAATCTATATTTTACAAGAGTTTTAACGCTTTGAAAGAGTTTTTCAGATTGGATTTATTGGTAACGATTCAGCAAAGATCATAACAGTGGAAATGTAGAGAGGGAAATATGAAAGGTTGAAATGGAGTGGAAAAATGGTCATTTCCCAATCACGCGTTGAGAATCTAGCATCTGCTGTTCGGATCCTTCTATTGAAAATGAAAATCCACTCTCCTGACCTTTATGATTAGCCCAATAATTACATAAAGTGATCAGGTGATCTCTTCTGCAAGAGATCCTTCAAGGAAAAATCAACTGAAAAAGGGGACCTGGCAGAAGGAGAATTTTATGGCTGGCAAATCTGAGGCTATGGTTTCACCAGTCATCTGCAGAAGCGAGCGGTTAGGGTTGTGGTGAGGGCTGGAAGGATTGATCATTGTAAGCCACTGTACATCCGGTTGAAAGTGATGACAGTCTTCAATCTCTATATATATGAGTGCTTGACGTTTGTGAAGAAAAATCTAGATTCATTCACTTTAGCTAATGAGATTCATGGTCATGTAACAAGGAGAAACCATAATATATTCCAGTTAAGAGTCAGATTGGAGCGAACAAGTAGATGCTTTCCCTCATCTTGTATTAGGTTTTTTAATATGCTACCTAACGAAATAAGAAGCCTTGTGACTTTCAATAGAAGGTTGAAGTCATGGTTGATCTTCAATCCCTTCTATTCTATTAATGAATTCAGGGAGGCCAACCTAAATTCGATGATTGCCAGCTCATCTGTATAGAAAATTTTTTTTATTATATTTGAAAGTTAACCACATTACATTTTTAGGCTGTATTAATTTCATCTCTAAGGATTAAAACTTATTTTGCATGTATATTATATTCCTAAAGAATAAGTTTAGTGCATTCTGTGATAATAATTTAAGTTGATAATATATTTTTTATTGTAATAAATATGACTTATCTGTAAATTAACCTAGCCTAATGTACTTGATGGATTTTTTTTTGCTGAAATAAATCATTGAATCATTGAATCATTAAATCATTGCAGAGCTGTTCCGTAGCGCCGTCGACAAAATCAGGATAGCCATTATGATCGCCAACATCCGAAACGGAGCAGGCGTGAAGAAGAAGAAGAAGATCAGGTGATCAGACTACCCTTTAGATCTCGATAACTTGTTACTTGCTATTAATGTAATCATAACGGATTTCAATTTCAATAGTAGTCTCTATCATCAAAATGGACGAGAGGAAAGCTATAGCTTGTGCTATAGCTTGAGAACCAATATGGAACTCAAATCTCACGTTTTCACAACAATGAATAAATTAATGAGTTCGAGTTCCATACTCGTATAAATGACGTCAATTATTATTTCAATATCCTACATGAATTCTTACTCACTTTCTTATTCCATATCCTTATAACTCACTCAATATCAATATATTTTTCTCAATATTATGTTAGGATATGAATAAAATACCCTAGCTGGATATTGTGATATTTCACTTTGAAGTAGTGAGTTTGCTGTAAGGAACTTGAGGATGCGGGTGGTGAGTGTGAGACGGAGAGTCGTGAAGGAAGAAAGCAAGAGAATCGGTTGTTGGAGAGAGCAAGTTTGTTGCGCCTAGATGGTAGGCAGCCGGCTTGACAAGGGTAGCTTGTGGTGGCCGCCTGTTACGCTTGAAGGGGGTTGAATTGCGGAGGCGGAGGGGAAGGCGTGTGTCCAAATTGGACCTGGGAAGAGTAGAGATAAGGGTCAGGCTGGCAGTGATGCGGACGGCTACCGCTTGAGGCGCTGCTGGGCCCGACACGGCAAAATGTCCCACAGGACTTTATTGATAGTCGAAGCACATCTCGCCAATTCTCTCACTCACTCACTCTCCAACCCTCTCTTTCTCTTCCACATTCTCCAATTTCCTACCTACACTTCGACAAATACCAGTCTTGAATTAAACGTTCAATATGGGAACAGTGCGCTGTCTAAATTCAAATTCCATCGGAAAAATTGAACCCTGTTTTGTACACGCTGGAGAGTGGGAGACCACTGTAGCAATTGAGACGAATCACTAAAAATTGGTTGGTAGCTTTCTGCTCATCGAGAAAGTATCTGCTACTATTCAACTTGACTGATATTAGAGAAAACAACCAATTCAAAAATTAGTTCTATGAAGTAATAATATTCATATAATATGATATAATGTGTAAATAAAAATATAAATCTGAGTACCCTTTTAAATTATTTTGTCACGACATGTTTCGGCTACTAATGCCATTCCCAAGTGATTTGAAAATAAATAAAAATACTGATGGAAGATTCTTTATATGTTAGTATATTCATATGATTTTAATAAGACTGTAAATTTTGGATTTAAATTTAAATCAGTCTGATTTCCATCAGTATTTATTTATTTTCAAATCACTTGAAAATGGCATTAGTAGCCGAAATTACATGACAAAACACATTTCATTTTCATTACATGACAAAATAATTTAAAAGGGTACTCAGATTTATATTTTTATTTATATTGAAAGTAGCCCTTAAGAAAAAAGACAATGATATAATGTGTTTTTTTTCCATAAGCAATGAAATGTGATTTCTGACTTGTTTACCAATTATTGATGCTCAATATAATAAGTTTCATGTAGAGATAACTTTTATCTATATAATAATTATAATAATGTCTCTGATTGAGGGTAATACACGACCAGAGGAGTTTATTCAAATTAAAGACATGATTACAAAAAGCATATAAGGTACAATTATTTACAAAGTATTAATACAATTTGTTGATTACTTGCTGATCTAAGAAAATGTGGCCCCCACTATATATGAATATGTGTCGGGATGCCACTAATTTTGCTATTGTTTAAGATTTTATGCCAAAAGTTAAAAATTCCAATAAAGATACATTAGAAGTACATAAAAACCATATTTCTATACACAAATTTAAAAAAGAAAATTGATAACCTAAGATGTAGAAATTTTATGAAAATTTAGCATAAAATACATTTATAATACTCATGGGAAAAAATCATTATGATGAAGAAAATGAGAATAAAACAGTATGGAAAATTTCTCATAGAACTAATTGTTCTCCATGATTGATTCTATTGGACAGGAGCCACTTTTTGTTTTCGATTTGAATGAATTGATTGGAACTGTTTCTTTAATAGCTATTGGCAGTTTATTGAAAATTTTTGGTCCTAAATATGTGGCTGACCTCTGAGCAGCTGATGTTGTCATCCTGAGAATTGCCAAGTCCATGTTCCTTCTGCGTGTTCCTTGCGGGTGATTCAAATTGATGAAGAGTTGTGGGTTCTTTCTGGTAAATGTTAGAAGTCTGTGAATGTAAATCTGTCTGATGCTGAGGATGCTGAGCTCCGAGTATAGTAGTACTGAAGGGAAGAGTGGATGTTTGCGTCCTATTATCCTCAAAATTAGCTTCTGAACCTTGAAGGATCGATGTGGCAGAAATTTGTAGCTCCCCAGGCCAAAATGCCATATCTTGCTATGGATTCGACTATTGCATAATAAACATTTTTCATTATGTCTACTTAGCTGCCTGAGTTGGATGAATTTGTAAATCAATTTTCTGATTTTAGCCGTTTGATGTAAAATGTGTTTATTTCAGCGAAGTAATTCATCTATTATGACTCCCAAATATTTTATATTGTTTGTGCGCTCTATTGAAGGACAATTACAATTCATACTATCCAATTTGCAATGATGTAGTTTGATTGTCTGCTTAGAAGGCTTCTTGGAGTCTGTTAGTGAGAAAGCAATAAATTTTGTTTTTGAGGCAATAATCGTCAGAAAATGTGTATATATGAAAAGTATATATGAAATCTACTCCTAGATTAAAACTGAACAGATAATATAACAGTACCTAGAGTACTGTTTGAGATTGAATGAATCTGAAATGTCATTTTTATGATTTTGGATCGACAGAGTATTTCTGGAAAATAATATGAAAACTCTAATGCATCATCAAAGGATCAAGGTATAGGCTAATGACAGTGTTTTTATTGTTCCTAAGCCTGCTCTTGGGCTACATGAAGTATTGTAGCTCTAATTATGAAAGCCTGGAATATGTCTGGTTGATTATTTTCACCATTAATAAATAGAGAATACAAATAATACTTCTTCACGTTACCAAATAAGCACATTATCACTGAAATATACTTTTTGATTGATTGTGAAACAATTCTTGGAACTTTACTGGAATTTGAAGCTTTCAACTCCACATCATATTGCTTTGAGGGCATTATTGAAGAGTTGATTAATCAGTACTGTTCTTTCATTACTATTTTCTGTCAAAACCTTTTATTCTTTGTCTTTGATCCCCAAACTCAAATAGTAGTCTCTGATGATGCTTTTCATATATTTCTAACAATTAATTTCATTCAGCACATTCATCTGAAATACATTCATCTGAATTTCATTCATCTGAGAGTGTTCTCGGAATTTATTGCATCGAATGAGCTTCGCAAATCTATGATTTTGATGAATGGAGTGGTTCTCCAGCTATACTAATCTGATTAGAAATTTGAATCATATGATCACAAATTTGAATTGAATTATCTCCAATGATTTGTTTTGTTAGAATTTTCCTAACTTGAATTTGATGTTAGTAGCTTTGATCTATATAAGAACGATTCTCCACAGAATGGTTATTTCAATCTTCACATTCAAAGTTTCAGAGATGATTGAAATAATTTTTTTATTTGTCAAAAGTAGTCGGAAGATCGTATTTTGATCTCCAATGAATTTCAAAGTTAGGAGAGCGGCTGCATGGTATGCATTGTGTACCAAATTAGAAGGCTAACATTGTGCTAAAGGCTGACAATTTAGAAGATATTTTTTGACTGAATTATTTCAAGCGCAAGCAGCTGATTTCCTCTAAAAAAGCTGTAATGAAACACTGCTTGGATTATTCGAGGCGAGGTTGTCATTTTCACTATTTATAATCATGTGGCTTGCTGTTGCTGAATTTTTCAATCGGTCTGTATTTTGTTTTTGTTGATCCCAGCTATTGATAGCATATGGTGGCCTACCATTCAGCTGCTATCCTTGACTTTGAAGCTCCTGAGAGGCCAAAATACGTTCTTCCGAGCACGTTTGACAATTGGAAAAATAATTTAAATTATTTCTGAGAAACTTTCTCGCTTTCACCACCCACTTATCTTCTGAAACAGAAAAGTTTCGAACATGTCGAAAATTTCATGTTTTCTGCTCGAAATGTCTCGTCATTGACGAACATAATTATTAATTAAAAATTAACTATAGGTCGGATAAAAATGGTCCAGGCACCAATAGAAAGGAGACATTCTCCCCGTTAATTTGATATAAAATTATTACGCATTACGTCGCCCCATGATTCTGAGAGAAGTGATATTCAAAAGAAAAACAAATCCTAGCAATGTTTCCAATTTTATTATAAAAGTCGAATTTCCTTCTAATCCTTCAACCCACTACGTTTTTAGCACTACTTGGATGATATTCTACATCCAATATTGACGTTGAATTGGAAATTTGAAAAAGGTGCAATTTTACACAATTTGGCAACCCTGTAATTTCTTCGGATGGAGGGCCAACTCTCAACTTATTTTACACAGACTATAAAGTAAAATAAGTGTAATCACCATCATACTCGATTACTTAATCGGGCGAATTCGATATTTTTTTAGATATAAAGAAGTTTTAAATAAATAGAGAAATAAATAACCAGTCCCAATTATGTGAAAAATGTAGGCTCACAACACTTTCTCCCAACACTATCAACTTTTACAAAATTCCCATAACATTTACTCTCAAAAGTTACCATGTTCGACAGCAGTGGAGAGACAAATGCGAATAAGCATCGTATTGTAGAGGATAAGCTAGCAGCCTATAAGTGCAGACCCTTCAGAGATGTCGCGCTGCCGAAAGAAAAGCGCAAAGTGTGAAATGGCAGTAAAGAGTGAAAACGATTATTGCCACCGAAACGTTGGCTGAGACACTAGTTGGTGATGAGGAGGAGTCAGAAGGAGGGGGTGGTGGAATGGGGAGAGGCGCTAATGAGGCGGTGTGTTGTATTGGATGTGATCTGTTGTCGGCGGGAGTGGTGCGTGCGTGCGCGACGCCGGTAATGTTCGAGATGGATGGAGGATAACGGATGGAGATCGACGCTGGCTGATAGAGGAGGGAGGAAGCGTGGAGGCATTCGGCACAAGGACAGATAGGAAAAGGAAGAAGGTAGAGCCGGAGCCGGAGGCGAAGTGCAAGTGAAGTGGTTGAGCTGGGCAGGCGGGGTGGGGAGGGGGAATGGATAAGTCTGTGAAGCGCGCTTTGGCCGAGGGCGGACGGGTGACTCAACACTCGGCTGGGTCGGCAGCAATAAGGGCCTTAGCGAGGAACAGTGTGGGGAGGGGAAGGGATCTGGCATGAGCTGCGAATCCTTTGCCTCCTCGCAACCCTCCAAAGGCCACCCCACGCACCACTTTCCGAAAACACAGCCCGACAAACGAAACCGCACGCCTCTGCTCTGCTCGCACGTGGCCTCATCTGCGCCTCTCCACGTGCACTTGGCCCATGTTTCGCAATCTGACGACGCCTGACTCCCTGTGCTGCTTCTTCAGACAAAGACTAAACACCTCGCACAAGCTGTGTTAACTTGTCACATCAATTCATCCTAATTTGTACGCTAGATCTGTGTTAGTATCGAGTTTCAATCAACATCCATGCATTCCTTCCAATCTGCAAGCAACTATTTGGCTCATTGGTCCGTATCGTACCTATAATTTGCATTAAGCAGTTTGTAATCGATCAAGGTCTGCAAAAACTCGACTGAACAATAAGTTTCAAATCTTTTACAGTAATTGTGGAACTTTTTTTCACTGTAAATATTCTGTGAAACAAAACATAACACAACTGAATAAGAGGAACATAACACCAAGGAACTTTAAAAACACGATTGCAAATATTGTAAGAAAGTACTATTGCACGTACTATTGAAAGTACTTATAGCGTGAAAGTACTATAAAGTACCAAAGTCATTGATCCGTTGATGGTAAAAAATACAAATTCTATATAAATCAATGAAAATAATTTTCAATATTGTGCAACTTTAAGTATCCTTGTGAACCAGTATCAGGTCCTATCTGGTGAACTGAATATTATTCAAGGGATACAAGAAAGCTGCTTCAAAAGAATCTGGAATATTCATGTTACAAGAATTTCCCCCTGGAAGAAAATTCAACACTAGCACTACGAGATAGATGCACAGTGTGAATCCACTTTATAACAGATTGTCATTTATTGGCAAATTCGATTAATTGAGTTCAGTAAAGGATGCTGTGCTGAGTTAAGCAGAGGTTCTCAAACTTTTTTGACCCTTGGCTCCCTTTGAGTACAGACATGGCTTGGCGGTGCACCTAGTATAATTCATTTGTTTTGCATTGCAATATTTATTATAATCAAATTTTTAGTTTTATTCTTGATAGTTTTTGTTAATATACTTTAGTATACGTCAGAACATTTAGTAAATAAGATTGTTACTATTATTTCAACAACACATGCCAAAGGATTTGATAAACACATAAACACACAATAGTTGTATTGTAATTGAATTATTGCAGAAAAAAAACAAAATGAAACAACCATCAGAAAAACATGGCTCACTTTTTAAGAAATTTCAAGATATAAATATATATGTAGTGCTTATTTAGAAAATTTTACACTTGAATTAGCAAAGTCCATGGCAGCAGTCATGAGCAAAGTCTGATTTAATGGGAGGGATGCACTTGTTTGGCTTTATAAGCTCTTTGTACCTGGGAGTAAATTTCTCTATAGCAACCCGAATTTCCTTTTCAATGTTAAGAGCCTTGCTCTATATTTGGATTTTATGACTGCAATAGCGGAAAAACCATATTCTCAAAGGTAAGAACTTCCAAATGGAATAACGGCAAGCAAAGCCTACTGAAAGCCAAAACTCAATCAGAGATTGGGACTGAAATTTTGATTTCAATGACTAGACCGTTAAAATTTCAATCAGCTGTTCTGCTTCTTGCTGAAGTTTTGAGGCGTTTCAGTTTGAAAAGGGTCGTTCACCCACTGCTGCGCTTTTATTTCATCTTTTGGCAGGTAGACTTCAAATTAACCCTGTACTCTAGATAAGAGCTGAGTCAAAATGTTTTCCTCTTCTTCTTTCAAGGTGAGACTGCTTTCTTCAAGAAACTGGTTCAAAGTTGAAAACATCGGATAATCTCCATTTTTCAAACTGTTTTCCCAAAGCATAAGTTTCTTCTTGAATGCTTCAACTTTACTAGTCAATTGAAAAATATCCGTATTGTTCCCCGCCTGCTAAGACTTGTTCAGAATGTTCAAACGTTGAAAAATATCTGTTAGGAACGCCAGTTTAAGGAGAAAACTTTCATCAATACTGACTGATCCGTGTTGTAGTGTGACTCTTTGATAGACAACGGTGGCGCACCTGGCAGGCACTAGCTCGCGGCGCCCCCGGGCGCCGAGGCGCACAGTTTGGGAACCTCTGGATTAGAGGGTTCCGTTACCATATCTGATACATTACCAGAAATGTTTGCTCACAGGCAATAAACATTTCAGGCCAATAAGTGAGTGTTTTTCTTTGGACACACTCTGGACAAAGAATTGTATGTCAATGTGATGCGATTCTCATTTCTATGATACTAAGAACTTATCAACCACAAACGCAGTAGAAGTTCATGGAAAAGTTGATATCCAATTTCCAATTATCATCCATTTGGTCAAATCAAATAGTATTTTTCATTTTTTATTAAATTATTCCTTAATTCCTATTCTACAAGTAAATGCAAGATGATATGAAATCATTTTATGCCTAGTATCTTCTATATTTATAAAGTTCTGTTAATATTATTCCTCATTGATTTCCATGGAATTTCTTAAAATCAATAATTTTCCAGATATAACCATTTGTTGGATTATCACATACAGATCATTTTCTGAGTATTGCTTATTTTGATACTTATTCCTTTCATGTTATGGAATATTTCGGCATGATGATTCAGTGAGAATGAAATTGAAATAATGAAATATTTTTGAATAAATATTAAAAAAAATGATATGACTATAGAATGGATTCCATCTAATTTCAATGATATTTCCAAATAATATTCAGGGAATTCCTGTGAGAGTGAATTCACTTGTTGTTGTGATTATTGCCATGTACCGTACCTATTTTTCATTGTCCCATAGTAGTCATCCAGTCAACCACCCTAACCTCAAGGTCATCTAGGTCAACCACACCCACCTCAAGGTCATCTAGGTCAACCACACCTACCTCAAGGTCATCCAGGTCAACCACCCTAACCTCAAGGTCATCTAGGTCAACCACACCCACCTCAAGGTCATCTAGGTCAACCACACCTACCTCAAGGTCATCCAGGTCAACCACACCCACCTCAAGGTCATCTAGGTCAACCAGACCTACCTCAAGGTCATCCAGGTCAACCACTCTAACCTAAAAAAAAAAAAAAAAAAAAAAAATAAATTAACTTGTTTCATCCCAAATTATTATTTTTTCATTTTTTCTTAGTTTATACAAAAAGTTTACTTTAGTATTACATATTCACTATAGATATACTATAAAATATGCAAAATTTGTAGATACAAACAAAATACAGCATGTCGACATATGTTGACAGTGGGAATGATCGGTCCCAGGTAGATAAAACAGATGCATGTCTACATTTGTCGACAGTGGGAATGAACGGTGGGGTGTATTCTGGTAGTTGAAAAAGTACTATTATTTATTTTTATGTGTTTTATTTCATCATTAAATTACAAATTACTTGACAATTGATTATGAAAACGTTTTATTACATCATTACATTACAAATTACTTGACAATAGATTTTTAAAAAGGTTTATTGCATCATTACATTGTTAATTATGTACTTGACGAATCATTAGCGGGTGTGGAATGCCTCTGCACACAACACATGGCAACCAACTTTGCATATTTTGCATTTTTTTCTGGTTGCTTTGGAACACAATGCACAGCGTACTTGTTTTTTGACGGTTTACAGAAAATGATCCTTACCACTGAAACGAACTTCCGGCAGAACCCTATTAGACACTTTCATACTTGGTCTTCCTGAAGAAGGGCGAGGGGTTGTGCATGTTTGTAAATAAGTGCGGACAATGTATCTTGTAAAGCCAAGGAGATCAAGTTTGTTTTCCACCCCTCTTTGTGTCATTCTGTACAATAACCAAGCATTGTTCATACTAACATTCAAGAGGTATGCAATGATCGGCCAATACCACTTCTTATTACGGATGTTTATCCGGTATGCAGCAACATTCTCGTCTAATCTATCCACCCCACCCATATGCAAATTATACCAGTTCACACAATTAGGCTGAGGAATAATTATGTGCTTTTTCTGATGACTTGACCAACGTTTTGCTTTTCCCATTGGCTGAACACCTGTTGCTGTTGATGCCATTGTAAAGACACTATTATCCATGTATCTTACAAGGGTTATATTAGTGTCTCTATCAGTGACTTGATGGAAAGTTCCTCTTGGCTCTTTTTTTAGATCTTGAGGCTGGCGGAGAGGGGCACCCTGTACTCTGTCTACTCTGATTGTTCCTGTTCCGTAGTGTCCATTATTTCGCAATTCCTCCAGTAGTTTGAGAGATGTGAAGAGTTGTCAAAGAAGAAACAGTATTTCCTATCTGATGGAAGTTCGGAATTAGGTCCATTACAACTGACCCTCCCACACCGAGTTCTGGATTTGTTGCACCAGTCGATTTGCCCTGATATGGTTCCATTTGAATTGCATATCCTAACCTTGTAGCAAGCATCCAAACTTTGTAGCCAAATCTAATAGGCTTTCCATGGATATGTTGTTTTGCGCCATGTCTACCAAAATATGGTACCATGGACTCATCGATTGAAAGATAGACATCACCAGGAAAGTACTGAAGCCATCGTTCGTTCAACATACACATGACTGGCCGGACTTTAGCAAATTTTTCATCTTTGTCAATCTTTACATTTTCACAGAAGTGGATGTAACGTAGGAGATCTTCAAAACGATTACATGACATAGCACTTGAAACTGCCTCATGATGGGTGTCTTCTGCTGTTTCCCAGTACATTCTGTAACGTGCCATTGTGTT